>NW_028225182.1:43835831-44575831 GCF_052327205.1 Somniosus microcephalus | reverse complement strand
TGAGGGAGATACTTCCAGGTTTCCACCGCCCTTTGTGTGAAGAAGTGCTTCCCGACATCACCCCTGAACGGCCTGGCTCTAATTTTGAAGGGATGCCCCCCCCCCTTGTTCTGGACTCCCCCCCCCCACCACCAGAGGAAATCGTTTCTCTCCATCTACCCTGTCGAATCCTTTAACCTCAAACACTTCAATGAGACCAGCCCTTAACCTTCTCTACTCTACAAGCCTAGTCTGTCCTCATAAGTTACAGGAAACTCTCGATTTACCGGCACCCAAATTTAACCGGAAATCTCGGTTAACCGGCAAAATTCAGGAGTAGGTTCAGGTAAGTTTTACTTCATATTAGTGGCCGTTCCTGGATCTGTGGCTGTGTAACCGGGGTTCCTGCACCTGTTGCCAAGCAACAGGGACGCTTGGTCTGTGGCCGGAGTTCCTGCACCTGTTGCTAAGCAACAGGGAAGCCTGGATTTGTTGCTGTGTACGGAGCTCTCGTACCTTTTACTATACCTCTCTGTAATCCGGACTTTTTGATAAACCGGCAGCACGCCGGTCCCGTCGGTGCCGGATAATAAACAGTTTCCTGTAACTTTTTTAAGCCCTCGGTATCGTTCTGGTGAATCTGCCCTGCACCCACTCCAAGGACAATATATCCTTCCTGAGTCCAGGGGCCCAGGACTTGAAGTCGTGCTTGAACCCACGTCCTTCCGACACGAAAGAGTTCCCATTGAGCCACATCATGTGGCCGACCAGCCATTCCTCGTCAGCAGTATGAGGTTATCAGTTACCCGTGTGCAGAACTGCGCAGTCAGCACAGTCGAGTGGGACTGATGAACGATAACCTTTGTTCAGCTGATAAAAGGGGCTGATATTGTGAAGGCGTCCTTGATCCGTCAAGTTAAACATTGCTTACAGAGAAAGATAGGTCCGCTGCCTGTGCTCACCGGCGGTGCCTGGGCCCCGGGTTGGGCGGGGGCGGGGGGGGATCAGCCTGACCCTTTGGAGCTGGTGAACTGAATCAAGGCGGTCTTGATGCTGCCTCACTCGCGCCACTAACCGGGACGGTAAACGTGTCAATAAACACGGGCCCCCTGGCGACCCGCCCCTTCCGATTTTCAGGTGGAACCCTCGGGTTAGGCGGCCAGCGCTCCCGCCCGAAACAAGCAGGGGGGGGGCCTAATTGAAAGATGCAAATAAGGGGTCACGACCCCCGTTGCCATGCCCGCGCCAGCCAGCGCGGCTTCCTCAACCCGCCAGTGGCAACAACAACTTGCATTTATATAGCGCCTTTAACGTAGTAAGAACATCCCAAAGCGTTTCACAGGAACGATTATCACAGAATCATAGAATGGTTACAGTACGGAAAGAGGACATTCGGCCCGTCGAGCCCGTGCCGGCTCTCTGCAAGGGCACTTCAGCTAGTCCCACTCCCCCGCCCTTTCCCCGTAGCCCTGCAATTTTTTTTTTTCTTCAGGTACTTATCCAACTCCCTTTTGAAAGCCGTGATTGAATCTGCCTCCACCACCCTTTCAGGCAGTGAATTCCAGATCTTAACCACTCGCTGAGTAAAAAAGTTTTTCCTCATGTCGCCT
This sequence comes from Somniosus microcephalus, assembly GCF_052327205.1. Classification (NCBI taxonomy): domain Eukaryota; kingdom Metazoa; phylum Chordata; class Chondrichthyes; order Squaliformes; family Somniosidae; genus Somniosus; species Somniosus microcephalus. The sequence continues at coordinate 44,574,242 of NW_028225182.1, read as the reverse complement.
TTGGTTCAACTGCCAATCACCTTGAATCTGTGTCCTCTGGTTCTCGACCCTTCCGCCAATGGGAACAGTTTCTCTCTATCTCCTCTGTCCAGACCCCTCATGATTTTGAACACCTCTATCGAATCTCCTCTCAACCTTCTCTGCTCTAAGGAGAACAACCCCAGCTTCTCCAGTCTATCCATGTAACTGAAGTCCCTCATCCCTGGAATCATTCTCGTGAATCTTTTCTGCACCCTCACTAAGGCCTTCACATCCTTCCTAAAGTGCAGTGCCCAGAATTGGACACAATACTCCAGTTGGGGCCGAACAAATGTTTTATAAAGGTTCATCATAATTTCCACGCTTTTGTACTCTCTGCCTCTATTTATGAAGCCTAGGATCCCGTATGCTTTTTTAACCACTTTCTCAACCTGCCCTGCCACCTTCGACGATTTGTGCACCTATACCCCAGGCCTGCTGTTCATGCACCCACTTTAGGATTGTACCCATCAGTTTATATTTCCTCTAATCATTCTTTCTACCAAAATGTATCACTTCGCACTTTTCTGCGTTAAATTTCATCTGCCACGTGTCCGCCCATTTCACCAGCCTGTCTATGTTGCAGACTATCACTTTCGCCCTCACTGTTCACTATACGTCCAAGTTTTGTGTCATCCGCAAATGTTGAGATTGTGCCCTGTCCACCCACGTCCAAGTCATTAATATATATCAAGTTATCAGACAAAATGTGACACCAAGCCATATGAATAGATATTAGGACAGGTGACCAAAAGCTTGGTCAAAGAGGTAGGTTTCAAGGATCATCTTAAAGGAGGAAAGAGAGGCAGAGAGGTTTAGGGAGGGAATTCCAGAGGTTGGGACCCAGGCAACAGAAGGCACGGCCGCCAATGGTGGAGCGATATTAAAATCGGGGGGGGGGGGGTGGTGGGCAAGAGGCCAGAATTGGAGGAGCGCAGAGATCTCGGAGGGTTTGTTTACATATGATTGAACGCAGGCAGGCGTGACACCTTCTAACTGTTGACATACAGAGTGTGACAGGAAAGGTTAAGGTGCTTGCCGTGTGGACAGCAGGCAGGCGTGACACCTTCTTACTGTTGACATACAGAGTGTGACAGGAAAGGTTAAGGTGCTTGCCGTGTGGACAGCAGGCAGGCGTGACACTTTCTAACTGTTGACATACAGAGCGTGACGGGAAAGGTTAAGGTGCTTGCCGCGTGGAAAATGGGCCGGTGTGACACCTAACTGTTGACATACAGAGCGTGACGGGAAAGGTTAAGGTGCTTGCCGCGTGGAAAATGGGCCAGTGTGACACCTAACTGTTGACATACAGAGCGTGGCGGGAAAGGTTAAGGTGCTTGCCGCGTGGAAAATGGGCCGGTGTGACACCTAACTGTTGACATACAGAGCGTGACGGGAAAGGTTAAGGTGCTTGCTGCGTGGAAAATGGGCCAGTGTGACACCTAACTGTTGACATACAGAGCGTGACGGGAAAGGTTAAGGTGCTTGCCGCGTGGAAAATGGGCCGGTGTGACACCTAACTGTTGACATACAGAGCGTGACGGGAAAGGTTAAGGTGCTTGCTGCGTGGAAAATGGGCCAGTGTGACACCTAACTGTTGACATACAGAGCGTGACGGGAAAGGTTAAGGTGCTTGCGGCGTGGGCGACGGGCAGGTGTGACACATTCTAACTGTTGACATACAGAGCGTGACGGGAAAGGTTAAGGTGCTTGCCATGTGGACGACGGGCCGGTGTGACACTTTCTAACTGTTGACATACAGAGCGTGAGGGGAAAGGTTAACGTGCTTGCTGCGTGGACGACGGGCCGGTGTGACACATTCTAACTGTTGACATACAGAGCGTGACGGGAAAGGTTAAGGTGCTTGCCGCGTGGACGATGGGCCGGTGCCGATTCCATGTGCTGCTCATTCTTTAATCTTCATTGTGTTCCCCCAGCTCGTGAAGACCGCCGAGCTGAGCCCCAAGAAGAACTATGTCTTGGGGTATCACCCCCACGGGATAATGTGCGTCGGTGGCTTCTTAAACTTCTGCACCGAGGCCAACAATTTCTCCAAGCTCTTCCCGTCCATCACTCCCCACACGGCAACGCTGCATGGAGTCTTCCGGATTCCCATCTACAGAGATTACATCATGAGCGCCGGTACAGGCGACCATTCACGAGCCGCTTGTGGACGTAGATTCCACTGCTTTTTATTTCCTTTCTTTAAGATGGGTTACGGGTTCCACATGTGCCGTCACCTGATACCTCAAACAAGGTGCCCATTCATCGCCGCTTGATTGGCACCCCATCCACCACCTTAAACATTCATTCCCTCCACCACCGGCGCACCGTGGCTGCAGTGTGTACCATAGAAAGATAGAAACATAGAAGATAGGAGCAGGAGTAGGCCATTCGGCCCCTCGAGCCCGCTCCGCCATTCACTGCGATCATGGCTGATCATCCAAATTCAGTACCCTGTCCCTGCCTTCTCCCAATATCCCTTGATCCCTTTAGCCTTAAGAAATATATCCAACTCCTTCTTGAATATATTTAATGAATTGGCCTCAACTGCCTTCTGTGGTACAGAATTCCACAGGTTCACCACTCTCTAGGTGAAGAAATTCCTCCTCATCTCAGTCCTAAATGGCTTACCCCTTATCTTTAGACTGTGACCCCTGGTTCTGGACTCCCCGACCATCGGGAACATCGTTCCTGCATCTAGTCTGTCCAGTCCCGTTAGAATTTTATAAGTTTCAATGAGATCCCCTCTCATTCTTCTAAACTCTAGCGAATATAAGCCCAATCGACCCAATCTCTCCTCATACGTCATTCCTGCCATCCCGGGTATCAGTCTGGTGAATCTTCGCTGCACTCTCTCCATGGCAAGAACATCCTCCTTCAGATAAGGCGACCAAAACTGCACACAATACTCAAGATGCGCAGCAGCAACTCGCCAAGGCTTCTTTGGCAGCACCTCCCAAACCCGCAACCTCTACCACCTAGAGGGACAAGGGCAGCAGGGGGGCATGGAAACACCACCACCTCCAAGTTCCCCTCCAAGTCACACACCATCCTGACTTAGAAGTATATTGGCCGTTCCTTCATCGTCGCTGGGTCAAAATCCTGGAACTCCCTCCCTAACAGCACTGTGGGAGCACCTTCACCGCACGGGACTGCAGCGGTTCAAGAAGGCGGCTCACCACCTCCTTCTCAAGGGCAATTAGGGATGGGCAATAAATGCTGGAGTGGGTGTTTAAGGTGGTGGATGGGGTGCCGATCAAGCGGGGCTGCTCTGTCCTGGAGGGTGTCGAGCTTCTTGTGTGTTGTTGGAGCTGCACTCATCCAGGCAGGTGGAGAGTATTCCATCACACTCCTGACTTGTGCCTTGTAGGTGGGGGAGAGGCTTTGGCGAGTCAGGAGGTGAGGAATTCACGGCGGAATACCATGAAGCTGTCGGAACGTCGTAAAAATCCAACGGGTTCACTAATGTCCTTGAGGGAAGGAAACCTGGCGTCCTTCCCCAGTCTGGGCCTGTAGGCGACTCCAGTCCCACCCTGACGTGGTTGAATTTCAACTGCCCTCTGAGGTGGCCTAGCAAGCCTCTCTGTTAGCCCACCACCACCTTCTCAGAGCAACTAGGGAAGGGCAATAAATACCAACCTTGACAGCGACGCCCACATCCCCGAGAATTAATAAATAAGGCAGCAACAACAACTTGTATTGTATGTAATGCTTTTAACATAGGCATATATAGCGTAATCAGACACAAAATGGATGCCACGCCAAAGGAGATATTGGGAGGGGTGCCTAAAGAGGTGGCTGTTGAGGAGAGAGAGGCAGAGAGGTTCAGGGAGGGAGTTCCAGAACTTAGGGCCCAGGCAGCTGAAGGCACGGCCGCCAATGGTGGAGCAAAGGAGGTGGAGGATGCACATGGGGGCCAGAATTGGAGGAGCGCAGAGATCTCGGAGGGCTGGAGGAAGTTACAGAGATAGGGAAAGGGGGCGAGGACATGGAGGGATTTGAACATAGAGTTATACAGCACAGAAAGAGGCCCTTCGGCCCATCGTGTCCACGCCGGCCATCAAGCCCTGTCTATTCTAATCCCATTTTCCAGCACTTGGTCCGTAGCCTTGTATGCTATGGCATTTCAAGTGCTCATCTAAATGCTTCTTGAATGTTGTGAGGGTTCCTGCCTCTACCACCCTTTCAGGCAGTGAGTTCCAGATTCCAACTACCCTCTGGGTGAAAAGGTTTTTCCTCAAATTCCCTCTAAACCTCCTGCCCCTTACCTTGAAACTATGCCCCCTGGTTATTGACCCCTCTACTAAGGGGAAACGTTCCTTTCTATCTACCCTATCTATGCCCCTCATAATTTTGTACACCTCAATCATGTCCCCCCTCAGCCTTCTCTGCTCTAAGGAAAACAACCCCAGCCTGTCCAGTCTCTCTTCATAGCTGAAGCGCTCCAGCCCAGGTAACATCCTGGTGAATCTCCTCTGCACCCTCTCCAATGCAATCACATCCCTCCTATAGTGTGCCGACCAGGGGGGTGAGAATTTTTCAATTGGAGGTATGGGAGAACCGGGAGCCAGTGTAGGTCAGCGAGCACATGGGGGGTGATGGGTGAATGGGATTTGGTGCGAGATAGGACCCGGGGCTGCAGGGCTTTAGATGAGCTGAAGTTTACGGAGGTTGGAAGGTGGGGGGCCGGCCAGGAGAGCGGTGGAATAGTCGGGTCTGGAGGTAACGGATGAGGCAGGGGCAGAGACGGTCGATGTTCTGGAGGTGGAAGTAGGTGGTCTTGGTGATGGCGGGGGGGGGGGATATGGGGGTTGGAAACTTGGCTCAGGGTCAAATGGGATGCCAGATATTGCTCTCTCGCGCCTCTCTGAGAGCCGGGAGTTGCAGACACAAGCTTCACGTTGGTTCTCTGATCTCCTTCCTCCCTGTTTCCCCAGGTGGGTGCTCCGTGAGCAAGTCCAGCCTCGGCCATCTCCTGTCGGAGAGCGGGACGGGAAATGCAGTGGTCATCGTGGTCGGAGGGGCGGCGGAGTCAATGACCAGCAGGCCCGGGGAGCACATGGTCATACTGAAGAACAGGAAGGGGTTCATTCGCCTGGCTCTGAAACACGGGTATGTAGCACGGCGCCTCCTTCTTCATCGCCCAGGTCCACCCCTCTCTCTCCCTCTCGTCGGCCTCGAGTTACACCGCAAGCTCGGATAGTGAATATTGCCCGCTGTTCGACCATGGGGGGCATCGCCACTGAGCCTAATCCCGCCCTCAGCTGTGATCTGCTTGTGCCAGAGGCCTCGGGAAGATGATCAGGAGGTGGCTGGGTGGGGGGGGGGGGAGTTTTGCTCCCCACGGGCCAAGGGTACTGAGGCTAATTGCAGCGCGGTTGCGAAATTGGCAAACTCCGCACACACCGGGGGTCCCGCCTAACGTCTGTTGGCCTCAGTACGTCTCCCTATCCACGCACCGGGAGGTCCCTTTGCCCACCGAGCCACTGCCGCACTCTCGAACATCCCGAGCTGGCCCAGCCTCCCACAATCCCCCCTCCATCTCGCACACGCCCCCCCCAACCATCCACAGGTGTTCAAATCCCAAGCTTCGACAAGTGGCTTTCGATCAGGACCCTCAATCCAACCCCCGCTGACCACCAAAATAGGGCACTGGGGCAGGTGGGGAATGAGGGGTGCAATGGGCAGGCAGAAGCTGGGGTGAGGAGGTGGGTAGGTGTGGTTCAAGGGCTGGGGTGAGAGGTGGGTAGGTGTGGTTCGGGGGCTGGGGTGAGGAGGTGGGTAGGTCGGGTTTGGGGTGGGGATTGGGACTGGGGTGAAAGGTGGGTAGGTGGGGTTCGGGGGCTGGGGTGAGGAGGTGGGTAGGTGTGGTTCGGGGGCTGGGGTGAGGAGGTGGGTAGGTGTGGTTCGGGGGCTGGGGTGAGGAGGTGGGTAGGTGTGGTTCGGGGGCTGGGGTGAGGAGGTGGGTAGGTGTGGTTCGGGGGCTGGGGTGAGGAGGTGGGTAAGTGTGGTTCGGGGGCTGGGGTGAGGAGGTGGGTCGGTGTGGTTCAAGGGCTGGGGTGAGAGGTGGGTAGGCGTGGTTCGGGGGCTGGGGTGAGAGATGGGTAGGTGTGGTTCGGGGGCTGGGGTGAGGAGGTGGGTAAGTGTGGTTCGGGGGCTGGGGTGAGGAGGTGGGTAAGTGTGGTTCGGGGGCTGGGGTGAGGAGGTGGGTAAGTGTGGTTCGGGGGCTGGGGTGAGGAGGTGGGTAAGTGTGGTTCGGGGGCTGGGGTGAGGAGGTGGGTAGGCGTGGTTCGGTGGCTGGGGTGAGAGATGGGTAGGTGTGGTTCGGGGGCTGGGGTGAGAGATGGGTAGGTGTGGTTCGGGGGCTGGGGTGAGAGGTGGGTAGGCGTGGTTCGGGGGCTGGGGTGAGGAGGTGGGTAAGTGTGGTTCGGGGGCTGGGGTGAGGAGGTGGGTAGGCGTGGTTCAAGGGCTGGGGTGAGAGATGGGTAGGTCGGGTTTGGGGTGGGGTTTGGGACTGGGGTGAAAGGTGGGTAGGTGGGGTTCGGGGTGGGATGAGTGGTGGGTAGATGGGGGTCAGGGCTTGGGTGAGAGGCGGGTAGGTGGGGTTCGGGACTGGAGTTGGGGGCTGGGTTGCAGAGGTGGGTAGGTGGGGTTCGGGGTGGGGTGAGAGGTGGGTAGGTGGGGTTGGGGGCTGGGGTGAGTGGTGGGTAGGTGGGGGTCGGGGTGAGGTTCAGGTGGGGGTGAGGTGGGTAGGTGGGGTTAGGGGCTGGGGTGAGAGGTGGGTAGGTGGGGTTCGGGGCTGGGGTGAGAGGTAGGTAGGTGGGGTTGGGGACTGGGGTGAGAGGTGGGTAGGTGGGGGTCAAGGCTGGGGTGAGAGGTGGGTAGGTGGGGTTGGGGACTGGGGTGAGAGGTGGGTAGGTGGGGGTCAGAGCTGGGGTGAGAGGTGGGTCGGTGGGGGTCAGGGCTGGGGTGAGAGGTGGGTAGGATTGGTTTGGGACTGGGGTGAGAGGTGGGTAGGTGGGGTTCGGGACTGGAGCGAGAAGTGGGTAGGTGGGGGTTGGGGTGGGGTTCGGGATGGGGGTTGGGGTGGGGTTGGGGGTAGGTAGGTTGGGTTCTGGACTGGGGTGAGAGGTGGGTAGGTGGGGTTCGGGGTGGATTTCGGTGTGGGGTTTGGTACTGGGGTGAGAAGTGGGTAGGTGGGGGTTGGGGTGGGGTTCGGTGTGGGGGTCAGTGCTGGGGTGCGGAGGTGTGTACGTGGGGGCTGGGGTGCGGAGGTGGGTAGGTGGGGGTCGGGTCTGGGGTGTGGAGGTGTGTATGTGCGGGTTGGGGTGGGGTTCGGGGTGGGGGTTGGGATGGGGGTCGGGGTGGTGGTCGGTGCTGCGGTGCGGAGGTGTGTACGTGGGGGCTGGGGTGCAGAGGTGGGTAGGTGGGGGTTGGGGTGGTGGTCGGTGCTGCGGTGCGGAGGTGGGGGTTGGGGTGCGGAGGTGGGTAGGTGGGGGTTGGGGTGGTGGTCGGTGCTGCGGTGCGGAGGTGTGTACGTGGGGGCTGGGGTGCGGAGGTGGGTAGGTGGGGGTTGGGGTGCAGAGGTGGGTAGGTGGGGGTCGGGGTGGTGGTCGGTGCTGCGGTGCGGAGGTGTGTACGTGGGGGTTGGGGTGCGGAGGTGGGTAGGCTGGGTTCGGGGCTATTTGAGCAGTAGCCTGAGTCTTTCGTGCAGCATTTCTCCCTCGCCAAAACCATGTTAATAGGCATTGTTGTTTGTGGGAGCTTACTGTGCGCAAAATGGCTGCCGTGTTTCCCACATTACAACAGTGACTACACTTCAAAAATACTTCATTGTCTGTAAAGCGCTTTCAGGCGTCCTGAAGTTGTGAAAGGCGCTATATAAAGGCAAGGCTTTCTGTCTTCTTTTCTCTCTCCTTCTCCTCCTCCTCCAGAGAAGTCTATGAAATGAAAGACTTACATTTCTACAGCCCCTTTCACAACCTCAGGACGTCCCAAAGGGCTCTACAGCCAATGAAGTACATTTTCTGAAGTGTACTCACTGTTGTAATGTAGGAAACGCGGCAGCCAATATGTGCACAGCAAGCTCCCACAAACAGTAATGTGATAATAACCAGATAATCGTTTTTTAGTGATGTTGGTTGAGCGATAAATATTAGTCAGGACACCGGGGAGAACTCCCCGCTGCTCTTCTTCGAAATAATGCCGTGGGATCTTCTTAGGTCCACCTCAGAGAGCAGACGGGGGGCCTCGGTTTAATGTCTCATCCGAAAGATGGCACCTCTGACAGTGCAGTGCTCCCTCAGTACTGCCCCTCCAACAGTGCGGCGCTCCCTCAGTACTGCCCCTCCGCCAGTGCGGCGCTCCCTCAGTACTGCCCCTCCGCCAGTGTGGCACTCCCTCAGTACTGCCCCTCCGACAGTGCGGCGCTCCCTCAGTACTGCCCCTTCGACAGTGCAGCGCTCCCTCAGTACTGCCCATCTGACAGTGCGGCGCTCCCTCAGTACTGACCCTCCGACAGTGCGGCACTCCCTCAGTACTGCCCCTCCGACAGTGGGCCGCTCCCTCAGTACTGCCCCTCCGACAGTGCAGCACTCCCTCAGTACTGCCCCTCCGACAGTGCGGCGCTCCCTCAGTACTGCCTCTCCGACAGTGTGGCGCTCCCGCAGTACTGCCCCTCCGACAGTGCAGTGCTCCCTCAGTACCGCCCCACCGACAGTGCAGCACTCCCTCAGTAATTCCCCTCCGACAGCGCGGCGCTCCCTCAGTACTGCCCCTCCGACAGTGCGGCGCTCCCTCAGTACTGCCCCTCCGACAGTGCGGTGCTCCCTCAGTTCTGCCCCTCCGACAGTGCGGCGCTCCCTCAGTAATGCCCCTCCGACAGTGCGGCGCTCCCTCAGTACCGCCCCTCCGACAGTGCGGCACTGCCACAGTACCGCCGCTCCGACAGTGCGGCGCTCCCTCAGTACTGCCCCTCCGACAGTGCAGCGCTCCCTCAGTATTGCCCCTCCGACAGTGCGGCGCTCCCGCAGTACTGCCCCTCCGACAGTGCGGCGCTCCCTCAGTACTGCCCCTCCGACAGTACAGTGCTCCCTCAGTACTGCACCTCCGACAGTGCCGCGCTCCCTCAGTAACGCCCCACCGACAGTGCAGTGCTCTCTCAGTACTTCCCCTCCGACAGTGCGGCGCTCATTCAGTACTGCCCCTGCAACAGTGCGGCGCTCCCTCAGTACTGCCCCTCCGACAGTGCGGTGCTCCCTCAGTTCTGCCCCTCCCACAGTGCGGCGCTCCCTCAGTACTGCCCCTCCGACAGTGCTGCGCTCTGTCAGTACCGCCCCTCCGACAGTGCGGCACTCCCTCAGTACCGCCCCTCCGACAGTGCGGCGCTCCCTCAGTACTGCCCCTCTGACAGTGGGCCGCTCCCTCAGTACTGCCCCTCCCAACAGTGCGGCGCTCCCTCAGTACCGCCCCTCCGACAGTGCGGCACTCCCTCAGTACCGCCCCTCCGACAGTGCGGCGCTCCCGCAGCACTGCCCCTCCGACAGTGCGGCACTCCCTCAGTACTGCCCCTCCAACAGTGCAGCGCTCCCTCATTATTGCCCCTCCGACAGTGCGGCGCTCCCTCAGCACTGCCCCTCTGACAGTGCAGCGCTCCCTCAGTACTGCCCCTCTGACAGTGCGGCGCTCCCTCAGTACTGCCCCTCCGACAGTGCGGCGCTCCCTCAGTAACGCCCCACCGACAGTGCAGTGCACCCTCAGTACTTCCCCTCCGACTGTGCGGTGCTCACTCAGTACTGCCCCTCCGACAGTGCGGCGCTCCCTCAGTACTGCCCCTCCGACAGTGCGGTGCTCCCTCAGTACTGCCCCTCCCACAGTGCGGCGCTCCCTCAGTACTGCCCCTCCGACAGTGCTGCGCTCTGTCAGTACCGCCCCTCCGAAAGTGAGGCACTCCCTCAGTACCGCCCCTCCGACAGTGCGGCGCTCCCTCAGTACTGCCCCTCCGACAGTGGGCCGCTCCCTCAGTACTACCCCTCCCAACAGTGTGGCGCTCCCTCAGTACTGCCCCTCCGACAGTGCTGCGCTCTGTCAGTACCGCCCCTCCGACAGTGAGGCACTCCCTCAGTACCGCCCCTCCGACAGTGAGGCACTCCCTCAGTACCGCCCCTCCGACAGTGCGGCGCTCCCTCAGTACCGCCCCTCCGACAGTGCGGCGCTCCCTCAGTACTGGCCCTCCGACAGTGGGCCGTTCCCTCAGCACTACCCCTCCCAACAGTGCGGCGCTCTCTCAGTACCGCCCCTCCGACAGTGCGGCACGCCCTCAGTACCGCCCCTCCGACAGTGCGGCGCTCCCGCAGTACTGCCCCTCCGACAGTGCGGCGCTCCCTCAGTACTGCCCCTCCGACAGTACGGCGCTCCCTCAGTACTGCCCCTCCGACAGTGCGGCGCTCCCTCAGCACTGCCCCTCCGACAGTGCGGCGCTCCCTCAGTACTGCCCCTCCGACAGTGCGGCGCTCCCTCAGTACTGCCCCTCCGACAGTACAGTGCTCCCTCAGTACTGCCCCTCCGACAGTGCGGCGCTCCCTCAGTAACGCCCCACCGACAGTGCAGTGCTCCCTCAGTACTTCGCCTCCGACAGTGCGGTGCTCATTCAGTACTGCCCCTCCGACAGTGCGGCGCTCCCTCAGTACTGCCCCTCCGACAGTGCGGTGCTCCCTCAGTTCTGACCCTCCAACAGTGCGGCAGTCCCTCAGTACTGCCCCTCCGACAGTGTGGCGCTCCCTCAGTACTGCACTGGGAGTGTCAGCCTAGTTTTTTATGCTCAAGTCTCTGGAGGGGGGGACTTGAACCCATGACATTCTGACCCAGAGGGCAGAATGCGACCCACTGAGCCATGGCTGCCACACTGTTCCCTCTCTCGCTCCTTCTCCAGAGATGACTTTGCTCCCTCTCTCCCTTCCTCCCCAGGGCAGACTTGGTTCCTGTCTATGGCTTCGGCGAGAATGACATCTACGACCAGGTTATTTTTGAGGCAAACAGCTGGAAGAAACAGCTGCAACTGAAGTTTCAGAAGTACGTGGGCTTTGCGCCCTGCTTGCTCAAGGGCGAAAGCCTCCTGTTCAGCAACTCCTGGGGGCTGAAGCCCTTCGCTAGGCCCGTGACGACCGTAGGTGAGTGCAGTGTGAAAGAGGCTCCGCATCAAACATCAACCGGGTGCTCAAGATTCCCCCCGGGAGTGGGGGAGAGGAGGGGGCGGGAGGGAGGGGTTATGGACTAGGGATAGGCAGCTAACATAGAAACATAGAAAAATAGGAGCAGGAGTCGGCCATTCGGCCCTTCGAGTCTGCTCCGCCATTCAAGATGATCATGGCTGATCCTCTATCTCAATACCATATTCCCGCTCTCTCCCCAAACCTCCTGATGCCTTTTGTGTCTGGAAATCTATCAGGAAACTCTTTTTTATCCGGCACCGACGGGACCGGCGTGGTGCCGGTTTCTCAATAAGTCCAGATTACAGAGAGGTATTGTAAAAGGTACGAGAGCCACAGATCCAGGCGTCCCTGTTGCTATGCAACAGGTGCAGGAACCCCGGTCACCAGATCCAGGCGTCCCTGTTGCTATGCAACAGGTGCAGGAACCCCGGCCACCAGATCCAGGCGTCCCTGTTGCTATGCAACAGGTGCAGGAACCCTGGTCACCAGATCCAGGCGTCCCTGTTGCTATGCAACAGGTGCAGGAACCCCCGGCCACCAGATCCAGGCGTCCCTGTTGCTATGCAACAGGTGTAGGAACCCCGGTCACCAGATCCAGGCGTCCCTGTTGCTATGCAACAGGTGCAGGAACCCCCGGCCACCAGATCCAGGCGTCCCTGTTGCTATGCAACAGGTGCAGGAACCCCGGCCACCAGATCCAGGCGTCCCTGTTGCTATGCAACAGGTGCAGGAACCCCAGCCGCCAGATCCAGGCGTCCCTGTTGCTATGCAACAGGTGCAGGAACCCCCGGCCACCAGATCCAGGCGTCCCTGTTGCTATGCAACAGGTGCAGGAACCCCCGGCCACCAGATCCAGGCGTCCCTGTTGCTATGCAACAGGTGCAGGAACCCCAGCCACCAGATCCAGCCGTCCCTGTTGCTATGCAACAGGTGCAGGAACCCCGGTTACAGGGCCACAGATCCAGGAACGGCCACTGATATGAAGTAAAACTTACCTGAACCTACTCCTGAATTTTGCCGGTTAACAGAGATTTCCGGTTATTTAGGTGCCGGTAAATCGAGAGTTTCCTGTATCTCCTTCTTTAATATATTCAGTGACTTGGCCTCCACAGCCTTCTGTGCTAGAGAATTCCACAGGTTCACCACCCTCTGAGTGAAGACATTTCTCCTCGTCTCAGTCCTAAATGTCCTACCCCGTATCCTGAGACTGTGACCCCTCGTTCTCGACCCCCCAGCCAGGGGAAACATCCTCCCTGCATCCAGTCTGTCTAGCCCTGTCAGAATTTTATACGCTTCCACGAGACCCCCTCTCATTCTTCTAAACTCCAGTGAATACAGGCCTAGTCGACCCAATCTCTCCTCATAATCGGCAGTTGGTGAGGAATGAGGAGCTGAGAAATTGGGCCCTGTCTCCAATCTCTCGGGGATATGAGGTGCATCAGGAAAGGCTGAACAGGCCGGGGCCCTGTTCTTTAGAAAAGCGAAGGCTGAGGGGTGGCCTGATCGGTGAGGTTATAAAAGGGTTCGATAGGGTCGACGCAGAGAAGACATTTCCACTCGTGGGGAAGACCAAAACTAGGGGCCATCAATATAAGGCAGTCACCAAGAAATCCAATCGGGAATTCAGGAGAAACTGCTTTACCCGGAGAGTGGTGAGAATGTGGAACTCACTACCACAGGGAGTGGTTGAGGCGAACAGCAGAGATGCATTTAAGGGGAAGCTGGATAAACACATGAGGGAGGAAGGAATATGTTGATGGGGTGAGATGAAGAGAGGTGGGAGGAGGCTTGTGTGGAGCATAAACACCGGCACAGACCAGTTGGGCCGAATGGCCTGTTTCTGTGCTGGACTATCTATGCAATATAATTGGGGAACGACATTTACTTAGGTCTCTACTTTTGACTAAAGGGAAATATAACCCTTTCGTAGTCTTCACCATGAGCAACATAGCCTGATTGTGTGGGGGCTCTTTATGTTGGACTGTCTCTTCCTTTGCCCCCCCACCCCCAAGAAGGCGGCCGACACCAAACTCGGGGTTTAAACGCCCACAGATTGGAGAGGAAGGCCAAACCAAGTGGCCAGAGAGTTTTTGGCCTCGCGGTTTTGAGGTTCAGGGAAGGTAGGAGTAAATTCAGTGTATCCCGCGCTCCTAGATGCTGGAAGAGGACACAGGTCGCAGCAGTAGACTGTCGCACGCCATCTCCGAACCGCGCTCCCTTCCAGCACAGTCTGGGCTCTCGGAATTCACCCTGTTCATTTCAACAGTGAGGAGGGAGAGTGGGGAGCGAGAGACCAAAATAGAACAGCACCAACTATAGCAATATCAGTGATAGGCCCTAAACAGACAATACAACATAGCTGATTACCTGACCATGGTAAAGGATAACAAACTGAGAAGAACCTTGACAAGGTACAGACTTAGCGAACATAGCCTAGCGATCGAAAAAGGCAGACACAGGCAGACCAGGCTGCCAAGAGAGGACAGGATATGCTCTCACTGCAGTCAGGGAGTGGTGGAGACAGAGATGCACTTCCTCACAGCTTGTGGAAAATATCAGGGCATCAGGGAGAATTTCTACCAAAAATTCTCACAAATATGCCCTGATTTCAGAAATCTGAATGACAACCAAAAACTCCCATTCCTACTGGGAGAGGAGAGAAGCTGTATAACACTGGCGGCGCACTATGTTACAGCTTGCCATGAACAGAGGGACAACCAGTAAACTAAGAAAAAAATATATATAAACAATGCGAATGTATATTTATACACTCAGGGATATACCTGTTTATACACTGTATGAATAGAACTGCGTTTATGTGGTAAACCATAAATGTATTTTGATGCTTTGGCAACATAAGATGTAACTTATCATGCCAATAAAGCGATTTAAATTGTAAAAATTGTAAATTGATAGAGAGAGACAGACACAGAGAGCCAGAGAGAGTGAGAGTAAGATACAGAGACAGAGAGAGCAAGAGACATACAGAGAGACACATAGAGACAGCAAGAGAGAGTCCCAGAGAGAGACAGAGAGAGAGGGAGAGAGAGAGTGAGACAGAGAGGGAGAAAGAGAGAGAGAGATAGAGAGACCCAGAGAGAGAGAGACCCAGAGACAGAGAGAGAGACCCAGAGACAGAGAGAGAGAGACCCAGAGAGAGGGAGACAGAGAGAGAGACAGAGGGAGAGAAAGAGACCCAGAGAGAGAGAGGGAGAGGGAGACCGAGAGAGAGAGAGACCCAGAGAGAGGGAGACCCAGAGAGAGAGAGAGAGAGAGACCCCCAGAGAGAGAGGGAGAGAGAGAGGGAGACAGCGAGGGAGACAGAGAGAGAGGGAGAGAGGGAGAGAGAGACAGACCCAGAGACAGAGAGAGAGAGACCCAGAGAGAGGGAGAGAGGGAGACAGAGAGAGAGACAGAGGGAGAGAAAGAGACCCAGAGAGAGGGAGAGAGGGAGACAGAGAGAGAGAGACCCAGAGACAGAGAGAGAGAGACCCAGAGACAGAGAGAGACCCAGAGAGAGAGAGGGAGAGGGAGACCGAGAGAGAGAGACCCAGAGAGAGGGAGACCCAGAGAGAGAGAGAGAGAGACCCCCAGAGAGAGAGGGAGAGAGAGAGGGAGAGAGCGAGGGAGACAGAGAGAGAGGGAGAGAGAGAGAGAGACCCAGAGAGAGAGAGGGAGACCCAGAGAGAGAGAGAGAGAGACCCCCAGAGAGGGAGACAGCGAGGGAGACAGAGGGGGGAGACAGGCAGCAAGAGACACACACACAATACACACAGGCTGAGAGACAGAGACAGCAAGAGTGAAAGTGGGACAGAGAGAGACACAGAGACAGAGAAAGAGACAGAGAGACAGACAGATGGAGAGAGAGATAGAGAGAGCGAGAGACACACACGGACAGAGAGAAAGCCGGAGATGAGTGACTGACTGTCAGAAAACTGACTTTGTCTTGTATCCTGTAAGCAGGGCAAGAGAGCAGTGCTGGAAACGTTCTCAGACTTGGGCGCATGATTCAAAATCTAGGAGGGATTTGGACTTTAGAGAGAGTGAAGGGATGCGCAGCATTTGGGCAGGGAAGAGGGAGCTGAGGGAGGGGCATGGGCTGTGGGGAGGACCATGGGGGGGGAGGGGCTCGTGGGGAGTGAGGGGGGCTGTGGGGGGGGAGGGAGGGAGGCTGTGGGGAGGAAGAAATGTACTTTCAGTATTACTGGTCTGCGTTCTTCTCTCCGACAGTCGGTGAACCGATCCCAGTCACCAAAAGCTCAAACCCTTCAGAGGATGAGGTAGATCGTTACCACACCCAGTACGTGGAGGCCATCATCAAACTCTTCAACAAGCACAAGGTGCGGTGTGGACTCCCGGACAGCACAGAGCTGACCATATACTGAACCTGCCGCCCTCAGCCTCTGGGGGCTCCTTCGCCCTGCTTCCCAGAATGACTTGCAGCCAATGCTGCACCCTAATTATGTTTTTGTTAAGTGCACTGTCCCTTTAACTGGCTGCGCGGCCCACTCAAAATTTGGCGAGTGCGAGGTTTGTCCCATTGAAAAGCGGGACTGCCAGACCGCCGCCTGGCCGAGCAGCTTAGCGGGAACGTTGCTTGCAGCCCTTCACTAGACGGCTTGATCGCACATCAGCTCCACCCTGACTGCTGTCTGCAGCGGCCTGAATCTTCAGCGTCCAAACTACTGCCTCTCACTCGCTGTCACCGTCCCCTTCCGACGCCCCGACCCCATTCGCCGAGGACACCTGGACATCACACCGGCCTGTAGGGAATTCTGTCTGATCCGGTTTTGCCCGTTTATGGATTTTAAGCGGGAGGGAAAAGGGGAGGTGGGCAAACACTGCCAGGGCAGGTACAGCACGGGTTAGATACAGAGTAAAGCTCCCTCTAGACTGTCCCATCAAACACTCCCAGGGCAGGTACAGCACGGGTTAGATACAGAGTAAAGCTCCCTCTACACTGTCCCATCAAACACTCCCAGGGCAGGTACAGCACGGGTTAGATACAGAGTAAAGCTCCCTCTACACTGTCCCATCAAACACTCCCAGGGCAGGTACAGCACGGGTTAAATACAGGGTAAAGCTCCCTCTACACTGTCCCATCAAACACTCCCAGAGCAGGTACAGCACGGGTTAGATACAGAGTAAAGCTCCCTCTACACTGTCCCATCAAACACTCCCAGGGCAGGTACAGCACGGGTTAAATACGGAGTAAAGCTCCCTCTACACTGTCCCATCAAACACTCCCAGGGCAGGTACAGCATGGGTTAGATACCGAGTAAAGCTCCCTCTACACTGTCCCATCAAACACTCCCAGGGCAGGTGCAGCACGGGTTAGATACAGAGTAAAGCTCCCTCTACACTGTCCCATCAAACACTCCCAGGGCAGGTACAGCGTGGGTTAGATACAGAGTAAAGCTCCCTCTACACTGTCCCATCAAACACTGCCGGACGTGCTCTGGGAGTGATTGTGCTCTAACACTGGATAAATAAAAGCCACCAGAAGCGATCGCAAAAACCACTTGGAAAATCAGTGTTTATTCAGATGAGTATCATTAGAGCAATCAATCGCAGGAGAGATCTGCGAGCCTCCTCTCGTACGTCTGTGCCAGCCAGCTGCTCTTGGATCGGTGTCGGCTGGGCTGGGCTAGGCTGGGCTGGGCCTTGCTAGATCAGCACCAGGTGGCTGCACTCCCCAATGCCATACTTGAGCTTGTTTTCCTCGAACAGGCTGATGAGCTGATCCAAGTATTGCTTGTGAAGCTTCTCAACATCCTCACGGGACGGGCTGGGGTTCTTCTCCACGGGAATGGGTTTCCCCACTGGGGAGGGGGAGAGAGAGAGCGAGAGAGAGTGGGAGAGGGAGCGAGAGAGAGTGGGAGAGGGAGCGAGAGAGAGAGAGAGAGATACAGATAGAGGGAGAGAGACAGAGGGGGAGAGAGAGGGGGGAGAGAGAGATAGAGAGAGAGAGAGAGACAGAGAGGGGGAGGGAGGGGGGGAGAGGGAGCGAGAGAGAGAGATACAGATAGAGGGAGCGAGACAGAGGGGGAGGGAGAGAGAGGGGGAGAGACAGAGGGGGATTAAGAGGGGGGAGAGAGAGATAGAGAGGCAGAGAGGGGGAGGGAGAGAGAGGGGGAGAGAGCAAGAGAGAGAGAGAGAGATACAGATAGAGGGAGAGAGACAGAGAGGGGGAGGGGGAGAGAGCGAGAGAGAGAGAGGGAGGGGGTAGAGAGAGAGAGATAGAGAGTGAGAGGCAGAGGGGGAGGGGGAGAGAGGAGGAGAGGGAGAGAGAGAGGGGGAGAGAGAGAGGGGGGAGAGAGCGAGAGAGAGAGAGGGAGGGGGTAGAGAGAGAGAGACAGAGAGTGAGAGGCAGAGGGGGAGGGGGAGAGAGGAGGAGGGGGAGAGAGGAGGAGAGGGAGAGAGGGGAGGGGGAGAGGGGGAGAGAGAGTGGGGGAGAGAGAGAGGGGGGAGGGGGGAGAGAGAGTGGGGGAGGGAGAGAGGGGGAGGGAGGAGAGAGGGAGCAAGGAAAAGAGGTTGACAAATACACAGAGGGAGGGGGCGTGAGACACACACACACAGAGAGACAGAGGGGAAAAGAGAGACAAAGAGAGAGTGAGTGTGTACAAGAGAGGGGGCACAAACATGCGGGAAAGGGAGAGTGAGAGAGACACACAGAGAGACAGAGAGACAGAGGCAGAGGGAAAAGGAAGAAACAAATGGGTGAGTGTGAGAGAGGGGAAAAGGAGAGAGATAAATCCAGGAACAGACAGAGGGAGAGAGATGGAAAGGTTATACAAGGTGAATATTGACCGCTGAAACGTTGCCATTGACATTTTCACTTGCTGCTGTGAATCCCATTCCCTTACTTCTGCCGTTACCCCTGCCCTGAAGGCTTGGCCTCTTGCTGGGGTACTGAGTGACCCTTATTCGCATGGGAGCCTGGAAACTGTCAGCTCAGCTGTTCAGCCAAGAGGAGCATCACAGCTGAGCCCCCTCCCTTCCCGATGTCCGCACCGTACCCTTGCATTTTCCCGCGGAGGGGGGGTCACTGGACGGTGATCCGGACTGGGAACCGTGGCTGGCTTCACCCGCTCCCCAACCCCGGGGTACTGAGGGCAATTCTCGAGCTCCAGCAGCTGCCCGCGGAGGAGATCCACTGGCTCAGCACAAGCCTGGGACCCTCCTCGTCTGTCTGCCTCGGTCCTCTCACACGCTGTCTTGACAAATGAAACAATCTGGGCCTAAATTACACAGTAAAAGTCTTGTACTACTTGCCTGACTTTTGGTCACAGTTTTTGTTTGTATTATATTGTCAGCTTCGAGACTGCCTATGTATCCATTTAGAATGGAAATCCTATATATAAACAGTTGCCTCTCACAGAAGAACATAAGAATTAGGAGCAGGAGTCGGCCATTCGGCCCCTCGAGCCTGCTCCGCCATTCTAGAAGAACATGGCTGATCTTTGACCTCAACTCCACTTTCTCGCCTGATCCCCATATCCCTCGATTCCCCTAGAGTCAAAAAATCTATCGATCTCAGCCTTGAATATACTCAACGACTCAGCATTCACAGCCCCCTGGGGCAGAGAATTCCAAAGATTCACCACCCTCTGAGTGAAGAAATTCCTCCTCATCTCAGTCCTAAATGGCCGACCCCGTATTCTGAGACTGTGACCCCTGGTTCTAGACTCTCCAGCCAGGGGGGAAACATCCTCTCAGCCTCTACCCGGTCAATCCCCTTCGGAATCTTGTATGTTTCAATGAGATCACTGTGGTAAACCACTGTTGTTAGTATTGTTGTTCACTGTTAGTACTGTTGTTCACTCTTGCATATTGTTGTACTTGTCTGTGCATGCCTCAGCTGACTCCGCCCCTGGCTCCACCCTCATGGCTGGGTATAAAGGTCGCTGCTCAGAAGCCTCCGGCCCTTTTGGATACCAGGCAACCACAAGAGGCATGCTCTGTTCTTTGGTAATAAAAGCCTGTTTATTACTTTCTCAATCTCCAGTCTTTTGTAGCAATTGATAGTGCATCAATTTTATTACCAAAGTTAAATGTTGGCTGCGGATGCTGATCAACCAATGGCGCAAAACGCTGAGCAGCAGGCGCTGCTGCGAGCCCTCAGACCAACATGCCTGGACCTAGACCCCCAAGAAGCGGGTTCGTCGACTAAATTCGCACAATGGCTGCGTTGCTTTGAGGCGTATCTGGAAGCCTCGACCGTGACTCTTGATGAAAATAAACTGAAAATCCTGGCCTCGAAGGTGAGCCACCAAGTCTATACTTTAATCCAAGATGCGACGACCTACGCGGCGGCTATCGACCTACTGAAAGGGCAGTATGCACGCCCGGTTAACACGGTCTATGCCAGGCACCTTTTAAGATCTCGCAGACAGCAGCCCGGGGAATCGGTGGAAGCCTTCCTACGGGCACTGCGGGTACTCGGACGCGGCTGCGACTGCAAGGAAGTATCGGCCGCGGCACATGCGGAGGGACTGATACGAGACGCTTTCGTTGCGGGTCTAAGGTCCGACTACTCCCGGCAGAGGCTGCTGGAGAAGGGTGAAATAGACCTGACAAAGGCAGTGTCCCTCGCGCTCTCGCTCGACGCGGCCCACAGAAATATGGACGCTTTTTCCCCTCATCGCCCCGCGCCGTGGACGCCGCAATCTTGGGCCATGGGACCGCCACCTCCGACTGCTGCAGCGATGTCCAAGGCACAAAAATGCTATTTTTGTGGCCAAGCTAAACACCCTAGAGCACGCTGCCCCGCGAAGAATGCTACCTGCTCCGGCTGCGGGAAGAAAGGTCACTACGTTAGCGCCTGCAAAGGGAAGACCGCTAACGCCAGCAGCGCTGCGTGCGAACCGTGGGCGCAGCCATCTTGTCCGCCATCTTGGGCTCCCCCAGCCGCGTGGGGATTGGGACCGTGGGCGCCGCCATTTTGTCCGCCATCTTGGACGCCTCCGACTTCAACCACGGGGGACCCGGACTCAACCACCGCCTCATCTGACGACCACATCGACTCGCTCGACCATACGCTGGCCTCCGTGACGCTGGACCAATCTCTCCCTCATCAACTGTCCAGGTCCATGATGGATATTACGGTAAACGGCCGCGCCACTACCTGCCTTTTTGACAGCGGGAGCACGGAGAGCTTTATCCACCCCGACACGGTGCGCAGTTACTCTCTCCCGGTCCTGCCGACGCGCCATCGGATCTCTTTGGCTTCCAAAGCCCAGTCAGCGGACGTCGGTGGCTACTGTGTAGTGACCCTTTCAGTAAGGGGCACAGAATACAAAAATTTTAAACTTCTGGTCCTGCCCCATCTCTGCGCTGCCGTTCTACTGGGGTTGGATTTTCAGTGCCACCTTAAGAGTGTCACATTAGCGTATGACGGACCCCTCCCCCCACTCACAGTCTGCAGCCAGCAGCTTTTAAATCGCCCGCCGTGCACCATTTGCAGCCTCTCCACCCTTAAAGTCCCCCCCCCCTCCTTGTTCGCTAACCTCACCCGCGACTGTAAGCCCATCGCTACCAAAAGCAGGCGTTACAGTGTTGGGGATAGGAGCTTCATTAAATCTGAGGTAGCGAGACTCCTGAAGGAAGGGATTATTGAAAGTAGCACCAGCCCATGGCGAGCACAAGTGGTGGTAGTGAAGACTGGCGAAAAACAGCGCCTAGTTATTGACTACAGCCAGACGATCAATCGCTACACCCAACTAGATGCATACCCACTCCCCCGCATATCTGACATGGTCAATCAGATAGCACAATACCGGGTGTTCTCGACGATTGATCTGAAGTCGGCATACCACCAGCTCCCCATCAGGGCTGAGGACCGCCAGTACACAGCTTTTGAAGCTGACGGTCGGCTCTATCACTTTCTCAGAGTTCCCTTCGGCGTCACCAACGGAGTTTCTGTCTTCCAACGGGAGATGGACCGGATGGTTGACCAGAACGCGCTCCAGGCCACTTTCCCATATCTAGACAACGTCACCATCTGCGGCCACGACCAGCAGGACCACGACGTTAATCTAGAGAAATTCCTCCGGACGGCCCAGCGGCTGAATCTCACATACAACAAAGACAAATGTATGTTTCGTACTACGCGCCTTGCTATTCTTGGCTGCGTAGTGGAGAACGGAGTCATCGGCCCAGACCCCGATAGAATGCGCCCCCTTATGGAGCTCCCCCTCCCCCACTGCCAGAAAGCACTGAAGAGATGCCTGGGGTTTTTCTCTTACTATGCTCAGTGGGTGCCCAACTATGCGGATAAAGCCCGACCCCTCATCAAGTCCGCCTCCTTCCCCCTGACAGCAGAGGCCTGTGCAGCCTTCACTCTCATAAAAGGAGACATTGCGAAGGCCACAATGCACGCTGTGGATGAGTCCCTTCCTTTTCAAGTGGAGAGCGACGCATCCGACTTTGCCCTAGCTGCAACCCTTAACCAGGCGGGGAGACCCGTGGCCTTTTTCTCAAGGACCCTCCAGGGCCCCGAGATTCGACACTCCTCTGTCGAAAAGGAGGCCCAGGCCATTGTGGAAGCCGTGCGACATTGGCGGCATTACCTGGCCGGAAAACGATTTACCCTGCTCACTGACCAGCGTTCAGTGGCTTTTATGTTTCATAATAAGCAGCGGGGCAAAATCAAGAATGACAAGATCTTAAGGTGGAGAATCGAACTCTCCACCTACAATTACGATATCTTGTACCGGCCCGGGAAACTCAATGAGCCCCCAGATGCCCTATCACGTGGTACGTGCGCCAACGCGCAGGTTGATAGGCTACAGACCCTCCACAATGACCTCTGCCACCCGGGGGTCACCAGGTTCTTCCATTTTATCAAATCCCGTAACCTGCCCTACTCCATCGAGGAGGTCAGGACCATGACCAGGAACTGCCAGATCTGTGCCGAGTGCAAGCCGCATTTTTATAGGCCAGACAGAGCGAGCCTGATCAAAGCCACGCGCCCCTTCGAGCGGCTGAGCATCGATTTTAAAGGGCCCCTCCCCTCCTCTGACCGCAATGTGTACTTCCTCAATATAATTGATGAGTACTCCCGTTTCCCGTTTGCCATCCCTTGCTCGGACATGACCAGTACCACGGTCATTAAATGTCTGAATGACCTCTTCGCCTTGTTCGGTTTCCCTAGCTATATCCATAGCGACAGGGGCTCATCTTTTATGAGCGACGAACTTCGGCAGTACCTGCTCGCGAGAGGCATTGCTACAAGCAGGACCACCAGCTACAACCCCCGGGGTAACGGCCAGGTGGAAAGGGAGAATGCGACAGTCTGGAAGGCAGTCCTTTTAAACTTAAAATCTAAGGGCCTTCCGACCTCCCGCTGGCAGGAGGTCCTCCCTGCGGCGCTCCATTCCATTCGGTCGCTGCTCTGTACACCCACCAATGCCACTCCTCACGAGAGAATGTTCTCCTTCCCCAGGAAGTCCACGTCGGGGATTTCGCTACCAACATGGCTGACTTCTCCAGGTCCCGTCCTACTGCGGAAGCACGTGAGGACCCATAAGGCGGACCCCCTGGTCGAGAGGGTGAGCCTCCTCCACGCCAACCCGCAGTATGCTTACGTGGTGTACCCGGACGGGCGGGAGGACACAGTCTCCATTCGAGACCTCGCACCTGCAGGTGCTCCTGAAACACCCTCTTCGCCACCCACCGCTACTCCTGCCTACCCCCAGGACACAGTCCCCGCACGAGACCTCGCACCTTCGGGTGCCTCTGAGAGACCACCATCGCTACCTCCCATTACCCATGCTCTGACCCCTGTAGACGGCATGCAGCAGCCCCAGGGTCCGCCACCTGCTACACCTCCTCTGAACGAGACACCGGGTTCACCGTTGGATGCTGCACCATCACCGCCGCTGCTGCGACGCTCAGGACGGCTTACAAGGCCTCCTGATAGACTTCAGTACACGAATTTTTAGTGCACTTCACCCCGCCGGACTCAATTCTAAACAAGGGGTGAATGTGGTAAACCACTGTTGTTAGTATTGTTGTTCACTGTTAGTACTGTTGTTCACTCTTGCATATTGTTGTACTTGTCTGTGCATGCCTCAGCTGACTCCGCCCCTGGCTCCACCCTCATGGCTGGGTATAAAGGTCGCTGCTCAGAAGCCTCCGGCCCTTTTGGATACCAGGCAACCACAAGAGGCATGCTCTGTTCTTTGGTAATAAAAGCCTGTTTATTACTTTCTCAATCTCCAGTCTTTTGTAGCAATTGATAGTGCATCAATCACCTCTTATTCTTCTAAACTCCAGAGAGTATCGGCCCATTCTACACAATCTCTCCTCATAGGACAACCCTCTCATCCCAGGAATCAATCCAGTGAACCTTCGCTGCACCGCCTCCAAGGCAAGTATATCCTTCCTTAGATAAGGAGACCAGAACTGTGCCCAGTACTCCAGGTGTGGTCTCACCAAGGCCCTGTACAATTGTAGCAAGACTTCCTCACTCTTATACTCCAACCCCCTTGCAATAAAGGCCAACATGCCATTTGCCTTCCTTATTACTTGCGGTACCTGCATGCTAACTCTGTGTTTCCTGTACGAGGACACCTAAATCTCTCTGAGCACCAACATTTGAAAGTTTCTCACCATTTAAAAAATATTCTGTTTTTCTATTCTTCCTACCAAAGTGAATAACCTCACATTTCCCTACATTATCCTCCATCTGCCACCTTACTGCCCACTCACTGAGTCTATCTATATCCCTTTGCTGACTCTTCGGCCTAGAAATTCGGTGGTGGGGCGCCACGCTCGCCTGGGCGCCGGAATTACCGCTGCGATCGGAGCCGTTGCGCCCGCCGGAAATTCAGCTTGAGCGCCCCAAGAGCGACGTGGGGCGCTGCTCGAGGCGCCCCGCGTCCCTCTTGGGGCGCTGAAACTGAATATCGCAGCGCTACGTGCCGCAGTGCCACACGCTGCGGCACGGCACGCTGCGGCACTGCGGGCCTTCCTCCCCTTCTTAAGGGGGAGGGGCCTGCACCAGCGCGATGACCGATCGCGAGTGCCGGCAAAAGAGCCCGGCACCGAGGAGAAGTGCCGGGCTCTCGGGACACAGCCGGCACTGCCCGGGGGGGGGGGGGGGGGGGGGAGGGGGATCAGGAGGCCGGGGACGGAGGTGCTGGCAGGCGGCCACCGAAAAAAATGGCCGACCCGCACCTCCACCTTAATTTGCGCCACTACCGCCACAGGTAGGCCCCGTGAACCGGGCGCGATTTGCGACCGGTGTTACAGAGGCGAGCGCGACCAAATATCGCGATCGGGGCGGTAGCGGGGCACTGCGCACACCGATGACGTCATCGGTGGCGGCGCAGCGCTACAGGCTAACGCCGCCATTAGCGCCCTGCTAAATATCGCGGGAGGCGTGGCCAGTGGCGCTAAAGCCACTGAGTGCCCTCTTTAGGCGCTAACTGGTGGCATAGCCCACCAAATTTCTAGGCCTTTGTGTTCTCCTCACAGCTTACTGTCCCATCTAGCTTTGTATCATCAGCAAACGTGGGTACATTACACTCGGTCCCTTCATCTAGGTCATTAACATAGATTGTAAATAGCTGAGGCCCCAACACTGAACCTTGCGGCACCCCACTAGTTACAGCCTGCCAACCTGAAAATGACCCGTTTATCCCTACTCTCTGTTTTCTGTCCGTTAACCAATCCTCTATCCGTGCTAATATATTAGCCCCAACCCCATGAGCCCTTATTAGCGACCTAATCGAATGCCTTTTGGAAATCCAAATATACTACATCCACTGGTTCCCCTTTATCTACTCTGTTAGTTACATCCTCAAAAAACTCGATTTCCCTTTCATAAAACCATGTTCACTCTGCCTAATCATATTATGATTTTCTAAGTGCACTTCCTTAATAATGGATTCCAGCATTTTCCCGACGAATGATGTCAGGCTAACTGGCCTGTCGTTCCCGGTTTTCTCTCTCCCTCCTTTCTTGAATAGCGGGGTTGCATTTGCGACCTTCCAACTTTCCAATCACTGTCCCACTTAGCTTTGTCTCGTCAGCAAACCTGGGCTAAGCTGCACTCAGTCATGATGCAGTGCGGAGGCCCTGGCCAGTGAGTGGAGCTGTGAAGATGGCTTCTGAAGTGTCTCTTCCAATTGCGGGC
Source organism: Somniosus microcephalus (assembly GCF_052327205.1). Taxonomy (NCBI): domain Eukaryota; kingdom Metazoa; phylum Chordata; class Chondrichthyes; order Squaliformes; family Somniosidae; genus Somniosus; species Somniosus microcephalus. The sequence continues at coordinate 44,548,868 of NW_028225182.1, read as the reverse complement.
AGCGCCAATGGCAATTTACTAGGAATGGTCTAACCACTACTCAGATCTGGCGGTCACGGTGTTGAACCGCTGTGGGGTTGAACAGAAAATGGAGGGGGTCGGGGGAACGAAATGGCCAATGTCGCAGGGCTGTGCCCCAGGCCCCAAAATACGCTCATTGGCTTGGCATGATTTTCAGCCGTTAATCCCGACTGACGCCTATTATTTGAGACCCTCAGCAACATTCACCAGCGCTGAACGGAGAAGGTAACACTCTGCTCCTCGCAGCTCCACAGCGCTCCCGAGGACCGCTGCCAGCCCGAGACAGAAACATAGAAACATAGAAGATAGGAGCAGGAGTAGGCCATTCGGCCCCTCGAGCCTGCTCCGCCATTCAATGAGATCATGGCGGATCATCCAAATTCAGTACCCTGTCCCTGCTTTCTCCCCATATCCCTTGATCCCCTTAGCCTTAAGAAATATATCCAACTCCTTCTTGAATATATTTAATGAATTGGCCTCCACTGCCTTCTGTGGTAGAGAATTCCACAGGTTCACCACTCTCTGGGTGAAGAAATTCCTCCTCATCTCTGTCCTAAATGGCTTACCCGTTATCCTTAGACTGTGACCCCTGGTTCTGGACTCCCCGGCCATCGGGAACATCCTTCCTGCATCTAGTCTGTCTAGTCCTGTTAGAATTTTATAAGTTTCAATGAGATCCCCTCTCATTCTTCTAAACTCTGGCGAATATAAGCCCAATCGACTCAATCTCTCCTCATACGTCATTCCTGCCATCCCAGGTATCAGCCTGGTGAATCTTCGCTGCACTCCCTCCATGGCAAGAACATCCTTCCTCAGATAAGGCGACCAAAACTGCACACAATACTCAAGGTGTGGTCTCACCAAGGCCCTGTACAACTGCAGCAAGACATCCTTGTTCCGGTACTCGAACCCTCTCGCTACGAAGGCCAACATACCATTTGTCCCCGCCCCCGCCCCCGTCCCGTTCATGTCCCTTCGCCTAATCCCCCCTACCCCCCAGGACTTACCCGCGGGCCACTGCCAGCGAGGCAAGCGGCAGAATTTCGACACCGCAATCGGGCGAGCTGCCCCCGGATGAGGCCCGAGGCCCAATATCGGGTTTGAAAACGGGCCCAAACCAATTTCTTATCCACTCCCAATGTCCCCTCTTATTGTTTCTTCTCATGCGCGGTCCCTTTCACTGTCTGCGCGGCCCAGTCAAATTTCTGTGCAGGCGCGGTTTCCTCCACATAAATGCCAGTGAGCGGCCAGCACGGGACCGCCAGACCGCGCAGCTTAGCTGGAGCGTTGCCAACCATCCCCTGCCAGCCAAGCTCCAGGGGAGTCTGTGTCGGTGGTTCTCGCTCCCTTACCTACAGTGTCGACGGGATTTCGGAAGGGCAGCAGGCCGAAGCTGTACTGGAAGACCCCGCGGGCGTGGAAGAGCGGAATGGCCAGGGTCGTCAGCTTCTGTAGCTTCTCCTGCACCGCTCGCAGCAGCGAGCCTCGAGGATTCTCCACTTGGTTGAAGAGCTCGTTCTCACCGAAAGAAAACACCGGCACGAGTTGGGCGCTGCGGAGTCCGGGAGAGGAGGAGGAGGAGGAGGGGGGGGGGGGGCGGCAGGGGGGGAAAGAGAAAAAAAAACTGGTGTCACGTTTACCGTCTCCCAGAAACAAACGCACGAATCAAGAAAAAAAAACAGCGCCGGAACCGAAGGGCTGTTTTTACACCTTTGAATCTGTTGAGCTGGGGGGGTCCCAGGATGGATCACTGTTCCGAGCCTGATGGGAATCACGACAATCAGCTTCACTGCCCCCGGGTGAGCCGTGGCTCAGTGGGTTCCACTCTCGCCTCCGAATCAGAAAGTTGTGGGTTCAAATCCCACTCCAGAGATTGAGCACAAAAATCTAGGCTGATATTCCAGTGCAGTGCTGAGGGGCAGTACCGAGGAAGCGCCACACTGTCGGAGGGGCAGTACTGAGGGAGTGCCGCACGGTCGGAGGGGTAGTACTGAGGGAGCGCCACACTGTCGGAGGGGCAGTATTGAGGGAGCGCCGCACTGTCAGAGGGGCAGTACCGAGGGAGCGGCACACTGTCGGAGGGGCAGTACTGAGGGAGCACTGCACTGTCGGAGGGGCAGTACTGAGGGAGCACCGCACTGTCGGAGGGGCAGTACTGAGGGTGCACCGCACTGTCGGAGGGGCAGTACTGAGGGAGCACCGCACTGTCGGAGGGGCAGTACTGAGGGAGCACCGCACTGTCGGAGGGGCAGTACTGAGGGAGCACCGCACTGTCGGAGGGGCAGTACTGAGGGAGCACCGCACTGTCGGAGGGGCAGTACTGAGGGAGCACCGCACTGTCGGAGGGGCAGTACTGAGGGAGCGCCGCACTGTCGGAGGGGCAGTACTGAGGGAGCGCCGCACTGTCGGAGGGGCAGTACTGAGGGAGCGCCGCACTGTCGGAGGGGCAGTACTGAGGGAGCGCCGCACTGTCGGAGGGGCAGTACTGAGGGAGCGCCGCACTGTCAGAGGGGCAGTACCGAGGGAGCGCCGCACTGTCAGAGGGGCAGTACCGAGGGAGCGGCGCACTGTCGGAGGCGCAGTACCGAGGGAGCGGCGCACTGTCGGAGGGGCAATGTTGAGGGAGCACCGCACTGTCGGAGGGGCAGTACTGAGGGTGCACCGCACTGTCGGAGGGGCAGTACTGAGGGAGCGCCGCACTGTCGGAGGGGCAGTACTGAGGTAGCACCGCACTGTCGGAGGGGCAGTACTGAGGGTGCACCACACTGTCGGAGGGGCAGTACTGAGGGAGCGCTGCACTGTCAGAGGGGCAGTACTGAGGGAGCGCCGCACTGTCAGAGGGGCAGTACTGAGGGAGCGCCGCACTGTCAGAGGGGCAGTACCGAGGGAGCGCCGCACTGTCAGAGGGGCAGTACCGAGGGAGCGGCGCACTGTCGGAGGCGCAGTACCGAGGGAGCGGCGCACTGTCGGAGGGGCAATGTTGAGGGAGCACCGCACTGTCGGAGGGGCAGTACTGAGGGTGCACCGCACTGTCGGAGGGGCAGTACTGAGGGAGCGCCGCACTGTCGGAGGGGCAGTACTGAGGTAGCACCGCACTGTCGGAGGGGCAGTACTGAGGGTGCACCACACTGTCGGAGGGGCAGTACTGAGGGAGCGCTGCACTGTCAGAGGGGCAGTACTGAGGGAGCGCCGCACTGTCAGAGGGGCAGTACTGAGGGAGCGCCGCACTGTCAGAGGGGCAGTACCGAGGGAGCGCCGCACTGTCAGAGGGGCAGTACCGAGGGAGCGGCGCACTGTCGGAGGCGCAGTACCGAGGGAGCGGCGCACTGTCGGAGGGGCAATGTTGAGGGAGCACCGCACTGTCGGAGGGGCAGTACTGAGGGTGCACCGCACTGTCGGAGGGGCAGTACTGAGGGAGCACCGCACTGTCGGAGGGGCAGTACTGAGGGAGCACCGCACTGTCGGAGGGGCAGTACTGAGGGAGCACCGCACTGTCGGAGGGGCAGTACTGAGGGAGCGCCGCACTGTCGGAGGGGCAGTACTGAGGGAGCGCCGCACTGTCGGAGGGGCAGTACTGAGGGAGCGCCGCACTGTCGGAGGGGCAGTACTGAGGGAGCGCCGCACTGTCGGAGGGGCAGTACTGAGGGAGCGCCGCACTGTCAGAGGGGCAGTACCGAGGGAGCGCCGCACTGTCAGAGGGGCAGTACCGAGGGAGCGGCGCACTGTCGGAGGCGCAGTACCGAGGGAGCGGCGCACTGTCGGAGGGGCAATGTTGAGGGAGCACCGCACTGTCGGAGGGGCAGTACTGAGGGTGCACCGCACTGTCGGAGGGGCAGTACTGAGGGAGCGCCGCACTGTCGGAGGGGCAGTACTGAGGTAGCACCGCACTGTCGGAGGGGCAGTACTGAGGGTGCACCACACTGTCGGAGGGGCAGTACTGAGGGAGCGCTGCACTGTCAGAGGGGCAGTACTGAGGGAGCGCCGCACTGTCAGAGGGGCAGTACTGAGGGAGCGCCGCACTGTCAGAGGGGCAGTACCGAGGGAGCGCCGCACTGTCAGAGGGGCAGTACCGAGGGAGCGGCGCACTGTCGGAGGCGCAGTACCGAGGGAGCGGCGCACTGTCGGAGGGGCAATGTTGAGGGAGCACCGCACTGTCGGAGGGGCAGTACTGAGGGTGCACCGCACTGTCGGAGGGGCAGTACTGAGGGAGCGCCGCACTGTCGGAGGGGCAGTACTGAGGTAGCACCGCACTGTCGGAGGGGCAGTACTGAGGGTGCACCACACTGTCGGAGGGGCAGTACTGAGGGAGCGCTGCACTGTCAGAGGGGCAGTACTGAGGGAGCGCCGCACTGTCAGAGGGGCAGTACTGAGGGAGCGGTGCACTGTCGGAGGGGCAGTAACGAGGGAGCGGCGCACTGTCGGAGGCGCAGTACCGAGGGAGCGGCGCACTGTCGGAGGGGCAATGTTGAGGGAGCACCGCACTGTTGGAGGGGCAGTACTGAGGGTGCACCGCACTGTCGGAGGGGCAGTACTGAGGGAGCGCCGCACTGTCGGAGGGGCAGTACTGAGGTAGCACCGCACTGTCGGAGGGGCAGTACTGAGGGTGCACCACACTGTCGGAGGGGCAGTACTGAGGGAGCGCTGCACTGTCAGAGGGGCAGTACTGAGGGAGCGCCGCACTGTCAGAGGGGCAGTACTGAGGGAGCGGTGCACTGTCGGAGGGGCAGTACCGAGGGAGCGGCGCACTGTCGGAGGGGCAGTACCGAGGGAATGCCGCACTGTCGGAGGGGCAGTACTGAGGGAGTGCCGTACTGTCGGAGGGGTAGTACTGAGGGAGTGCTGCATTGTCGGAGGTGCCATCGTTCTGATGAGACTTTAAACCGAGACCTGCATCTACCCTATCATAGAAACATAGAAGATAGGAGCAGGAGTAGGCCATTCGGCCCCTCGAGCCTGCTCCGCCATTCAATGCGATCATGACTGATCATCCAAATTCAGTACCCTGTCACTGCTTTCTCCCCATATCCCTTGATCCCTTTAACCTTAAGAAATATATCTAACTCCTTCTTGAATATATTTAATGAATTGGCCTCTACTGCCTTCTGTGGTAGAGAATTCCACAGGTTCACCACTCTCTGGGTGAAGAAATTCCTCTTCATCTCAGTCCTAAATGGCTTACCCCTTATCCTTAGACTGTGACCCCTGGTTCTGGACTCCCCCGCCATCGGGAACATCCTTCCTGCATCTAGTCTGTCTAGTCCTGTTAGAATTTTATAAGTTTCAATGAGATCCCCTGTCATTCTTCTAAACTCTAGCGAGTATAAACCCAATCGACCCAATCTCTCTTCATACGTCATTCCTGCCATCCCAGGTATCAGCCTGGTGAATCTTCACTGCACTCCCTCCATGGCAAGAACATCCTTCCTCAGATAAGGCGACCAAAACTGCACACAATACTCAAGGTGTGGTCTCACCAAGGCCCTGTACAACTGCAGCAAGACTTCCTTGCTCCTGTACTCGAACCCTCTCGCTATGAAGGCCAGGTGGATGTAAAAGATCCCATGGCACTATTTTGAAGAAGAGCAGGGGGAGTTCTCCCCTGTGTCCTGGGGCCAATATTTATCCCTCAATCAACATCACTGAAACAGATTATCTGATCATTATCACGTTGCTGTGCGCAAATTGGCTGCCCCGTTTCCTACATTACAACAGTGACTACACTCCAAAAGTACTTAATTGGCTGTAAAGCACTTTGGGACGTCCAGTGCTCGTGAAAGGCGCTATAGAAATGCAAGTCCTTCTGGGTGAGCTACAGCACTTGCCCCCGGCTGGTTTACACAGCGACCCCACCCGTCTCCCGGGTGGGGTTGGGGGGGCGGGGAAACAGGATCGGGTTTAACTGTGGTGCTCCCCCCATGGATGAATAGTCGAGCGACATCCCTTCAACCTTGTACATGAAGACTGGGGGATGAGGAGCGGCCTTGAAACTGCCCCCCCCCATCCCAAACAGGGACAACGGGCACAAATCCGGCAGGTGTTACGCCTGCCATATCGAACCTGTGTACCCCTAATCCGCGCCATGCCCCCCACCAGTCCCCTCACACAGAGTCCGTGTTACGTGGTAGTTATGAACGGGATACCCAGCAATGCCCATGATTCCCTCCCCTTCCAGGACTGGGCCTTTAAACAACTCAGACAGCTCAATGCCCCCCAGCCCCACCCCACCCCATCCCAATAGAATGGGCAGGGACGACCTCTTGACTCCGATTAGCCTGGGACGAAGGGGCACAGCGACCCCGAGTGCGTGGGCTGAAGAGAATCGCTCCTTCATTCCCGCTCACCGCCAGCTCCCCACGCAGGGACGTGCCCGAGTTCATGCCCACCTCCTCGGCCACACCGGCCAAGGCGGCACCTGTGGAGCTGCCCTCTGGCGCAGCCCGCCGCGCCCCCCCACCACGCGTTTTCGGGGGCGAGCGCCCGCCCTTACCCGGTCTTCAGCGCCAGCTTGACAAAACCCTTCCTCTCGAGCACCTGCAACGTCAGAGCCCCCGGGCGGGCATCCAGCGCCTCCGGTGCTCCCCCCACCACCAGCACTGCCACGTGGCCACCACCTGGCTGGCTGAGGATGTAATTGGCACTCTGTTTATCGGAGGAGACCAGGCCTGCAAAGAAATTGCAACAAAGGCAACAGCCAATTAGTGAAGGCGCTACATCGGGAGACATCTTAAAAATGATGCCAGAAGGCTTTCCCGTGGCATTGCTTATGGATTGACATTCAACGGCATTACCATCACCAAATCCCCCAACATCAACATCGTGGAGGGTCACCATTGACCAGAATCTTAACTGGTCCAGCCACATAAATACTGGCTACAAGAGCAGGCCAGAGGCTGGGTATTCTGCGGCGAGTGTCTCACCTCCTGACTCCCCAAAGCCTTTCCACCATCGACAAGGCACAAGTCAGGAGTGTGATGGAATACTCTCCACTTGCCTGGATGAGTGCAGCTCCAACAACACTCAAGAAGCTCGACGCCATCCAGGACAAAGCAGCCCGCTTGATTGTCACCCCATCCACCACCTTAAACATTCACTCCCTCCACCACCGGCGCACCGTGGCTGCAGTTTGTACCATCTACAAGATGCACTGCAGCAACTCGCCAAGGCTTCTTCGGCAGCACCTCCCAAACCCGCGACCTCTTCCACCTAGAAGGACATGGGCAGCAGGTGCACGGGAACACCACCACCTCCAAGTCACACACCATCCTGACTTAGAAGTATATCGCCGGTCCTTCATCGTCGCTGGGTCAAAATCCTGGAACTCCCTCCCTAACAGCGCTGTGGGAGCACCTTCACCACACGGACTGCAGCGGTTCAAGAAGGCGGCTCACCACCACCTTCTCGAGGGCGATTAGGGATGGGCGATAAATGCTGGCCTTGCCAGCGACGTCCACATCCCAGGAGCGAATAAAAAAAATAAAAGACTTGTCCAGCGACATCAATACTGGCGACAAGAGCAGGTCACAGGCTGGGTATTCTGCGGCGAGTGTCTCACCTCCTGACTCCCCAAATCATTAAATAAATCTTTCTAACTCCAGCATGGCCTCCTTCCCAGTCTGCATTCATTGATTAGTTCTAGTGGACCTCCCACGGCATTGCTCACGGATAAAGGCTGTAGTAAATTGTGTCTCATCACTGGAAGTGCCTCCGCTCCTTTCCATGTCCGGCTCTCCAACTCCCCTTTCCCCCATCATTTTACCTCCACCCACTCTCTTTATTTTCCCCTTTTGTTGGGGCAAGTTTCTGAAGCCTCTCTCCCAGGTCAGTCGCCACCTTGTATCTAAAAAAAACAGGGGTGAATTTACTCGAGGGGGGGCTTCTTTGGCAGAGAACTGTTGGATGTTCAGCAACCAGATTGTGCCGATAGAGGAGCCATTGGGAGTCACAGTGAACTAGAGGCCGACCAGAAACTCACTCCAAAGACACGGAGCCCTGGAATAGCAACAAGAGACATCCAGACAGGCTAAAACCAAGAGGAAGTGACACACCCAACAAGGGGGCCCCTTGACTCACCCTCACCACCCAGGTTTATTTTTGGCCAACCTTATAATTCTCCCCCCCCGACCCCCAACCCTTGCTCTCTCTGCTACAGGAGCCAACACGTGCTGGGCTATGACTGGCCCCACTCCCCTCAACATCTCACCCAAGTGGCCACACTTCATGTGCGGTCGGCAGGATAATCAGCCACGGTGGAAGCATCACCGCCGAGTGCGATGCGGTTTCCCAACCAAGGAAGAATAGACTTGCCATAGAGGGAGTGCAGCGAAGGTTCACCAGACTGGTTCCTGGGATGGGGGGATTGTCCTTTGAGGAGAGATTGAGTAGACTAGACCTATATTCTCTAGAGTTTAGAAGAATGAGAGGTGATCTCATTGAAACATACAAAATTCTTACAGGGCTTGACAGGGTAGATGCAGGGAGGATGTTTCCCCTGGCTGGGGAGTCTAGAACCAGGGGTCACAGTCTCAGAATAAGGGGTCGGCCATTTCGGACTGAGATGAGGAGAAATTTCTTCACTCAGAGCGTGGTGAACCTTTGGAATTCTCGACCCCAGAGGGCTGTGGAGGCTCAGTCATTGAGTATATTCAAGACAGAGATCGGTAGATTTTTGAATATTAAGGGAAGCAAGGGATATGGGGATAGCGCAGGAAAGTGGAGATAAGGTAGAAGATCAGCCATGATCTTATTGAATGGCGGAGCAGGCTTGAGGGGCCGAATGGCCTACTCCTGCTCCTATTTCTTATGTTCTTAAGCAGGTGTCACCAGATTACCATCGGGAGCAGGAACCTCTAGACCGGTTTTAATTGGGACTTTCCCTGATCCAGGGTCGCACCGAAGTTTAAACAACAAGCACCGAGCACAACTGGCACACACACGCACAGAGCTTACGGTTCAGCCACCCAACTCAGTGTCAGCTGTGGCTCAGTGGGCAGCACCCTCGCCTCTGAGTCAGAAGGTTGTGGGTTCAAGTCCCACTCCAGAGACTTGAGCACAAAAATCTAGGCTGACACACCCAGTGCAGTACTGGGGAGCGCCGCACTGTCGGAGGGGCAGTACTGGGGGAGTGCCGCACTGTCGGAGGGGTAGTACTAAGGGAGCGCCGCACTGTCGGAGGGGCAGTACTGAGGGAGCGCCGCACTGTCGGAGGGGTAGTACTAAGGGAGCGCCGCACTGTCGGAGGGTCAGTACTGAGGGAGTGCCACACTGTCGGAGGGGCGGTACTGAGGGAGTGCCACACTGTCGGAGGGTCAGTACTGAGGGAGCACCGCACTGTCGGAGGGGCAGTACTGAGGGAGCGCCGCACTGTCGGAGGGGCGGTACTGAGGGAGTGCCACACTGTCGGAGGGGCAGTACTGAGGGAGCACCACACTGTCGGAGGGTCAGTACTGAGGGAGTGCCACACTGTCGGAGGGTCAGTACTGAGGGAGCACCGCACTGTCGGAGGGGCAGTACTGAGGGAGCGCCGCACTGTCGGAGGGTCAGTACTGATGGAACGCCACACTGTCGGAGGGTCAGTACTGAGGGAGCACCGCACTGTCGGAGGGGCAGTACTGAGGGAGCGGCACACTGTCGGAGGGGCAGTACTGATGGAACGCCGCACTGTCGGAGGGGCAGTACTGATGGAACGCCGCACTGTCGGAGGGGCAGTACTGAGGGAGCAGTGCACTGTCGGAGGGGCAGTACTGAGGGCGAGCCACACTGTCGGAGGGGCAGTACTGAGGGAGTGCCGCACTGTCGGAGGGGCAGTACTGATGGAACGCCGCACTGTCGGAGGGGCAGTACTGAGGGAGTGCCGCACTGTCGGAGGGGCAGTACTGATGGAACGCCACACTGTCGGAGGGGCAGTACTGAGGGCGAGCCACACTGTCGGAGGGGCAGTACTGAGGGCGAGCCACACTGTCGGAGGGGCAGTACTGAGGGAGTGCTAAGCTGTCGGAGATGCCGTCTTTCGGATGAGACGTTAAACCGTGGTCCCATTTGCTCTCTCAGGTAGACGTAAATGATCCCGCAGCACTATTTTGAAGTAGAGCAGGGGAGTTCTCCCCGGTGTCCTGGGCCAATATTTATCTCTCAATCAACAGCACTAAAAAAAATCAGCACGGTGGCATAGTGGTTAGCACTGTTGCCTCACAGCGCCAGGGACCCGGCTTCGAATCCGGCCTCGGGCGACTGTCTGTGTGGAGTTTGCACATTCTCCCCGTGTTTGCGTGGGTTTCCTCCGGGTGCTCCGGTTTCCTCCCACAGTCCAAAGATGTGTGGGTTAGGTTGATTGGCTATGATAAATTGACCCTTAGTGTTAGGGGGATTAAATACGTGGGGTTACGGGGATCAGGTGGGATATGTGTCGGTGCAGGCTCGATGGGCCGAAATGGCCTCTATCTGCACTGTGGGGTTTCTGTGATTCTGTGACCTGGTCATTATCACATTGTGAGATCTTGCTGTGCGCATATTGGCTGCCGCGTTTCCCACATTACAACAGTGACCACACTTCAAAAAAAAACACTTCCTTGGCTGCGAAACGCTTTGGGACGTCCGGTGGCCGCGCGAGGGCGCTGCAGAAACAGCGAGCCTTTCTTTGCAACTCACTTCCGCACATGATGTAATCCCTGAAGAAGGGCACCTTGAACCAGAAGGGCAGCATCATCAGGTAGGCGGTGAGACCGGGGAAGAGCCGGGAGAAGCCAGTCGCCTCCGTGCAGAAGTTGCCGAAGGCGCCGGCCACCAGGACGCCGTGAGGGTGGAACCCAAACAGGTAGTTGTGCTTCGGATCCAGTTCGGCCGTTTTCACCAGCTTCGCCGAGAGTGGGAGAGAGAAAATAACGTCATGAAATAACAGGCGTGCAGTTCAGGTCACCACATTACAGGAAGGACACGACTGCACCGGACAGGGTGCGGAGGAGATTTACCAGGAAGTTGCCTGGGCTCGGGAATTTTAGCTGTGAGGAAAGATTGGAGAGGCTGGGGTTTTTCCTTTGGAACAGTGGAGGCTGAGGGGAGACTTAATTGAGGTGTATAAAATTATGAGGGGCCTCGATAGAGTGGATAGGAAGGACCTATTTCCCTTAGCAGAGAGGTCAATAACCAGGGGTCACAGATTTAAAGTAGAAGGATTAGAGGGGAGTTGAGGAGAACTTTCTTCACCCAGAGGGTGGTGGAGGTCTGGAACTCACTGCCTGAAAGGGTGGTCGAGGCAGAGACCCTCACCACATTTAAAAAGTACTTGGATATGCACTTGAAGTGCCGTAACCTACAGGGCTACGGACCAAGAGCTGGAAAGTGAGATTAGGCTGGATCGCTCTCTGTCGGCCGGCACGGACACGGTGGGCCGAATAGCCTCTGTCCATGCCGTAAATTTCGATGATTCGATGAAGTCACCGAGTGCTGGCGGTCGGCTTTCCCAGCGACATTTGATGCCCCCCCCGCCCCCCGATCACCCGCCCCCTCCCCCGGAGTTGGGTTAACGGCAATCACCAAATTCTGGTGAGACGAGGAGTTTGCTTTTCCCACTCCAACGTTCTCCCGCCCCCCGCTCCTCCAGAGGCGCTTGGGTGTGGGGCAGAGGAAGGACGGGGGTGGTAGCGGGGGTGGGGGGGCGTTGACAAGTGTGCACAGCTCCCAGTCCCTCACCCAAGTGGCCGTTCGTCCCGCACGAACCCGGGGGGGGTGGGTGGGGGGTGGGGGGCGTGTGCCGCTGGGCTATTCGGCCGTGATGGAGCCTCACCGATCTCCGGCGATGTTCCGAGACACACGGACAGGGGACTCAGGGCAGGGCTCCCAGGTTGGGCACTCAGGGCAGGGCTCCCAGGTTGGGCGTGGAGCCGTGCGGGCACCGATCGGGAGGCTCCCGCGCAGGCCGCTCACCAGCTGTTCGGCTGGAAAAGACCCCGCGCGTGCGGGTACGGCAGCGCAGCGGTCATGTCACTGGACTAGTAATGCATGAAGCCTGGGCTAATGATCCGGAGACCCCAAGTTCAAATCCCACCACGGCAGCTGGGGAATTTAAATTCAGTTGATAAATAAATCTGGAATGAAAAGCTAGTGTCGGTAATGGTGACCATGAAAATATCGGATTATCGTAAAAACCCATCTGGTTCACTTAATGTCCTTTTAGGGTAGGAAATCTACCGCCCTTACCCGGTCTGGCCGATAGCGACTCCAGTTCCACAGCAATGTGGTTGACTCTTAACTGCCACTCTGAAATGGCCGAGCGAGCCACTCAGTTGTATAAGGCGGCTCACCACCACCTTCTCGAGGGCAATTAGGGAATGGGCAAAAATGCTGCGAATAAAAATTTTAAAGGGAATCACACACCAAACATAAAAATGAATGGGTGCATTGGTCACAGGGCGGAGGGGAGGGGAGGGTCACAGAGTGGGCAGGGGGGGCGGGGCTTGTCTTGCTCGATGTTAGTCAGTGGGTGTTGCATTTAAGCACTGAGCCATTCATGAGGAAGGGGAGGCGTGCCATTTTGATTGCAGCTTTGCAGCACTTTACGTTCAGTCAGCGCCCGGACATTGGTTGTGATAACTCACCGTGATCGGAAAGTAATCGCGGAAATAACGCCACACCACCGAGTTCCGGATTCGCACTGATCTCCGGCCGCCCATGGCTGGCGTCTGTCGGTCCAAGTATTGCCATCCGGCATAAAGGGCGGCAACGTACCAGTAGTCAGTGAGGAGGAGCAGGACGAAGACAGCCAGACAGCACTGTGCTGAACACAGAAATTAAAAGGAGTCTCTCGTTTCTCTCCCATCTCCCCTCACACTCTCTTACAAGCCCACCTTTTGGCAGCATTCCCTCTAAACTTCAGTCGCTGAAGATAAGCATGCAGGTGCAGCAGGTGGCTAAGAAGGCAAATGGTATGTTGGCCTTCGTAACGAGAGGATTCGAGTACAGGAACAAGGATGTCTTGCTGCAGTTGTACAAGGCCTTGGTGAGACCACACCTTGAGTATTGTGTGCAGTTTTGGTCGCCTTATCTGAGGAAGGATGTTCTTGCCATGGAAGGAGTTCAGCGAAGATTCACCAGGCTGATACCTGGGATGGCAGGAATGACGTATGAGGAGAGATTGGGACGATTGGGCTTATACTCGCTGGAGTTTAGAAGAATGAGAGGGGATCTCATCGAAACCTATAAAATTCTGACAGGACTGGACAGACTAGATGCAGGAAGGATGTTCCTGATGGTCGGGGAGTCCAGAACCAGGGGTCACAGTCGAAGGATAAGGAGTAAGCCATTTAGGACTGAGATGAGGAGGAATTTCTTCACCCAGAGAGTGGTAAACCTGTGGAATTCTCTACCACAGAAGGCAGTGGAGGCCAATTCATTAAATATATTCAAGAAGGAGTTAGATATAGTTCTTAAGGCTAAAGGGATCAAGGGATATGGAAAGAAGGCAGGGACAGGGTACTGAATTTGGATGATCAGCCATGATCGCATTGAATGGCGGAGCAGGCTCGAGGGGCCGAATGGCCGACTCCTGCTCCTATCTTCTATGTTTCTATGTTTCTATGAATGCTAACTTCCCTTCCTGACTCCTCTGCGAGCGGATACTGTAAATAATTCCCTCTCCTCGGGTCTCGCTCCCTATCGAAACAGCCGTCAACACCTTCTCCCCAGCCCCCTCAATCCCTCGTTCCTTCCAAACTACCGCCCCATCTCCACCCTCCCGTTCCTCTCCAAAGTCCAAAGTTCCCAACTGCCCAACACTTCAAATTTAAAAACTCTCATCCTCGCGTTCAGAATCGCTCAACGGCCTCACTCCTCCCTATCTATGTAATCTCGTCCAGCCCGCCAACCCCCGCCCTACCCAATAAACTCTCCCTTCCTTCAATTCTGGCCTTTTTTGCGCATCGCTCTCCCTTCCCTCCACCATGGGCGGCCGTGCCTTCAGCTGCCGAGACCCCACGTTCTGGAATTCCCTCCCTAAACCTCTCTGTCTCTCTCTCTCTCTCTCCTCCTTTATCATAATCATAATCATAATCAACTTTTATTGTCATTGTTAGTGCACAGTGCAGTGCAACGAAATGTAGGCTTGCGGCTCCCGAGAGTGTACATTTAGATTAAGACATTTAAACATTCAACATTCATTTGGCTTGTAATATATTAACATAAACATAACCATAATAAAGTGCATGGGCAGATGTGCAGGCTTTAGTGTTTATTTGTGGAGTTCAGTAGGATGACAGCCCTGGGAAAGAAGCTGTTCCTAAATCTGGTCGTACGGGTGCGAATGCATCTGTAGCGTCTCCCAGATGGCAGGAGGGCGAACAGACTGTGGCTGGGGTGGGTAGGGTCTTTGATGATGGACCGTGACCTCCGTAAACAGCGTTTCTGGTATATGTGCTCTATGGTCGGTAGCCGGGTGCCGGTAATGCGTTGGGCAGTTTTGACTACCCGCTGCAGGGCTTTCCGGTCATAGTAGCTACTGCTGCCATACCATACTGTGATACAGTTCGTCAGGATGCTCTCTATTGTGCAGCGGTAAAAGTTAGAGAGGATCAGGGGCGACAGGTTACATCCCTTCAGCCTCCTTAGGAAATATAGGCGCTGCTGGGCCTTCTTCACCAGAGAGGAGGTATTGAGGGACCAGGAGAGGTCTTCCGTGATGTGGACTCCGAGGAACTTAAAGCTGTCCACCCTTTCCACAACAGCCCCATTGATGTGGATGGGGGTGTGACTTCCACCTTTAGACTTCCTGAAGTCCACAATGATTTCTTTGGTTTTCTTGATGTTAAGGGCCAGGTTGTTATCGGCGCACCACTTCACGAGATGCTGGACCTCCTCCCTGTAGGCTGACTCATCGTTGTTGGTGATCTGGCCTACTACCGTGGTATCATCCGCAAACTTGATGATGGTGTTGGAACCATGAACAGCCACACAGTCGTGGGTGAAGAGGGAGTAGAGGACGGGGCTCAGCACACATCCTTGTGGGGGCCCCCGTGTTCAGGGTTGGGGGGGGAGGTGTGGTTACCTAATTTGACAGACTGGGGTCTGTTTGTTAGGAAGTCCAGGGTCCAGTTGCAGAGGGAAGTGTTCAGGCCAACTTTAAACCCACCTCTTGGACCGAGCTTTTGGTCACCTGTCCTAATATCTCCTTTGGCCGGGTGCCCAGTTTCTTTTTGATTATGCCGCCGAAGCGCCTTGGGATCGTTATCTATGTTATAAATGTAAGTTGTTGGTGCTCAGAATGGTTGGGGTCTCTGTGAACAACATGAAGTCTGCGGAGATAACCGAGGCTGGTTGTGACAGCGAGGGCGTGGCCTCAGCTCCTTCGCTGCTGAAACCCTCATCCATGCTGACGTAAGAAAACTCCGAGGCACTTGGTCTAAGCGTTAAACAAAGCTTTAATCAACTGTTTTACAACATGGAGGTCTAGTTGTGTCCTTCACTAGTTCCTGTTAAGAATGTCCTGCGCAAGCTGGGCCCACACCCAAGTATTTATACTCTCCCTGGACAGCGCCACCCGCAGGCCGCCCAGTATTATTTCATAAGTCTTTCTTTCATAAATGACTGATTCATGTCACATGCCTTTGTTACCTCTGGACTTGACTATTCTAACGCACTCCTGGCTGGCCTCCCACATTCCACCCTATGTAAACCTGAGGTCATCCAAAACTCGGCTGCCCATGTCCTAACTCGCACCAAGTCCCATTCACCCATCACCCCCTGCACCCGCTGACCTACATTGGCTCCCGGTTAAGCAACGGCTCAATTTCAAAATTCTCGTCCTTGGTTTTCAAATCCCTCCATGGCCCTCGCCCCCTCCCTATCTCTATTATCTCCTCCAGCCCCACAACCCTCCGAGATCTCTGCGCTCCTCTAATTCCGGCCTCTTGAGCATCCCCGATTTTAATCGCTCCACCATTGGCGCTGTGCCTTCAGCTGCCTCAGCCCTAAGCTCTGGAATTCCCATCCTAAACCTCTCCGCCTCTCTCTCTCCTCCTTTAAGACGCTCCTTAAAACCGACATCTTTGACCAAGGTTTTGGTCACCTGTCCTAATATCTTCTTATGTGGCTCGGTGTCAAATTTTGTTTGATAATCGCTCCTGCGAAGCGCCTTGGGACGTTTTACAATGTTAAAGGCGCTGTATAAATACAAGTTGTTGTTGTTGTTAAGTGCAAAGAATTTAAAAAGGGCCAACAAGCTATTCCACACCGCATAACATGCGCAGGGAGACACCTCGCATGGCAGCGGAGAACAGACATAGAGCAGGAGAGACAAGAGGAAAAAGAAGAGGGTTACATAGAAACATAGAAGATAGGAGCAGGAGTAGGCCATTCGGCCCCTTGAGCCTGCTCTGCCATTCAATGAGATCATGGCTGATCATCCAAATTCAATACCCTGTCCCTGCCTTCTCCCCATATCCCTTGATCCCTTTAGCCTTAAGAAATATATCCAACTCCTTCTTGAATATATTTAATGAATTGGCCTCAACTGCCTTCTGAGGTAGAGAATTCCACAGGTTCACCACTCTCTGGGTGAAGAAATTCCTCCTCATCTCAGCCCTAAGTGGCTTACCCCTTATTCTTAGACTGTGACCCCTGGTTCTGGACTCCCCCGCCATCGGGAACATCCTTCCTGCATCTAGTCTGTCTAGTCCTGTTAGAATTTTATAAGTTTCAATGAGATCCCCTCTCATTCTTCTAAACTCTGGCGAATATAAGCCCAATCGACTCAATCTCTCTTCATACGTCATTCCTGCCATCCCAGGTATCAGTCTGGTGAATCTTCGCTGCACTCCCTCCATGTCAAGAACATCCTTCCTCCGATAAGGCAACCAAAACTGCACACAATGCTCAAGATGTGGTCTCACCAAGGCCCTGTACAACTGCAGCAAGGCATCCTTGTTCCTGTACTCGAATCCTCTCGCTATGAAGGCCAGCATACCATTTGCCATCTTAACCGCCTGCTGCACCTGCATGCTTACCTTCAGCGACTGGTGCACAAGGACGCCCAGGTCTCGTTGCACTTCCCCTCCTCCCAATCTATTGCCGTTCAGATAATAATCTGCCTTCCTGTTCTTGCCACCAAAGTGGATAACCTCACATTTATCCACATTATTATACTGCCTCTGCCATGCTTCTGCCCAATCACCCAACCTGTCCAAATCATACTGGAGTTTCTCGGCATCCTCCTCACAGCACACACGCCCACCCAGCTTTGTGTCGTCTGCAAACTTGGAGATATTACAGCTAGTTCCCTCGTCTAGATCATTAATATATAATGGGTTGGGTGGTGGCGGGGGCGGGGAGGTGGAAAGAGAGAGAGAGCCTAGATTCATAGTCCAGGATACGAACAGATCAAGGAGCTGGAATGGGCTGTCTGGATGACTGGGTCAGTGAGTGTCGTGCAGACCAAGATGATCCCAGGTGCAATCTCCGGCCTGCGCTGTTAGCTAATTTCAGCTGGGGAAGTGGTGAGGACCACATTCCGGCTCATCATCCTAGAGTTTGGGACCGTGGGGTGGGAGGCAAAAAGATCAGGCAGGGTTCCTGCATGCGAGAGTGTGTGTGTCTGCATGGCGAGTTTTTGTTTTAATTCTTGGGATGTGGGCGTCGCTGGCGAGGCTGGCCTTTATTGCCCATTCCCTAATTGCCCTCGAGAAGGTGGCGGTGAGCCGCCTTCTTAAACCGCTGCAGTCCGTGTGGTGAAGGTGCTCCCACGGTGCTGTTCGGGAGGGAGTTCCAGCAGCGTGCCCAGATAATCCCATTAGAGGCGTCCTGTGCCAGGGCCCATCCCCGATCTGGGCTGAGCTGTTGTATCTTATTCAGCGTGGAAATTGGGACACTACAACTGGTACGGTGCACCTGAGACAGGCCGGGGGGGGGGGCGGGGTGGGAACCAGGGACCCTGCTGGAATGTATGCGTGGGTGGACATCGAGTGAGGGCGAAGATCAAATGCGATGCCCTACATAGTCAAATAGCCCACCTACACTCACTGTCTCGGCTTACACACAGGAACATTTCCACTTGCGCAAGGGTACCAGAGGGCAGCTAGTGCAGGGGGGCCAAGAGGGAACTGGATGGGAGGGGATAAACAGCAACGAGTGGACTGGGCCAGCCAGACGCAGGACACATTTCAAAGTTCAAGAGGCGGGTGCTCTGCTGTGCCCAGTGCAGCTCCTCAGACTTACGGCCAGTGAAATGTTGGCAGGGCTCCTTACAGAGAGGCAGCTTATGGCTGACACTACACTCCACCCGGCCCAGCACCTATCGGAGACACACACTTGCCCCGTCCATTGTGCAACTAACCAGACTAAACAGTAAACACTGATGTCGACACCAATATTTGCCAAGCAGGCTCATTCAGCAGACAGTTTCCCCATCGTCAAACTGCAACCTTGATGTTAATTACCTCCCCAAGATCCCTCGCGCTAATTGCGACAAATTGCTTTGCAATGTACATGTATAAATATTTAATATAAATTACAATCCTGCTTTATAACACCACCCGAACAGATTAGGCAATCCGCCAGTGCGGTTACCCCGGCAGGTCTCAGGGGAAATCTGGGGGGGGGGGGAGAGAGATCTGAGGGGGGAGATGAGAGTCCTGGGGGGTGAGGGGGAGAGAGACCTGGGGGGTGAGGGGGAGAGACCTGGGGGGTGAGGGGGAGAGACCTGGGGGGTGAGGGGGAAGAGAGAGACCTGGGGGGTGAGGGGGAGAGGGTCCAGGGGGAGCGGGACATGGGGGAGAGGGACCAGGGGGAGTGTAACCAGGGGGAGAGGGTCCGGGGGGAGAGGGTCCAGGGGGAGAGGGTCCTGGGGGAGAGGGTCCTGGGGGAGAGGTCCAGGGGGAGAGGGCCCAGGGGGGAGAGGGACCAGGGGGGAGAGGGACCAGGGGGAGAGGGACCAGGGGGAGAGAGTCCTGGGGGAGAGAGTCCAGGGGGAGAGGTCCAGGGGGAGAGGGTCCAGGGGGAGAGGGTCCAGGGGGAGAGAGTCCAGGGGGAGAGGTCCAGGGGGAGAGGGTCCTGGGAGGGAAGGTCCAGGGGGAGAGGGTCCAGGGGGAGAGGGTCCAAGGGGAGAGGGTCTAGGGGGAGAGGGACCAGGGGACAGGGACCAGTGGGAGAGGGTCCAGGGGGAGAGGGACCAGGGGACAGGGACCAGGGGGTGAGGGTCCAGGGGGAGAGGAACCAGGGGAGAGTCTCCGGGGGGGAGGGACCAGGGGAGAGGGTCCAGGGGGAGAGAGTCCTGGGGGGGAGGTCCAGGGGGAGAGAGTCCTGGGGGAGAGGGTCCAGGGGGAGCGGGTCCAGGGGGAGAGGGTCCAGGGGGAGAGGGTCCAGGGGGAGAGGGTCCAGGGGGAGAGGGTCCAGAGGGAGAGGGTCCAGGGGGAGAGGGTCCAGGTGGAGAGGGTCCAGGGAGAGAGGGTCCAGGGAGGGAGATCCAGGGGGAGAGAGTCCTGGGGGAGGGGTCCGGGGGGAGAGAGTCCAGGGGGACAGGGTCCAGGGGGACAGGGTCCAGGGGGAGAGGGTCCAGGGGCAGAGAATCCAGGGGGAGAGAATCCAGGGGGAGAGAATCCAGGGGGAGAGAATCCAGGGGGGGGAGGGTCCAGGCGGAGAGGGTCCGGGGGGGGGGAGGGTCCAGGGGTGAGTGCCCAGGGGGAGGGGGACCAGGGGGAGAGAGTCCGGGGGAGAGGGTCCACGGGGAGAGGGTCCAGGGGGAGAGGGACCAGGGGGAGAGGGTCCAGGAGGTGGGGGTCCAGGGGGAGTGGGTCCAGGGGGTGAGGGTCCAGGGGCAGTGGGTCCAGGGGGAGAGGCTCCAGGAGCTGGGGTTCCTGTGGGAGAGGGTCCAGGGGCTGGGGTCCAGGGGCTGGGGGTCCAGGGGGAGAGGGTCCAGGGGCTGGGGTTCCAGGGGGAGAGGGTCCAGGGGCTGGGGTTCCAGGGGGAGATGGTCCAGGGGCTGGGGGTCCAGGGGCTGGGGGTCCAGGGGGAGAGGCTCCAGGGGCTGGGGTTCCAGGGGGAGAGGGTCCAGGGGCTGGGGGTCCAGGGGGAAAGGGTCCAGGGGCTGGGGGTCCAGGGGGAGAGGGTCCAGGGGCTGGGGGTCCAGGGGCAGTGGGTCCAGGGGCTGGGGGTCATGGGGTAGTGGGTCCAGGGGCTGGGGGTCCAGGGGCTGGGGATCCAGGGGCTGGGGGTCCAGGGGGAGAGGCTCCAGGGGCAGTGGGTCCAGGGGGAGAGGGACAAGGGGCAGTGGGTCCAGGGGGAGAGGGACCAGGGGCAGTGGGTCCAGGGGGAGAGGGTCCAGGGGGAGCGGGTCCAGGGGCTGGGGGTCCAGGGGGTGAGTGTCCAGGGGCTGGGGTCCAGGGGGAGGTGCTCCAGGGGCTGGGGTTTCAGGGGGAGAGGGTCCAGGGGGAGAGGGTCCAGGGGGAGAGGGTCCAGGGGGAGGTGGTCCAGGGGGAGATGGTCCAGGGGGGACTGGGTCCAGGGGGAGGGGGTCCAGGGGGAGAGGGTCCAGGGGGTGAGGGTCCAGGGGCAGTGGGTCCAGGGGGAGAGGGTCCAGGGGGAGAGGGTCCAGGGCTGAGCTACATGTGCTGGGGGTCCAGGGGGAGAGTGTCCAGGGGGAGAGGGTCCAGGGCTGAGCTACATGTGTTGGGGGTCCAGGGGGTGGGGGTCCAGGGGCTGGGGTTCCAGGGGGGAGAGGGTCCAGGTGGAGAGGGTCCAGGTGGAGAGTGTCCAGGGGGAGAGGGTCCAGGGCTGAGCTACATGTTCTGGGGGTCCAGGGAGTGGGGGTCCAGGGGCTGGGGGTCCAGGGGGAGTGCATCCAGGGGGAGAGGGTCCAGGGGGAGAGGGTCCAGGGCTGAGCTACATGTGCTGGGGGTCCAGGGGGAGAGTGTCCAGGGGGAGAGGGTCCAGGGCTGAGCTACATGTGTTGGGGGTCCAGGGGGTGGGGGTCCAGGGGCTGGGGTTCCAGGGGGGAGAGGGTCCAGGTGGAGAGGGTCCAGGTGGAGAGTGTCCAGGGGGAGAGGGTCCAGGGCTGAGCTACATGTTCTGGGGGTCCAGGGAGTGGGGGTCCAGGGGCTGGGGGTCCAGGGGGAGTGCATCCAGGGGGAGAGGGTCCAGGGGGAGAGGGTCCAGGAGGAGTGTGTCCAGGGGGAGAGGCTCCAGGGCTGAGCTACATGTGCTGGGAGTACAGGGGGTGGGGGTCCAGGGGCTGGGGGTCCAGGGGGAGTGGGTCCAGGGGGAGAGGGTCCAGGGGGATTGGGTCCAGTGGCTGGGGGTCCAGGGGCTGGAGTTCCAGGAGGAGAGGGTCCAGGAGGAGAGGGTCCAGGGGCAGTGGGTCCAGGGGCTGGGGGTCCAGGGGGAGGGGGTCCAGGGGGAGAGGGTCCAGAGGGAGAGTGTCCAGGGGGAGAGGGTCCAGAGCTGAGCTACATGTGCTGGGGGTCCAGGGGGTGGGGGTCCAGGGGGAGAGGGTCCAGGGGGAGAGGGTCCAGGGGGAGAGGCTCCAGGGCTGAGCTACATGTGCTGGGAGTCCAGGGGGTGGGGTCCAGGGGCTGGGGGTCCAGGGGGAGTGGGTCCAGGGGGAGAGGGTCCAGGGGGAGAGGGTCCAGGGGGAGAGGGTCCAGGGGCTGGGGGTCCAGGGGCTGGGGGTCCAGGGGGTGAGTTTCCAGGGGCTGGGGGTCCAGGGGCTGGGGGTCCAGGGGGAGAGGCTCCAGGGGCTGGGGGTCCAGGGGGAGAGGGTCCAGGAGGAGAGGGTCCAGGGGGAGAGGGTCCAGGGGGAGAGGGTCCAGGGGGAGTGGGTCCAGGGGCAGAGGGTCCAGGGGCAGAGGGTCCAGGGGCTGGGGGTCATGGGGTAGTGGGTCCAGGGGCTGGGGGTCCAGGTGCTGGGGGTCCAGGGGGAGAGGCTCCAGGGGCAGTGGGTCCAGGGGGAGAGGGACCAGGGGCAGTGGGTCCAGGGGGAGAGGGACCAGGGGCAGTGGGTCCAGGGGGAGAGGGACCAGGGGCAGTGGGTCCAGGGGGAGAGGGACCAGGGGCAGTGGGTCCAGGGGGAGCGGGTCCAGGGGCTGGGGTCCAGGGGGTGAGTGTCCTGGGGCTGGGGGTCCAGGGGGAGGGGCTCCAGGGGCTGGGGGTCCAGGGGGAGAGGGTCCAGGGGCTGGGGGTCCAGGGGGAGAGGGTCCAGGGGGAGAGGGTCCAGGGGGAGAGGGTCCAGGGGGAGAGGGTCCAGGGGGTGAGGGTCCAGAGGCAGTGGGTCCAGGGGGAGAGGCTCCAGGAGCTGGGGTTCCTGTGGGAGAGGGTCCAGGGGCTGGGGTCCAGGGGGAGAGGGTCCAGGGGCTGGGGTTCCAGGGGGAGAGGGTCCAGGGGCTGGGGTTCCAGGGGGAGAGGGTCCAGGGGCTGGGGGTCCAGGGGGAGAGGCTCCAGGGGCTGGGGTTCCAGGGGGAGAGGGTCCAGGGGCTGGGGGTCCAGGGGGAGAGGGTCCAGGGGCTGGGGTTCCAGGGGGAGAGGGTCCAGGGGCTGGGGCTCCAGGGGGAGAGGGTCCAGGGGCTGGGGGTCCAGGGGCTGGGGGTCCAGGGGGAGAGGCTCCAGGGGCTGGGGTTCCAGGGGGAGAGGGTCCAGGGGCTGGGGGTCCAGGGGGAGAGGGTCCAGGGGCTGGGGGTCCAGGGGGAGAGGGTCCAGGGGCTCGGGGTCCAGGGGGAGAGGGTCCAGGGGCTGGGGGTCCAGGGGGAGCGGCTCCAGGGGCTGGGGGTCCAGGGGGAGACGGTCCAGGGGGAGTGGCTCCAGGGGGAGAGGCTCCAGGGGCTGGGGGTCCAGGGGGAGACGGTCCAGGGGGAGAGGGTCCAGGGGCTGGGGGTCCAGGGGCTGGGGGTCCAGGGGGAGAGGCTCCAGGGGCTGGGGTTCCAGGGGGAGAGGGTCCAGGGGCTGGGGGTCCAGGGGGAGAGGGTCCAGGGGCTGGGGGTCCAGGGGGAGAGGGTCCAGGGGCTCGGGGTCCAGGGGGAGAGGGTCCAGGGGCTGGGGGTCCAGGGGGAGCGGCTCCAGGGGCTGGGGGTCCAGGGGGAGACGGTCCAGGGGGAGTGGCTCCAGGGGGAGAGGCTCCAGGGGCTGGGGGTCCAGGGGGAGACGGTCCAGGGGGAGTGGCTCCAGGGGGAGAGGCTCCAGGGGCAGTGGGTCCATTGGGGATCCGCTCGGATGAAACTTACCGAGAGCGAGGAATGAGAAGACCCATTGCAGGACTCCCAGAGTCTGCAGCCTGCGCTCCAGGGGCAGTCGGAGCGGAGCGAAGCGGATCCACATGGTGCCCGGAGCCCAGGCAGGAGCCTCGCCGCCTTGAGCAGGGCTGGAGCCGGAGGGGCAGCTTTATCGATCCTGGCCCGCCCCGGGGCGGTGAAAGTTCAGACCAACCCCCGGCTCCGCCCCGCTCCTGGTGCCGATCCCAGCCTGACCAGCAATTCCAGTCCTCATTCTCATCCCAGTCCCGACTCCAAATCCTCTCCTGCAGCACCCGTCCCCAATCCTCAATCCCAATCCCATTCAATGCAAATCCAGTACTGGCACCAGTCCGGAGCTCATCCCTATTCCTGGCACCAATCCTAACCCTGGCTCTCCTCCCAATTTTATCTACACACCTAATCTCATCCCTGGATCCAAATCCAATATTGGCTCCAATCCCAATCCGACTCCTTGCTCCAGTCAAGATCCCAATCTGACTCCTTGCTCCAGTCTAGATCCCAATCCCACTCCTTGCTCCAGTCTAGATCCCAATCCCACTCCTTGCTCCAGTCTAGATCCCAATCCCACTCCTTGTTCCAGTCTAGATCCCAATCTCACTCCTTGCTCCAATCTAGATTCCAATCCCACTCCTTGCTCCAATCCGGATCCGAATCCCACTCCTTGCTCCAATCCGGATCCCAATCCCACTCCTTGCTCCAATCTAGATCCCAATCCCACTCCTTGCTGCAATCCAGATCCCAATTCCGCTCCTTGCTCCAATCTAGATCCCAATCCCAATCCTTGCTGCAATCCAGATCCCAATTCCGCTCCTTGCTCCAATCCAGATCCCAATCCCACTCCTTGCTCCAATCCAGATCCCAATTCCGCTCCTTGCTCCAATCCAGTCCCAATCCCACCCATTGCTCCAATCCAGATCCCAATCCCACTCCTTGCTTCAGTCTAGATCCCAATCCCACTCCTTGCTCCAATCCAGATCCGAATACCA
Organism: Somniosus microcephalus; assembly: GCF_052327205.1. Taxonomy (NCBI): domain Eukaryota; kingdom Metazoa; phylum Chordata; class Chondrichthyes; order Squaliformes; family Somniosidae; genus Somniosus; species Somniosus microcephalus. Next base: position 44,524,645 of record NW_028225182.1, on the reverse strand, counting down.
CTCCTTGCTCCAATCCAGATCCCAATCCCACTCCTTGCTCCAGTCTAGATCCCAATCCCACTCCTTGCTCCAATCCAGATCCCAATCCCACTCCTTGCTCCAATCCAGATCCCAATCCCACTCCTTGCTACAATTCGGATCCCAATCCCACTCCTTGCTCCAGTCTAGATACGAATCCCACTCCTTGCTGCAGCTGGATCCCAATCCCACACTTTGCTCCAATTCGGAACCCAATCCCAGTCCTTGCTCCAATCTGGATCCCAATCCTACTCCATGCTCCAGTCTAGATCCCAACACCACTCCTTGCTGCAATCCAGATCCCAATCACACTCCTTTCTTCCATCCGGATCCCAATCCAGCTCCTTGCTCCAATTCGCATTCCAATCCCACTCCTTGCTCCAATCCAGGTCCCAATCACACTCCTTGCCACATTCCAGATCTCAATCCCACTCATTGCTTCAATCTGGATCCCAATCCCACTCCTTGCTTCAATCTAGATCCCAATCCCACTCCTTGCTCCAATCCAGATCCCAATCCCACTCTTTGCTCCAATCCAGATCCCAATCCCACTCCTTGCTCCAATTCAGATCCCAATCCCACTCCTTCTTCCAATCTGGATCCCAATCCCACTCCTTGCTCCACTCCGGATCCCAATTCCACTCCTTGCCACATTCCAGATCCCAACCTCGCTCCTTGCTGCAATCTGGATCCCAATCCCACTCCTTCCTCCAATCTCGATCCCAATCCCACTCCTTCTTCCAATCTGGATCACAATCCCACTCTTTGCCCCATTCTGGATCCCAATCCCACTCTTTGCTGCAGTCCGGATCACAATCTCACTCCTTCCTCCAATCTGGATCCCAATCCCACTCCTTGCTCCAATCTGGATCCCAATCCCACTCCTTCCTCCAATCCGGATCCCAATCGCACTCATTGTTGCAGTCCGGATCACAATCCCATGCCTTGTAAGAGTCCGAATCCCAATTCCACTGTTGGCATCAGTCCCGATTCTAATCTCATTCCGGGCTCCATTCCCAATCCTGACACAGCGTCAGTTTCCACATGCACGCTGACGACACCCAGCTCCACCTCACCACCACTTCTCTCGACCCCGCCACAGTGTCTAAATTGTCAGACTGCTTGTCCGACATCCAGTTCTGGATGAGCAGAAATTTTCTCCAATTAAATATTGGGAAGACCAAAGCCATTGTTTTCTGTCCCCGCCATTCCCTAGCCACTGACTCTATCCCTCTCCCGAACATCTGTCTGAGGCTGAACCACACTGTTCGTGACCTTGGTGTCGTAGTTGACCCTGAAATGAGCTTCCGACCACACATCTGCAGCATAACAAAGACCGCCTCTTTCTACCTCCAAACATCGCCCGTCTCCGCCATTGCCTCAGCTCATCCGCTGCTGAAACCCTCATCCATGCCTTTGCAACCTCTAGACTTGACTATTCCAACGCACTCCTGGCTGGCCTCCCACATTCCACCCTACGTAAACTTGAGGCCATCCAAACCTCGGCTGCCTGTGTCCTAACTCACACCAAGTCCCATTCACCCATCACTTCCTGTGCTCACTGACCTACATTGGCTCCTGGTTAAGCAACGCCACAGTTTCAAAATTCTCACCCTTGTTTTCAAATCCCTCCATGGCCCTCGCCACCTCCCTATCTCTGTAATCACCTCCAGCCCCACAACCCCCCGAGATATCTATGTTCCTCTAATTTTGCCCTCTTGAGCATCCCTGATTATAATCGCTCCACCATTGGTGGCCGTGCCTTCTGTTGCCTAGGCCCTAAGCTCTGGAATTCCCTCCCTAAACCTCTCCGCCTCTTTACCTCCCTTTCCACCTTTAAGACGCTCCTTAAAACCGACCTCTTTGACCAAGCTTTTGGTCACCTGCCCTAATATCTCCTTGAGTGGCTCGGTGTCAAATTTTGTCTGATAATCGCTCCTGTGCAGCACCTTGGGATGTTTTACTGTGTTAACGGCGCTATATAAATACAAGTTGTTGTTGTTGTTATTCTTGGCTCCAGTCCCAATCCCGCTACTAGTTCCAATCCTGATCTCAATCGTGTTCCAGTTCCTAACACCAATCCAGACCCCACTGCAATTATATAGGGCCCTGGTGAGACCACACCTGGAGTATTGTGTACAGTTTTGGTCTCCTTACCTAAGGAAGGATATACTTGCCATAGAGGGAGTGCAACAAAGGTTCACCAGACTGGTTCCTGGGATGGGGGGATTGTCCTATGAGGAGGGATTGAGTAGACTAGGTCTATATTCTCTAGAGTTTAGAAGAATGAGAAGTGAGCTCATTGAAACATACAAAATTCTTACAGGGTTTGACAGGGTAGATGCAGGGAGGATGTTTCCCCGGGCTGGGGAGTCTAGAACCAGGGGTCACAGCCTCAGAATAAGGGGTCGGCCATTTAGGACTGAGATGAGGAGAAATGTCTTCACTCAGAGGGTGGTGAATCTTTGGAATTCTCTGCCCCAGAGGGCTGTGGAGGCTCAGTCGTTGAGTATATTCAAGACAGAGAGCGATAGATTTCTGAATATTAAGGGAATCAAGGGATATGGGGATAGTGCAGGAAAGTGGAGTTGAGGTCGAAGATCAGCCATGATCTTATTGAATGGCGGAGCAGGCTCGAGGGACCGTATGGCTGACTCCTGCTCCTACTTCTTATGTTCTTATGTTCTTAAACAGCATTAGAATAAAAAGTAGTTCAGAACGGTAGCGTAGTGGTAATGTCAGTGGGCTACTAATTCAGAGGACTGGACTAATGATTATGAGACTGTGAGTTCAAATCCCACCATGGCAACTGGGGAATTTATATTCAGTGAATTAAATAAATCTGGAATAAAAAGCTAGTATCAGTAATGGTGACCATGAAACTATCGGATTGTCTTAAAAACCCATCTGGTTCACTAATGTCCTTTAGGGAAGGAAATCTGTTATCTTTACCCGGTCTGGCCTATATGTGACTCCAGACTCACAGCAATGTGGTTGACTCTTAACTGGCTCTCTGAAATGGCCGAGCGAGTCACTCAGTTGTAACTAACCACTGCGAAACAGAATAATAAGAATGAAACTGCACGGACCACCCGGCATTGACCTCGACACGGTACACCCAGCCCAGTCAACCCTGCAAAGTCCTCCTCACCAACATCTGGAGAGCTGTCCCACAGACTAGTCAAGCAACAGCCTGACATAGTCATCCTCACAGAATCATACCTTTCAGCAATGTCCCAAACTCCTCCATTACCATCCCTGGTAATGTTCTGTCCCACCGGCAGGACAGACCCACCAGGGGTGGTGGCACAGATCGAGAAGGCGTGGCCCTGGGAGTCCTCAACATTGACTCCGGACCCCATGAAGTCTCATGGCTTCAGGTCAAGCATGGACAAGGAAACCTCCTGCTGATTACCACCTACCGCCCTCCCTCAGCTGATGAATCAGTGCTCCTCCGTGTTGAACACCACTTGGAAGAAGCACTGAGAGTAGCAAGGGCACAGAATGTACTCTGGGTGGGGGACTTCAATGTCCATCACCAAGAGTGGCTCGGTAGCACCACTACTGACCGAGTCCTGAAGGACATAACTGCCAGTCTGGGCCTGCGACAGGTAGTGAGGGAAAAACCTACTTGAACTCGTCCTCACCAATCTATCTGTCCATGACAGCATTGGCAGCAGTGACCACCGCACAGTCATTGTGGAGACGAAGTCCTGTCTTCACACTGAGAGCACCCTCCATCGTGTTGTGTGGCGCTAAATGGGATAGATTCAGAACAGATCTAGCAGCTCAAAACTGGGCATTCATGTGGGGCTGCAGCAGAATTGTTTTCCACCACAATCTGTAACCTCATGGCCTGGCATATCCCTCACTCTATCATTACCATCAACCCTGGTTCAGCAACGAGTGTAGAAGAGCATGTCAGGAGCAGCACTAGGTGGACCGAAAAATGAGGTGCCAACTTGAGGAAGATGCAACACAGGACTACATGCAAGCTAAAAAGCGGAAGCAGCATGCTGTAGACAGGGCTAAGCGATCCCTCAATCAACGGATCAGATCAAAGCTCTGCAGTCCTGCCACATCCAGTCGTGAATGGTGGTGGACCATTAAACAACTAACGGGAGGAGGAGGCTCCAAGAATATCCCCATCCTCAATGATGGTGGAGCCCAGCACGTGAGTGCAAAAGACAAGGCTGAAGTGTCTGCAAACAAATCCAGCCAGAAGTGCCGAGTGGATGATCCATTTCAGCCTCCTCCTGAGGGTCCCACCATCACAGAAGCCAGTCTTCAGCCAATTCGATTCACTCCACGTGATATCAAGAAATGGCTGAGCGCACTGGATACAGCAAAGGCTATGGATCCTGACAATATCCCGGCTATCGTGCTGAAGACTTGTGCTCCAGAGCGAGCCTTACTTCTAGCCAAGCTGTTCCAGTACAGCTACAACACTGGCATCTATCCGACAATGTGGAAAACTGCCCAGGTATGTCCTGTCCACAAAAAGTAGGACAAATCCAACCCTGCCAATTACCGCCCCATCAGTCTACTCTCAATCATCAGTAAAGTGATGGAAGGTGTCATCGACAGCGCTATCAAGCGGCACATACTCACCAATAACCTGCTCACTGATGCCCAGTTTGGGTTCCGCCAAGACCACTCAGCTCCCGACCTCATTACAGCCTTGGTCCAAACATGGACAAAGGAGCTGAATTCCAGACGTGAGGTGAGAGTGACTGCCCTTGACATCAAGGCAGCATTTAACTGAGTGTGGCATCAAGGAGTCCTAGTAAAACTGAAGTCAATGGGAATCGGGGAAAATGCTCCACTGGTTGGAGTCATACCCAGCACAAAGGAAGATGCTTGTGGTGGTTGAAGATCAATCATCACAGCCCCAGGACATCACTGCAGGAGTTCCTCAGGACAGTGTCCTAGGCCCAACGATCTTCAGCTGCTTCATCAATGACCTTCCCTCCAACATAAGGTCAGAAATGGGGATGTTTGCTGATGACTGCACAGTGTTCAGCGCCATTCACAACTCCTCAGATAATGAAGCAGTCCATGCCTGCATGCAACAAGACCTGGACGACGTTCAGGCTTGGGCTGATAAGTGGCAGGTAACATTCGCGCCACAGAAGTGCCAGGCAATGCCTGTCTCTAACAAGCGAGAGTCTAACCACCTCCCCTTGACATTCAATGGCATTACCATCGCCAAAACCCCCACTATCAACATCCTGGTGGTCACCATTAACCAGAAACTTAACTGGACCAGCCACATAAATACTGTGGCAATAAGAGCAGGTCAGAGGCTGGGTATTCTGCGGCGAGTGTTTCACCTCCTGACTCCCAAAGCCTTTCCACCATCTACAAGACACAAGTAAGGAGTGTAATGGAATACTCTTCACTTGCCTGGATGAGTGCAGCTCCAACAACACTCAAGAAGCTCGACACCATCCAGGACAAAGCAGCCCGCTTGATTGGCACCCCATCCACCACCTTAAACATTCACTCCTGCCACCACCAGCGTACCGTGGCTGCAGTGTGTCCCATCTTCAAGATGCACTGCAGCAACTCGCCAAGGCTTCTTCGGCAGCACCTCCCAAACCCGCGACCTCCACCACCTAGAAGGACAAGGGCAGCAGGCGCATGGGAACACCACCACCTCCAAGTTCCCCTCCAAGTCACACGCCATCCTCACTTAGAAGTATATCGGCCGATCCTTCATCGTCGCTGGGTCAAAATCCTGGAACTCCCTCCCTAACAGCACTGTGGGAGTACCTTCACCACACGGACAACAGCGGTTCAAGAAGGCGGCTCACCACCACCTTCTCATGGGCAATTAGGGATGGGCAATAAATGTTGGCCTTGCCAGCGACGCCCAGATCCCATAAATTAATTTTAAAAAAGAAATATGGTGGAGTGCATGTGCATAAATGCACGGAGTGTAGTAAATAAGGTTGGTAGTCTGCATGGGTTTATGATACAGTGGCAATAACGAAGACTTGGCTCAAACAAGGGGAGGAATGCGCAGTTATTATTCCTGGTCACAATGTATTCAGGAAAGACGGGGAAGGAAATAAAGGGGGGGGGAGTGGCATTAATGATCAAAGATACTGTTACAGCGCTAGAAAGTGATGATGCGCTTGAGGCTTCAAAGACAGAATATATTTGGTTAGAATGAAGGAATTGGCCAGGGCTTCGCAACCTTTTTGCTTCCGAGACCCCCACCCCACCCACTTCCATGTTATAAAAATTCAGCGGACCCCCCTGTAACACAATACAAGTATCTTTCCTTACAAAAATGAGTTATGAGTTATAATAGTTTTATGGCACCTTACCTAAAGGAGGATTTACTAAGTCCTAAATTTGCATAAGCAAAATACTGCGGGGGCTGGAAATTTGAAATAAAAGTCGAGATTGCTGGGAACGCTCAGCAGGTCAGGCAGTAGCTGTGGAGCGAGAGCGAAACAGTTAACGTTTCAGGTCTGACGAAAGGTCAGCGACTCATAAAAGTGTACATGGACTTTCAAAAGGCGTTTGATAAAGTGCCACTTAATAGACTTGTTAGAAAAGTTAAAGCCCCTGGGGTTACAGGGGCAGGGGCAGCATGGATACGAAATTGTCTACGGGTCAGAAAGCAGAAACTAGTGGTGATTAGTTGCTGTTCAGTCTGGAGGGACGTGTACATTGCCGACCCCCATAGGGCGGGGTTGGGATCACGGCAATCTGATATATATTAATGACCTAGACTTTGGTTTTAGAGGGCATAATTTCAAATTTTGCTGATGACACGAAACTCGGAAATGTTGTAAACAACGAGGTGGATAGTAGCAGAGTTCAGGAGGACATCGACAGGCTGGTGAAATGGACAGAAACATGGCAGGTGAAATATAACACAGAAGTGTGGAGTGATTCATATACATATACTTTACCTTTATAAAGCGCTGGTTAGGCCACAACTGGAGCATTGCGTCCAGTTCTGGTCACCGCACTTTAGGAAGGATGTGAAGGCCCTTGAGAGGGTGCAGAGGAGATTTACCAGAATGGTTCCGGGGATGGGGGATCTTAGCTACAAGGACAGGTTGGAGAAGCTGGATTTGTTTTCATTAGAGCAAAGGAGGTTGGGTGGGGGCGGGGGGGGGTGGTCTGGGAAGCAAAAAAATGGTTGCAAAGCCCTGGCCAATTCCTTCATTCTAACCAAATATATTCTGTCTTTGAAGCCTCAAGTACATCATCCCTTTCCAGTGCTGTAACAGTATCTTTGCTCATTACTGCCACTCCCCCTCTGTTATTTCCTTCCCTGTTGTAGGGGGTGGCGTGTGGTGGTGGTGTTTGGCGCGTACGTGCGCCCAGTCAGTTATGCCTCTGACTGTTTATGAGCGGTTCGAATCGCTCCCACTCCCCTGGGTTCTAGACACCGGACTTAGGTGCAAGGCGGCGTTACAGAGAAGACTCGAGTAGACAGGTGGTTGGATGTAAACAAAAACCAAGACTTTATTGAAGAGGAAAACCTTGATACAGGTAGACTATCCTTTATCCGAAAACCTTGGGACCAGCTGTGTTTCGGTTTTCGGAATTTTTCGGATTTCAGAAGGTTTTCATCTCTGCACCTGACAACAAACACTGTTGCTTAGCAACAGCTTGTAAACACTCGGGCCCTGCCTTGGAAGCGTCTCTGAAGCTGTTGCTAAGCTACAGAGACTCTTTCCACAGCCTGACTGTTTAAAAAAAATGCTAGGGGAAGAAAAAAAATGCTAGGGGAAGAAAAAAAGCCTAACAAAACGGCTGCTGATTTCTGCCGTTAGATCAAGGTTTCCGGCTACCCCTGCTCCGTATCTGAATTCCTTGACTTAGCGGGGGTCTGGGCCTCGACTGCCGCCACCTGTTGTGGGAAAGCCGGATATCAGCTGACTCCTACACTAAGCTGGCCCGCAAATCAGGTCGGGGGAGGGGGGAAGAAAAGACTATCGGACGGGCCGCTGCAGCTATCGGACGGGCCGCTGTATTGTTGGGTTCACTCTCCCGGTACCTCCTTCACACTGCCCGGCTCGGCCTGCAATCTCCTACCCAGGAGGGAACTCTGTGACCCTCTGCCCTGCTCACAGGGAAAGGCAGAGCTCCCGGACCACTCCTGTCATGTTTGGCGCCACTCGGGTCATGTCGTGCGCACGACTTAAGCTCCATGAAAGAACTTTCGGTTTTTAGAGGTTTTCGGTTTTCGGAAGTGCGGATAAAGGATAGTCTACCTGTACAATCTTATGGGAAAAATTACTAGTGTACACTTCTACAGGCAAAAATACAAATATAAAAGAAGAATAACTATATACTTATACAGGGAATGGGGAACACACGGCACATCGAGGGAAAACAACTATCTTAACAATCCCCTTATCCTTATCCCACCCCCTATACCTAGCTAGGTTAAGCTATGAGGGGTCAGAACTTCATGCTCACCAATCAAAAGGTTTGTTAGACTCAAACAGTGGCGGGGTTCAGGGTTCGCTCTTGGTGCTCCCTGGAGCCTGCTGTCATCACGTGGCCTCCAGGCGCTGCAAGGGCGTTGTCCAGGTTCGAGTACCCCAAAGTTAAAGTCTCTGTTTGGGTACTTTACCTTGCAGGGATGATTCTTCGTCGACAGCCGCCAGATTGAGTTGGTGTGCAGTTATTCGAAGGTCGGCTGAGGCTGAAGGCCCAATAATTCGAAGCCTCCCCTCAGTTCGTCTCCTCAGTTGGTCTTCTTCAGCCGGTCTTCCTCAGGTGGCCTTCCCTCGGTGGTCTTCCCTCCTCCCCTCGTTGCGTCCCACCTCGCCTGGCCTGAATTGTCCGTGTCCACCCGACCCGATGCCGGGGCTAGTTCCAGATGGAGTGGGAAAAGGGCACGAGCAAAGGCCAGGGGGTAAGCGCAGGACGGGGAAAGAGTGGCAGCCATGAGGGCAAGGGGCCGAAGAGCAGCACCAGCACACCAACCAACAAGAACACCGAACACAAACACCCGACACACCTCGATTGCTACCCGCCTTCAATTATACCTTCGTCGAAAACCCTTATCTGCGCGCCAAATCAGGTTAGTTCTTTGTTTTAATCTTGGCGGGCTATTTTAAATAATGGTAGCAATCCATACTAACTGGTTTTAGATGGCCGGTAATCGCATCTACCGGCCCGATAATTGACTTGTATTGTCCTGAAAGTTCCTTGATGGGCCTGTCCGGCCTCGATGGCTCTGTTAATCTGTTTCCGATAATATATGCAGACTGCTTGATGGCCTTAACTATAGGCCTAAACTGAATTTAGATTTGCCACCAATCGGTCTAATGCATAATTCAGAGTCCTGTCTGGTTCCAAAATACAAAGGCCTAGAAATTGAGTTTTGGCTTAGCCAGGGCTTTAGCGCCAGAAGTTAGTGCCGGCGCTAAGTCCCCCTGCGCGTGCCAAAAATTCAGCAGGGCCGCGCCCAAACGGCTGCCGGCGCTACTGAAGGGTCTTTGCGGCGGTAAATCGGCGCTAACTGCCGTTTCGCGCCGCAATTCCGGCGCTGCGGCACCCGATGCGGTGCGGCAGGCTCGGGAAGTGCAGGCCTCCTCCTTCCCTTAAGGAGGAGCTGCCTGCACCCGGCCGCGGCCCGCGAAAATCTTTTTAAAAATGAGCCCGGCACCTCGGACAAGTGCCGGGCTTGCTTCTGTTCCGGGGGGGGGGGGGGAAGTCCGGGGAGGGAGCTGCGGCCAGGCGGCCGGCGGGAAAGCGGCCGGCCGCCGCGGGGCCTTTAATGCGCCGGCGCAAAGACTTGTAAGACTCTGTTGCCAGAGTCTTAGTTGCGGCTGTCACGGGCGAGGCGGCCGCAACTGAATTTCGGCGCTGGGGCCCGTCGGCATGGCAACCGGGACGCTGCGCACACCGATGACGTCATCGGTGCCGGCGCAGCGCTACCGGTCTACCGCGGCGGAAGGGCCCCAGGCAATTTCGGCGCCGGCGCCAAATGCAGCGCTAGGCCCTCTAGCGCCGCAAAATCGGCGCTAAGGGCACTCAATTTCTAGGCCAAAGTCTCTCTTCACAGAAGCCTGCAGCTTGGTTTTGATTTCTCCAAGCTGTCTGCGTTGCAGAGTCCATTTTAAAATCTCACAGGCTTGCTGCCACGAGGCACGGACGCCATCTTGGGTACCCTTTTTGATTTTAAACAGTCCACGCAGGGTCCCGTTTATTAATAACAGCCTTCGGGGAAATGCAGAAATTTTGCAAATCTTACACTGTCTTTCCTGAGTACATTGTGACCAGGAACAATGACTGCGCATTCCTCCCCTTGTTTGAGCCAAGTCTTCGTTATTGCCACTGTATCATAAACCCATGCAGCCCACCAACCTTATTTAACACACTCCGTGCATTTACGCACATGCACTCCCCCCTATTTCTGAACTACTCTTTATTCTAATGCTGTTTAAGAACATAAGAACATAAGAAGTAAGAGCAGGAGCCGGCCATACGGCCCCTCGAGCCTGCTCCGCCATTCAATAAGATCATGGCTGATCTTCGACCTCAACTCCACTTTCCCGCCCGATCCCCGTATCCCTTGATTCCCCTAGAGTCCAAAAATCTATCGATCTCAGCCTTGAATATATAGGTGTGGTCTCACCAAGCCCCAGTACAATTGTAGCAAGACTTCCTTACTGTTATACTCCAACCCCCTTGCAATAAAGGCCAACATGCCATTTGCCTTCCTTATTGGTTGCTGTACCTACACGCTAGCTTTCTGTATTTCTTACACGAGGACACCCAAATCTCTCCGAACACCAACATTTGAAAGTTTCTCACCATTTAAAAAATATTCTGTATTTCTATTCTTCCTACCAAAGTGAATAACCTCACATTTCCCTACATTGTACTCCATCTGCCATCTTACTGCCCACTCACTAAGTCTATCTATATCCCTTTGTAGACTCTTTGGCCGGGATCTTACCTGAAGAGACGCGTTGGGGGCGGGACTGCTGCCTTTCGGGTTCTAGTCCCGCCCCCAGTGACGCTATTTTGCGTCAATTGGCCTTGTTAAGCCTGCCCTGCGGGCTTGCCGGCCAATTAAGAGAAAACCAGTGTCAGATGACGTCAGTTGATGACGCGTCATCTGCCGGTTTTCTTAAAGGGACCACCACCATTTCGTTTTGACAGATGATTTTCTCGGTGTTTGACAGCACTGAGGTGCTGCAAACACTGACAATCACTGTACAAAGGTGAGCTCTTGCACCCAGGCTCTCCAGTGACTCTCTCCCTAGGCTAAAACAGATGGCAGCTGCAGGTGAGGTTACAGAAGTGATCTGTCACTGGCGAGAGAGGTTCTCCCAAAGAGGTGGGACTACACAAACACTTCAAAGCTTGTCTAAACACATCAAAAATGATTTTCCCAACATTTTATGACCTCTGCAACTCACCAGTGTCCCATTGGATTCTTTACACCACTTCTGCAGCTGTCATCTGTACACAAACATTACAGTAGACCCACAGCACGCCACACTTACCCTGGTGGGGTTTCCCAACATCGGGAAGCCCGCAGTAGAAGTGTCAAAATTGGAAAAAGCCTCTTAACTGCCTGTTAACTACCTGTTAAGTGGCTATAATCCTCTTCCCGCCGCCAGGAGTCGGGCCCATGCACTAATCGGGTACCCGACTCCCGGGAAGATTGATTGGCGGCGGGCTGGAAGCGGGTTCGGGACCCGCTGCCAATCTTTTTGACTTTGCCAGCAGTCCTGCCTCCAAACCCGCCTCCTCGGGGCTGGTAAAATCCAGCCCTTTGTTACCTCCTCACAGCTTAATGTCCCACCTAGCTTTGTATCATCAGCAAACTTGGATACATTACACTCGGTCCCTTCATCTAAGTCATTAATATAGATTGTAAATAGCTGAGGCCCAAGCACCGATCCATGCGGCACCCCACTAGTTACAGCCTGCCAACCTGGTCGTCTTATCTGAGGAAGGATGTCCTTGCCATGTCGGGAGTGCAGCGAAGATTCACCAGGCTGATACCTGGGATGGCAGGAATGACGTATGAGGAGAGATTGGGTCGATTGGGCTTATACTCGCTGGAGTTTAGAAGAATGAGAGGGGATCTCATTGAAACTTATAAAATTCTAACAGGACTAGACAGACTAGATGCAGGAAGGCTGTTCCCGATGGCCGGGGAGTCCAGAACCAGGGGTCACAGCCTAAGGATAAGGGGTAAGCCATTTAGGACAGAGTTGAGGAGGAATTTCTTCACCCAGAGAGTGGTGAACCTGTGGAATTCTCTACCACAGAAGGCAGTTGAGGCCAATTCATTAAATATATTCAAGAAGGAGTTAGATATATTTCTTAAGGCTAAAGGGATCAAGGGATATGGGGAGAAGGCAGGGACAGGGTACTGAATTTGGATGATCAGCCATGATCTCATTGAATGGCGGAGCAGGCTCAAGGGGTCGAATGGCCTACTCCTGCTCTTATCTTCTATGTTTCTATGTATCCCTACTCTCTGTTTTCTGTCCGTTAACCAATCCTCGATCCATGCCTCTATATTACCCCCAACCCCATGAGCCCTAATCTTGTGTAATAATCTGTTATGTGCCACCTTATCGAATGTCTCTGCCAGTCCTCTGTGCGCCTTGAATCTCCTCTCTGCTTCCCGGTGCTCTCCCCCGCCCCCGCCCCCCCCCGGCCAAATTAGTTTAAATCCTCCTCCCCACCACTTATTCTGATATGCAAATATAATAGCGCCATTAGTCATGTGAAGGCTGGTGTATCTATTCTGTTTGAGAATCTGACTCAAATCAACCAGCACATCAACAGCTGAGAGCTGGGTTGCTCTGGTCGGTATCTGTACAGGCAGAGCAAGGACTCAAGAATATGGGCGTCTCTCTCTCTCAACTTGCATAGAAACATAGAAACATAGAAGATAGCAGCAGGAGTAGGCCATTCGGCCCCTCGAGCCTGCTCCGCCATTCAATGCGATCATGGCTGATCATCCAAACTCAGTACCCTGTCCCTGCTTTCTCCCCATACCCCTTGATCCCTTTAGCCTTAAGAAATATATCTAACTCCTTCTTGAATATATTTAATGAATTGGCCTCTACTGCCTTCTGTGGTAGAGAATTCCACAGGTTCACCACTCTCTAGGTGAAGAAATTCCTCCTCATTTCTGTCCTAAATGGCTTACCCCTTATCCTTAGACTGTGACCCCTGGTTCTGGACTCCCCGACCATCGGGAACATCCTTCCTGCATCTAGTCTGTCCAGTCCTGTCAGAATTTTATAAGTTTCAATGAGATCCCCTCTCATTCTTCTAAACTCCAGCGAGTACAAGCCCAATCGACCCAATCTCTCCTCATACATCATTCCTGCCATCCCAGGTATCAGCCTGGTGAATCTTCGCTGAACTCCTTCCATGGCAAGAACATCCTTCCTCAGATAAGGCGACCAAAACTGCACACAATACTCAAGATGTGGTCTCACCAAGGCCCTGTATAACTGCAGCAAGACATCCTTATTCCTGGACTCAAACCCTCTCGCTACGAAGGTAATGGACTGGCTGGCTCGACTGGCCTGTTTCTGTGCCCTATACTCTGTGTTGTATAATATAGTGTGGATCTCACGATATTTTGTAAGGAGAGATGGAGAGGTTTAGGGAGGGAATTCCAGAGCTTTGGACCTGTAATGATCAATAACATGTCATTCTATAGTGGACACTAGGTGGAGCCGTAGAGCTGTGTAGAGCTGTATATAAGACTACACTACCCAGCTGTATATATATTAAGACTACATTACCCATGAGGCACTAGGCTACCCACAAGGCAGCAGTCAAGATGGAAGCCTCTACAGATACTGTACCTAGTCCACATCGGTTCAATAAAGTAACTAGCAAAAGCTAGCTGTGTTCATAATAAGAATGTCTATTTATTAATGAACATAAGATTGTTAAACCTCAAAGAAAGGGGGATGTAATGATCAATAACATGTCATTCTATAGTGGACACTAGGTGGAGCCGTAGAGCTGTGTAGAGCTGTATATAAGACTACACCACCCAGCTGTATATATATTAAGGCTACATTACCCATGAGGCACTAGGCTACCCACAAGGCAGCAGTCAAGATGGAAGCCTCTACAGATACTGTACCTAGTCCACATCGGCTCAATAAAGTAACTAGCAAAAGCTCGCTGTGTTCATAATAAGAATGTCTATTTATTAATGAACATAAGAGGACCCAGACAGCTGAAGGCACGGCTGCCAATGTTGTTGCGATTAAAATTGGTGAGGTTCAAAAGGCCAGAATAGGTACAGCGCAGAGGCCTAGGGGTATTATAGGGCTGGAGGAGATGACCAAGATAAAGAGGGGTTGGGGCAAGGCCTTGGAGGGGTTTGAAAACAAGGGCGACAGTTTTAAAATCGAGGCGTTGCTTAACCGGGAGCCAATGTAGGTCAGCAGGCACAGGGGGTGATGGGCGAGCGGGACTTGGTGCGAGTTAGGACATGGGTGGCAGAGTTTTGGATGAGCTCAGGTTTATGGAGAGTAGAACTAGGGCAGGAATAGACCCTCTGGACCGTCGAGCCTGTCCCAAACAATTGTGATACCACAACTCCCCACCTCGTCCAAAAACCACGTCATCTCCTGGGAGAGGGAAAAAACCCAGATGTCTTGCTGCAGCTGTACAGGGCCTTGGTGAGACCACAGCTTGAGTATTGTGTGCAGTTTTGGTCGCCTTATCTGAGGAAGGATGTTCTTGCCATGGAGGGAGTTCAGTGAAGATTCACCAGACTGATACCTGGGATGGCAGGAATAACGTATGAAGAGAGATTGGGTCGATTAGGCTTATATTCGCTGGAGTTTAGAAGAATGAGAGGGGATCTCATTGAAACTTATAAAATTCTAACAGGACTAGACAGCCTAGATGCAGGAAGGATGTTCCCGATGGCGGGGGAGTCCAGAACCAGGGGTCACAGTCTAAGCATAAGGGGTAAACCATTTAGGACTGAGATGAGGAGGAATTTCTTCACCCAGAGAGTGGTGAACCTGTGGAATTCTCTACCACAGAAGACAGTTGAGGCCAATTCATTAAATATATTCAAGAAGGAGTTAGATATATTTCTTAAGGCTAAAGGGATCAAGGGATATGGGGAGAAGGCAGGGACAGGGTACTGAATTTGGATGATCAGCCATGATCTCATTGAATGGCGGAGCAGGCTCGAGGGCCATCGGGAACATCCTTCCTGCATCTAGTCTTTCTAGTCCTGTTAGAATTTTAGTACTTTTCGAAGTGTAGTCACTGTTGTATTGTGGGAAACGCGCCGGCCAGTTTGCACACAGCAAGCTCCCACAGACAGCAAATGTGATAATGACCAGAAATAATCTGTTTTTTTAGTGATGTTGTTATCGAGGGATAAATATTGGCCCCAGGACACCGGGGAGAACTCCCCTGGTCTTCTTCAAATTAGTGGCCGCGGGATCTTTTACGTCCACCTGAGAGAGCAGACGGGGGCCTCGGTTTAATGTCTCATCCGAAAGACTATGAGATGGTAAACCTTAGAAGATGTTGAAAGCTCCCCCACCGATGACTGACCTTAATCCCGGCCGGTCGGCCTGCAGTTTGCCCAATACTGCGCCGGACCAAACCGGCCGAGCTGCCTCCAGTTGCCCTTTTTTTAATGGGCAGGCAGCTCACCGGCTCCATTTTAACTGAGGACCGGCCGTTAAAATGGACCAGCCCTCCGGCTTCACCTCCTGGATCGTCCGCCCGCGTGTTCCACTGGCTGACCGCTCGCAAGATAAAACTCCCCGCGCAATTTCGAACCGACAAAACATCCCAATGTATTACATATATTGTACAATATTTCATTGTATTCAACATAGAATCATAGAATAGTGCAGCACAGAAGGAGGCCATTCGGCCCATCGAGTCTGCGCCGGCTCTTTCGAAGAGCAATCCAGTTAGTCCCACTCCCTCGCTCTTTCCCCATAGCCCTGCAATTTTTTCTCCTTCAAGTATTTATCCAATTCCCTTTTGAAGGCTACTATTGAATCTGTATCCACCGCCCTATCAGGCAGCGCATTCCAAATCCTAACCACTCGTTACGTAAAAAAGTTTTCCCTCCTGTCGCCCCTGGTTCTTTTGCCAATCACCTTAAACCTGTGGCCTCTGGTTATCGACCCTTCAGCCATTGTAAACAGTTGCTCGTAATTTACTCTATCTCAACCCTTCATGATTTTGAACACGTCTGTCAAATCTTCTCTTAGCCTTCTCTACTCTAAGGGGAACAAGCCCAGTTTCTCCAGTCTATCCACATAACTGTCATCCTTCATCCCTCGACCCATTCTAGTAGATCTCTCCTGCACCCTCTCCGAAGCCGTCACGCCCTTCCTAAAGTGTGGTGCCCAGAATTGGACCTGATTCTCCAGGTGGGAAGCCCAGGGTCCCGTATACTTCTCCATTCTTACCCCAGATGCAATCTCCAATCATACCCCAAATACGCTCTCCAGCTCAAGTCAGTATCTCGAGGAGAGGAGAGATTGAATAGAGAATGAGAAAAGTCTCAACCCTGACTCTACCTACAAGTGCTTCATTGACCGAGATTGCCTCCATGGAGATAAATTCATTCTCTATCTAAATCCTTCATGATTTTAAACACCTCCATTAAATCTCCTCTTAGCCTTCTCCGCTCCAAGGAGAACATTGCATTATATTGTATGTAGCCAAGTGGGAAAATGCAGTGAATATTTAAGTCCACTAGATGGCGCGGTTCATTTTCCCCTTTAGAATTTGAAAAAAGGAGAAAAGGTTTATGGGAAGGGCCATGTGATGCCAAAGGAACCTCCCCTTTCTTCACAGCCTCCATTTTCTAGATCCAGCGTGGGGGGTGTGCTCTGAGGAGAGTTGGGGTGAATATGACTTTTTAAATGAACTTAGTCTGCG
This sequence comes from Somniosus microcephalus, assembly GCF_052327205.1. Taxonomy (NCBI): domain Eukaryota; kingdom Metazoa; phylum Chordata; class Chondrichthyes; order Squaliformes; family Somniosidae; genus Somniosus; species Somniosus microcephalus. The sequence goes on along the minus strand of NW_028225182.1, from coordinate 44,507,713 downwards.
TAAAGTACAACTAAAACAGCATTTAGTGCAGCCAGACATAGTTTTAAAGTGATATTGTTTCCCAAATCACTCGATATCACGGGGATGCTTGTAGATTGTCCCACCATGTGCTGGTGTTAACCTTTGTTAAAATTGTTGTTGAGTCCTTGGGGCTACGTTTCGAACGAGTTTAATACTTTCTGTTTGCTTGTAAGAGGTGACAAGTGATAACGGGACATACGAATGTATGGTATGATATGTTTTGTTTTGTATAATGATTGTTAGTTAATTAACTGCCTTCACCTGTGGTTTGCCTCATGTTCTGTTTTGCAGCAAGCCACTGCCGTATTTTGTCGACTGTGTTTTATGTATTTACAATTTCATCCTAAACCTAGACCCAAGTTATTAATACAGAATAAAAAACCCCAAAAAACGAAAGTTCGTGTCCTGTGCTGCTCCATTTCGCCAGGCTACACATTTTGGTACCAGGAGTGGGGTCTGTTAGCTTGGAGTTTCTCAGGTTTGGGAAAGTTACATAAAATACGGCAGTGGGGGAAGAGCGGTGTGGTGCCAAGTGGACCTGGAGACGGACGGAGAGTGCTGCCTGGGGTTGCTAAGGAGGACCAGACCAGACAGACGGGATCCAGAGGGCGCCAGGACCAATCTGGGAGAGGACCCATCAAGGCACCGAGGAGGGACACCATTGGAGAAGAATCGTCGCAGCGGCCATCCCATTCAGTGACTGTCAGGGACTTGTGAACTGAGTCAAAATGTTAGACCCTCCTGAGGAGGCGGGTGGAGCTCACAATTCGGATGGTGAGGACAATACCTCTAGTGTGGGTGAGGGCGACCAGATAGATGAACTCAAGGCACAGATTTCAGAGTTGAAAAAAAACCATGACCAAGCAATGGCAATTATTGCCACTCTAGGTAATGGGGCAACCAAGTCATATGTGTATGTACCCAGAGAGCGTCAGATCCAACCATTCAGTGGTGAGGTATCCAAAGATAGTCGTTCAGTTGATGAGTTCATTGAAGAGGTTGAAAGTGTACTACGAGCTAGAGATCAGACTCCTGCAGAGCAGGTAGATTTCATTCGATCTTTGTTGAGGGGGGCAGCCCTACAGGAAATTAGGTTACGGTTGGGTGGAGAGTCTAAGCAGCCCAGTGACCTGTTCAGTTACCTAAGGGGGGCTTTCACCGAAAAACGCAGTGAGTCCCAGCTGTTAGAAACTTTCTATGGACGCAAGCAAGAAGAGGGTGAAGATTTCCGAGAATACTCACATGCACTCTCTCAGATTATTAGAACTTTGGTAAAGCAATCACCTGATGCTGTGCCGGACACAAAACGGGTTGTCAGAAACAGATTTGTTGATGGTGTTAGAGATCCCTCACTCCGGAGAGAGTTGCGCAAGTTTGTACGAGACAACCCCCAGTCTACCCTGTTCGATGTACGTGAGGAAGCTGTCTTATGGTCCTTAGAAGACCAGCCCTGTAGCACTAAAGTTGCAAAGAGCAAGAATGTAGTGTGTGACAGTACGGGGAGGGATCTTCAGTGTTCTGCCATTGGGGTACCAGGCAGCCAGGCTGTCACTTTACAGGATGTTCTTAAAGTGGTGGCGGAACAGGGTAAAGCTATCGGGGAACTAACAGAGGCAGTACGGGGTCTTGCTCTTCAGAAGGAAAACACGGGTAATGACAAGGTTGGGAAACCTAGAGCCAAGCCAAAGTTCACTGATGAAGGTCAGCCTATTTGCTTTAAGTGTAACGGGGCGGGGCACATTGCCAAACAGTGTCCTCAGAAGCACGAGGTAGCAAACACATCCACCAATGCTGGCTGGGGTGCAGGAAAACTAACTCCCTCGATTGCCATGAGCTGGGCAATGCGAGGAAAACCTGCAGGCTCTCAGAACAGTACTGGTATTCGTGACAGATTTCTTGACCGTGCAGTAGGTAAATGTCCAGTAGTAGATCTCAAGATTGGGGGGGTTACTGCTAACTGTTTACTGGATACCGGGAGCCAAGTCAGCACTATTACTGAAGTTTTTTTCAGAGAGCACTTACTTGGGAGGGATGAGGATATGCTGCCTACAACCGGGTGGCTTAAGATCACTGCCGCCAACGGGTTGGACATTCCCTACTTGGGCTACCTTGAGTTAGACGTTGAAACTATGGGCATAACCTTACCCGAATGTGGTTTCCTGGTAGTCAAAGAGCATCAGCAGTCACAGCCTGCAGCACCAGGTCTTATTGGTATGAACATCATCAGCCGATGCAGACAACTAGTTCATGCTGAGTTTGACACTACTCTAGGGGGAAAGTTGGATTCAGATTGGAGGGAAGCATTTCAGCAAGTACAACAGTGTAACATCACTCCAAAGTCATCTTCTGTCCGTGTAGCTGGTAGGGGTGCTGTACATGTGCCTGCGTCTTCCATAGCTACAGTCTATGTAAAGGGACTTAAAACTCAGTCAGGTGGCAGCACTAAAATGCTGTTGGAGCCAGGTAACACACCATTGCCAGGTGGCCTGGTAGTTGTCCCCACTCTAGTTGAATCAAAGGGACATTTATTTCCAGTGCAGGTGGTAAATTTCTCTGAGGAGGATGTGTGGTTAAGCCCCAGGACCAGGCTTGGTATTCCGACTCAGGCAGAGTGTGTAGACAAGGACTCCTGTGAGGTGCGATTTCAACGCATCTCCGCTGACACAGAGGAAGTAACTGTTGGCAGAAAAGAAGGACAGATGACAGACCAAGACATTCAGTTGCTTTTGGACAAACTACACATAGGTGGCATACAGGGCCAACAAGCAGAGTTAGGTGCACTTTTAGCCAGGTATTCGGAAGTATTTGCTTTTAAGGATGAGGACCTAGGCTACACTGATAAAGTTGAGCATGAGATTAACTTGGTAGATGACGCACCAGTTACAGAGCCATACCGTCGTATCCCACCTACACTGTACAAAGAGGTGAGGGACCACATCACTAAGCTTTTAAGAAAGCGTGTCATCCAGGAGAGCAATAGTTCATACGCTTCACCCATAGTGGTAGTTCGTAAGACTGATGGAGACATACGACTATGTGTTGACTTTAGGAAACTAAACTCAAAAACCAGACGTGACGCATTTCCTTTGCCCCGCATTGACGAGAGTTTTGATGCCCTTCATGGTGCAAAGTTCTTCTCGACCATTGATCTTGCAAGTGGGTACCACCAGGTTGCTGTTCGTGAAAGTGACAGGCCTAAGACTGCTTTTACAACTCCTTTTGGCCTTTTTGAGTACCTCAGAATGCCTTTTGGTGTCTGTAATGGACCTGCAACTTTTCAACGACTTATGCAAGCGACTATGAGCAACTTAGTGTTCCACATCCTATTAGTGTATTTAGATGACATCCTTGTGTTCTCTCAGACCTTCCCGGACCATTTAGAGAGGCTTGAGACAGCTCTAAGACGACTGAAAGAGACAGGGTTGAAAGTAAAGCTTGAAAAGTGTCACTTCCTGCAGCAGGAAGTCAGGTTCCTTGGGCATCAAATTTCAGGGGAGGGTATAGGGACAGATCCAGAGAAAATTGCCGCCGTAAAGAAGTGGCCGGTCCCCAGTACAGTCAAAGATCTGAGGTCATTTCTTGGTTTCTGTAGTTATTACAGGAGGTTCATTGAGGATTTTTCTAAACGAGCTGGCCCTCTCCATGACGTAGTCAATGCATGCCTTAGGGAAGACAGCCCAGCAAAAGCAAAACGGTTGTTTGAAGGTTCATGGACAGCTGCGTGCCAAGCTGCTTTCGAACAGCTGAAAGAAAAGCTGATCAGTGCTCCAGTGTTAGGTTACGCAGATTTCACTCAGCCTTTTATTGTAGAGACGGATGCCAGTAACCTAGGATTAGGTGCCATCCTCCACCAGCAGCAGGGAGATAGGAAGAGAGTGATAGCATATACCAGTAGGAGGCTCCGTAATGCTGAAAGAAATGACAGAAACTACAGCAGTATGAAACTAGAGCTCCTCGCCCTCAAATGGGCTGTTTCAGAGAAATTTCGAGGTTACCTTCTAGGTTCCAAGTTCACTGTCATAACAGATAACAACCCCCTGTGTCACCTTTCTACAGCTAAGTTAGGTGCTGTTGAGCAAAGATGGGTGGCTCAGTTAGCTGTTTTTGACTTTGACGTCAAGTACCGCCCAGGCCGCTGTAATGCAGCAGCAGATGCCCTCTCTAGGCAGCCGTTAGCAGGGGAGCCCGAATCAGACAGTGGGGATGCAGACTATGATGGTTGTGTGGCCATATGTAATGTCACTCACAAGGGAACAGCTCTAGGACCAGACTTAGGGACAGCAGGAGTCAAGTGCTGTAAAGTCAGACAGATCCGTGTTTCGGATGCAGAAGAAAGTACTGAGCGTAGTGAGTTGCAGGGTAACACACCAACACTTCCCGGTTACTCTAAAGAGGAACTACGTAAGTTTCAAGACACAGACCCCACCCTCAGCGTGTTTAGGAAGTTTTGGGGTGAGCAGCGAAGGCCAACTTACAAGGAGAGGTCGCAGTTATCCAAGCTAGTATTATCCACGTTAAAGCAGTGGCCTCGTATTTGTGAGCAAGATGGTTTGTTGTACCGTGTAATCGAGGATGTCCATGTTGGTGAGTGTCACCAGCTACTACTGCCCTCTTGTTTGAAAGAAGTCGTGCTTGAAGGTGTGCATGATCGTATGGGCCATCAGGGAATAGAGCGCACACAGAACCTTTTGAGACAGAGATGTTTTTGGGTTGGGATGTATGGGGATGTGGAACAGTGGGTCAAGAAATGCGAGAGGTGTGTTTTGACAAAAATGCCCCACCCCAAGATACATGCCCCTATGAAATCATTTCTAGCCTCCCGGCCCCTTGAAGTAGTTGCTGTAGATTTCACCATGCTGGAACCGGCCTCCGATGGTCGTGAGAATGTGTTAGTGGTGACCGATGTTTTCACTAAATTCACACAAGCCTTCCCTACTCGGGACCAAAAGGCTGATACCACGGCAAAAGTCCTTCTCAAAGAGTGGTTCATGAAGTATGGGGTCCCAGAAAGATTGCATTCAGACAGAGGTCGAAATTTTGAGAGTGAAATCATTGCCGAGCTGTGTAAGCTTTATGGTGTAAAGAAAACCCGCACTACCCCACACCACCCAGAAGGAAATGCTCAATGTGAGAGATTCAACAGATCTTTACATGATCTTTTGCGTACACTGCCTCCAGAAAAGAAGCGCCGCTGGCCTGAGCACTTATCTGAGTTGGTGTATGCCTACAATGTAACACCCCATGCTACGACTGGCTACTCACCGTACTATCTGCTTTTCGGGGTTCATCCACACCTTCCTGTAGATGCTTTATTAGGTCAGGAGCAAGTGTTAGACAAGAAACATGAGTGGTTGGTTGTCCACCAAGAGCGTTTGAAGGAGGCACATGCAAGGGCAAGAGAGTACACTGAAAAGAAATCAGCTCAAAGAATTGAACTTAACAAAGACCAAGTGTACTGTCCAACCATTGAGGTGGGTCAGTTGGTATACTTACGACACAGGCCTTTGGGTAGGAACAAAATTCAGGATGCTTGGGGTCTTACTGTGTACAGAGTGGTGGAGGTACAGGGTACTACACATGCAGTTGAGCCTGTAGAGGGCGGTCCTTGAAAAAGGGTCCATAGAGTTAATCTTAGGCCATGTGTTACCCCTGTCCCTGAGCCTAGGCGGACGAGAACCAAGTCCCCTGTCACCGTACCCCCTGTCACTCTTTTGACAGAATCGTTGCCAGAGCCCTCTGATACTGAGTTTGTTGTGGTAGAGGAAGTCACCTATCCAGAGTTAACTCAGGAGGAAAAAGTAAACAATGATCCTGTTGGTAACGCCCAAGATGTACAGGAATCAGAGGCTGTTTCTGAGCCAGAGCATTCAGATCCTTCTGAGTGTGGGACTGAGGTTGAGGTACCCATTCCGGCTCCTCGCAGAACTAAAAGAGCCAATGCTGGGGTAAACCCTAACCCATACCATTTGCCTCAGTCAGCCTGTAATGCAGTCTCACTCAGTCCTGAGGTGTTCTCTCATGTTTTATCGAGTCTGGGTACTGCATTTTTTCGAGAAGCTGTAAAAGAAGTGAAAAATGGGTGCTAAGTCACCGAGGACGTTGACTTTAAAGCAGGGGAGAATGTAGCCAAGTGGGAAAATGCAGTGAATATTTAAGTCCACTAGATGGCGCGGTTCATTTTCCCCTTTAGAATTTGAAAAAAGGAGAAAAGGGTTATGGGTAAGGCCATGTGATGCCAAAGGAACCTCCCCTTCACAGCCTCCATTTTCTAGATGCAGCGTGGGGGGTGTGCTCTGAGGAGAGTTGGGGTGAATATGACTTTTGAAATGAACTTAGTCTGCGTAAAGTACAACTAAAACAGCATTTAGTGCAGCCAGACATAGTTTTAAAGTGATATTGTTTCCCAAATCACTCGATATCACGGGGATGCTTGTAGATTGTCCCACCATGTGCTGGTGTTAACCTTTGTTAAAATTGTTGTTGAGTCCTTGGGGCTACGTTTCGAACGAGTTTAATACTTTCTGTTTGCTTGTAAGAGGTGACAAGTGATAACGGGACATACGAATGTATGGTATGATATGTTTTGTTTTGTATAATGATTGTTAGTTAATTAACTGCCTTCACCTGTGGTTTGCCTCATGTTCTGTTTTGCAGCAAGCCACTGCCGTATTTTGTCGACTGTGTTTTATGTATTTACAATTTCATCCTAAACCTAGACCCAAGTTATTAATACAGAATAAAGAACCCCAAAAAACGAAAGTTCGTGTCCTGTGCTGCTCCATTTCGCCAGGCTACATGTATAATGTAATTTTACAGTATAATATTGTTGCGTTCATTTTGCTCATCCTTTGATCAATGCAGTACAAAACTACTTAGAATATTGAAAATGCAATGGTTCAGTGACACTATATTCACAGCCGGTTTAACGACATTTTGCATTATTTGTATAAAAGAGATTTGAGATTTTTTTTGGCCTAGATGTTAACCTCTCCCCGCTGTATTAGAAGGTCATGGTTCAAGTTCCACTCTAGATACTTGAGCACATAATCTAGGGTGACCTTTCTGTGCCGTACCGAGGGAGGGGCCGTCTTTCGGGTGCGACGTTAAAGCGAAGCCCCGTCTGCCCTCTCAGGCGGACGTAAAAGATCCCGTGGCCACTATTTAAAGAGCAGGCGAGTTCTCCTGGGCAAGATTTATCTCTCAATCAACATCGCTGAAAAAAAATATTTTCGTCTCCAATTTGTCTCCATGCTCCGACCTTCCACTCATCTCAACTCCAAACCCTCCTGCCTCCAGGGAACGGGAGCGTTTTGGGATCCGCACTTGTCTGAGCGCACCGGGAAGACGATTCATGGACTGGCCCCGAGTGAGGAGATGCCCTACAAGAGGGTTAAGTTGCATGAGACGACTTTCATAACGCTTGTTGACTCAACTGCCATCTATTGGCCCAGATATGAACTATCAAGCATAAATAATCTGGGCTTGTTCCGTCTGAGTGACAACAATAACAACAACCTGTGCTTATATGGTGCCTTTAACACAGTAAAACATCCTGAGGCACTTCACAGGAGCGATTATCAAATAAAATTTGGCACCGAGCCACATAGGGGGATATTAGGACAGGTGACCAAAAGCTTGGTCAAAGAGATAGGGCTAAAAATTCAGTTTGGGGCGCCAAGCTCGCCTGGGTGCCGGAATTACCGCTGCGCGCGGAGCCACTTGCGCCATCCGGATAGTCAGTTTCTGCGCCCCAAATGGAAGCGGGCCGCTAATCGAGGCTTCCCGCGCCCCACTTGGGGCTCTGAAACTGAATATCGGCGCGCTAAGGGCCGCAGCGCCACATGCTGCGGTACTGCAGGCCTTCCTCCCACTGTTAAGGGGGAGGTGCCTGCAACAGCGCGATCCCCGCTCGCGAGTGCCGGCAAATGAGCCCGGCACCAAGGAGAAGTGCCGGGCTCTCGGGAAACAGCCGGCAATGCCGCGGGGCGGGGGGGGGGGTGTAGGAGGCCGGGGACGGAGGTGCTGGCAGGCGGCTGCCGAAAAAGCGGCCGGCCGCACCTCCACCTTAACTAGCACCACTACCGCCACAGGTAGGCCCCTGTGTACCGGTCGCTATTTGCGGCCGGCGCTGAAGAGGCGGGCGCGACCAAATATGGTCATTGGGGTGGGAGCGGGGCGCTGCGCACACCGATGACGTCATCGGTGGCGGCGCAGCGCTACAGGCTAACGCCGCCATTAGCGCCCCGCTAAATATCGCGGTAGGTGTGGCCAGTGGCGCAAAAGCCACTGAGTGGCCTCTTTGGGCGCAAACTGGTGGCGCAGCCCACTGAATTTCTAGGCCAAGGGGTTTAAGGAATGTCTTAAAGAGAGGTAAGAGGTGGAGAGGTTTAGGGAGGGAATTCCAGAGCTATGGGCCGAGGCAACTGAAGGCATGGCCGCCAATGGTGGAGCGATTATAATCAGGGATGCTCAAGAGGGGAGAATTGGAGGAGCGCAGATATCTCGGGGGGGTTGTGGGGCTGAAGGAGATTACAGAGATAGGGAGGAGGCGAGGGCCATGGAGGGATTTGAACACAAGGATGAGAATTTTGAAATCGAGGCATTGCTTAACCGGGAGCCAGTGTAGGTCAGCGAGCACAGGGGTTGATGGGTGAACGGGACATAGTCCGAGTTAGGACACGGGCAGCTGAGTTTTACATGACCTCAAGTTTATGTAGGGTAGAATGTGGGAGGCCAGCCAGGAGTGCTTTGGATTAGTCAAGACAGGAAGTACATAGGCCAGTCTACGAAACCAGTAAAAGGTAAACAATAGCAGAGACAGTCCATAAAAACATTTTTTATATTCGTCCCTGGGATGTGGGCATCACTGGCAAGGCCAGCATTTATTGCCCGTCCCTAGTTGCCCTTGAGAAGGTGGTGGTGAGCCGCCGCCTTGAACCGCTGCAGTCTGTCGACTGAAGGTGCTCCCACAGTGCTGTTAGGGAGGGAGGTCCAGGATTTTGACCCAGCGACGATGAAGGATCGGCAATATACTTCTAAGTCAGGATGGTGTGTGACTTGGAGGGGAACTTGGGGGTGGTCGTGTTCCCATGCACCTGCTGCCCTTGTCCTTCTAGGTGGTGGAGGTCGCGGGTTTGGGAGGTGCTGCCGAAGAAGCCTTGGCGAGTTGCTGCAGTGCATCTTGTAGATGGTACACACTGCAGCCACGGTGTGCCGGTGGTGGAGGGAGTGAATGTTTAAGGTGGTGGATGGGGTGCCAATCAAGCGGGACTGCTTTGTCCTGGATGGTGTCGAGCTTCTTGGAATGAAAGGCTAGTATCAGTAATAGTGATGATGAAACTATGAGATTGTTGTAAAAACAAAAGAAAAATACTGTGGATGCTGGAAATCTGAAATAAAAACAGAAAATGCTGGGAACACTCAGCAGGTCAGGCAGCATCTGTGCAGAGAGAAACAGAGTTAACGTTTCAGGTCAATAACCCTCCGTCAGAACTCTTGTTGTGGATGGCTGTAAAAACCCATCTGGTTCACTAATGTCCTTTAGGGAAGGAAATCTGCCATTCATAGCCGGTCTGGCCGATATGTGACTCCAGACCCACAGCAATGTGGTTGACTCTTAACTGCCCTCTGAAATGGCCTAGCAAGCCACTCAGTTGTCAAGAAGGCGGCTGAAGGGCAATTAGGGATGGGCAATAAATGCTGGCATTGCCAGCGACGCTGCCTGCGAATGAATAAACAACAAACAGTTGTACGCAGGCTGCTCCTGACACTCAGACTGACCGTATGCTGGACACACGTCAAGAAATGCAACTCACCGAATATTCCGTTCTAATAATAATCTGCTTTTTATTTCCGTGGCCGACAGAAAAGGCCAAAAGCACAGCCGGGGCCGTCTCAGTCGGAGCTGGACTTTTTGTCTGGCTACGGAAGAGGACTTTGAACAGGTTCAGTCAATTTACATCAATGAGACAGGTTACGTGGGAAGCACCGACATTACTGGCTCCAAGCGAGAAACCAGATGGTCATTTTGGCCAGACGGAACAGCCGAGTGGTGGGTTCCACTTCTCTCGGACGACAGTTAACTCTTAGAATTGTTAAAATATTAGAATCATAGAATAGCACAAAACAGAAAGAGGCCATTCGGCCCATCGAGTCTGCGCCGGCTCTTTCGAAGAGCAATCCAGTTAGTCCCACTCCCCCGCTCTTTCCCCATATCCCTGCAATTTTTTCTCCTTCAAGTATTTATCCAATTCCCTTTTGAAGGCCACTATTGAATCTGTTTCCAGCACCCTATCAGGCAGTGCGTTCCAAATCCTAACCACACGTTGCGTAAAAAAGTTTTTCACCCTATCGCCTCTTGTTCCTTTGCCAATCACCTTAAATCTGTGCCCTTGGTTATCGACCCTTCAGCTATTGGAAACAGTTTCTCTTTATTTACTCTGTCTAAACCCTTCATGATTTTAAACACCTCCGTCAAATCTCTTCTTAGCCTTCTCTGCTCCAAGGAGAACAAGCCCAGCTTCTCCAGTCTATCCATGTAACTGTAATCCCTCATCCCTGGAACCATTCTAGTCAATCTCTTCTGTACCCTCTCCAATGCCTTCACGTCCTTCCTAAAGTGTGGCACCCAGAATTCTCTTTATAAATTTAATAATAAAAAATCTGTTATTCTGAGACTGTGACCATTGGTTCTAGGCTCCCCAGCCAGGGGAAACATCCTCCCTGCATCTACCCTGTCAAGCCCTGTAAGAAATTTATAGGTTTCAATGAGATTGCCTCTCATTCTTTTAAACTCTAGAGAATATCGGCCTAGTCTACTCGATCTCACTTCATAAGACAATTGGACAATTGGCCTTTATTGCAAGGGGGTTGGAGTTTAAGAGTGAGGAGGTCTTGTTACAATTGTACGGGGCCTTGGTGAGACCAAACCTGGAGTACTGTGCACAGTTCTGGTCTCCTTATCTAAGGAAGGATATACTTGCCTTGGAGGCGGTGCAACGAAGGTTCACCAGATTGATTCCTGGGATGAGAGGGCTGTCCTATGATGAGAGATTGAGTAGAATGGGCCGATACTCTCTGGAGTTCAGAAGAATGAGAGGTGATCTCATTGACACATACAAGATTCTGAAGGGCATTGACAGGGTCATAGGGCTGAAAATTCAGTAGGGTTAGCGCCCATTTTGCGGCGCTAGAGGGCCTAGCGCCGCAATGATAGCCGTTTCTGAAATTCACTTCGGCGCTGCCATTGGCGTTAGCCGGTTGCGCTGCGCCGGCACCGATGACGTCATTGGTGTGCGCAGCGTCCCGGTTGCCGTGGCAACGCGCCCGAATGCCGAAATTCAGTTGCGGCCGCCTCGCCCGTGGCAGCCGCAACTAAGACTCTGGCAACCGAGTCTTACACAAGTTAGCGCCGGCGCATTAAGGTCGCGCGGCGGCCGGCCGCTTTCCCGCCGGCCGCCTGCCCGCACCTCCCTCCCCGGACTCCTCCACCCCCCCCCCGCGGAACAGATGCGTCTGGCCTGCAAGCCCGGCACTTGTCCGAGGTGCCGGGCTCATTTTTGAAAAAATCAAACGGCCAGCGATCGGGTGAAGGCAGCGCCTCCTTAACGGGAGGAGGAGGCCTGCACTTCCCCAGCCTGCCGCACCGCATCGGGTGCCGCAGCGCCGGATTAGCGCCGCAATGCGGCACTCAGCGCCCATTGGGAGGCACTCACGCCCGCCAGTAGCGCCGGCAGCCGTCTGGGCGCGGCGCTACTGAATTTTTGGCGCGCGCAAGGGAATTAGCGCCGGCGCTAAATTTCCGGCGCTAAAGCCCTGGCGCGGCGTCAACTCAATTTCTAGGCCATAGAGTCATAGAGTCATAGAGTAATACAGCACGGATAGAGGCCCTTCGGCCCATCATGTCCGTGCCGGCCATCAAGCCCTGTCTAATCTAATCCCATATTCCAGCATTTGGTCCGTAGCCTTGTATGTTATGGCATTTCAAGTGCTCATCCAAATGCTTCTTAAATGTTGTGAGGGTTCCTGCCTCCACAACCCTTTCAGGCAGTGAGTTCCAGACTCCAACCACCCTCTGGGTGAAAAAGTTCTTTCTCAAATCCCCTCTAAACCTCCCGCCCTTTACCTTGAATCTATGCCCCCTAGTTATTGACCCTTCTACTAAGGGAAAAAGCTCCTCAGTATCCATCCTATCTATGCCCCTCATAATTTTGTACACCTCAGTCATGTCCCCCCTCAGCCTCCTCTGCTCCAAGGAAAACAAACCCAATCTGCCCAGTCTTTCTTCATAGCTGAAGCGCTCCAGCCCTGGTAACATCCTGGTGAATCTCCTCTGCACCCTCTCCAAAGCGATCACATCCTTCCTGTAGTGTGGCGACCAGAACTGCACACAGTATTCCAGCTGTGGCCTAACCAGTGTTTTATACAGCTCCATCATAACCTCCTTGCTCTTATATTCTATGCCTCGGCTAATGAAGGCAAGTATCCCATATGCCTTTTTTGCCACCTTATCCACCTGTTCGTCCGCCTTCAGGGATCTGTGTACTTGCACACCCAGATCCCTCTGCCCCTTCGTCTTGCCTAGGGTCTTACCATTCATTGTGTATTCCCTTGCCTTGTTAGTCCCCCCAAAGTGCATCACCTCGCACTTTTCCGGGTTAAATTCCATTTGCCACTGTTCCGCCCATCTGACCAACCCATCTATATCGTCCTGCAGACTGAGGCTACCCTCCTCGCTATTTACCACCCTACCAATTTTTGTATCATCCGCGAACTTACTGATCATACCTTTTACATTCATACCCAAGTCATTAATGTAGACCACAAACAGCAAGGGACCCAGCACCGATCCCTGTGGCACCCCACTGGCCACAGGCTTCCAGTCACAAAAACAACCTTCGACCATCACCCTCTGCCTTCTGCCACTAAGCCAGTTTTGTATCCAATGTGCCAAGGCACCCTGGATTCCATGGGCTCTTACCTTCTTGACCAGTCTCCTGTGCGGGACTTTATCGAAGGCCTTACTGAAATCCATGTATACCACATCCACTGCGTTATCCTCATCCACACACCTAGTCACCCCCTCAAAAAATTCAATCAAATTAGTCAGACATGATCTTCCCTTGACAAAGCCATGTTGACTATCCCTGATTAATCCTTGTCTCTCCAAGTGGAGACTAATTTTGTCCCTCAGAATTTTTTCCAATAATTTCCCTACCACTGATGTTAGGCTCACTGGCCTGTAGTTCCCCGGTTTTTCCCTACTTCCCTTCTTGAATAATGGTACTACATTAGCGGTTCTCCAGTCCTCTGGCACATCCCCTGTGGCCAGAGAGGTCCTGAATATATGTGTTAGAGCCCCCGCAATCTCTTCCTTTGCCTCACACAGCAGCCTGGGATACATTTCATCCGGGCCTGGGGATTTATCCATTTTTAGGCCTGCTAAAACCGCCAATACCTCCTCCCTCTCGATGTTAATATGTTCGAGCATATCACAGTCCCCCCGCCCTATTTCTATGTCTACATCGTCCTCCTCCATAGTGAAAACAGATGCAAAAAATTCATTTAGAACCCCTCCTACATCTTCCGGCTCCACACACAGATTGCCACTTTTGTCCCTAATGGGCCCTATTTTTTCCCTAGTTATCCTCTTACCCTTAATATACTTATAAAACATCTTAGGATTTTCCTTTATTTTGCTCGCCAGTGTTATTTCATGGCCCCTCCTTGATCTCCTAATTTCTTTTTTAAGTATCCCCCTGCACTTTTTGTACTCCTCTAGGGCTTCCTCCGTCTTTAGCCTTTTGTATCTGCCAAAAGCCCTCCTTTTTTTCCTAATCCATTCTCGTATATCCCCTGACATCCAAGGTTCCCTGTGGTTTTTGGAACCACCCTTGGCCTTTACGGGAACATGTTGCCATTGTATGATCTCAATCTCCCTTCTGAAAGCCTCCCATTGCTCCGATGCGGATTTTCCTACAAGTAGCTGATCCCAGTCCATTTTGGCCAGGTCCTGCCTTATCCTGTTAAAATCGGCCTTCCCCCAATTTAGAACCTTTATTTCCGGCCCATCCCTGTCCTTTTCCATGACCACCTTAAATCTTACCATATTATGGTCACTGTCACCAAAGTGCTCACCTACTAGCACTTCTTCCACTTGGCCGGCCACATTCCCTAGAATTAGGTCCAGTACCGCCCCCTCTCTTGTAGGACTTTCTACATGCTGGCTCAAAAAGCTCTCCTGGATGCACTTTAAGAATTCTACACCCTCTGAGCCTTTCACACTTTGACTATCCCAGTAGATGCTGAGAGGTTGTTTCCCCTGGCTGGAGAGTCTAGAACTAGGGGGCATAGTCTCAGGATAAGGGGTCGGCCATTTAAGACCGAGATGAGGAGGAATTTCTTCACTCAGAGGGTTGTGAATCTTTGGAATTCTCTACCCCAGAGGGCTGTGAATGCTGAGTCTTTGAGTATATTCAAGGCTGAGATAGAGAGATGTTTGGACTCGAGGGGAATCAAGGGATATGGAGATTGGGCGGGTAAGTGGAGTTGAGGGCCGATGATCAGCCATGATCTTATTGAATGGCGGAGCAGGCTCGAGGGGCCGAATGGTCCATTCCTGCTCTTACTTCTTTTGTTCTTGTGTTCTTAATCTCCCCATTCCAGGAATCAGTCTAGTGAACCTTTGTTGCACACCGTCTATGGCAAGTATTTCTAAGGCAAGTCTCACTTTCCATCTCCCATGTTCCGACGAGAGTCATCTCCTCCAAACCCCTGCCCCCCCACCTGACTGGTGGTGCAGAAAACAATCACCAGCTCAGCAAAGAAACGGGCCCCCTGCTTGCATTTACCTTCCATTCAACAACAACAACAACTTGTGTTTATGTGGCGCCTTTAACGTCGTAAAACGTCCCACGGCGCTGCACAGGAGTATTTTAAGACAAAAAATTTGACGCCATTCATTCATGATGCTGCTTTCTGCTCATTTGAAAATGGCAGTTCAAATTCCACATGTATCCAACTCAACCACGCCAAAACATCACTTACCCACGCTCACCTTCCAATCACAGTGACTTCGACAAAATGACCCTAATTCAATACTGTCTCTCTGCTCTGAGATGTTAGGCAAAAGACCATCACCAGACACACAGCGATAATTGGATACAACAGCTCCATCGCTCCATAAACTTGACGTCACCCAAAACTCGGCTGCCCGTGCCCTAACCCGCACCAAGTCCCGTTCGCCCATCACCCCTGTGCTCGCTGACCTACATTGGTTCCCGGTTAAGCAGCGCCTCGATTTTAAAATTCTCAGCCTTGTTTTCAAATCCCTCCATGGCCCTCGCACCTCCCTATCTCGGTAATCTCCTCCAGCCCCACAACCTTCCGAGATCTCTAGGTTCCTCTAATTCTGGCCTCTTGAGCATCCCTGCTTATAATCGCTCCACCATTGGTGGCCGTGCCTTCTGTTGTCTGGGCCCTAATCTCTGGAATTCCCTGCCTAAACCTGTCCGCCTCACTACCTCTCTTTCCTCCTTTAAGACACTCCTTAAAATCTACCTCTTTGTCCAAGCTTTTGGTCACCTGTCCTAATATCCCCTCATGTGGCTCGGTGTCAAATTTTGTTTGATAATCGCTCCTGTGAAGCACCTTGGGACGTTTTACTATGTTAAAGGCGCTATATAAATGCCAGTTATTGTTGTAGACAATTTAAAATGGCTGGGACAAGTGAGCAATCTCTCTTTATTTATAGATCTGCACTGAAAGCATTAAAACGTCTTTATTTCCAGATAGCTCTGTTGTCCGTCCATATTGTGGATGATGGGCAGACAGCCCTCATGGAAGCGTTAAGAATAGTTACATCAGAAAGGTGCAAAGGATACCTGAGATTGGTGTACAGACAGGCCTGTGATTTGGTCAGACAGAGGTACCCGGCGGTGACGGAGCAGAGTTTCTAGCAGGCTCACCGTACTCCAGGAGATTCCGTGTGATAAACAAGCAGGTACGGCGAGTTTTAACTGATCTGATGCAGCTAAACAGTTCACGTAAAATCAAGAGGGGGCAAGGAGGTTACGTAATGGTTGGGAAACATCGAGGAAACATTGACCGTAACATTGTAAAGGTATAATATAAAGACTGAAAGGAGGGGATAGTCAAAGTTGGAAGTACTTGCCTTTAAAGAAAGAAAATTTCAATGACATGAAACTGTAAACTCGCCCAGATAGTAGAGGAACAACGAGATATGTTCAAATAGGGAAATGATCATAGTTCAGACTAGGCATAGAAACATAGAAAAAATAGAAGCAGGAGTAGACTGATGTGCCTCAATAAATCCGAGACTCGATGTTAGCGAAACAAAACAAGGCTTTTATTGACTTAGAAGGTAACACACAGAGGAGAATGTATCTTCCATCCAGAGGTCTGCCGTACTGGATGTGCTGCAGGCTGGGCCAGCTTACATAGGAGCCAGGTATGGGCGGAGCCCTACACACAGTACAATACAATGGAAATGAAACTGAAACCAACCACAGTCACAGGCAGAGAAATACTGATGAGTGATGAATGGAATATTTCATCACATTCACCCCTTCTATAGATTTAGTCTGTTCGGGGGTTTGATAGTCCTCTGCGACCGACGTGGCTGTTGTGGTGCCGCGGGTGTCAGCTGGGTGTCCCCGGTGGCCTCCTGGGTCTCTGCCGGGGGTGCCGCCAGGGTTGTTGAAGGGGTAGTTGGTGGGGGTAGCGTTGGTCGATGTTCTTCCGGGGGTGATGAAAGAGTAGTGGGTGGGTAAGAGTTGCTGTGGTCGTTGTTGCTGCTGTTGTCGTGGTTGTTGTCGTTACCGGCTGGGGCGACGTCTTTTATGGACACGGTGTCCTCCCTTCCGTCAGCGTGCCGGACATACGCGTATTGGGGGTTGGCGTGGAGTAGGTGCACTGACTCCACGAGAGGGTCCATCTTGTGGCCCCTCACATGCCTTCGCACGAATACCGGACCTGGGGTGGAGAGCCATGACGGCATGGATACGCCTGAGGTGGATTTCCGGGGAAAGACAAACATTCGCTCGTGAGGCGTGGCATTAGTGGCAGTACACAATAGCGACCGTATCGAATGGAGCACATCTGGGAGGACTTCTTGCCAGCGGGAGATAGGGAGGCCTTTGGTCCTTAGAGCTAGAGTGACTGCTTTCCATACTGTCCCGTTCTCTCGCTCCACTTGACCGTTACCCCGGGGGTTGTAGCTAGCGGTACGGCTCGTGGCGATCCCCCTGGACAGCATGTACTGGCGTAGCTCTTCACTCATGAAGGACGCCCCCCTATCCGTATGGATGTAGCTCGGCATACCGAACAGGCAGAACAGGCTGTTGAGGCATTTAATGACCGTGGTGCTGGTCATGCCTGGGCAGGGGAAGGCGAATGGGAAACGAGAGTATTCGTCCACAATGTTCAGGAAGTAAACATTGCGGTTGACGGACGGGAGGGGGCCCTTGAAATCTAAGCTGAGCCGCTCAAAGGGCCGTGTAGCTTTGATTAAGTGGGCTCTATCTGGGCGGTAGAACCGAGGCTTGCACTCAGCGCAAGTGCGACAGTTCCTGGTCAGGGACCGAACTTCCTCAATTGAGTAGGGTAAGTTGCGGGACTTTATGAAGTGGAACAGCCGCGTGACCCCTGGGTGGCAGAGGTCATTGTGGAGGGTCTGTAGCCGATCCCCGGTGGCGCTGGCACACATCCCTCGTGAGAGGGCGTCGGGGGATTCGTTAAGGGCCCCTGGCCGGTAAATGATGCCATAATCGAAGGTGGAGAGCTCGATCCGCCACCTAAGAATCTTATCATTTTTAATCTTCCCCCTCTGTTTATTATTGAACATAAACGCTACCGACCGCTGGTCGGTAAGTAGGGTGAAGCGTTTGCCGGCTAGGTAGTGGCGCCAGTGGCGCACTGCCTCCACGATGGCTTGGGCCTCCTTTTCTACGGAGGAGTGTCTGATCTCGGGCCCTTGGAGGGTCCTCGAGAAGAAAGCTACGGGCCGCCCCGCCTGGTTGAGGGTGGCCGCCAAGGCAAAGTCAGACGCATCACTTTCCACTTGAAAGGGAGTGTTCTCGTCCACTGCCTGTAGCGTGGCCCGCTCAATATCCTGCTTAATGCTTTTGAAGGTGGCATGGGCCTCAGCAGAGAGCGGAAAAGAGGATGCTTTCAAGAGGGGGCGGGCTTTGTCGGAGTAGTTGGGGACCCATTGGGAATAATAAGAAAATAACCCCAGGCACCTTTTCAGGGCTTTGGGAGTGTTGGGCAGGGGCAGTCCCGTAGGGGGCGCAATCGGTCGGGGTCTGGTCCGATTTCCCCATTCTCCACCACGCTGCCTAGTATGCAGAGGCGCGTGGTGTTGAAAACGCACTTGTCCTCGTTGTAAGTGAGGTTGAGTTTTTGTGCGGTTTTCAGGAACCTCTCAAGGTTCGAGTCGTGATCCTGCTGGTTGTGACCGCAGATGGTGACGTTGTCGAGGTAGGGGAAGGTTGCCTGCAAGTGGTGGTCATCGACCATGCGGTCCATCTCCCTCTGGAAGACCGAGACCCCATTCGTCACCCCAAAGGGGACTCTGAGGAATTGGTAGAGGCGTCCGTTCACCTCGAAGGCGGTGTACGGGTGGTCCTCTGGTCTGATAGGGAGCTGGTGGTACGCTGACTTGAGGTCGATGGTGGAGAACACCCGGTATTGGGCGATTTGGTTCACCATTTCTGATATGCGGGGTAGCGGGTAGGCGTCTAGTTGGGTGTACCTGTTGATCGTTTGGCTATAGTCGATCACCATCCGTTTCTTCTCGCTACCCCTTACCACCACCACTTGGGTGCGCCACGGGCTATTGCTGCGTTCAACAATGCGCTCTTTCAGGAGCCTGTCTACCTCGGTCGCGATAAACCGCCTGTCCTCCCAGCTGTACCTCCTGCTTTTGGTCGCTATTGGCCGGCAGTTAGGGGTAAGGTTCGCGAATAGCAAAGGCGGCTTTACCTTCAGGGTAGCCAGACCGCACACTGTGAGGGGCGGCTGGGACCCACCGTAATTGAGCGTGATGCTTTGGTGGTAGCACTGGAAATCCAGGCCCAAGACCACGCTCGCACATAGATTCTTCATGATTAATACTTTAAAATTATCGTATACAGTTCCGTTAACGGACAATTGTACCGTGCAGTAACCCATAATGGTCGATGTCTGGGTTTTATCAGCCATAGAGATGGTACCCCGAGTAGGGACCACCTTTAGGGAGAGTTGTTGTACCAGTTCAGGGTGGATAAAACTCCCCGTGCTTCCACTGTCAATAAAACATTTAACCCTGCACCCGTTTACCTCGATGTCCACCATTGATTTGGATAGCGGGTGCGGCCTGGTCTGGTCCACTGTGACCGATGCCACTGTAGGGCCCTGATCGAGACAAGATGGCGTCCACGCTGTCTGCTCACAAGATGGCGGACCCCACGAGGTCGGGCAAGATGGCGTCCAAGATGGCCGCTCCCACGGCGCACACGCGGCGGTGGCGGGTTTTCCGGCAGGGTTCCCTCTGCACACCTTCCCGAAGTGCCCCTTCTTACCGCACTTAAAGCAGGTGGTGCCTTTCGCCGGGCACAGGCTTCTGGTGTGCTTCGGCTGCCCGCAGAAGTAGCAGTTGGGTCCCCGACGCGTCGCGGCTGTCGTAAGGCTTCTGGGGGGAGAGCGGGGCCCCGACGGTGTCGGGCTGCCGGGCGTGGAAGATGCCTTCCAAGATGGCGGCGCCCTTGGTGCACACGTGGCGGCGTGGACGGCGCGGGCTGAAGAGTAGGCGTCCGAGTTTCTCTGGGCCACATCCAGGGATCGTGCTGTGTCCGCAGCCTGTTTCAGGTCCAATCCCGTTTTTTCCAGCAGTCTCTGCCGGATGTAAGTGGAGCTGAGGCCTGTGATAAAGGCATCACGAACAAGCTCGTCAGTGTACACTGCGGCTTTTACATCTTGGCACTTGCAGTCTTTGCCAAGCGTTTTCAGGGTGCCTAGGAACTCCTCCACCGATTCCCCAGGTCGCTGTGCGCGAGTAGCGAGCAGATGCCTAGCATACACCTCATTCGTAGGCTGCTGGTAATGCACCTTTAAGATGTCGCAGGCGGCCGGGTACGTGTCAGCGTCTTGGATGAGGGGGTAAACCCGGTGGCTTACCCACTTCCGCAGAATTCCGAGTTTCATACTCGCAGCGTCCGTAGCGTCTTTGACGGCTGCGGAATTGTCCAGGAAGAATTCCATACACATAAACCAGTGTCCGAAGCGTGCCGATGCGTCCGAAGCATGCTGGTCCAAATCCAAACGTTCGGGTTTCAAGAGTTGATCCATTGTGTTGAAAATTAAGTCAATAAAATTGATGTGCCTCAATAAATCCGAGACTCGATGTTAGCGAAACAAAACAAGGCTTTTATTGACTTAGAAGGTAACACACAGAGGAGAATGTATCTTCCATCCAGAGGTCTGCCGTACTGGATGTGCTGCAGGCTGGGCCAGCTTACATAGGAGCCAGGTATGGGCGGAGCCCTACACACAGTACAATACAATGGAAATGAAACTGAAACCAACCACAGTCACAGGCAGAGAAATACTGATGAGTGATGAATGGAATATTTCATCACATAGACCATTCGGCCCTTCGAGCCTGCTCCGCCATTCAATAGGATCATGGCTGATTCTTTATCTCAATACCATATTCCTGCTCTCTCCCCGTACCCCTTGATGCCTTTTTTGTCCAGAAATCTATCGATCTCCTTCTTAAATATATACAGTGACTTGGCCTCCACAGCCTTCTGTGGTAGAGAATTCCACAGGTTCACCACCCTCTGAGTGAAGAAATTTCTCCTCATCTCAGTCCCAAATGTCCTACCCCATATCCTGAGACTGTGATCCCTCATTCTACACCCCCCAGCCAGGGGAAACATCCTCCTTGCATCCAGTCTGTCTAGCCCTGTCAGAATTTTATACATTTCAATGAGATCCCCTCTCATTCCCACAAAAAGTAAAAGGGGATGCAGCAAAAGCTGAAGTTCCTTGGATGAGCAGAGAACATAAAAGTAAAACGAGACTTAAAAATACAAGAACGAGAAATAGGAGCAGGAGTCGGCCATTCGGCCCCTCGAGCCTGCTCCGCCATTCAATAAGATCATGGCTGATCTTCTAACTCATCTCCACTTTCCTGCACTATCCCCATATCCCTTGATTCCCATAATATTCAAAAATCTATCGATCTCTGTCTTGAATATACTCAACGGCTGAGCCTCCACAGCCCTCTGGGGTAGAGAATTCCAAAGATTCACCGCCCTCCGAGTGAAGAAATTCCTCCTCATCTCAGTCCTAAATGGCCGACCCCTTATCCTGAGAGGGACACGACAAATTTGGGTCTAATGACACAAAATAAATTCAAGCAGAGTGTGGATAATACAGAGGGGAGGCAAAAAAAGATTAGAAAAGCTAAGAATATAACAGGTGACAAAGGGACGTGATAAATGATTGAATAAGTACAGATGTAAGATTAGGATCACAGGCCACACACAGATTATCCAAAAGGGTTTTAGAAGTTGCAAGGCTTTTATTAAAGAGCTAGGGGGGAAAATTCAGTATCGCCCCATTTGGGGTGCCATTAGCGGCCGTGCGCAAAGTTTAGCGCCTGGCGCTAATTATTGCCTCCGACGACAAACTTGGCTTTTATCGCCCCTGGAGGTGATTGGCGCGCTAAATCAGACGCTTCACATCAGTCTTAAGGCGCAAAGGCCGAGGAGCGAGGCACTAACTCAGAGCGCTGACGAAGCTCATGTGATGTCAGTCAGCAATGGAACACAGGCACACTGGCTCCGGCCAGTTCTTAAAGGGGAGTTCTGACGAAAGGTCATCGACCTGAAACGTTAACTCTGTTTCTCTCTTCACAGATGCTGCTTGACCTGCTGAGTTTCTCCAGCATTTTTCTGTTTTTATCTTAAAGGGGAGGGTCGATCTTGCTCTCCATCTACATCCTGTTCATTGCAACCTTGAATCTCGGCCTGGAGAGACCTGTACATCAAATCTGCTGGAAAGAACAATGGAGAGGCCCAGGGAAAGAGCTCAGAGTGCAGCCCCCACAGTCTCTTCTAAATCGATACAAGGAAGGGCAAATCAAAATGAACCTGCAAAGTGCTGCTCAGTCCCCAAAACTCCTTCACACAGCGTTGAATCTCTCCAGAAGTCTCTCTCTCTCTCTCAGAATGCGTGGTGCAAAAATGTCACCGACAAAAAAAGGCAGGAAGCGGCCGCCTTTAAATAGCGCTCCCCCAGTCCCTTCCTGACTGCAAAACGCTCCCCTCAACCTGTCGTTGCTAGTGGCAGGCGGTAAGGCAGGGGGCGCCACTCAATATCCAGTCCAGGGTGCTAACGGGGCATTGCGCACTCGACTGACGTCACGATCTGCCGGCGCAGGAGATCGTAGCGGTTGTGTTTAGCGCCACCGCAAAATGTCTAGTTAATTTCGCGAGCAGCGCAAACATCGCCGTGCCCGGGCGCTAGTTGCTTTGCATCCCATTAGCGCCCTCTTAAGGTGCTAACGGGAGGCGCAAACCAACTGAATTTTTCCCCCCTACAGTTTTAAAGCATAATCAGATATTACATATGGTTTAAGCTGAGTATAATAGACATACAACCCGTGACAGTAGAAAGCGATCTACAACTCCCGAAGCGGAACGCCATGACCGGACGGACGGTTGGTTGGATGCCTGATGAGGCAGCGTGGAGGTCTTGGGTCAGCAAGTCTCTGCAGTCAGCAACAGCAGTCACCTCTGTTGATTCATCCCCCTGGCTGTTGGAGGTGTTAGGCCTGAGCCAGCATTGAGCCACCTCAGAGGCTGAAATTAGTCAAGGTATTAGGCCTGAGCCAGCATTGATTTCCACCTCGAAGAAGCCTTCGCCCCTCGCTGTCTGACTTCTGCTCTCAGACCACTATATTGATAGTTATTTCGGTGGGCCGTGATCTATCTAATGTCAATCACCAATACTCATCTATATCCCAAGTGTGATGCGGGAAAACATCCCTCACTGCTTCTTTCTGCATGGCTGCAGAGGCCTTTTCTCTTATCTTTCTGAGGAATGTTTTGTCATGTTTCTTCAAGGACATTTTATGGCTTTGTGGCTCCTTATTGCCTAGCTAGTACTACCCTCCCGTGTTTTCTTGCATTTTACGACCTTCTTATCATTTTGCTGTTTGTTAATTCTTCTTCTTCTTGGGCAGTCCCTCGGAACCGAGGATGACTTGCTTCCACATTAAAAATGAGTTCTCAGGTGACTGATGAGTCCAATGCGGGACCGACAGTCTCTGTCACAGGTGGGGCAGACAGTGGTTGAAGGGGCGGGTGGGTGGGGTGCTTGGGTTGACGTGCGCTCCTTGCGCTGCCTGCACTTGCCTTCCGCTTGAAACATAGAAACATAGAAGATAGGAGCAGGAGTAGGCCATTCGGCCCCTCGAGCCTGCTCCGCCATTCAATGAGATCATGGCTGATCATTCAAATTCAGTACCCTGTCCCTGCTTTCTCCCCATATCCCTTGATCCCTTTAGCCTTAAGAAATATATCCAACTCCTTCTGGAATATATTTAATGAATTGGCCTCTACTGCCTTCTGTGGTAGAGAATTCCACAGGTTCACCACACACTTGCTCCCGGCGAAGAGACTCGAGGCGTGAGGCGCCTCCCCGGATGCTTCTCCTCCACTTTGTGCAGTCTTGGGCCGGGGATTCCCAGGTGTCAGTTGGGATGTTACACTTTTTCAAGGAAGCTTTGAGGGTGTCCTTGAAGCGTTTCCTCTGCCCACCTGGGGCTCTCTTGCCGTGCCGGAGCTCCGAGTAGAGCGCTTGTTTTGGGAGTCTCGTATCGGGCATGCAGATAATGTGACCCGTCCATCGGAGCTGATCGAGCGTGGTCAAAGCTTCGATGCTGGGGATGTTGGCCTGAGCGAGAACACTGACGTTGGTGCGCCTATCCTGCCAATGGATTTGCAGGATCTTGCGGAGGCAGCGTTTGTTAATTGACCTTGCTGACACGTCCCCCATTTGTTCCTGACTGCATTTTAATTTCTGTTCTAAGAGCCAAACTTCATCTATGAATCTAATAGCTGTTTCTTACACAGAGAAAGGAATAGTTAGAGAAAGGGACAAAGAAAGGTTATGGAGGATGAAAGAATGGCAGAGATGCTAAATGAGCAGTTTGCCCCAGTTTTCACAGAAGATTGTGGAGGTGGAAATTGGTAAAAGAGGAGGAGAAGGAAGAAATTAGGTTGGATTATGATAGATAAGAAGGTGACGGAAGTCAAAGTAGTCAAGGTACCAGGCCCTGGCAACACCCTAGGATGCTGAGGGCAGTCAGGGAGCAACACACAGAGACTCTAACCGCAATCTTCCAAACATCCTGGGATATGGAAGTTGTGCCAGAGGACTGGAGGGTTGCTAAAGCAGCAACGCTGAAGGGAGAAAGGGACAAAGCAGATAGCTGTAGAATTTGCTAATTGACACAGAACTAGAGATCTTGGCTAACTGTGAAGAACACTGGGCTAGAAATTCGTTATAGCCAAGAAATGGGCATTGTTTAGACTAAAAAATGGTTAAGTAGCGCCAGCTGAAAATCGTCCAGGCTGCACGTGAAATTCGTCCTCCCTCCTCATGGTTCTCGTACCTTTAAACATCGCTGCTGCAGCCTGCTTCCTGCTGGTGGATGCCAGCTCTCCCTGTTGTTGTTCTGCGCTGCCATTAAGGGAACTGGTTATAACGAAGTTGGGAGATCAAACGTCCAGTGAGCGGTGCACACTCACTGACGTCACGATCTCCATGATGGTGAGCTCCCTGATGATCGAGTTTACCGGCAGTGCTATTGGCAACACCATGTGGCATGGGAACTGGCATCAGCTGTCATTAAAGCTATCAACGGCATTTTAGCGCCGTCTTGTGGCGCTAACGTGTGGCACAAACCACACGAATTTCCCCCCCACTGCGACCTCATAACATAGGTTAATAGATTGGGCAGGAATTTAATACAGGGAAATGATACATTTTAGAGGCAGAATCAGGAGAGGGTATGAGCATTAAATGATAAAACTTTAAATAGAGTTAAAAAGCAGAGAAACTTAGAGATTCAGATACAAATAAAAATCAAGTAGGAGGACAAGTTGATAAAGCCGTAAAAAAAAAATGGTATCCTAGGTTTTATATATAAGGGCATAGAGCACAAAAACTAAAAGTTGATGCTAAACCTGTACAAATCATTGGTTAGGCCAGTTAGAATATCGTGTCCAGTTTCGTGCACCCTATTTGAGTAAGGATTTCAAGGCTTTGAAGTGGGCGCAGGAGAGATTCATTAAGATGACACCAGCGGGTAAGCAGCTTCAGGGGAACGGTAGTGTAGTGGTAATGTCACTGGGCTAGTAATCCAGAGACCTGGACTAATGATCTAAGCGACATGAGTTCAAATCCCACCACAGCAGCTGGGGAATTTAATTTCAATTAATTAAATAATCTGGAATAATTACTAGTATTAGAAATGGTAACCATGAAATTGTGGTAAAAACCCATCTAGTTTACTAATGTCCTTTAGGGAAGGAAATCTGCTGTCCTTACCCGGTCTGGCCTATATGTGACTCCAGACCCACAGCAACGTGGTTGACTCTTAACTGCCCTCTGAAATGGCCGAGCGAGTCACTCAGTTGTAACAAACCGCTACGAAAAAGAATGCCCTAACAGCACTGTGGGAGTACCTTCACCACACGGACTGCAGCGGTTCAAGAAGGCGGCTCACCACCACCTTCTCAAGGGCAACTAGGGATGGGCAATAAATGCTGGCCTTGCCAGTGATGCCCACATCTCAGGAACGAATAAAAAAAACAAGATGACACCGGGGAGAGTTCAGTTCTGGACACCGCACCACAGGAAGTATATACTGGCCTTGAGGTGCATGCAGCACAGATTCATCAGAATACTAGCCTTGTATTCCCTTGAGTAGAGAAGGTTAAAGGATAATCTAATCGAGGTGTTTAAGATGATTAAAGGGTTTGATAGGGTTGATGGAGAGGAAACTGTTTCCCCTGGTGGGGGAGTCCAGGCATTAGACAGATTACATTGCCTTGTAAGGGGGCATAACCTTAGAAATAGACCCAGGCTGTTCAGGATAATGTCAAGAAGCATTTCTTCCCATGAAGGGGAGTGGAAATCTGGAACTCTCTCCCCCCAAAAAACTGTTGAGGCTGGGTGGCCAATTGAAATTTTCAAAACTGAGATTGCTAGAGTTTTGTTAGGTAAGGGGATCAAGAGATATGGTACCGAGGCGGGTAAATGGAGTTGGGATACAGATCAGCTATGATCTAATTGAATGGTGGAACAGGCTCGAGGGGCTGAATGGCCTCCTCCTATTCCTATCAAAGATAAATCTCACAGGAAGGAGGCAGTGAGAGATGCTGTTAGTCTGTTTCCCATTAAACATCTTACCAGTGAAGAACAATATTTAATCATCACCAACCCTTTCCCTGATAGCTTTTGTTTGCAGTTCTTGATTTCCCTTCACATTCCATCAATAAATGTCCCCACTTTGATGAACGAGGCGATCAGTAACATGAAGAAAAGTGGGGCTGAATATTGGGAACCGATTTCCCTCCAACCCGACGATGTGAGGTCGATATTCCTGAACAGAACCGTGATTGACACAGTGTTGCCGGGTGGGAGAATCAGTCAAAGTGGAGCAGCATTCAACCCACTGGTGAGTAACCTGGATATTTGACTGAAGCGAGATATTGGCCCAGAAATTCGGGTCGGGGGCTTCCCGCGGGTGCGAGCCCCCGACCTGCACTTACCTAGCGCACCAGCCGTTGAGCTGTGGGCCGCCGTGGGATTCCGATCCTGGGCCTGCTCCAACTGCCGGCGCGCAGTGCTTGCGTATCCCGGGGGCGCAGTTAGTTCGATGCGTCCCCTGGGATCACGTGGGCCATGGAGAGCCAATGGTAGCAGGGAATGCTTCATTCATAAGTTTGACAGGAAGAGCTGTCAAACCTATAAATACTATAAGCCCCAAAACATCACTAAAACTTCAAATAATTTTTTTTTTAAATCACATTTTTAAAATAACTACAAATTACATGAAATAACAATTTTAAACAATAATTTAAAATTTTGAAAAAATTAATTACATTTTCTAACGGGGCTAAAACTAAACTTACCTTTCTTTAAAGTATTTAAAAATAATAAACCTGTGGGAAAAATGTTTTAATTTTAATTAATTCACCATTTACCTTGTTAAAAGCAGGCCTTGCGCCTGCTTTTTAAAGGTGTAACTCCTGGAGACTTACCCTCCTGGGAAAACCTGGAAAAAAACGTAAGCTCGATGCGCACGCGCTGCCTCTCCGGCGCACGCATTCGACCACTGAACCCCTTCTTTCAGGGGAACGGAAGTTCCGGTTTCCCGCGCATGCGCAGTGCATTCACAAAACCGGCACTTCCATTGGGCCTACGGGTGAGTACCCCGTGCGTACTCACCCGTGGAGACCAGAATTACTGGGCCTATGTCTGGATCGCAGATAGAAAGGAGAACACACGCGCTGTGAGTTTGGGCACAGCTCCCTACACAGGCCCAATGGGAAGCTATGTTTTCAGAATAGACATGTTTGGGGGAAGATTTGACAGCTGTGAAAAGTGTCTTCCTCTCTCAGCTGCAAAGCCTGCCTCTTTTACAGGGCAACGTAATCTGCCTGTTGGCCGTAAATCCATCGCTGACCTACCAGATGTGAGAATTCTGTGCCAAAGAAGTGGGGCTGCAGAATGGGAAACAATACTGGAAGGACGAGTTTTTGATAAGAGGGTGATATGTCCCAAACCCATGTTAGATTATAACCAAGCATTGTCCCTCCATCCACAATACAATGCAGTCTGCTCTAAATTTCTTATGTCTTTCTGCAATGTGCCTGCAAATTTGCTCCTCTATCTCCTTCCCAATATTTGCTGGTCGATAGCATACACCGAGCAGCTCCTAGATTTTTCCTTAATTCTAAACGAATAGATTCTGAATCTTCAAGGACATTATCCCTTTCTAGTGCTGTAACAGTATTTTTGATTAATACTGCTACCCCCCCACCACCCCCCCCCCCACCACTCCGCCACCTTCCTTTGTTTCCTTCCCTCACGTTCCTGAATGCATTGTAGCCAGGAATATTAAGTGCGCATTCCTCCCCATTGTTTGAGCCAGGTCTCCGCTATTGCCACTATATCGTAATCCCGTGTGGCTACTTGTGCCTGCAGCTCACCAACCTTATTTACCACACTCTGTGCATTTACACACATGCACTCTAAACCCATCACAGTCTGCCTTGCGTTAGACTGGTCCCTCGGATGGGGAGGATTGGTCCATGAGGGGAGATTGAGGTGATGAGGCCGATATTCCTTACAATTTAGAAGAATGAGAGGCGATCTCATTGAAACATACAAAATTCTTACAGGGCGTGACAGGGTAGATGCTGGGAGGATGTTTCCCCGGGCTGGGGATTCTAGAACCAGGGGTCACAGTCTCAGAATAAGGGGTCAGCCATTTAGGACTGAGATGAGGAGAAATTTCTTCACTCAGAGGGTGGTGAATCTTTGGAATTCTCTACCCCAGAGGGCTGTGGAGGCTCAGTCGTTGAGTATATTCAAGACAGAGATCGGTAGATTTTTGATTATTAAGGGAATCAAGGGATATGGGGATAGTGCAGGAAAGTGGAGTTGAGGTAGAAGATCAGCCATGATCTTATTGAATGGCGGAGCAGGCTCGAAGGACCAAGTTGTCTGCTCTTATTCCTTATGTTCGTATTTGCCCCCAATCATCTCTGGACTAGACTTCACAAACCGAATATGTGAAAGTGTGTAAATCCGGCATCGACTTTGCCAAAAATATGTTTAGCTCATTGGGCAGTACTGGCAGTGGGTTGTTTCACTGTTTCATTTTAGTATTTACCATACACGGCCAGGGAACTTTTTAGTTTGGCAACACTAATTCAATAAAATAAATTTTAAATTACGAAATCATGGTTTCAGGTTATTAAATATATATTGAATGGCCCTTGTACAGGACAGACACATCTCCAGGCGAGTGTTACGGATACAGGAACTGTCCTTGTATAGGACAAATACATCTCCAGGTGAGTGTTATAGATACAGGAAGTGTCCTTGTACAGGACAGACACAACTCCAGGTGAGTGTTATAGATACAGGAAGTGTCTTTGTACAGATGGTCACACCTCCAGGTGAGTATTATAGATACAGGAAGTGCCCTTGTACAGGACAAACACATCTCCAGGTGAGTGTTATAGATACAGGAAGTGTCCTTGAACAGGACAGACACATCTCCAGGTGAGTGTTATAGATACAGGAAGTGTCCTTGTACAGGACAAACACATCTCCAGGTGAGTGTTATAGATGCAGGAAGTGTCCTTGTACAGGACAGACACATCTCCAGGTGAGTTTTATAGATATAGGAAGTGTCCTTGTACAGGACAGACACAACTCCAGGTGAGTGTCATAGATGCAGGAAGTGTCCTTGTACATGACAGACACATCTCCAGGTGAGTGTTATATATTATGTCCATGTATAATTGAGACACGGACTGCAGGAGTTGATTAGAACAAGTCTTTACTGAATGGAGACAACCTGGAAACTGAAACTACAGAAGCCTGCTGGGGCCTTTTATACAGGGGTGGTCACTGCCGGTACTGCAGTCTGAGACCAGTTATTCCCTTAAAGGTAGATACACAACAATTCCTCCCCTTTTAGATAAACAGTACATAACATTCATTTAACAACTAAATAATAACTAATTACAATTAAAATTACGGTTGCTAGATACATTGGTTGAAGTTAAGCAATTATAAGTTCAGTCTTTGAGGAGGCTTCCTGATTCTGTCTGGATAACGCCTCTTTGGGATATCAGGTTCTTCTGGCAAGGTTGAGTCGGGATCAATGTCGTTGTTTGGTTCGTCTGCTTCCAATATCACCGATTCTGCGGTAGATGCAATTGGTACTTTGGTTTCATCGCCAGGTGTATCAGATCGTGGTGTGGAATTGACGTTTTCCAGTGACTCTAGAATCTGGTCAGCATGGCATCTTACAATGCTCTCTCCAACGTCCACGGTATACATGAGAGGTCCTTGCCGTGTACAGATCGTTCCTGGCTGCCATTTCTCTGTGCGGTAGTCCCGGGCCAAAACTGGTTGACCTATCTTAAAACTCCTGGTCGGCCTTTCATTCATATTCTGAAACTGCATGTTCTCCACATCTCTTCTGACGTTTGGCTTAACGAAATCCAAGCGGCATCATAGTCTTCGATTGAAGAACATCATGGCTGGAGTTTGGTTGGTAACTGCATGTGTCGCATTCCGGTAGGCAAACAAGAAGTTATCCACCTTGTGTTGTAGGGGTATATCTTCATTACACATTGCCTTGATAGCCTTCTTGAATGTTTGAACAAACCTCTCGGCCAATCCATTAGTGGCTGGGTGATATGGGGCGGATGTGTAATGCTTAACACCATTAGAGTCATAGAGTCATAGAGTTTTACAGCACAGAAAGAGGCCCTTCGGCCCATCGTGTCTGCGCCGCCCATCCATCCCTGTCCAGTCTAATCCCATTTTCCAGCATTTGGTCCATAGCCTTGTATGCAATGGCATTTCAAGTGCTCATCCAAATGCTTCTTGAATGTTGTGAGGGTTCCTG
Source organism: Somniosus microcephalus (assembly GCF_052327205.1). Classification (NCBI taxonomy): domain Eukaryota; kingdom Metazoa; phylum Chordata; class Chondrichthyes; order Squaliformes; family Somniosidae; genus Somniosus; species Somniosus microcephalus. The sequence goes on along the minus strand of NW_028225182.1, from coordinate 44,476,959 downwards.
CCTCTACCACCCTTTCAGGCATTGAGTTCCACATTCCAACCACCCTCTGGGTGAAAAAGTTCCTCCTCAAATCCCCTCTAAATCTCCTGCCCCTTACCCTGAATCTATGCCCCCTTGTTATTGACCCCCCTACTAAGGGGAAAAGTTCCTCTTTGTCTACCCTATCTATGCCCCTCATCATTTTGTACACCTCAATCAGGTCCCCCCTCAGCCTTCTTTGCTCCAAGGAAAACAACCCCAGCCTGTCCAGCCTCTCTTCATAGCTGAGGCGCTCCATCCCAGGTAACATCCTGGTGAATCTTCTCTGCACCCTCTCCAAAGCAATCACATCCTTCCTATAGTGAGGCGACCAGAACTGCACACAGTACTCCAGCTGTGGCCTCACCAGCGTTTTGTACAGTTCCATCATAACCTCCCTGCTCTAATATTCTATGCCTCGGCTAATGAAGGCAAGTATCCCATATGCCTTTTTAACCACCTTATCTACCTGTTCCGCTGCCTTCAGGGATCTATGTACATGTACACCAAGGTCCCTCTGACCCTCTGTACTTCCTAGGGTCCTACCACTCATTGTGTATTCCCTTGCCTTATTTGTCCGTCCAAAATGCATCACCTCGCACTTTTCAGGGTTAAATTCCATTTGCCACTTTTCCGCCCATCTGACCAACCCGTTTATATCGTCCTGTAGCCTGAGGCTTTCCTCCTCACAATTTACCACCCCACCAATTTTCGTGTCATCTGCGAACTTACTGATCATACCTTTTACATTCTCATCCAAATCATTTATGTAGATCACAAACAACAAGGGACCCAGCACCGATCCCTGAGGTACCCCACTGGACACAGGCTTCCAGTCACAAAAGCAACCTTCGACCATCACCCTCTGCCTCCTGCCACTCAGCCAGTTTAGGATCCAACGCGCCAAGGCACCTTGGATCCCATGGGCTCTTACCTTCTTGACCAGTCTCCTATGCGGGACTTTGTCAAAAGCTTTACTGAAGTCCATGTAGACCACATCCACAGCATTTCCCTCATCCACCCCCCTAGTCACCCCCTCGAAAAATTCAATCAGATTTGTCAGACATGATTTACCCTTGACAAAGCCATGCTGACTATCCCCGATTAATCCTTGCCTCTCCAAGTGGAGACTAATTTTGTCCCTCAGAATTTTTTCCAATAATTTCCCTACCACAGATGTTAGGCTCACTGGCCTGTAATTCCCTGGTTTATCCCTGCTACCCTTCTTGAATAATGGTACTACGTTAGCTGTTCTCCAGTCCTCTGGTACATCCCCTGTGGCCAGAGAGGTTCTGAAAATTTGTGTCAGAGCCCCTGCAATCTCCTCCTTTGCCTCCCACAGCAGCCTGGGATACATCTCGTCTGGGCCTGGGGATTTATCCACTTTTTGGCCTGCTAAAACCGCTAGCACCTCCTCCCTCTCGATGCTAATATGTTCAAGTATGTCACAGCCCCCTTGCCCGATTTCTATGTCTGCATCGTCTTTCTCCATAGTGAACACAGATGCAAAAAATTCATTTAAAACCCCGCCTACATCATCTGGCTCTACACACAGATTGCCACTTTGGTCCCTAATGGGCCCTACCCTTTCCCTGGTTATCCTCTTGCCCTTAATATACTTATAAAACATCTTAGGATTTTCCTTTATTTTGCTCGCCAGTGTTATTTCATGGCCCCTCCTCGCCCTCCTAATTTCTTTTTTAAGTATGCCCCTGCATTTTTTATACTCCTCTAGGGCTTCTTCCGTCTTTAGTCTTTTGTAACTGCCAAAAGCCCCCCTTTTATTTCTAATGCATTTTTGTATATCCCTTGTCATCCAAGGTTCCCTTTGCTTGTTGGTCCCACCCTTGACCTTTACAGGAACATGTTGGCGTTGTACTCTCTCTATTTCCCTTCTGAAAGTCTCCCACTGCTTTGATGCGGATTTTCCTATAAGTAGCTGCTCCCAGTCCAATTTGGCCAGATCCTGCCTTATCATATTAAAATCGGCCTTCCCCCAATTTAGAACCCTTATTTCCGGGCCGTCTTTGTCTTTTTCCATGACCACCTTAAATCTCACCGAATTGTGGTCACTGTCGCCAAAATGCTCTCCTACTGACACTTCCACCACTTGCCCGGCTACATTCCCCAGAATTAGGTCCAGTACCGCCCCCTCTCTTGTAGGACTTTCTACATGTTGGCTCAAAAAGCTCTCCTGGATGCACTTTAAGAATTCTGCACCCTCTAAGCCTTTCACACTCTGACTGTCCCAATTTATATTGGGGAAGTTGAAATCCCCCACTATTATTACCCTATTATTTTCGCACTTTTCTGAGATTTGCCTGCATATCTGTTCCTCTATCTCCCCCTGACTGTTTGGGGGCCTATAGTACACTCCCAGCAAAGTGCTTGCCCCCTTTTTGTTTTTAAGTTCTACCCATATGGCCTCATTAGAGGAACCCGCTAATATATCATCCCTCCTTACAGCAGTAATTGACTCCTTAATTAATATTGCAACACCCCCTCCCCTTTTACACCCCCCTCTGTCTCGCCTGAAGATTCTATACCCCGGAATATTGAGCTGCCAGTCCTGACCCTCCCTCAACCATGTCTCCGTGATAGCAACAATATCGTACTCCCATGTGTTCAACAACAACTTCAGTTCATCCACCTTATTTGCAAGACTCCTTGAATTAAAATAAATGCCTTCCAGCCCTGCCATATTCTCTTTTGCCTTCACATATTTGCTTTGCCTTCCCAGCTGACTTATTTTTCCCTCTGTATTTGGCTGTAAATCACCCCCTACTATAGCTCCACTCTGTACCCCATCCCCCTGCCAAGTTAGTTTAAACCCCCCCCAGCAGTGCTAGCAAACCTCCCCGCAAGGATATTGGTTCCCCTCTGGTTCAGGTGTAAACCGTCCGACTTGTACAAGTCCCACCTTTCCCAGAAGCAGACCCAGTGATCCAGGAAACTAAAGCCCTCCCCCCTGCACCATCCCTTTAGCCACGCATTCATCTGTTCTATCTTCCTATTTCTATACTTACTAGCACGTGGCACCGGGAGTAATCCAGAGATTACAACCCTTGAGGTCCTGCTCTTTAATCCTTCACCTAGCTCCCTAAATTCTTGCTGCAGGACCTCATCCCTCTTTTTACCTATGTCGTTGGTACCAATGTGGACCACGACCACTGGCTGTTCACCCTCCCCCTCCAGAATGCCCTGCAGCCGCTCAGTGACATCCTTGACCCTGGCACCAGGGAGGCAACAAACCATCCTGGATTCACGTCTACGGCCACAGAAACGCCTATCTGTTCCCCTTACTATAGAATCCCCTACCACTATTGCTCTCCCACTCTTTTTCCCCCCTTCCTGGGCAGCAGGAGCACCGCCAGTGCCAGGAAGTTGGCTGCTGCTGCCTTCCCCTGGTGAGTCATCCCCCTCAACAGTATCCAAAGCGGTATACTTGTTTGAAAGGGGGATGTCCGCAGGGGTTCCCTGCACTACCTGCCTGCCTTTGTTGCTCCGCCTGATGGTCACCCCCTGTGCTGCCCTACCCTGAGGCGTGAACAACTCGCTAAACGTGCTATCCACGAGCCTCTCAGCATCGCGTATGCTCCAAAATTCATCCACCCGCAGCTCGAGCGCCACAATGCGGTCTACAAGTAGCTGCAGCTGGATGCATTTCCCGCACACATGGTCGCCAGGGACACTGGCAGCGTCCCTGATTTCCCACATAGAGCAGGAGGAGCAGAACACGGGTCTGAGCTCTCCTGCCATGACTTACTCCTTTAATTAATTAAAAAATTTATTCAATACCCCAGTTACAGGTATACTCTAGGGCGCTTTATTTACCAACTGTCCTCACCACAACAGAGCCCCTAGAAATTTAACACCACAGAATTCAAGCTTGTAATGAAAAGAGAGAAATACTCACCAACCAATCACTTACCTGCTCCCTGGTGACGTCACACCCCGATTACTTTTTACCATTGTTCTTTAAGAACCTCCGGAACTCTTCAGACACAAACTGTGGTCCATTGTCAGAGCAAATCTGTTCAGGCAGCCCATTCCTGGCGAATATGGTTCGTAAGACTGTGATAGTTTTTTCTGTGGTGGTTGAGGACATTTTTATTACCTCTGGCCACTTTGAATGTGCATCCACCGCAATTAAAAACATCGAGCCCATAAAGGGACCAGCAAAATCAATGTGTACCCTTTGCCATGGAGATGAGGGCCACTCCCATGGATGTAGAGGGGCTTGTGGTGGGGTGTTTTGGACCTTCTGGCATCCTGTACAGCTCTTGGTCATCTCTTCGATTTCTCTATCGATTCCCGGCCACCACACAAACGCTCTGGCTAAGTTCTTCATTTTTACCCCTCCCAGATGACCCTCGTGAAGCTCATTGAGCACTCTATCCTTCAATTTGGGTGGAATTACTACTCTGGATCCACACATCAAGGTTCCTCTTCACACTGTCAGCTGTTCTCTTCTCGGCGAGAATGCTGGCAGTAGTGGTTCGCCATGTGCTGGCCATCCCTTCACCGTTATATCATAGACCCAGGAGAGTGTCGGGTCATTTCGTGTTTCCTTTTCTATGTTTGCATTCGTCACAGGGAGACATTCGACTATAGTCGAGTGGAATAACTCCACTGGATCCACTGCCAGTTCTTCTTCCACCGTCGGCAACGGTAGGCGCGACAATCCATCAGCATTCCCATGCTGTTTAGTTCCTTTGTACTCGATGTCATATTGGTGTGCCCCTAGGAAAAGGGACCACCTCTGTAGCCGTTGTGCCGTCATTATCGGTACGCCCTTCTGAGGGTTGAAAATGGAGACGAGAGGTTGATGATCAGTTAGTAGAGTAAATTTCTGACTGTGCAGGTAGTGATTGAACTTCTTCACACCCCACACCAGGCTGAGGGCCTCTCTGTCAATCTGGGCATAGTTACGCTCGGCTGACGTTAACGAGCGTGACGCAAAAGCTATCGGCCTCTCTGAACCATCAAGGAATTTATGTGACAGTACTGCCCCAATGCCGTAGGGAGACGCATCACATGCCAGTCTTATCAGTAGTGATGGGTTGTAGTGAGCCAATACTTCTCTTGAAGTGATTAGGTCCTTACTCTTCTGAAAGGCCCGCTTACATTCATCGCTCCATTTCCATGCTACTCCCGTTCATAGTAGGGTGTTCAGTGGATGCAGAATTGTGGACAAATTCGGCAAAAATTTATGGTAGTAATTCACCAATCCGAGGAATGACCTCAGTTGCGACACATTTTCAGGCGCTGGAGCCTTAACTACCGCTTCAATTTTGTCAGGGGACTTATGCAACCCCTCTTCATCAATCACGTGGCCACAATACGATATCTGTTTCTTAAAAAACTCGCACTTGGGGCGATTGGCTCGTAGCCCATGTTCACGTAGTCTAGTGAGCACCTGCTCTAGGTTGGCAAGGTGTTCACTGTCATCTTCACCTGTCACTAGGATGTCGTCCAAGTAACACTGAGTCCCCGGAATCCCTTGCAGGACTTGTTCCATTGCTCTTTGCCATATCGCCGGAGCTGATGCTACTCCGAATACCAGTCGATTATACTGGTAAAGACCTTTGTGAGTGTTTATTGTGAGATACTTCCTAGAGGATTCTTCAACCTCCATCTGCAAATATGCTTGTGCTAGGTCAATTTTTGTAAAACGCTTTCCTCCAGATAGTGAGGCGAAGATATCTTCTATCCTTGGAAGAGGATATTGTACTGTGTGAAGGACTGGGTTCACCGTCACCTTGAAGTCCCCACAGATGCGAACCTTCCTTGGCTCCTCAGACTTATTTTTTAACGATTTCTTCATGACAGGAACGATGGGTGTCGCCCACTCACTCCAGCCTACCTTAGATAACACGCCTGCATTCTCCAGATTCTCCAGATTCTCCAGCTCTGCCTCGACGGCTGGGCGAATTGCATATGGTACCGGTCTTGCTTTGAAAAACTTGGGAATTGCATTCTCCTCTATTTTTATCGAGGCGGTTACGCCTTTAAGAGTGCCCAGTTCTTGTTGAAATACCTCTTTGGCGTCAGCTAAGATTGTTGACAATCGTCCAGGAGTGACGTTGTCATCCTTTTTACCAGCTACCGTCAGTGCCTGAATGGAGTGCCAGTCTAAACTTATTTTTCTGATCCATTCACGTCCCAATAACGGTGGTCCACCATCTTGCAGATTGTAGAGATACAATTTCCGTATTTTCTTGCCATTGTATTCGACAGGCACCCTTATTTTTCCTCTGGGGTATACTTTTTGCCCCGTATACATCCTCAAGACAATGGATGTCTCTCTCAAGGGTATGTGTGAGAATAGCCGCTCGTAGTCTCATCGATTCATGACGGTTAGAGCTGATCCGGTATCCAATTCCATTTTGACTTGGGACCCTGCTATCGTGAGGGTGACCCAAATGGTTCGGTGATCCTCTTTTGCGATTACGTTGTGAAGTTTGAGACAGCTTAGTCTCTTGTTCCAGGATTCACTATCGCTCATCTGGTCTTTGGAACTACTGTCCGTCATCTTTTGTACTTTCCTGTACGGTTCCTTAGTAGCCTTTTTGTTGTCGTTGGTCTTCTTCCCAGACCTGCAAACTCATGCAATGTGTCCCATCTTTCCGCATTGCCTGCATATTTTGTCCTTGGACCAGCAGTCCTTCTGGTCATGGTTTGTTCTGCCGCAGCGATAACATTTTGCAAATCCCCGTGTCATTTCGTGGGTGCCATATTCCTGTGGCTTTTGTTGTATTTCCGCAGCTCCCCTTGCTGCTGCTTCGTACGATACTGCCACGCTGAAAGCCTTATCTAGCGTCAGCTTTTTCTCTGAGAGTAACCTCTTCTGGGTTCCTTCACTCAGGAGTCCACAGACAAATTTGTCCCGTAAGGTATCTGCCAGTCCTGCTCTGAACTGGCAGTGCTTTGATAGCTTGCGTAGTTCCGTAAGGTAATCAGCATTGCTCTCATTTTTATGCTGATTTCTCCTCTGGAATTTAAATCTTTCTGCTATCAGCAGCGGTGTAGGATTTAGGTGTTCCTGTAGGATAGCAACAATTTCGTTAAAACTCTTCGCCTTCGGTTTGGCTGGAGTAATCAGGTCCCGCAATAGGCCGTACGTTCTTGCGCCCATTAAATTTAGCAATACCGATGCCTTTTTCTCATCGGCTATTTCGTTTGCCTCGCAATATACCTCGACTCTTTCCACATATGTGGTCCAGTCTTCTATTGCATTATCGAAGGCAGTGATATCGCCAGTCTTTGGCATCTTGAAAATCTAAGATGGCGCCTCCTGCGCTTTGCCTTCATCCCCGATGGATCAAAATGGCGCCTCCTGCGCTTTTCCTTCTTCCCCGCCGAGTTAAGATGGCGCCTCCCGCGCTTTCCCGCCGCTGCCGCTGCTGCCAACGCTGTTGCTGGCGATTATATTTATTTTACTATCCTGTAATGGCGACGCCCTATGGTCTTCGCGCCTCCCCGATCGCTGCTGCCAACGCCGCTCTCCGCGGTATTTTTATTTTTCTATCGCGCTTCAATATTTGCTCCGTTAATTGAAGAACCATTCCCGTCATGGAGCGGACCCTCTGGGACACTTCCCTCCCTCTTCTTAGGTCCGAACACTGCCCAGCTTCGAAGCACCGGCCGCGCCCTGTGTTCTCCACCCTCTCTCTCTCTCTTTGCTTCCCGACTCGCTGCCCAGCCCCATTGCAGAGCCACCCGATTGAGCTCTAGCCCGCCGCAGCCCAGGAAGGATCAGTGCACTACCTGCCACCAGCCCGATTAACTGGGAAACCACAGACTGGAGAACCAAGCCTGGCTCTCGACAGTCTCTCCTGCACTTTTCAATTCGATGATTTGGAGGGCGGTTGCCCACGGTCGACGCCCGTTTCTCGAGTTTCTTTGGATTTTTTTTCTTTCTTCTGGCTTCGACCTTCAATAACGTCGTCTGAGGTGCTGCCGAGTTGCAGGTAAGTTTGTTTCTTACTCGTCGCCAGTATTATGTCCGTGTATAATTGAGACACGGACTGCAGGAGTTGATTATAACAAGTCTTTACTGAATGGAGACAACCTGGAAACTGAAACTACAGAAGCCTGCTGGGGCCTATTATACAGGGGTGGTCACTGCCGGTACTGCAGTCTGAGACCAGTTATTCCCTAAAAGGTACATACACAACATTATAGATACAGGAAGAATCCTTGTACATGGCAGACACATCTCCAGGTGAGTGTTATAGATACAGGAACTGTCCTTGTACAGGACAGACACAACTCCAGGTGAGTGTTATAGGTACAGGAGGTGTCCTTGTACAGGACATAAACATCTCCAAGTGAGTGTTATAGATACAGGAAGTTTCCCTGTACATGACAGACACATCTCCAGGTGAGTGTTATACATAAAGGAAGTGTCCTTGTGCAGGACAGACACATCTCCAGGTGAGTGATATAGATACAGGAAGTGTCCTTGTACAGGACAGACACATATCCAAGTGAGTGTTGTAGATACAGGAAGTGTCCTTGTACAGGACAGACACATATCCAAGTGAGTGTTGTAGATACAGGAAGTGTCCTTGTATAGGACAGACACATCTCCAGATGAGTGTTATAGAGACTTGAAGTTTCCTTGTACAGGACAGACACAAATCCAGGTGAGTGTTATAGATACAGGAAGTGTCCTTGTACAGGACAGACATATCTCCAGGTGAGTGTTATAGATACAGGAAGTGTGCTTGTACAGGACAAACACATCTCCAGTTGAGTGTTATAGATACAGGAAGTTTCCCTGTACAGGACAGACACATCTCCAGGTGAGTGTTATAGATACAGGAAGTGTCCTTGTACAGGACAGAGACATCTCCAGGTGAGTGTTATAGATATAGGAAGTGTCCTTGTACAGGACAAACACATCCCCAGGTGAGTCTTATAGATACAGGAAGTGTCCTTGTACAGGACAAACACATCTCCAGGTGAGTGTTATAGATACAGGAAGTGTCCTTGTGCAGGACACACACATCCCCAGGTGAGTGTTATAGATACAGGAAGTGTCCTTGTGCAGGACACACACATCCCCAGGTGAGTGTTACAGATACAGGAAGTTTCCTTGTACAGGACAGACACATCTCCAGGTGGGTGTTATAGAGAAAGGAAGTGTCCTTGTACAGGAGAGACACATCTCCAGGAGAGTGTTATAGATAAAGGAAGTGTCCTTGTACAGGACACACACATCCCCAGGTCAGTGTTATAGATACAGGAAGTGTCCTTGTACAGGACAGAGACATCTCCAGGTGAGTGTTATAGATACAGGAATTGTCATTGTACAGGACAAACACATCTCCAGGTGAGTGTTATAGATGAAGGAAGTGCACTTGTACAGGACAGACACATCTCCAGGTGAGTGTTGTAGATACATGAAGTGTCCTTGTGCAGGACAGAAACATCTCCAGGTGAGTGTTATAGATACAGGAAATGTTCTTCTACAGGACAAACACATCTCCAGGTGAGTGATATAGATACAGGAAGTCTCCTTTTACAGGACAGACACATCTCCAGGTGAGTGTTATAGATACAGGAAGTTTCCTTGTACAGGACAGACACATCTCCAGGTGAGTGCTATAGATACAGGAAGTATCATTGTACAGGACAGACACATCTCCAGGTGAGTGTTATAGATGCAGGAAGCGTCCTTGTACAGGACAGACACAACTCCAGGTGAGTGTTATAGATACAGGAAGTGTCCTTGTACAGGACAGCCACATTTCCAAGTGAGTGTTATAGATGCAAGAAGCGTCCTTGTACAGGACAGACACAACTCCAGGTGAATGTTATAGATACAGGATGTGTCCTTGTACAGGACAGACACAAATCCAGGTGAGTGTTATAGATGCATGAAGCTTCCTTGTACAGGAAAGACACAACTCCAGGTGAGTGTTATAGATACAGGATGTGTCCTAGTGCAGGACATAAACATCTCCAGGTGAGTGTTATGGATACAGGAAGTGTCCTAGTAAAGGATAAAAACATCTCCAGGTGAGGGTTATAGATACAGGAAGTGTCCTTGTACAGGACAGACACATCTCCAGATGAGTGTTCTCGATACAGGAAGTGTCTTCGTAAAGGAAAAAACATCTCCAGGTGAGTGTTATAGATACAGGAAGTGTCCTTGTACAGGACAGACACATCTCCAGATGAGTGTTATAGATACAGGAAGTGTCCTAGTAAAGGACAAAAACATCTCCAGGTGAGTGTTATAGATACAGGAAGTGACCTAGTACAGGACAAAAACATCTCCAGGTGAGTGTTATAGATACAGGAAGTGACCTTGTACATGAAAGACACATCTCCAAGTGAGTGTTATAGATACAGGATGTTTCCCTGTACATGACAGACACATCTCCAGTTGAGTGTTATAGGTGCATGAAGCGTCCTTGTACAGGACAGACACAAATCCAAGTGAGTGTTATAGATGCAGTAAGTGTCCTTGTACATGACAGGCACATCTCCAGTTGAGTGTTATAGATACAGGAAGTGTCCTTGTGCAGGACAGACACATCTCCAGGTGAGTGATATAGATACAGGATGTGTCTTTGTACAGGGCAGACACATCTCCAGGTGAGAGATATAGATACAGGAAATGTCCTTGTACAGGACAGACACATCTCCAGGTGAGTTTTATAGATACAGGAAGTGACCTTGTACAGGACTGACACATCTCCAGGTGAGTGTTATAGATACAGGAAGTTTCCTTGCACAGGACAGACACGACTCCAACTGAGTGTTATAGATACAGGAAGTTTCCCTGTACATGACAGACTCATCTCCAGGTGAGTGTGATAGATACAGGAAGTGTCCTTGTACAGGACAGACACATCTCCAGGTGAGTGTTATAGATGAATGAACCATCCTTGTACAGGACAGACACAACTCCAGGTGAGTGTTATAGATACAGGATGAGTCCTTGTACAGGACAGACACAAATCCAGGTGAGTGTTATAGATGCAGGAAGTGTCCTTGTACATGAAAGACACGTCTCCAGCTGAGTGTTATAGATACAGGAAGTGTCCTAGTACAGGACAAAAACATCTCCAGGTGAGTGTTATAGATACAGGAAGTGTCCTTGTACAGGACAGACACATCTCCAGGTGAGTGATATAGATACAGGAAGTGTCCTTGTACACTTATAGGACAGGAATAGGAATATCTGCCCAGGAGGATGTGGAGGTGAAATGTGTGAAAGTACAGATCATGGAGACAAGATAAGAGGCAAAGAAAGGAGGGGGGTTAAAAGACTTAAATTAATCTCAAGTGTTTTGTAGCAAGATGCAAAAATTCACTTGATCATCAGTGACCTGTCCAGCACCGAAATATTCCTCTTTTTAACATTTCCATTTTTGAAAGGATATCCAGTATCAGTACCGTGAAATCAGCCTTAACTCAGCGCTGGCGCTTGGCTCTGAGTCAGAGGGTCATGGGCTGAAGTCCCACTCCAAGACACTTGTGCACATAACCCAGGCTGAGGCTCCTCAGTGCAGTGCTGAGGAAGCGCAGTTCTTACATGCACAATGTCGGTCACTGTGTCCTGAGCGGCTACGAGGCTGGGGTTGAAATTCTGCAGCTTTCCGAAGCTCTTATAATAATGTGTCTGTGACTACACAAACCACTCTGGGTCCAGGTATATTGTGTATCAATAAAACAGTCCATGACTACACAAACCACTCTGGGTCCAGGTATATTGTGTATCAGTAAAACAGTCCGTGAGTACACAAACCACTCTGGGTCCAGGTATATTGTGTATCAGTAAAACAGTCTGTGACTACACAAACCACTCTGGGTCCAGGTGTATTGTGTATCAGTAAAACAGTCCGTGACTACACAAACCACTCTGGGTCCAGGTATATTGTGTATCAGTTAAACAGTCCGTGACTACACAAACCACTCTGGGTCCAGGTATATTGTGTATCAGTAAAACAGTCTGTGACTACACAAACCACTCTGGGTCCAGGTATATTGTGTATCAGTAAAACAGTCCGTGACTACACAAACCACTCTGGGTCCAGGTATATTGTGTATCAGTAAAACAGTCCGTGACTACACAAACCACTCTGGGTCCAGGTATATTGTGTATCAGTAAAACAGTCCGTGACTACACAAACCACTCTGGGTCCAGGTATATTATATAGGGCTAGATTTTCGGGAAGCTGTCAGGCGGGGTTTCAGGCGTGTGTGGGGGAAAATCCCGACTTTGGGGGTCCCGCCACCATCCCGCCCAAAACCCCGCCCCACATAAGTTTCAGGGGCGGCGGGTACCCGCCCCGCACTGGGACCCACCGAAACCAGGCGGGAAGAGATTAGTGCCAATTAACTGCCTGTTAACATGTAGTTAACAGGCAGTTTTTAGCTTAATCCCCATTTTGAGGGGTTTCGTGTGGATTTCCCGACGGCTCCACACAACGTCAGGTTAAGCAGGTGGGCCGTCGGGTTGAAGGAGGTGGAGGGGTCGCGATGTCGTTGCTCAGGTGAGTCATGGGTGCATGAGTGTAAAGGTAAGTGTGTTTGGTGTGTCTAAACTGTGTAAAGAACTTTTACTTACCTTTACTTACCTTCACAGCCTTTCTTCCTGTAGCCGTCAGGAGCGCATCACTCAGCCGGCACTTAAAGCTGAACGGCTGCGATCTGTGAAAAGTGACAGCCTGCAGCTTTTAGTGCTGCTGAGAGTTCTAACTGAGTCTGCGTAGAAGGACTCAGCTTAGAAGTCAGACTGTCAGTGTTTGACATCTTCAAACAGCTGTGAAACGCTGATATTTCATCTGTCAAGAACTCTTGACAGATAAAATTTCAGTCTGTGACGTCACCTGTTGCCGGGTGGCCCTTAATTGGCCTGCTGAGCCCGCTGGGCGGGCTCAACAAGGTCAATCAAGTTAAAATCGCGCGGATTGGCCGGACGTCGAAGGAGGCAGGTCAGAAACCCGAAAGGGGAAGTCCCGCCTTCTTCCCGACAGGTTCCACAAAATCGACCCCATTGTGTATGAGTAAAAAAGGTTTATTGAGCATTAAACATCCAGTACAAAGAAGTAATACTTAACAAGGAGCTAGCCACAGTCTTGTTCGTTTGAGCGTCGGTGTTCCTTCCGAGTGACTGTGGTGCCGCGGTCTCTTTATTCTCTTGCTGTGTTCTATTGACTGAAGTTTCTTCAACTCTGATTATGTGGTGCGCGCTGCTTTCAGTGTTCAATACCTGTATCTTTATACCCTTTCTCTTCCTTTTGCCTACGTGACAGTAATCAGCTCTCTGACACCTGGTCTCTCCTTTCCTCGTCAGTCACCTCATGACATTTTATGACCTTGTTGATTCCACTAGGTCTCCCTTTGTGCATAACAAAGTGCCCTTATCTTTAGATGTTCTCTTTTCAAAGACTATTTCTCAAGATGTTGTCTAAACAGTCTGTCCATGTTATAGTGGTATCACTGAGGGGTGCCTCCAATTCCTAGCTCTCTTCTCTAACTCATCTCTTTTCCATAACATTACCAAATACCACGTCCCTGACAGTCTCCGTTGACTTAGCATTACATTTCATTACTTCAGTAATTGAAAACAGAGCGAGTTTCAGTCAGGTTGGCATAATTTCCCATCCTGCTTTGCTCTCAGCCATTCGCCATTGTATGCAGGTTTTTAGGCTTGTAACAAACAATTTGACATATTATAGTTATACAAAAATGATTTTAGAATCTTAATAATGTTTACTAAATCATACAGATACACCCTATCCTACAATTCGCCTCGGGCGGTGGCGCCCTACGGGCGGTATGGGATTGGCCGCCTGTTAGCGCCGCCCCTGACAGTCAGTTCCATTGCAGTTAATGGAACACTGAATATCATGCGCTGTGTTTAACAGGCAGCCGATCTGATACTGCCCGCTTGGCGCCACCGCCCGAGGCGAATTTCTAGCCCGTTCATAGAATCGTCAAAATTTACGGCACAGAAGCAGGCCATTCGGCCCACTGTGTCTGTGCCGGCCAACAAAGAGCGATCCAGCCTCATCCCACTTTCCAGCTCTTGGTCCGTAGCCCTGCAGGTTACGGCACTTCAAGCGCATATCCAAGTACTTTTTAAATGTGCTGAGGGTCTCTGCCTCTACCACCCTTTCAGGCAGTGAGTTCCAGACCCCCACCACCCTCTGGGTGAAAAAAATTCTCCTCAAATCCCCACTAATCCTTCTACCAATTACTTAAAATCTATGCCCCCTGGTTATTGACCTCTCTGCTAAGGGAAATGGGTCCTTCCTATCTGTAACGATCAATAACATGTCATTCTATAGTGGACACTAGGTGGAGCCGTAGAGCTGTATATAGCTGTATGTATAAGACTACACTACCCAGCTGTAGATATAGTAAGACTACATTACCCATGAGGCTAGGCTACCCACAAGGCAACAGTCAAGATGGCAGCCTGCACACAGGAGCACACATGCAGCATCTCTACAGATACTGTACCTAGAGAACGTGTACTGAATAAATGACTAGCTAGAAGCTAGCTGTGTTCATAATAAGAATGTCTAGTTATTAATGAACATAACACTATCCACTTTATTGAGGCCCCTCATAACCTCAATTAAATCTCCGCTCGGCCTCCTCTATTCCAAAGAAAACAATCCTAGCCTATCCTCATAGCTAAAATTCCCCAGACCAGGAAATGTCCTCGTAAATCGCCTCTGTACCCTCGACAGTGCAATCACATCCTTCCTGTTAAGTGGTGGCTTTGTTCAGTGGGCTGAATTTTTTTTTATCACCTCTCAACAATTTAATAAAAGGAATGGAAACGACTGTGCTGGGGTGCCGCTCTTGTGAAAATGGGGCTGTGCCCAATGTGGAGGCATGCCTGCACCCATAGCTCACGGGGCAGAGTGGGCCAGGCCAGGCCAGGCTCAGAATGGGCTAACTTTGTAACATATAAAGCCCTGCCCCGCCTATTTTGACCAGCCTACAGACACAGCAACTACCCATAATCATAATAATCAAATCAACTTTTATTGCCATTGTTAGTGCACAAGTGCAGTACAACGAAATGTAGGCTTGCGGCTCCCGAGAGGGTACATTTAGATTAAGACATTTAAACATTCAACATACATTTGGCTTGTAATACATTAACATAAACATAACCCTAATAAAGTGCATTGGCAGATGTGCAGGCTTTAGAGTTTATTTGTGGAGTTCAGTAGGATGACAGCCCTGGGAAAGAAGCTGTTCCTAAATCTGGTCGTTCGGGTGCGAATGCATCTGTAGCGTCTCCCAGATGGCAGGAGGGCGAACAGACTGTGGCTGGGGTGGGTAGGATCTTTGATGATGGACCGTGACCTCCGTAAACAGCGTTTCTGGTATATGTGCTCTATGGTCGGTAGCCGGGTGCCGGTAATGCGTTGGGCAGTTTTGACTACCCGCTGCAGGGCTTTCCGGTCATAGTAGCTACAGCTGCCATACCATACTGTGATACAGTTCGTCAGGATGCTCTCTATTGTGCAGCGGTAAAAGTTAGAGAGGATCAGGGGTGACAGGTTACATCCCTTCAGCCTCCTTAGGAAATATAGGCGCTGCTGGGCCTTCTTCACCAGAGAGTTTTGGTAGTTCTAAACCCATTCTCCATTGGCTGTGAAGTGCGCCGGGACGTCCTGAAGTCATGAAGGGCGCTGCATAAATGCAGGTCTATCTTTTATTTCCTAAATGCGCTGCCTGAAAGGGCGGTGGAAGCAGATTCAATAACAACTTTCAGAAGAGAATTGGACAAATAATTGAAAAGGAAAAATATGCCGGGCTACGGGTTGGAAAGAGCAGGGGGGAGTGGGATGAAGTGGATAGTTCTTTCAAAGAGCCGGCACAGGCACGATGAGTACTGCGTACAGTTTTGGTCTCCTTATTTAAGGAAGGATATACTTGCATTGGAGGCAGTTCAGAGAAGGTTCACTAGGTTAATTCCAGAGATGAGGGGGTTGACTTATGATGAAAGGTTGAGCAGGTTAGGCCTATACTCATTGGAGTTTAGAAGAATGAGAGGTGATCTTATTGAAACATATAAGATACTAAGGGGGCTCGACAGGGTAGCTGCAGAGAAGAAGTTTCCCCTCATGGGGAAATCTAGAACTCGGGAGCACAGTCCCAGAATAAAGGGTCGCCCCTTTTAGAACTGAGATGAGGAGGAATTTCTTCTCTCAGAGGGTCGGTAATCTGTGGAATTCTCTGCCCCAGAGAGCCGTGGAGGCTAGGTCATTAAATACAATTAAGGTGGAGATAGACAAATTTATGCAAGATAAGGGAGTGAAGGGTTATGGGGAGCGGGCTGGGAAGTGGCTTTTAGCCCAGGATCAGCCATGATCTTATTGAATGGTGGAGCAGGCTCGAGGGGCCAAGTGGCCTATTCCTGCTCCTATTTCTTATGTTCTTATGTTCTTATGGGCCAAATGACCTCCTTCTGTGCGGTATGCCCTCCCTATGTCTTTCACAATCCTCGGCACAACTTCCCACGCTCTTCGATTAGGTGGTGCAGGCAGATTTCGATATCTAATCCCTCGACTCCTATCAGCTTTAAAAAATATATTTTTTATTCGTTTATGGGATGTGTGCATCGCTGGCAAGGCCGGCATTTATTGCCCATCCCTAGTTGCCCTTGAGAAGGTGGTGGTGAGCGCCATCTTGAGCCGCTGCAGTCCGTGTGGTGAAGGTACTCCCAGAGTGCTGTTAGGGAGGGAGTTCCAGGATTTTGACCCAGCGGCGATGAAGGAATGGCCGATATACTGCTAAGTCAGGGCGGTGTGTGACTTGGCGGGGAACTTGGATGGGAGCTTATCAGGTCTGGATGCTGGGAGGTGAACAGAACCCTTTGTGGGGGCCAAACAAAGGTGTGTGCTCCATGTGTTTAATTGAAGAGTCAGGTATGAGAAAAGATTTCTGCATGTGCAAAAGCCTCAGGAGCGAGAGGGAGAGGGGGTGGTCTCAGGGTCTAGCAATACTTAGAGAGACACTGTAGAGTCTGGTAGTACTGGGGGAGGGATCTCAGGGGCTACCAATACTTGGAGAGAGACTCCCCAGTGCCTGGCAGTAATGGGAGAGTGGTCTCATGGTCTACACTTATTTTGAGGGTGACTTCCTGGTCTGGCAGTAATGGGAGGAGGTCTAGCCATGTTCTTGGAGGGGGCTCCCAGGGTTGACCAGTACTGCGATTGGAGCTAGGGTCTGGATGCACCGGGAGGGTCCAACAGTTTCAGGAACGCCAGTGAAGGTACAGATCAGCCATGATCTAATTGAATGTTGAAGCAGGCTCGAGGGGCTGAATGGCCGACTCCTGTTCCTAATGTTCCAATGTTCATCCACCTCTCCAATCTAATCTTTAATGTTGACACAGTTTCTGCCTCAGCCATTAACCCTGAAAGTCAATTCTGTATAAGGACGTTTCTCCTGCCCACTATTCTAAGGCTTAGAAATTCGGTGTGCTGCGCCACCAGTTAGCGCCCAAAGAGGGCACTTAGTGGGTTTAGCGCCACTGGCCACGCCTGCCGCAAAATTTAGCGGGGCACTAATGGCGGCGTCAGCCGGTAGCGCTGCGTTGCCACCGATGACGTCATCGGTGTGCGCAGCGCCCCGCTACCGCCCCGATCGCGAAATTCGGTAGTGCACCCCCGCTGTAACGCCGGTCGCAATTTGCGACCGGTTCAGGGGGGCCTACCTGCGGCAGTAGAGGCGCTGAGGTGCGGGGCGGCCATTTTTTTTGCTGGCCGCCTGCCAGAACCTCTTCGCGCAGCCGTCCCCGGCCTCCTGAGCCGCCCCCCCCCCCCCGCCCCCGTGTTGTGCCGGCTGTCTCCCAAGAGCCCGGCACTTCTCCTCGGTGCCGGGCTCTTTTGCCGGCACTCGCGATCTCAGATCGTGCTGCAGCAGGCCCCTCCCCTTTAAGAAGGGGAGGAAGGCCTGCAGTACCGCAGCGCGCCGTCGTTGCGCTGCGAACTTCAGTTGCAGCGCCCCAAGACGGATGCGGGGCGCCTCGAGTAGCGCTGCGCTTCCGTCTGGGGCGCTGAAACTGAATTTCCGGCGGGCGTTCGCGACTCCTTCCGGGGCAGTACTTCCGGCGCCACTGAATTTCTAGGCCTAAATCTCTTCCAATCAATCTTGGACCTTGACCCCGCAACACCCCTCAACAACTGGAAACAGTCTGCCTGTCCCATCCTTGTGTAACACTTCTGTAATATCGCCCTCATAGTCGGTGTTCTTGTTACGAACTTCCCTGGCTTGTGAGGAAAAGTTGAGCAGGTTGGGCCTATACTCATAGGAGTTGAGAAGAATGAGAGGTGATCTTATTGAAACATATAAGATTCTGAGGGGGCTCGACAAGGTAGATGCAGAAAATATGTTTCCCCTTGTGGGGAAATCTAGAACTCGGGGGCATAGTTTCAGAATAAAGTGTCGCCCTTTTAGAACTAAGATGAGGAGAAATTTCTTCTCTCAGAGGGTCGTAAATCTGTGGAATTCTCTGCCCCAGAGAGCCGCGGAGGCTGGGCCATTAAATACATTTAAGGTGGAGATAGACAGATTTTTGCAAGATAAGGGAGTGAAGGGTTATGGGGAGCGGGCAGGGAAGTGGCTTTGAGCCCAAGATCAGCCATGATCTTATTGAATGGCGGAGCAGGCTCGAGGGGCCGAGTGGCCTATTCCTGCTCCTATTTCTTATGTTCTTATGTTTCTAGGGACTCCGGTATCTAGCATCACTGGAAGAGGAATCCTGGGATTTGGGATAGTGGGAAGGAGGTCTCAGGGACTGTAAGCACTGGGAGGAGTTTGGGGACCAAAAGAGTCCTGGGAATACAGTCTATAGACGAGTGAGATGGGGTGGCAGGATCTGGGAGGGCAGAGGGATCTTGGGGTCCAGTCGGACTGGGAAGCAGGTGTTGGGGCATTGAGGGACCAGAGTCTGGTACAGCAGGACCGGGGGTGTTGGGGGAAGGGGCGGTTTACTGGATTCTTTCGGTATTGGAGGGAACAAGGTCTATCAACTTTGTAGGGAAGGGGGCCAGAGTTCACGTCTCAGGTCGACATGCTGCCTGACCTGCTGAGTATTTCCAGCATTTTATGCTGTCATTTCAGATTTACAGCATCCGCTCGCAGAGGGAAGAGGAAGATCCAGAAGAGGAGGAAGCGGAAGGAAGGATGCAACCCAGACAGCTCCATCCAGCCCGGGATATCTGGGATGGAGTCATCTGCCTGCGGTCCCAGTGACCACAACCCCAATTCCCCTTTCAACATTAGTTCCCCACACCTTACCTTCCCTCTGTTACTGATGATCACAGCGTTCTCTTGGCCACGGTGCTGAAATAAAAGCCACCACAAAGCAAACTTTCCAAATGCAATTTTATACGTCTAGCCATCCAATGTGACATCAAGAAATCAACTCATCTCCCTTATGCATTCTCTTAGTGAGTGTCTTGTGTGTGCCTATCCTACTGATGTCATGTAGTGCTACCCCAGTGGCTGCAGCATGGCTGGTAGAAGGCTGCTGACTTTCAGTGGGGGAATCTGCAAATGGCCTTGTTGGTCGACCTCAAGGAGCTGGTGGGTGGGAGAGTCAACTGGAGTGAAAGTGTTTCTTCTTCTTCATCGTCTTCACGCTCCTCTCCCTCTTTTTGGTCAACCACTGGCTGGGCAGGCTGTATATCTTCAGTGTGTGAAATGAGGAAGGCACAAGGGTGGAGTTGTAGTTGGGGGAGGACAGGAAAGCAAGAGGTCCATGCCAGAAGGAGGATAACGTATGACGATACCATCATCTTGTATCCTTTCAGCCCCGCTGCTGGCCAAGGGCTCAGCCATGCCCCTGCCAAGAATGGCCAACACCGTCTTCCCCAAGGGGGTGAGGTGAGGCTAGGAATGGGAGGTGTGCCTTGTGATTGGTACAGGTTGTTGGTCGGTGAGTGATTGGGGCGGGGGGAGGGAGTCACGCATTGAGCAGTGTGTGAGGCTAGTGGTGCACTTGGTAGGAGACGGCTTTTGAAGATGCTTTCACTGACCAGTGGTCTGAGGTCTTGTGGGTGTACCTACACCATATGGACTGCAGCGCTTCAAGAAGGCGGCTCACCACCATCTTCTCAAGGGCAATTAGGGACGGGCACTAAATGCAGGCCTAGCCAGCCAGCGACGCCCACATCCCATCAATGAATTTTAAAAAAGCTTCTTTGGGCACTGGAGCCAGGTGGTGGGGGCGACACTGCTGACAGTGACGGCCTCGGTGATGTGGTCCCACATCCTTCTTTCTGGAGGGCCTCTTGGCACCTGTGGGTCACAGTCTAAGGATAAGGGGTAGGCCTTTTAGGACAGAAATGAGGAGGAATTTCTTCACCCAGAGAGTGGTGAACCTCTGGAATTCTCTACCACAGAAGGCAGTAGAGGCCAATTTATTAAATATATTCAAGAAGGAGTTGGATATATTTCTTGAGGCTAAAGGGATCAAGGGGTATGGGGAGAAAGCAGGGACCGGGTACTGAACTTGGATGATCAGCCATGATCGCATTGAATGGCGGAGCAGGCTAGAGGGGCCGAATGGCCGACTCCTGCTCCTATCTTCTATGTTTCTATGTTTCTATGGGTGGAGGACATCTTTTGCAGTGTTGACCCCCTGCACAAAGCTGGAGTGCTGCGTGTGAGACCCTCGGTGCCCCTTCCCCGGCTTGCTGAGCCAGTTGTGTTAGTACTGAAGCACTTTTCCCATTCTTTGAGGTTAAGAGCTGAAGACTCCCATTTGGGACTTTTTTTAATGTTCATCTTTTTTTAAAGGCAGTAAGGGTTGAAAGCTGCACTTTTTTCATTCATTTTTATTAGTTCGGAGGGCATTGCCCTTTTAATGCATTGACCTTTTAATTTCCCACAATGCCTAGCGAACTCTATTGCCTCTCTCCTAGAAGATGTTGGAAGCTGGAACACCGCTTCTTGACGCCAACTTCGCCAATGATGCCTGCACTAACAGCACCAGGCAAGTTAGCGCTGGGCTAAAAATCTTTAGCCCCTCAGCACCGAATTTTTCTCTTCCACCGCTTCGTCCATTTTCAGCGGCCGCTAATCCGAGGACACCGGCAACTCTTGTGGTGGCCGCGAACTTTTAGCCCCCTGAATATAAAAGTCGCACAGCAGTGGTGAATCCGACAGTGCGGCGCTCCCTCAGCACTACCCTTCCGACAGTGCGGCGCTTCCTCGGTACTGCCCCTCCGACAGTGCAGCGCTCCCTCAGTACTGCCCCTCTGACAGTGCAGCGCTCCCTCAGTACTGCCCCTCCAACAGTGCGGTGCTCCCTCAGTACTGCCCCTCTGACAGTGCAGCGCTCCCTCAGTACTGCCCCTCCAACAGTGCAGCGCTCCCTCAGTACTGCCCCTCTGACAGTGCAGCGCTCCCTCAGTACTGCCCCTCCAACAGTGCAGCGCTCCCTGAGTACTGCCCCTCTGACAGTGCAGCGCTCCCTCAGTACTGCCCCTCCAACAGTGCGGTGCTCCCTCATTACTGCCCCTCTGACAGTGCAGCGCTCCCTCAGCACTGCCCCTCTGACAGTGCAGCGCTCCCTCAGTACTGCCCCTCCGACAGTGCAGCGCTCCCTCAGTACTGCCCCTCTGACAGTGCAGCGCTCCCTCAGTACTGCCCCTCTGACAGTGCAGCGCTGCCTCAGCACTGCCCCTCTGACAGTGCAGCGCTCCCTCAGTACTGCCCCTCCAACAGTGCAGCGCTCCCTCAGTACTGCACGTCTGGCAGTGCAGCGCTCCCTCAGTACTGCCCCACCGACAGTGCAGCACTCCCTCAGTACTGCCCCTCTGACAGTGCAGCGCTCCCTCAGTACTGCCCCTCCAACAGTGCGGTGCTCCCTCATTACTGCCCCTCCGACAGTGCAGCGCTCCCTCAGCACTGCCACTCTGACAGTGCGGCGCTCCCTCAGTACTGCCCCTCCGACAGTGCAGCGCTCCCTCAGCACTGCCCCTCCGACAGTGCAGCGCTCCCTCAGCACTGCCCCTCCGACAGTGCAGCGCTCCCTCAGCACTGCCCCTCCAACAGTGCAGCGCTCCCTCAGCACTGCCCCTCCGACAGTGCGGCGCTCCCTCAGCACTGCTCCTCCGACAGTGCGGCGCTCCCTCAGCACTGCCCCTCCGACATGGAACGCTCCCTCAGCACTGCCCCTCCAACAGTGCAGCGCTCCCTCAGCACTGCCCCTCCGACAGTGCGGCGCTCCCTCAGCACTGCTCCTCCGACAGTGCGGCGCTCCCTCAGCACTGCCCCTCCGACATGGAATGCTCCCTCAGCACTGCCCCTCCGACAGTGCAGCGCTCCCTCAGCACTGCCCTTCTGACAGTGCAGCGCTCCCTCAGCACTGCCCCTCCGGCAGTGCAGCGCTGCCTCAGCACTGCCCCTCCGACAGTGCAGCGTTCCCTCAGCACTGCCCCTCCGGCAGTGCAGCGCTGCCTCAGCACTGCCCCTCCGACAGTGCAGCGCTCCCTCAGCACTGCCCCTCCGACAGTGCAGCGCTCGCTCAGTACTGCCCCTCCGACAGTGCAGCGCTCCCTCAGCACTGCCCCTCCGACAGTGCAGCGCTCCCTCAGCACTGCCCCTCCGACAGTGCAGCGCTCCCTCAGTACTGCCCCTCCGACAGTGCAGCGCTCCCTCAGCACTGCCCCTCCGACAGTGCAGCGCTCCCTCAGCACTGCCCCTCCGACAGTGCAGCGCTCCCTCAGCACTGCCCTTCTGACAGTGCAGCGCTCCCTCAGCACTGCCCGTCTGACAGTGCAGTGCTCCCTCAGCACTGCCCCTCCGACAGTGCAGCGCTCCCTCAGCACTGCCCCTCTGACAGTGCAGTGCTCCCTCAGCACTGCCCCTCCGACAGTGCAGCGCTCCCTCAGTACTGCCCCTCCGACTGTGCAGCGCTCCCTCAGCACTGCCCCTCCAACAGTGCAGCGCTCCCTCAGCACTGCCCCTCCGACAGTGCAGCGCTCCCTCAGCACTGCCCTTCTGACAGTGCAGCGCTCCCTCAGCACTGCCCCTCCGGCAGTGCAGCGCTGCCTCAGCACTGCCCCTCCGACAGTGCAGCGCTCCCTCAGCACCGCCCCTCCGACAGTGCAGCGCTCCCTCAGCACTGCCCCTCCGACAGTGCAGCGCTCCCTCAGCACTGCCCTTCCGACAGTGCGGCGCTCCCTCAGTACTGCCCCTCCGACAGTGCAGTGCTCCCTCAGCACTGCAGTGGAGTGTCAGGCTAGGGATGGGACAAAATAGATAGAAACAGACTTTTTCCAGTGATTGAAAGGTTTAGAATGAGCGGAATACATTTACTGTTGCATCTAAGAGATTTAGGACAAATGGCAGGGATTGTGGCTTGTGATGTAGGACACAGAAGGCTGAGAAGTTAGGCTTGTGGACTGAACGCCACAGCCAAGGTTATTAAATAGCGTCGTGGGGGAAATGAGATGGCCCCATTGCCACTCCAGTGATTGAAAACAGGTTGGGCAGGTCGACCAAGTGCCAGGCTTGAGACCAGACTAGAGAGAGCGGGTGGGGAGTAGGTAGATCGCCGCCCATGGCCCAGGATCAGGTGGCTGCATATGGGTCAGGTGGATGGGGGAAGTCCCAGGTGCTCAGAAAATAAGGTGGAAAAACAGAAATGTAGGCAGACCCGGCTGACTAGTGCGACTGTGTAACCTAGTGGCCGGAGAACGTACAGCCCCAGCCTCTTGCAACAGCACCAATTATCACGTGATAGCTAATATTGACATATACAATTTTGCCGTTATAAAATGTTGCCATGTCATAGACTCAATAATGACACAGGAGGAGGCCATTCAGCCCATCGAATCCATGCTGGCTCTCTGTAGAGCAATCCAGTCAGTCCCATTACCCCCGCTCTATGCCTGTGGCTCTGCAAGTTATTTCCCTCAAGTTTCTATCCAGTCTCCCCTTGAAAACATTGAGTGTCTCCACTTCTACGACTTCCGTCGGCAGCGAGTTCCAGGTCCTCACCACTCGCTGCGTAAAAAAGTTTTCCTCACATCCCCCTCTGTATCTTTTGTCCAAATCCTTAAATCTGTGTCCACCAGTCCTTGTACCATCAATTAGTGGGAACAATCTTTCCCCGTCTAGCCTATCCAAATCCGTCATAATCTTGTACACCTCGATCAAATCACCCCTCAACCTCCTTTGCTCCAATGAAAACAAATCCAGCTTCTCTAACCTGTCCTTGTAGCTAAGATCCCCCATCCCCGGAACCATTCTGGTAAATCTCCTCTGCACCCTCTCAAGGGCCTTCACATCCTTCCTAAAGTGTGGTGACCAGAACTGGACGCAATACTCCAGTTGTGGTCTAACCAGCATTTTATAAAGGTTCAGCATAACTTCTCTACTTTTGTACTCAATACCTCTATTTATGAAGCCCAAGATCCTAAATGCTTTGTTAACCACTCTCTCAGTATGTCCTGCCACCGTCAGGGACCTATGTACATTAACTCCCAGGCCCCATGTGTGTGTATATAATATTTATACCATTATAAATGTTGATGCAATTTGGAAAGCAGGGAAGTAGATTTGGTTGGAGCCTCGAAGTTTGTCAACAGTACAGGCTGAGGAGCTGGGAGATGCAAAATTGAGGGGCTATAGCACCACCACTGGCAGGAGGGTGTCATTACAGCATGACAAGTTTACATAGACAATTCCCATTATAAATGTGAGCAAAGGAAGTAATGATGTAAAAAGTTGACACAAAGCAGCATAGACATGAGATTTTAATTTATTACACTTCTAGATAGATGGACAGTATGTGTTTCAGGATGAACATGTCCTACAGGCTGTTTATGTGAACTCTGTGGTCACAGCAAAGATTGGTGGTAATCACTTGCTGATTCAAATTGCACTGTTCCCCCAATCATGTACTCCCCGCTATCCCAGTTGAGGATATTGCCACCCAACCAGTCACATCCCTGACTAATGGCTCTGATTTCACTAGCAGATAGAACATAGTCCCACAGGTGGACATCCGTTTGTGCTCCAACAAAGGATTGCTTCGCAACAAAGCTACCCTCCAGGCTGTCTTGGTCCTGACCTATCATCACTACAGCTGGTTGAGGGATGGTATGATCTTTTCCTACAAACTTCTTCAATGTCGGTCTGCCGTTTACCCAGAATCTGGTCTGTCCTGTTGCTGAATCCCAGGTCACGCAGAGATGGCGCATGAGAGCGTCCAGCGTAGGAAGCTTGAAGTAAGCGACCTTGCTCTGGAGGTAGAAGGAAAATCTCCCGTCATATTCCTGCCACAAATGCATTTCATTCGAGGTGGCCGGCGTGGCGTAGGAGAAGAGGATGACTTCGCGCTTCATGTCTTCAGAAGCCAAGCGCATGCAGAGTGTCAGGGCATCTAGGGACCGGTACTGCAAGGGGACCAGCTTCAGGTAATTCACGTTGGATCTTTGCGCGAAAATCGCTGTTTTATTCCAAAGCCCTGCGGGGGAAATAAAAGAACAAATCGCAACTGCCATACCTAAGCTGGAATTGGAAACCATCACAGGGATTTCATTTTCAGCCAGTATACTGGCTCTGTGCCATAGAATGGACCCCCTCTCTGGTGCTGCCTCTTATCAACGGCACAGTCCCGCTGGTGCTGCCGGCACTGCAGGCCTCACATCGGCTGCACCCGATGAATCGGGGACCCCCTGAGAGCGCTGGGACTGTTTCTGAAACTCAATCCAGTTAAGTCGGGTAATATGCCTTCTCTGCTCTAAGGAAAACAACCCCAGCGTGCCCAGTCTCTCTTCATAGCTGAAGCACTCCAGCCCAGGTAACACCCTGGTGAATCTCCTCTGCACCCTCTGATGCGCTATCAATTACTCATAAAAGACGGAGAGTTAGGAGAGTAACTAAAGGCTTTTATTAGCAAAGAACAGAGCATGCCTCTCGTGGTTGACTGGGTTCCAAGAAGGCAGGGGGCTGCAGGTCAATCACCTTTATACCTGGGCCTGTGGGTGGAGCCAGCCGAGACATGTTGAGGCATGCATAGGTACAACAGTGTGCAGCAACAACAACAACAGTGAATAACAATAACAGTGGTTTACCACACCCTCTCCAATGCAATCACATCCCTCCTATAGTGTGGTGACCAGAACTGCACACAGTATTCCAGCTGTGGCCTAAATAACGTTTTGTACAGCTCCATCATAACCTCCCTGCCCTTATATTCTATGCCTCGGCTAATGAAGGCAAGTATTCCATATGCCTTTTTAACCACCTTATCTACCTGTCTTTTTCTGAGTGGCAGGCAGTGACTAGTGGGGTACCGCAGGGATCGGTCCTTGGACCACAGCTATTCACAATATATATTAATGATCTAGACAAGGGAACTAGATGTAATATCTCCAAGTTTGCAGATGACACAAAGCTGGGTGGGCGTGTGTGCTGTGAGGAGGATGCTGAGAAACTCCAGGATGATTTGGACAGGTTGGGTTATTGGGCAGAAGCATGGCAGATGCAATATAACGTGGATAAATGTGAGGTTATCCACTTTGGTGGCAAAAACAGGAAGGCAGTTTATTATCTGAATGGCAATAGATTGGGAGAAGGGAAAGTGCAACGAGACCTGGGTGCCCTTGTGCACCAGTCGCTGAAGGTAAGCATGCAGGTGCAGCAGGTGGTTAAGAAGGCAAATGGTATGTTGGCCTTCATAGCGAGAGGGTTTGAGTACAGGAACAAGGATGTCTTGCTGCAGTTGTACAGGGCCTTGGTGAGACCACATCTTGAGTATTGTGTGCAGTTTTGGTCAGCTTATCTGAGGAAGGATGTTCTTGCCATGGAAGGAGTTCAGCGAAGATTTACCAGGCTGATACCTGAGAGGGGATCTCATTGAAACTTGTAAAATTCCGACAGGACTGGGCAGACTAGATGCAGGAAGGATGTTCCCGACGGTCAGGGAGTCCAGAACCAGGGGTCACAGTCTAAGGATAAGGGGTAAGCCATTTAGGACAGAAATGAGGAGGAATTTCTTCACCCAGAGAGTGGTGAACCTGTGGAATTCTCTACCACAGAAGGCAGTAGAGGCCAATTAATTAAGTATATTCAAGAAGGAGTTGGATATATTTCTTAAGGCTAAAGGGATCAAGGGGTATGGGGAGAAAGCAGGGACGGGGTACTGAATTTGGATGATCAGCCATGATCGCATTGAATGGCGGAGCAGGCTAGAGGGGCCGAATGGCCTACTCCTGCTCCTATCTTCTATGTTTCTATGTCCTGCTGCCTTCAGGGATCTATGTACATGCACACCAAGGTCCCTCTGATCCTCTGTCCTTCCTAGGGTCCTACCATTCATTGTGTATTCCCTTGCCTTGTTCGTCCTCCCAAAATGCATCACCTCACACTTTTCAGGGTTAAATTCCATTTGCCACTGTTCTGCCCATCTAACCATCCCGTCTATATCGTCCTGTAGCCTGAGGCTTCCCTCCTCGCTATTTACCACTCCACCAATTTTTGTGTCATCTGCGAACTTACTGATCATACCTCCTACATTCATATCTAAATCATTAATGTACACTACAAACAGCAAGGGACCCAGCACCGATCCCTGCGGTATACCACTGGACACAGGCTTCCAGTCACAAAAACAACCTTCGACCATCACCCTCTGCCTCCTGCCACTAAGCCAATTTTGGATTCAATGTGCCAAATTGACCTGGATCCCATGGGCTCTTACCTTCTTGACCAGTCACCCATGTGGGACTTTGTCAAAAGCCTTACTGAAGTCCATGTAGACTATATCAACTGCACTCATCCACACACCTAGTCACCCCCTCGAAAAATTCAATCTAATTGGTCAGACATGATCTCCCCCTGACAAAGCCATGCTGACTATCCTTGATTAATCCTTGCCTGTCCAAGTGGAGACTAATTCTGTCCCTCAGAATTTTTTCCAATAATTTCCCTACCACTGATGTTAGACTCACTGGCCTGTAATTCCCTGATTTATCCCTACTACCCTTCTTGAGCAATGGTACTATGTTAGCTGTTCTCCAGTCCTCTGGCACCTCCCCTGTGGACAGAGAGGTTCTGAAAATTTGTGTCAGGGCCCCTGCAATCTCGTCCCTTGCCTCACACAGCAGCCTGGGATACATCTCGTCTGGGCCTGGGGATTTATCCACTTTTAAGCACGCTAAAACTGCTAGTACCTCCTCCCTCTCAATACTAATTTGTTTAAATATATCACAATCCCCCTGCCTGATTTCTATGCCTACATCGTCCTTCTCCATAGTGAACACAGGTGCAACATATTCATTTAAAACCTCACCTACATCTTCGAGCTCTACACACAGATTGCCACTTTGGTCCCTAATGGGCCGTACTCTTTCCCTGGTTATCCTCTTGTCCTTAATATACTTATAAAACACCTTGGGATTTCCCTTTATTTTGGCCGCCAGTGTTTCTTCACGCCCTTATTTCTTTTTTAAGTAACCCCCTGCACTTTCTATATGACGCTAGGGCTTCCACTGTTTTTGTCCTTTGTATCTGCCAAAAGCCTCCCATTTTTCCCTAATCCATTCTGGTATATCCGTTGACATCCAGCGTAGAATGGGAACAGGGAATGGGGACCAGCGTAGAAAGGGAACAGGGAGTCTGGACCAGTATAGAGTGGGAACAGGGAATGGGGACCAGCGTAGAATGGGAACAGGGAAAGGGACCAGGGTAGAATGGGAACAGGGAAAGGGACTAGAGTAGAATGGGAACAGGGAATGGGGACCAGCGAAGAATGGGAAGAGGGACTGGGGACCAGAGTAGAATGGGAACAGGGAAAGGGACTAGCGTAGAATAGAAACAGGGAATGGGGACCAGCATAGAATGGGAACAGGGAATGGGGACCAGTGTAGAATGGGAACAGGAAAAGAGACCAGTGTAGAATGGGAACAGGGAAAGGGACCAACATAGAATCGGAACAGGGAATGGGGACCAGCATAGAATGGGAACAGGAATGGGGACCAGTGTCGAATGCGAACAGGGAATAGGGATTAGAGTAGATTGGGAACAGGGAATGGGGATCAGCATAGAATGGGAACAGGGAAAGGGACCAGTGTAGAATAAGAACAGGGAAAGGGACCAGTGTAGAATAGGATCATGGAAAGGGGACCAGATTAGAATGGGAACAGGGAATGGGGATTAGAGAAGATTGGGAACAGGGAATGGGGATTAGAGTAGAATGGGAACAGGGAATGGGGATTAGAGCAGATTGGGAACAGGGAAAGGGACCAGTGTAGAATGGGAACAGGGAAAGGGGACCAGAGAAGAATGGGAACAGGAAATGGGGATTAGAATAGAATGGGAACAGGGAATGGGGATTAGAGCAGATTGGGAACAGGGAAAGGGACCAGTGTAGAATGGGAACAGGGAAAGGGGACCAGAGAAGAATGGGAACAGGGAATGGGAATTAGAGTAGAATGGGAACAGGGAATGGGGACCAGCGTAAAATGGGACCAGTGAATGGGTACCAGCGTAGATTGGGAAGAGGGAATGGGGATTAGAGTTGAATGGGAACAGGGAATGGGACCTGTGTAGAATGGTAACAGTGGTTGGGGGCCAGCGTATAATGGGAACAGTGAATGGGGACCAGCTTAGAATGGGAACAGGGAATGGGGATTAGAGTAGAATGGGAACAGGGAATGGGGATTAGAGTAGATTTGGAACAGGGAATGGGGACCAGCGTAGAATGGCAACAGGGAATGGGGGTTAGAGTAGATTGGGAACAATGAATGGGGATCAATGTAGAATGGGAACAGGGAATGGGGATTAGAGTAGATTGGGAACAGGGAATGGGGACCAGCGTAGATTTGGAACAGGGAATGGGGACCAGTGTCGAATGCAAACAGGGAATAGGGATTAGAGTAGATTGGGAACAGGGAATGGGGATCAGCATAGAATGGGAACAGGGAAAGGGACCAGTGTAGATTAAGAACAGGGAAAGGGACCAGTGTAGAATAGGATCATGAAAGGGGACCAGATTAGAATGGGAACAGGGAATGGGGATTAGAGAAGATTGGGAACAGGGAATGGGGATTAGAGTAGAATGGGAACAGGGAATGGGGATTAGAGCAGATTAGGAACAGGGAAAGGGACCAGTGTAGAATGGGAATAGGGAAAGGGGACCAGAGAAGAATGGGAACAGGGAATGGGGATTAGAATAGGATGGGAACAGGGAATGGGGATTAGAGCAGATTGGGAACAGGGAAAGGGACCTGTGTAGAATGGGAACAGGGAAAGGGGACCAGAGAAGAATGGGAACAGTGAATGGGTACCAGCGTAGATTGGGAAGAGGGAATGGGGATTAGAGTTGAATGGGAACAGGGAATGGGGATTAGAGTAGAATGGGAACAGGGAATGGGGACCAGCGTAAAATGGAACCAGTGAATGGGTACCAGCGTAGATTGGGAACAGGGAATGGGGATTAGAGTAGAATGGGAACAATGAATGGGGATCAGTGTAGAATGGGAACAGGGAATGGGGATTAGAGTAGATTGGGAACAGTGAATGGGTACCAGCGTAGATTTGGAACAGGGAATGGGGACCAACGTAGAATGGCAACAGGGAATGGGGATTTGAGTAGATTGGGAACAGGAAATGGGGACGTTGTAGAAAGGGAACAGGGATTGGGGATTAGAGTAGATTGGATACAGCGAATGAGGATCAGCGTAGAATAGGAACAGGGAATGCGGATTAGAGTAGTTTGGGAATAGGGAATGGGGACCTGTGTATAATGGGAACAGGGAATGGGGATTAGAGTAGATTGGGAACAGGGAATGAGGACCAGTGTAGAATGGGAACAGGGAATGGGGATTAGAGTAGATTGGGAACAGGGAATGAGGACCAGTGTAGAATAGGAACACGGAATGCGGACCTGTGTAGAATGGGAACAGGGAATGGGGACCAGTGTAGAATGGGAACAGGGAATGGAGACCAGGGTAGAATGGGAACAGGGATTGGGGACCAGCATAGAATGCAAACAGGGAATGGGGATTAGAGTAGATTGGGAACAGGGAATGGGAACCAGCATAGAATGGGAACAGGGAATGGGGACCAGCATAGAATGGGAACAGGGAATGCAGTTTAGAATAGATTGGAAACAGGGAATGGGGATTAGAGAAGATTGGGAACAGGGAATCGGGACCAGCGTAGAATGGCAACAGGGATTGGGGACCAACATAGAATGGGAACAAAGAATGGGGACCAGTGTAGAATGGGAACAGGGAATGGGGACCAGCGTATAATGGGGACCAGCATAGAATGGGAACAGGGAATGGGGATTAGAGAAGATTTGGAACAGGGAATGGGGACCAGCGTAGAATGGCAACAGGGAATGGGGATTAGAGTAGATTGGGAACAATGAATGGGGATCAGTGTAGAATGGGAACAGGGAATGGGGATTAGAGTAGATTGGGAACAGGGAATGGGGACCAGTGTCGAATGCAAACAGGGAATAGGGATTAGAGTAGATTGGGAACAGGGAATGGGGATCAGCATAGAATGGGAACAGGGAAAGGGACCAGTGTAGAATAAGAACAGGGAAAGGGACCAGTGTAGAATAGGATCATGAAAGGGGACCAGATTAGACTGGGAACAGGGAATGGGGATTAGAGAAGATTGGGAACAGGGAATGGGGATTAGAGTAGAATGGAAACAGGGAATGGGGATTAGAGCAGATTGGGAACAGGGAAAGGGACCAGTGTAGAATGGGAATAGGGAAAGGGGACCAGAGAAGAATGGGAACAGGGAATGGGGATTAGAATAGAATGCAAACAGGGAATGGGGATTAGAGCAGATTGGGAACAGGGAAAGGGACCTGTGTAGAATGGGAACAGGGAAAGGGGACCAGAGAAGAATGGGAACAGGGAATGGGGATTAGAGTAGAATTGGAACAGGGAATGGGGACCAGCGTAAAATGGGACCAGTGAATGGGTACCAGCGTAGATTGGGAAGAGGGAATGGGGATTAGAGTTGAATGGGAACAGGGAATGGGGATTAGAGTAGAATGGGAACAGGGAATGGGGACCAGTGTAAAATGGAACCAGTGAATGGGTACCAGCGTAGATTGGGAACAGGGAATGGGGATTAGAGTAGAATGGGAACAGGAAATGGGGATTAGAGTAGATTTGGAACAGGGAATGGGGACCAGCATAGAATGGCAACAGGGAATGGGGATTAGAGTAGATTGGGAACAATGAATGGGGATCAGTGTAGAATGGGAACAGGGAATGGGGATTAGAGTAGATTGGGAACAGTGAATGGGTACCAGCGTAGATTTGGAACAGGGAATGGGGACCAGCGTAGAATGGCAACAGGGAATGGGGATTTGAGTAGATTGGGAACAGGAAATGGGGGCGTTGTAGAAAGGGAACAGAGATTGGGGATTAGAGTAGATTGGATACAGCGAATGAGGATCAGCGTAGAATAGGAACAGGGAATGGGGATTAGAGTAGTTTGGGAATAGGGAATGGGGACCTGTGTATAATGGGAACAGGGAATGGGGATTAGAGTAGATTGGGAACAGGGAATGAGGACCAGTGTAGAATAGGAACACGGAATGGGGATTATAGTAGATTGGGAATAGGGAATGGGGACCTGTGTAGAATGGGAACAGGGAATGGGGATTAGAGTAGATTGGGAACAGGGAATGAGGACCAGTGTAGAATAGGAACACGGAATGTGAACCTGTGTAGAATGGGAACAGGGAATGGGGACCAGTGTAGAATGGGAACGGGGATTGGGGACCAGCATAGAATGCGAACAGGGAATGGGGATTAGAGTAGATTGGGAACAGGGAATGGGAACCAGCATAGAATGGGAACAGGGAATGGGGACCAGCATAGAATGGGAAAAGGGAATGCAGTTTAGAATAGATTGGAAACAGGGAATGGGGATTAGAGAAGATTGGGAACAGGGAATGGGGACCAGCGTAGAATGGCAACAGGGATTGGGGACCAACATAGAGTGGGAACAAGGAATGGGGACCAGTGTAGACTGGGAACAGGGATTGGGGACCATCGTGTAATGGGAACAGGGAATGGGGACCAACGTTGAATGGGAACAGGGAATGGGGATTAAAGTAGATTGGGAACAGGGAATGAGGACCAGTGTAGAATAGGAGCAGGGAATGGTGATTAGAGTAGATTGGGAACAGGGAAAGGGACCAGCATAGAAATGAACAGGGAATGGGGACCAGCGTAGAATTGGAACGGGGAATGGTGATTAGAGTAGATTGGGAACAGGGAAAGGGACCAGCGTAGAATAGGAACAGTGAAAGGGACCAGCGTAGCATGGGAACAGGGAAAGGGCATTAGAGTAAATTGGGAAGAGGGAATGAGGACCAGCATATATTAGGAACAGGGAATGGGGATTAGAGTAGATTGGGAACAGGGAAAGGGACCAGCATAGAATGGGAACAGGGAAAGGGACCAGCGTAGAATGGGAACAGGGAAAGGGACCAGCGCACAGTGGGAACAGGGAATGGGGACCTGCGTAGAATAAGAACAGGGAATGGGGATTAGAGTAGATTGGGAACAGGGAATGGGGACGAGTGTAGAATGGGAACAGGGAATGGGGATTAGAGTAGATTGGGAACAGGGAAAGGGACCAACGTAGAATGGGAACAGGGAATGGGGACCAGCATTGAATAGTAACAGGGAAAGGGACCAGTGTAGAATAGGAACAGGGAATGGGGACCAGCGTAGAATAGGAACAAGGAATGGCGATTAGAGTAGCTTGGGAACAGGGAATGTGGACCAGCGTAGAATGGGAACAAGGACTGGGGACCAGCGTAGAATGGGAACAGGGAAAGGGACCAGCGTATAATGGGAACAGGTAATGGGGACCAGCGTAGAATGGGAACAGGGAATGGGGATTAGAGTAGATTGGGAACAGGGAATGGGGACCAGTGTAGAATGGGAACAGGGAATGGGGACCAGCGTAGAATGGGAACAGTGAATGGGGACCAGCGTAGATTGGGAATGGGGATTAGAGTAGAATGGGAACAGGGAATGGGGATTAGAGTAGATTGGGAACAGGGAATGGGGATTTGTGTAGATTGGGAACAGGGAATGGGGACCAGTGTAGATTGGGAACAGGGAATGGGGATTAGAGTAGATTAGGAACAGGAAATGGGGACCAGTGTAGATTGGGAACAGGGGATGGGGATTAGAGTAAATTAGGAACAGGAAATGGGGACCAGTGTAGATTGGGAACAGGGAATGGGGATTAGAGTAGATTGGGAACAGGGAATGGGGACCAGCGTAGAATAGGAACACGGAATGGGGATTAGAGTAGATTGGGGACAGGGAATGGGGACCAGTGTAGAATAGGAACAGGGACTGTGGACCAGTGTAGAATGGGAACAGGGAATGGGGACCAGCGTAAAAAAGGAACAGGGAATGGGGACCAGCGTAGAATGGGAACAGGGAATGGGGACCAGCGTAGAATGGGGACCAGCATAGAATGGGAACAGGGAATGGGGATTAGAGTAGATTGGGAACAGGGAATGGGGACCAGCGTAGAATGGGCACAGGGAATGGGGATTAGAGTAGATTGGGAACAGGGAATGGGGATCAGTGTAGAATGGGAACAGGGAATGGGGACCAGCGTAGAATGGGAACAGGGAATGGGGATTAGAGTAGGTTGGCAACAGGGAATGGGGACCAGTGTAGAATGGGAACAGGGAATGGGGACCTGCGTACATTCGGAACAGGGAATGGGGACCAGCATAGAATGGGAACAGGGAATGAGGATTAGAGTAGATTGGGAACAGGGAAAGGGGACTCAGAGTAAAATGGGAACAGGGAAAGGGGACTCAGAGTAAAATGGGAACAGGGAAAAGTGGACCAGATTAGAACAGGAACAGGGAATGGGGATCAGAGTACAATGGATATTGGTGCGCGCTCCCCACCCAATTTTCTTGTAGTCGCAGTTGAAGTTACTCCAGTCTCTGGTGCAGCAGCAGGGAGCAAAGTGCACCTCCGGCAATGCAGCTCTCCCTCAGCGCTGCGCAGGAGGGCCAGCCTGACTTGCGTGCTCTAGTCCTGGAGCGTGGCATCAAAGCCGCCCCCTGCTAACCCAGACACAGGCTGAGCCGTCCTGTGCATGGCGCGTTCTTTCTGGTGTCTAATGGGGTTGTCCAGACTATTACTTACCAGTGGTCGCCACAGGGGAAACCAGTGTCAGCACCATTGGGATGATAATGGCCTTCATGTCCGTCATCTGTGCACGAAAGAGAACAAAATACATTTAGATACCTGCATTAAATCAAAACTGTTGGAGCTGTCTAGCACCAGCTCACAAGGGTGCTCGGGCCGCAAGGCATCGGCAACAGACCGCACGCCCTTGCGACGTGTTTCAGTGGGCACAGTTGCAATCTCCATGAAACTCGGCCTCCTTTCAGGAGACAGGGAGCAGACCGAGTCCCGGCACCGGAGCTGTTGCAATCATTTTGTTCGGGCTCCGTCCCAGCGCTCAAATTCACAGTTGGCTGAAAGTGTGAAGACCTCAACGAACCTACTGGAAAAATATGAGGGGCCAGTCGAATTAGACCGCACTGTACTCATGAAGTTGCAGCTTACCTCGTTAGCTCGCACGCTGTGCGTTTTCCAAAGGGATAGAGCCGGTTTTTAATAACATGGTCAGCTGATTTTCCGAAAACAGCCTTGGCTTTGAAATTAATAGATATTCCTGACTGGCCTTGCACAATATTTGAACAATGACTTTGCTCCTTGCTTGCCGATAAGGCTCTTTCCCAACAGGTTTATTTAAGCTAGTACAGAACGCAACATTTACACTTTTTAAAAATTTGTTCCTTGGTTATTGCCCATCCTTAGCTGCCCTTGAGAAGGTGGTGGTGAGCCGCCTTCTTGAGCCGCTGCAGTCCGTGTGGTGAAGGTACTCCCACAGTGCTGTTAGGGAGGGAGTTCCAGGATTTTGACCCAGCGACGATGAAGGAACGGCCGATATATTTCCAAGTCGGGCTGGTGTGTGACTTGGAGGGCAACTTGGAGCTGGTGGTGTTCCCATGTGCCTGCTGCCCTTGTCCTTCAAGGTGGAAGAGGTCGCGGGTTTGGGAGGTGCTGTTGAAGAAGCCTTGGTGAGTTGCTGCAGTGCATCTTGTAGACGGCACACACTGCAGCCACAGTGCGCTGGTGGTGGAGGGAGTGAATGTTGAAGGTGGTGGATGGAGTGCCAATCAAGCGGGCTGCTTTGTCCTGGATGGTGCTGAGCTTCTTGAGTGTCGTTGGAGCTTCACTCATCCAGGCAAGTGGAGAGTAGTCCATCACACTCCTGACTTGTGCCTTGTAGATGGTGGAAAGGCTTTGGGGAGTCAGGAGGTGAGACACTCGCTGCAGAATTCCCAGCCTCTGGCCTGCTCTTGTAGCCACAGTATTTATGTGGCGAGTGCAGTTAAGTTTCTGGTCAATGTTGATGGTGGGGGATTCGGCGATGGTAATGCCGTTGAATGTCAAGGGGCGGTGGTTAGACTCTCTTGTTGGAGATAGTCATTGCCTGGCACTTGTGTGGCACACTGACAATGTCAGTGGGGTTGGGCGATTGGGCAGAGGTATGGCAGATGCAGTATAATGTGGATAAATGCGAGGTTATCCACTTTGGTGGCAAAAACAGGAAGGCGGATTATTATCTGAACGGCAATAGATTGGGAGAAGGGGAAGTGCAACGAGACCTGGGTGTCCTTGTGCACCAGTCACTGAAGGTAAGCATGCAGGTGCAGCAGGCGGTTAAGAAGGCAAATGGTATCTTGGCCTTCATAGTGAGAGGGTTTGAGTGCATAGAAACATAGAAGATAGGAGCAGGAGTAGGCCATTCGGCCCTTCGAGCCTGCTCCGCCATTCAATGAGATTATG
This sequence comes from Somniosus microcephalus, assembly GCF_052327205.1. Taxonomy (NCBI): domain Eukaryota; kingdom Metazoa; phylum Chordata; class Chondrichthyes; order Squaliformes; family Somniosidae; genus Somniosus; species Somniosus microcephalus. The sequence goes on along the minus strand of NW_028225182.1, from coordinate 44,440,039 downwards.
GCTGATCATCCAAATTCAGTACCCTGTCCCTGCCTTCTCCCCATAACCCTTGATCCCTTTAGCCTTAAGAAATATATCCAACTCTTTCTTCAATATACTTAATGAACTGGCCTCCACCGCCCTCTTTGGCAGAGAATTCCACAGGTTCACCACTCTCTGGGTGAAGAAATTCCTCCTCATTTCAGTCCTAAATGGCTTACCCCTTATCCTTAGACTATGACCCCTGGTTCTGGACTCCCTGGCCATCAGAAACATCCTTCCTGCATCTAGTCTGTCCAGGCCTGACAGAACTTTATAGGTTTCGATGAGATCCCCTCTCAATCTTCTAAACTCCAGTGAGTATAAGCCCAATCGACACAATCTCTCCTCATACGTCATTCCTGCCATCCCAGGTATCAGCCTGGTGAATCTTCGCTGCACTCCTTCCATGGCAAGAACATCCTTCCTCAGGTAAGGCGACCAAAACTGCACACAATACTCAAGGTGCGGTCTCACCAAGGCCCTGTACAACTGCAGCAAGACATCCTTGTTCTTGTACTCGAACCCTCTTGCTATGAAGGCCAACATACCATTTGCCTTCTTAACCGCCTGCTGCACCTGCATGCTTACCTTCAGCGACTGGTGCACAAGAACACCCAGGTCTCTTTGCACTTACCCTTCTCCCAATCTATTGCCATTCAAATAATAATCTGCCTTCCTGTTTTTGCCACCAAAGTGGATAACCTCACATTTATCCACATTATACTGCATTTGCCATGTTTCTGCCCAATCACCCAACCTGTCCAAATCGTACTGGAGTTTCACGACATCCTCCTCACAGCATACCCTCCCACCCAGCTTTGTGTCGTCTGCAAATTTGGAGATATTACATCCAATTCCCTCGTCCAGATCATTAATATATATTGTGAACAGCTGGGGTCCTAGGACCGATCCTTGCAGTACCCCACTAGTCACTGCCTGCCACTCGGAAAACGACCCGTTTATTCCAACTCTTTGCTTTCTGTCCGCCAACCAGTTCTCTATCCAAGTCAATACCTTGCCCCCAATCCCATGTGCCTTAGTTTTGCACGCTAATCTCTTATGCAAGGATGTCTTGCTGCAGTTGTACAGGGCCTTGGTGAGACCACACCTTGAGTATTGTGTGCAGCTTTGGTCGCCTTATCTGAGGAAGGATGTTCTTGCCATGGAGGGAGTGCAGCGAAGATTCACCAGACTGATACCTGGCATGGCAGGAATGACATATGAGGAGAGATTGGATCAATTGAGCTTATACTCGCTGGAGTTTAGAAGAATGAGAGGGGATCTCATTGAAACTTATAAAATTCTAACAGGACTAGACAGACTAGATGCAGGAAGGATGTTCCCGATGGCGGGGGAGTCCAGAACCAGGGGTCACAGTCTAAGGATAAGGGGTAAGCCATTCAGGACAGAGATGAGGAGGAATTTCTTCACCCAGAGAGTGGTCAACCTGTGGAATTCTCTACCACAGAAGGCAGTTGAGGCCAATTCATTAAATATATTCAAGAAGGAGTTGGATATATTTCTTAAGGCTAAAGGGATCAAGGGATATGGGGAGAAAGCAGGGGCATGGTACTGAATTTGGATGATCAGCCATGATCTCATTAAATGGTGGAACAGGCTCGAGGGGCCGAATGGCCTACTCCTGCACCTATCTTCTATGTTTCTATGTTTCTATGTCTTCACTTATCTCGGACAGCTGCCTATATTGGGCAACTGGCGCCCACCATTTTCCATTACCATTGGCGTCAGTTACAAAGGCGCTGCTTAAACCGTAATAAGCACGCCGACTATTCCAGGCAGCTCAAGCAGCTGTCCACACGACATCAAGTCCATTTCAGGCAGTCCCGTCAGCTCCCGTGGCTTCTGGAACTCCTTTTGAGTGCTGCTCGCAATCAAGTGGTGCAGCAGACTCGACCGCTGAGCGCTTCAGCCCCGGTCAGCTCTCCAACGTACCCAGAGGGCGAAACTGACCAGACGGCTATCTCTCCCTCCCCCATTTGCATCATTACCATGGTGGGAGTAACATCACTGGGGCATTTGGACAGAGCGGGAAGTGAAGAGTCGGATGAGGAAGATTCAAGACGTGCTTTTCAAAAACGCCTTGGCTACACTGGCTGCCGCATATAACGGGCAAATTGCATTGACACCAAAGCGCCCGCTATTAACGGTGGGGACTGGAAGCAGCAATGAATCTTGCTCTAAAAGATGGAACACTGGAGGTGTCTCTTTATACGGAAAGATTTTAAACAATCTCAGATTTGCTGACAGCAACATCTAAAATGGATTTGCAGAGACCAACTGACAAGGATTGCAGAGTAGAGCATTTGGATTATTGATGAAGATAACGCTTCAAGGATGGAAGCAGCGAGATGGTCTTCCATGGCCCTGCACGCAGTGGCACATGGAACAGGAAGCTAAGGAAACGCTGGAGTGACTTGTCACAGAAAGGGACACAGATATCAGAAAGTGGCTGAGCTAGTTCAGAACCGACAACAGAAAGAAGGACTTGCATTTATACAGCGCCATTCATGACCACCGGACATCCCAAAGAGCTTTACAGCCAATGAAGTACATTTTGAAGTGTAATCACTGTTGTAATGTGGGAAACGCGGCAACCAATTTGCGCACAGCAAGTTCCCACAAACAGCAATGTGACAATGACTGTTGAGTCTGTGCTTTCAAATGCAGTTATGCTGAATAACTGGACACAGACTACAGAATACTTAAACAGGTCTTTAGTAACTGAGGGTCAGGGCTGAACTGAAATACACTTTGCTCCACAGGGCTTATATACCGGTGTGGTCACCACCGGTACTACAATGTACAGGAGCCATCAGAAAGTAGTCCATCACCTTAAGGTATCCTCTTAAGGTGGTACAGGTTACATACACTACAATTCCTCCCCTTTTAGCTTAACAGTGTACACCCCAATTTAAACATAACATGGATAACATATATACAACTTTCACACAAAACTGTTCAAAGATTCAGTCTCTGAGGAGGCCTCCTGATCCGGGCCGGATAACGCCTTTCAGGGGTCTCTGGTTCTCGTTGCTGGGGTGACTCATCCATTTGATCTCCTATGGATTGAACATCATCATGTACGTTCGAGTCTGAGGTAGATGCTACGGGCTCAATAACTTCTTCAACTGGTGTCTCTGCCGTAGACATGGGGTCGACTCTTGTTCTCGATTCCACAAGTTGGTCAGCATGACGTCGTATTACGTTCTCACCAGCGTCTACCGTGTACATCAAAGGTCCTTGTCGGGCACGAATTGTTCCGGATTGCCATTTATCATTCCTATAGTCCCTGGCCAACACTGGTTGTCCTATTTCGAAACTCCGAGTGGCCTTGTTATTTACGTGCTGGAATTGCTTGTTTTCGACTTCCCTACGCACATTGGGTTTTAACAAATCCAACCGGGACCGCAACCTCCTGTTATAGAACATTATGGCAGGGCTTTGATTTGTCACTGCATGCGTGATGTTTTGATATGCCATCAGGAAATTGTCCACCTTGTGTTGTAGTGGAATATGGTCTTCGCTCATGGCCTTTATCGCCTTTTTGAACGTTTGTACAAATCTCTCGGCCAACCCATTGGTAGGCGGATGATATGGGGCAGATGTATAGTGTTTCACTCCATTCTTTTTCATGAATTTCTGGAATTCTTCTGACACGAACTGTGGTCCGTTGTCTGAACATATTTGTTCCGGCAACCCATTCCTTGCAAATATGGTTCTTAGAACTGCGATCGTCTTTTCAGAGGTAGTGGTCGACATCTTAATCACTTCTGGCCATTTAGAATGTGCGTCTACTGCTATCAAAAACATGGAATCCATGAATGGACCTGCAAAGTCGATATGCACACGTTGCCATGGGGTTGAAGGCCATTCCCACGGATGCAGCGGTGCAATTGGAGGTGCGTTTTGAACTTTTTGGCACCCTGAGCAGCTTTTAGTCAGATCCTCTATTTGTTTGTCAATACCTGGCCACCACACATAAGCCCTAGCAAGGCTTTTCATCTTGACTCCCCCCAGATGACCTTCATGCAGTTCCTTCAGAACTCTCTCCCTTAATTTAGGAGGAATAATCACCCTTGTTCCATACATCAATGTTCCTTGACAGACGGACAGCTGTTCTCGTCTGGCTGAGAATGCAGGTAACAGTGGTTCGCCATGTGCTGGCCATCCCTTCACTGTCAAATTGTAGACCCGAGACAGTGTCGGGTCGTTTCGGGTCTCTCTCTCAATACTCGCATTGGTGACTGGTAAGCATTCGATGATGGTCGAGTGAAATATCTCGACAGGGTCAACTGCCGGTGCCTCTTCTGCTGTAGGTAGTGGCAGGCGCGACAGCCCATCAGCATTACCATGTTGCTTTGTACCTTTGAATTCGATATCATATTGATGTGCCCCTAGGAAAAGGGACCATCTCTGAAGCCTCTGCGCCGTCATAACCAGAACACCCTTCTTAGGGTTAAAAATGGAAACCAATGGCTGGTGATCTGTCAGCAGCGTAAACATTTGGCCTTGCAGGTAATGGTTAAATTTCTTAACTCCCCACACGAGGCTGAGAGCCTCCCTATCTATCTGAGCATAGTTGCGCTCTGCGGAGGTCAATGATCTGGATGCGAACGCGACTGGCCTTTCCAAGCCATTTGGCAACTTATGTGAGAGCACTGCCCCGATACCATATGGAGAAGCATCACAAGCTAAGCGAATAGGCAGCGTTGGGTTAAAGTGAGCCAACACTTCCTTAGAGGTGATCAGTGCCTTGCTTTTTTGAAAAGCCCGCTTACAGTCCTCGCTCCACTTCCATGGCACTCCCATTTGCAAAAGAGCATTCAGCGGGTGTAACACCGTGGATAAATTTGGAAGAAACTTGTGGTAATAGTTAATCAACCCAAGGAACGACCTCAACTGGGATACATTTTCCGGAGCGGGAGCTTTCACAACAGCTTCGATCTTGTCAGGTGACTTATGAAGCCCCTCCTGGTCAATGACGTGGCCGCAGTACGAGATTCGCTTCTGAAAGAACTCACATTTCTGGCGATTAACTCTGAGTCCATATTCTTTCAATCTGGTGAGCACCTGCTCCAAATTCGCGAGGTGTTCCTTATCATCATCTCCTGTAATCAGAATGTCGTCCAGGTAGCATTGAGTGCCTGGAATTCCCTGCAATACCTGCTCCATGGCCCTTTGCCAAATCGCTGGAGCCGATGCCACTCCAAAAACCAGTCTACTATACCGATATAAGCCCTTATGTGTGTTGATCGTGAGATACTGGCGTGACGCTTCATCAACTTCCATCTGTAGGTACGCCTGCGCCAGGTCTATCTTGGTGAAGTGTTTCCCGCCAGACAGCGAAGCGAAGATATCCTCAATCCGCGGAAGCGGATATTGCACCGTGTGAAGAACCGGATTAACAGTGATCTTGAAATCGCCACAGATGCGAACCTTCCCAGGTTCCCCCGGCTTGTTGCTCAACGAACGCTTCATGATGGGAACAATGGGTGTGGCCCATTCGCTCCAGTCCACCTTTGACAGTACTCCTGAACGTTCTAGCCCTTCCAGCTCTGCTTCCACAGCAGGTCGTATCGCATAAGGTACCGGTCTGGCTTTGAAAAATTTTGGGTTTGCATGTTCTTCAACCTTGATGTTTGCCGTAATTCCTTTCAGTGTTCCCAGTCCCTGTTGGAACACCTCCTTAGCATCGTCCAATATTTTGGACAGTCGTTTAGGTTTGACGTCGTCCTCTTTACAGGAATCTACAGTTAGTGCTTGTAAGGAATGCCAGTCCACATTTATTCTCCGGATCCATTCCCATCCCAGTAGTGGCGGACCTCCCTCAGGTAACACATATAAGTCCATTTCCTGACTTTCTTTACCATTGTAGACCACCTTGACCTTTATCTTTCCGATGGGGTATACTCTTTGCCCCGTGTATGTTTTCAATACAATCTCCGTATCCCTCAGGGGAATGTGTGAGTGAGGATATAGAATGCAAAAAAATAGTAACAACTCGCTTCACATAGCCAAGGACCCTGTCAATCTAAAATGGAGGATCCTGTCAGCATAAAATGGTGGTGAAATGTCGACATCGCTGAGTCACTTGCATATTGTAAGAAATGATCATGTTAACTCAAGAAACTGTGAAGGCAGCAGGAAGTAAAATAAAAGAAGCTAAACTGATCTGTGGCTGCTAATATGGCTGGCACCCACGATGTCACACCTTGCTGGTGGAAACAGTGTAGGGCGGAGTGCAGAGGTTATACAGACAATAGGCGATCAGAAAACACATTACCATGATTGCAAACGCATTACCATAATGGTTAGGTGATCGTGAAACCATTACCAGCATATTTACTTAACTATAAACCATTCAGTGAAATGTGACTTCTTTGTTTCATACTGCCAGGCCAGGAAATCAAATTAAATGTATACGTGTACAGCTCGGGATTGGTGCAGACTGTACGATGTGTTAATGTCTTCTCAAATGCAAGTATAATAATGTGGCACACTGTATGAAAGATTGCTTGCTCTGGTTTAACCTGTCAGACTCTTCTGGAGTCAGGACTGTGCTGTATCAGAGTAAGTCTCCCGGGATGACGGAATAAAAACTGTTGAACTCAACCAGTATTCGACTCAGTGTTTGTACTGAACCAGATTGAGGACCAAAAGAATCCGTTTCAACATTTGGTGTCAGAAGTGGGATCTCAACGGACAATCACCGAGAATTCGCGAAATTAAGAGCCGAACTAGTTTTGGACGTGAGAGGAGGAAATGGGCCCCCGGAGTGAGTATGTTTAAATTTACCACCTCGGTTTTCCTCTGATCCGTAAGTCTGATAAAAGTTTTGCCACTCGCTAATTCTTGCGTGGTGTCCCGACGAGATCTGGGTCAATCTGGCGAATACTGTGTAAACTTAGGAAATAAGTATCCAAGTCGGGTAACGCGCCGGCCTCGTATTTCACTTGGTCCGCTCAGGCTCCGATTGGACTAAAAAGTAGATAAGTAGTGATTTTAGAGAAAGAGAAAAAGAATACTTGAAAGAAAGTAAAAAGAGAGAGTCGGGGACTCTAGAGCTCGAGCAACTTGTACTCGGGGAGTGCAAGATAAGGGTCGTATAAGTTGAATAATTAGAGTTTAAGAATACCTGTACCAGGCGGTGACAGAGGCTAAATTTACGATTTGAATAATTAGGCTAAGAATACCTGTACCAGACGGTGACAGAGGCTAAAATTACTATTTGATGAATATAGACGACTCACTGTGTTTTTGTTTGGTCTAAGTATTGTAGTTATTGTATTGTGGTGTTTAGTTTTGTGTGCCGGTATCCGTGAAATATACGAGACACTTTTAAAAACGTAACTCGAATCCTGAAAGGGAGCCCTTAGTGTAAGAGAACCATGGGTAATTCCCTAGACACAACAAGTGACGAGGGCAGTGCCTTACAAACATTGTGTGACAAATATCCGGATAAAGCCCAACAATTGAGACTACTCTCAGGGGGTTTAAATAAAAAGTTAGGCAGCGAACAATGACCACTAGGGGGTCCCAAAAGTTTAGAAACGGTTAAACAAGCTCAAGAAATGATTTGGAAAAAGAACATGGGAAGCAAGACTAAGAAACTAATTGGACTCTGGCGACAGTACTGCCAAGAAATTAAAGACAGTTCCCTATTAGCCAGCTGGCAAGAAAATGCTGTTAAATTAGGAATAAAGTTAACCGAAGGAGGAAATCCTAAACCCATTGAAATACTTAAGAAAGAATGTGCACATGAGAAAAGGTCAAAATCTGAAAAGGCACCAGATAAAAAGGATAAAAATGAACTACGTAGTTCAATGGTTGGCCTTAGGTTGAAAGAGGGAGACGGAACAGATGAGGACTTAGACAATTGGATGTACAGAACTCCTAATGCGCCACCTCCTCAGCCACCCCAGTACATCAATATTTACCCCTCCCTTCCAACGTCGACCTCACTAGCGATGCCTAATACTACCCCTCCAGCAACCCTCTCCGCAACCAGTCCCCCATTCACTCCAGGAATACCCCCAACCACCTTACCCGATAGTGCCACAGGCGTTACTGATCCCATAAGTAGTCGGACCCGGTTACAAACGGCAGGACGGACAAACCCTGTGCCAAATTATACTCCTACCCGGAGTGATAAGAAAAAGAAAAAGAAGGAAGAAGAGAAACGGGGAAATAAGAAAAGAGTCAGACAGTTAGTTCAACATAAATCCACTCAGGAAAGCGACATTGAGTCATGTAGTGACTTTACCGATTCGGAGGATGATTTATCACCTCCTGAGGATCATGAGTCGGAATCAAAAAATCATTCCGGTAACCCACCCAGGAACCTTCCAGTGAGAAAGATGCCAAACCCAGATCAGGCTAATGCCGCAGCTAACCCCACCATAGATGTATTCTTCCCATGGAAGCCTAATGAATTAATGTCTATCCTAACTAATGCGCCGGATCGCCACAAAGCGCCTCAAAAGTTTGTGGACTTTTTACAAACCACCATTCAAGTGTACAACGCTGAATCCCGAGATTTATGGGCTTTAATCCAACAAGTACTGACCCCCTCGGAACATACTTGATTCTTAACTCACTTGCGACATGCTAATCTGGCAGCCCTAAATGTGGCCATGGGGAATGACAATGATAGAATAACAGCCATGCTTACGGCTGCTAGTCAAACACTTCAGAAGCCTATTAACATATCCAATGTCCTAGATACTAAGCCAAAGAAAGATGAGGGACCTGAGGAATTTTTGGAGAGATTCTGTGAGGTTTATCAGGGACAGTCGGGGGACACCAATTATCAAGGAGGAGCCAATTCACCCCAATTCTGCGCCATTCTGATGAACTGCCTTCCGGCTGCGGTAGCAACCGCAATTAAAACCAATAATATGAACTGGGCAGAAAATAGCCCAGCTCAAATTACTAGAGCCATAAAATATTATTGGAAAGAGAGTAAAGGTTTGGAGAACCAACCCCAGAAGACAATAAAAACAGAATATGTCGTGAAGGAAGTCCCAATTCAACCACACACGATAGACAGGACAGGGTATCAGATGGAACCTCAATACCGTACCCCTGGATGGGTAGACTCTCAGAATTATGGATATTACACTCATCCAAACGGCCCCGATGCTACTGCATACGGCCAACCCTACGCCCCTCCACAACAGAATTACAGAGGTAGAGGAAGGGGTAGAGGACAAGGACGGGGATACCAAGGTCCAAGACAAGGGCAGTGTTATAACTGTGGAGAGGATGGCCACTGGGTCAGAGACTGCCAATCCTTAGCCTATCGAGACCCACCTAGGAGAGGCATGGGAAGATGGAAAGGAAACAAAGGAGGACCTAGAGGAGGCAGGGGAGGATATACCAATTTCTCCCAGAACAATCCATTCCCACAGAATTGACTAGCTAATCTAGTGGTCAGCACTTTACATTCGGACCGAGAACCCTTATTAATGTTGCAAATCCAGGATCAATGGTATCCCTTTTTAGTAGACACTGGAGCCACCATGTCCTCTGTCCAATCGGACCTTAAACTTCCCCGATCCAACAAGACCCAGGAATTATCAGGCTTCCAAGGTCAAATGACCAAGTATGCTATGTCAGAACCAGTTCAGGTGACCTACAAAAATCAATCTGCAACCCACCAATTTGTAATAACTACCGGCTTGGACTGCAATTTAATGGCCAGAGACTTACTATGTGCATTCCAACTCAAGCTTGATTGTGGTGATGAAGGAATAGCAATAGGACATTGGGCAAATAAAAGGCAATGTTATGTTTCGACTACACCTCAATGGTGGTCGCTCGACCTCAATGCATCCTCCTATCATGTGACACTGGCATATGATCGAAGTGGAAAGGATAGGACCCTTGAGGAGTATTTTAAAGATCAGGAAGGTACCGAATGGACAATCTACCTCAAGGCTGTAGTAACTGGACCTGAGGGAAAAGCAGAGTTTGTGCAGGTTCCCTTACACTTGTGGAAGCAGCCTTCAACAGTGGCCCCTCATATCACGCGGGAAGTTAACCAGCCTTTCCATGCCAAAGATTTGGGGCCCATGGTAAAACGAGCGATCGATCAGGCAAACCCTGAATGTCACCAACCGCAACAGTTACCCGGAGGCCTGATGGTCCAATTTTACCAAAACCCTGAGCCTAGCCTGACTGTGGTGCACCGTCATGTAGGGAAAGACATACTGGAGTATGTGAATCCACAGGTATGGGCAGAAGACCCAACGCATGTAGGTCTAACCGGCATAAAACCCATTGAGATCCCAGTGAAGGAAAATGTGACCTTGCCGACGGTACGACAATACCCTTTGAAACACCAAGCTCTTCCGAGTATAGACAGACTCATTAAGGGATTGTTGGAGCAGGGGATTTTGGTAACTTGCCAATCCAGTTGTAATACACCCATCCTGGCTGTTCCGAAGCCTAGTAAGCCTGATCAGTTCCGCCTAGTGCAGGATTTACGAGCAATAAATGCGATTGTTCAGCCACTTCATGCGCTAGTACCTAATCCAGCACACATCTTGGCCTCGATACCTGCTGATGCTACAGTTTTTGCGGTAGTCGATCTCCAGCACGCCTTTTTCTCCCTGCCATTGGCCACTACTAGCCAATACCTTTTTGCCTTCACTTACAACGGTCAGCAGTATACGTGGACTCGATTACCCCAGGGCTTTGTGAATTCACCTACCCTGTTTTCGCGGTGCCTTCAACAGCAATTACAGACACTGACATTAAATTGTGGCTCCAATCTGATCCAGTATGTGGATGACCTTCTCATTGCTAGCCCTGATGAGCTAAGTAACAGAGAGGACACTATTCAGTTGTTGAACTATCTCTCAGAATTAGGATATGTGGTATCTCCAGCGAAAGTATTGGTGGCTCAGAAGACAGTTAAATTTCTTGGAGTTATGTTATCAGCCGAAAACCGCAGTTTGGAAACTAGCAGAATACAGCCAATATGCGAGACGCCAACCCCTAAAACGGCCAAACAAGTCAGGCAGTGGCTGGGAATGGTTAATTATTGTCGACAGTGGATACCTAATATTGCAGTATTAACCAAACATCTGACTCCCTACACGGCTAAAGAGGGAGAGTTTGAGCTGGAACTAGAGGCACAGCAGGCATTTGAGGAATTAAAACAGGATCTGGTCCAAGCACCAGCCCTGGGACGACCCCTGTATGATAGGCCATTCCAGTTATATTGCACAGTAATGAACGATTGCTCAACAGCAGTTCTGACTCAGAAGCATGGAGATAAGCATCGACCGGTAGCTTATTATTCATCAAAACTGGATCCGGTAGCCTTAGGACATCCCTATTGCACCCAGATCCTTACAGCCATCTACAACAGTCTACAGTCAGCTGCTAATATGACACTTCAGCAGGACATTACCGTGTATAGCTCTCACTCAGTCACTGCGTTATTGGGGCAATTGCAGACCCAACACCTGACTACCGCCAGGCAAAATAAGTATGAAATCACAGAAACCCCACAGTGCAGATAGAGGCCATTTCGGCCCATCGAGCCTGCACCGACACATATCCCACCCGATCCCCATAACCCCTACACCAACACATATCCCACCCTATCCCCGTAACCCCACGTATTTAATCCCCCTAACACTAAGGGTCAATTTATCATAGCCAATCAACCTAACCTGCACATGTTTGGACTGTGGGAGGAAACCGGAGCACCCGGAGTAAACCCACGCAAACACGGGGAGAATGTGCAAACTCCACACAGACAGTCGCCCGAGGCCGGATTCGAACCCGGGTCCCTGCCGCTGTGAGGCAACAGTGCTAACCACTATGCCACCGTGCTGCCCATATACTTACTGAACAATCCTCGGCTAGCATTTAAACACTGTAGCACTATCAACCCTGCCAGTTTCCTTGCATATCCGCCCTCCGAGAGTGATGAACCAAGCCATGATTGCTTAAACCTCATTAAGGATGATACCTCAGTCCGACCTGATCTGTCTGACACTCTTATTGCAGATCCCGATATTCACAGAAATCACAGAAATCACAGAAACCTCACAGTACAGATAGAGGCCATTTCGGCCCATCGAGCCTGCACCGACACATGTCCCACCCGATCCCCGTAACCCCTACACCAACACATATCCCACCCTATCCCCATGTATTTAATCCCCCTAACACTAAGGGTCAATTTTTATCATGGCCAATCAATCTAACCCGCACATCTTTGGACTGTGGGAGGAAACCGGAGCACCCGGAGAAAACCCACGCAAACACGGGGAGAATGTGCAAACTCCACACAGACAGTCACCCGAGGCTGGATTTGAACCCGGGTCCCTGGCGCTGTGAGGCAACAGTGCTAACCACTATGCCACCATGGATACGGACGGCAGTTCTTCAGTTGATGAGATGGGAAAACGAATTTCTGGTTATGCAATTGTAAATCAGGAAGGTGTCACCTTAGAATCAGCAGCCTTTGAATCCCCTTTTTCTGCCCAGCAAGCCGAACTGTTTGCAGTCATACGAGCTTGTACTTTGGGAGAAGGATTAAAAATCAATGTACATACAGACTCTAGATATGCCTTTGGAGTAGTTCACGACTTTGGACAATTGTGGAAAAATAGAGGTTTTCTGACCTCTTCGGGCAGCCCGATCTCTCACCGTCAGTTAGTCTCAGATCTCTTGCAAGCCCTTTTACTCCCCAAACAGATAGCTGTGATTAAATGCTCTGCCCATACCACTGGTCAAAACCCGGTAGATATAGGAAACCGCCGCACTGATGAGGCGGCCAAAAATGCTTCTAGGAGTCACCAAATGATTGTGCCCCGAATGATGAGGCAGACTAAAAATTCCAAAAAGAATCAGTCTACCTCGGAAAAACTAATGCCAACCATCCAAGAGGTGATTAAGTTGCAGGAGGACGCTTCTGATAGTGATAAGCATTTGTGGAGAGAATTGGGATGTGTATATAACCCTTTATCAAAACTCTGGACTACTCCCGCGGAACAGACTTGCATGTCTGATGAGCTAGCTTTATGGGTTATTGAATGTGTACACTTTGCAACTCATTGTGGTGCCAGGGCAGTGGGTGATTTGCTTCTAAGTACTTGGTGGCATCCAAGGCTTCAAGCAATAGCACAGAACATTAGCGATCGATGCCTGATTTGTCAACAACACAACCCTGGAAAGGGAGTGCCTTGCGAATGGGGAAAAACCCCTTTACCTGAGGGTCCCTTTGAGACCCTGCAAATGGACTACATTGAGTTGGAAAGATGTCAGTGTTACAAATACGTACTTGTCATTGTAGATGTATTTAGTAAATGGATCGAGGCATATCCAACCACAGGCAATAAAGCCTCTACTGTTGTTAAGGTATTGCTGAGAGAGATCATACCTCGGTATGGTATTCCAACTCGGTTAAGTTCTGACAACGGTCCTCACTTCACTGCCGAAGTGAACAAGGAACTTTGTAGCCAGTTGAACATTCATCAGCAATTGCATTGTGCTTATCGACCACAGGCTGCAGGACTTGTCGAAAGAACCAATCAGACTCTGAAGAACAAACTTGCTAAACTGGTAGCCGAAACCGGCTTAACCTGGTTGAAATTGCTTCCTGTGGCTCTCTTTCAGATCCGCACCACACCAGCGGGTAAAACACGACTTACACCTGCTGAGATTATCTACGGTCGACCACTCAAGACTCCCTGGAACCAAAATGCTCCTACAATGGTGCATTTTCACCATATGACTGAAGAAATGACGACCTATGTCTTGGCTCTTACTAAGGTTTTGCGCGGGCTGCATTCACAGGTCCGTGCTGCATATGGTGAACTTCCTGACTTATCTGGTTCTCTAAAAATTGAACCAGGTTCGTATGTGATGGTTAAGAACTGGACTCGTAAAAGTCTAGATCCAAGGTGGGAAGGTCCATATCAGGTCTTACTAACAACCCTGACTGCAGCTAAGGTCGAGGGAAGAAGCGCATGGGTGCATTTCCACCACTGTAAATTGATTGGAGAAACCAATCAAAAGGGGGGGAGATAATCAGTAGTAAATCAGTACAGTATATAGTAGATTTTAGAGATAATCAGTAGTAAATCAGTACAGTATATAGTAGATTTTAGAGATAATCAGTAGTAAATCAGTACAGTATATAGTAGATTTTACGAACAATCATTAATTTTATTTTGATTGATCAGCCATTGATAGGAGACTACAGAACTCGTGCTCGGCCTTGATAGAGGTGACTGCAGCTTTTACGAGGTCTGGTGTTGTGTTTGGATTGTTCTGGCCTGCTGAAATCCTACTCTTATTATACTTATTATACGATTTTAATTTTTAATTTTAAGTTTTAATATTTTAAGTTTTAATTTTGATTGTGTGTAAGCCTTTTATTTCACAGATTAACAACCGCTAGGGGACCATCTGCTTAGCATCAAGTTTCGGAGCCGGGAGAAAACAGCATCCCAGGCGGGTCGGAGCCGAGTGCTACAAAGAAGAAAACACCACCACAGGCGGAGCGCCCACTGAAGACTGAAACCATGAAGTTGCTGCTCATTGTTATTGGACTTTTTGGACTATTGTGCCTGACTCAAGGCGATACGGACAAATCACGGAAGAAACGTGAATTACTTACCAACACCTTTCTGCACATGTCACGGTGGCATAGTGGTTAGCACTGTTGCCTCACAGCGCCAGGGACCCGGGTTCGAATCCGGCCTCGGGTGACTGTCTGTGTGGAGTTTGCACATTCTCCCCGTGTTTGCGTGGGTTTCCTCCGGGTGCTCCGGTTTCCTCCCACAGTCCAAAGATGTGCGGGTTAGGTTGATTGGCTATGATAAATTGACCCTTAGTGTTAGGGGGATTAAATACGTGGGGATAGGGTGGGATATGTGTTGGTGTAGGGGTTACGGGGATCGGGTGGGATATGTGTCGGTGCAGGCTCGATGGGCCGAAATGGCCTCTATCTGCACTGTGGGGTTTCTGTGATTCTGTGATATGAATACGCCAAAAGCTATAACTTAACAAGCTGTTGGGTTTGCAGTCACATTCCTATCCATAGTAAAAGAGGGATTCCCTTGAGACCCATCCCGTTCAATGCCACAGAGATGGCGGAGTGGGTCATGCGCCAGAACGCCAGCGGCGTTTATAAAGATTCATACAACCAGGAGGGCGACAGGGACAAATGGAAGTCAGCAGGTTACGACCTAACCACTTCCCAAGGGTGGTACCAGCCTAATTATAATCGGAACAGCCAGCCTCCAGCCTTAGTCCTTACTAATACTTCAGGAGTTGGTAGGCCGAAGGGGCCAATATGTTTAACGAAGAGTGTGCCGGGAGGTATAGAAGTAGGACGCAGTAAATGTTTCCAAAATGTTAATGTAACAAAATGTATTCGCACCAGAGGCTGTGGCCAAGGTTTCTTCCAATTAGATCATACCGGAACCCCCAATAGGACAAGTGGGGGACCATGGGAAGGAATGGAAATCAGATGGGGATGGAGGATTCGTGAGGCATTAGACGACAATTTAATCGCATATAATGGGACCTATTTTATATGTGGTCACCAAGCCTATCCATGGTTACCCCGGGATTGGACGGGTTCGGGTTACTTAGGTTATGCAGTACCTTTTATTCACCACTTGAATAAGATTGGGGAACACCACGAATTTAAGAAACACGTGACCAAAAGAGAGCTAGGAGCTTTTAATCGATTTTTCGGCGTAATAAACCCTCCCTATGGAATAATGAGCTTGATGGATGAAACAAGGAATCTGGCAAGGCTACTAGAGATAGTTGCCAATGAGGAAGCTATAGCAGACATGAGTGCCGAAATGATAGCCATTAGAACAGTAACCCTCCAGAACCGAATGGCCTTAGATTACCTCCTTGCAGCACAAGGAGGAACCTGTGCCTTGATAGGAAGTGAGTGCTGTACTTATATCCCCGATAGCTCGGAAAACATAACCAACATTGTCAAACATATCCGGGATGCAGTAAGTCAGTATAAGAAACCTAAGCCAGGGGATGACTGGTTTGATTGGATCATTGGAGGATGGCTAGGATCAATGGGACAAACTCTGCTACATGGGCTAGTGGTGGTACTTGCCGTAATTATGTGCATTTTTCTAGTTTTCACGCTGATTAAGTGTTGCTGCAATAGATTAGGAGCAACTGTAATTCCAAGTCAATTGCTACAAAGGAAACCGTCAGAAGAAGAAATTAAATTTGAGAAGGAATTAATGGAGGAGGAGTATAATAGACTCAATAAGATAGAGATGGACCAGTATGATGAAGCCCAGAATCACTGGGTACCTTAGATGGTTATCATGGAATGATAAAAGGGGGGAATGAGGATATAGAATGCAAAAAAATGGTAACAACTCGCTTCGCATAGCCAAGGACCCTGTCAATCTAAAATGGAGGATCCTGTCAGCATAAAATGGTGGTGAAATGTTGACATCGCTGAGTCACTTGCATATTGTAAGAAATGATCATGTTAACTCAAGAAACTGTGAAGGCAGCAGGAAGTAAAATAAAAGAAGCTAAACTGATCTGTGGCTGCTAATATGGCTGGCACCCATGATGTCACACCTTGCTGGTGGAAACAGTGTAGGGCGGAGTGCAGAAGTTATACAGACAATAGGCGATCAGAAAACACATTACCATGATTGCAAATGCATTACCATAATGATTAGGTGATCGTGAAACCATTACCTTAACTATAAACCATTCAGTGAAATGTGACTTCTTTGTTTCATACTGCCAGGCCAGGAAATCAAATTAAATGTATACGTGTACAGCTCGGGATTGGTGCAGACTGTACGATGTGTTAATGTCTTCTCAAATGCAAGTATAATAATGTGGCACACTGTATGAAAGATTGCTTGCTCTGGTTTAACCTGTCGGACTCTTCTGGAGTCAGGACTGTGCTGTATCAGAGTAAGTCTCCCGGAATGACGGAATAAAAACTGTTGAACTCAACCAGTATTCGACTCAGTGTTTGTACTGAACCAGATTGAGGACCAAAAGAATCCGTGAGGACCAAAAGAATCCGTTTCAACATGAGAATAACCTTTTGTAGTCTTGCTTATTCATGACCGTCAATGCCGATCCAGTGTCCAATTCCATCTTCACTTGGACTCCTGCTATCCGAAGCATGACCCAGATAGTTTGGTGGTCTGCTGTGTTACCCACATTATGTATTTTTAGACAACACAGTTCCTTACTGCTGGAGTCTGAATCCGTCTTCTGTTCATCCGAACTGTTCTCTGTCACCTTGTGTACTTTTTTGTACTTCTCCTGCGGCGACTTTTTGCTGCTGGTCTTCTTTCCTGACCGGCATATTCTCGCTATGTGACCAAGTTTGCCACATTGCCTGCATTCTTTATCTTTGAACCAGCACTGGTTCTGGTCATGCGTTGTCCTTCCGCAACGATAGCACTTTACTGCGCCCAATGCCATTTCATTGGTGCTGAATTCCAATGGCCTTTGCTGCATTTCTGCAGTGCCTCGTGCTGCTGCCTCGTGCGATGCTGCAATGCTGAAAGCTTTGTCCAGCGTAAGATCCTT
The DNA here is from genome assembly GCF_052327205.1 of Somniosus microcephalus. Lineage (NCBI taxonomy): Eukaryota > Metazoa > Chordata > Chondrichthyes > Squaliformes > Somniosidae > Somniosus > Somniosus microcephalus. Next base: position 44,422,417 of record NW_028225182.1, on the reverse strand, counting down.
TTCCTCTAGCAGTCGCTTCTGGGTTCCTTCCCTTAGTAGCCCACACACAAACTTATCTCTCAGGGCGTCTGCTAGTCCTGTACCGAACTGACAGTACTTTGATAACTTGCGCAGTTCGATTAAGAATTCAGCGTTGCTTTCCTCTTTAAGTTGAATTCTTTTGTAAAATTTAAATCGTTCCGCTATCAGCAGTGGCGTGGGGTTTAAATGCTCTTGCAGGATAGTAACAATATCCGCGAAACTCTTTCCTACCGGTTTATCTGGTGTTACAAGGTGCCTTAATAACCCGTACGTCTTCGCACCCATCGAGTTTAATAGGGTTAGTGCTTTCTTATCCACCGGTACCTCATTCGCTGTACAGTAAACTTCAACGCATTCCACATAAGTGGCCCAATCTTCCACATCGCTATCAAAAGCAGTGATGTTACCCGTTTTTGGCATCCTTGTTGAGTTTCCTTTATTTTATTTTATTTTTCAAAATGGCGGGTAACATCACTGCTTTTGATAGCGATGTGGAAGATTGGGCCACTTATGTGGAATGCGTTGAAGTTTACTGTACAGCGAATGAGGTACCGGTGGATAAGAAAGCACTAACCCTATTAAACTCGATGGGTGCGAAGACGTACGGGTTATTAAGGCACCTTGTAACACCAGATAAACCGGTAGGAAAGAGTTTCGCGGATATTGGTACTATCCTGCAAGAGCATTTAAACCCCACGCCACTGCTGATAGCGGAACGATTTCCCGCGCTTGTCTTCTTCCCCCGCCGACTAACAATGGCAATTACCGCGCTGTTGCCGTTCTCGCCTCCCAGCGGTCCTTTATTTCCCCCGCCGCTCCCGCGGTCCTCGTGGACATCAACGCTTTTCTGGTTGCTGCGCGTCTCTGCCCCGATTGCAGTCCGGCCCCTGACACCGGCTGCGGTCGTGTTCCCCGCCCTTTTCTTCGTTTTCCCTCCCCTTCTCCCACTGACAACTCGGCCGACTTCCCCTCCGTGCCGCTCGATCGGGCTTACCCGCCGCTGTCGTAGAAGGGATGATCACTGCCTGTTGCTGATGGTGGACTTCGTGGGCAGCAAACCAACCCGGGTTCCTGATGGCCTCCCGTGCGATGCAGTGCTCAGCAGGATGTTGAGGGCGGATGTCCCTTTTCGACGCCCGTTCTGAGGACGAAGCTTCCTTGGATGCAAAACTGCCGCTAGGTACGATCAGACTCGTCGCCACTGTTGAGTCTGTGCTTTCAAATGTAGTTATGCTGAATAATTGGACACAGACTACAGAATACTTAAACAGGTCTTTAGTAACTGAGGGTCAGGGCTGAACTGAAATACACTTTGCTCCACAGGGCTTATATACCGGTGTGGTCACCACCGGTACTACAATGTACAGGAGCCATCAGAAAGTAGTCCATCACCTTAAGGTATCCTCTTAAGGTGGTACAGGTTACATACACTACAATGACCAGCTCATCTGTTTTTGTTACGTTGGTGGAGGGAATAATTGGAGCAGGGCGCACAGATGTCATTCATCCTATACTTCTATTATGATTGACTGTCAGCAGTGGTTCAGTGTGTGTGTGTGTTAGGCCGATGTAGCAGAGCCTGGTCTCCAATCGTCTTGGATCCCCTTGCCATTGGACCAAGACCTTGCTCTGTCACGCCCGTGTGGTAGCTGGTGTGCAACGGCCACCCCACGTTAAAAGAATTCACGCACAGGCATCTTCCACCCTTTAAAATGAAGTCCGGGACCTGGAAAGTCAGGACCCTGACGGACAACCCCAACAGCGACAGACCGGAATGCCGTACTGCTCCCAATCACCCCACCCACCCGCCCCTTCAACCACCGTCTGCCCCACCTGTGACAGAGACTGTCGGTCCCGCATTGGACTCGAGAACTCGTTTTTAATGTGGAAGCAAGTCATCCTCGGTTCCGAGGCACTGCCTAAGAAGAAGAAGAAATATTAGCCCCCTGGACATTGGGGAGAACTCCCCTGCTCTTCTTCGAAATAGTGGCCGTGGGATCTTTTACGTCCACCTGAGAGGGCAGACGGGGCCTCAGTTTAACGTCTCATCCAAAAAGACGGCACCGTCGACAGTACGGCACTCCGTCAGCACTGCACTGGGAGTGTCAGCCTAGTTTTATGTGCGCAAGTCTCTGGAGTGGGACTTGAACCCACGACTTTCTGAGTCGGAGGCAAGTGTGCTACCACACTGAGCCACAGCTGACAGTTGGAGTGAAGGCATTCGGCCCCATTGTCAGTGCTCAGCTAACAAGCGGTAATTTAGTAGCAGTAGCCTAGTACTTGACTTCCACACTATGTAAACTCTTCCCTAACGGTAAAGACTGTGAGAGCTTAGTAAATCATTTCAATCACTCTTGAAGTGACTCTGCGAAGAAGAGGTGATGACTTCACTGAGCCCCTCTTTGCTGCCTCCACTGGATAAGGCTGCATGAAACGGGGACTGAAGAAAAGAAAAAGAGAAAGACTTGCATTTCTGTAGCGCCTTTCATGACCACCAGACATCTCAAAGCGCTTCACAGCCAATGAAGTACTTTTGAAGTGGAGTCACTCTTGTAATGTGGGAAACGTAGCAGTCAATTCGCGCACAGCAAGCTCCCACAAACGGCAATGTGACAATGACCAGATCATCTGTTTTTGCGATGTTAGTTGAGGGATAAACATTGGCCCCAGGACACCGGGGAGAACTCCCCTGCTCTTCTTCGAAACAGTGCCCGCAGGATCTTTTACATCCACCTGAGAGGGCAGGCGGGGCCCTGGTTTAACGTCTCATCCAAAAGACGGCACCTCCGACCAGTGCAGCGCCCGCTTAGCACTGCACCGGGAGTGTCAGCCTAGCTTTATGTGCTCAAGTCCCGTGGAATGGGACTGGAGCCCACAACCTTCTGACTCAGTAGGCGTGTATGCTATCCACTTTTAAAAAAAATTAATATACTTTATTGAACATTAAGCACATTTACAACATCGTGATCATTTCATTGTATGATACAAATCAATTCCGCCGCTCTGCACAGCCATTCCGCCACCACATTTTAACATCAAAACCTGAAGTTTAATTTGTCTCCTGTAACAGATATTAATCGATTGTGTATGCTATCCACTGAGCCACAGCTGACACTAAGACCCCACGGCAACAGCCCCATTGCAAGCCGCTCTCTTTGAAGTTGCCGCCGTCTGTTTCGGACATCAAGACGACTTCCTCTCAACGGTCAGGCAATTAAGAGATTAGCCATTGATTGGGTAATGCATGTGATGAAATATTTCCATTCATCACTGCCTGTGACTGAGATCGGTTTCAGTGTCATTTCCCTTCCCCCAGACCTCATTGTATTGTGTACTGGAATGTGCTGTGTTGTGTACTGGAATGTGCTGTGTGTAGGGCTCCGCCCATACCTGGCCCCGTTTGTAAGCTAGCTTTCAGTCTAGCCCCAGTCTCCAGAAGGACGACATCTCTCTCGCTTACGTGTTTCGTTCTAAGTTAATAAAAGCCTTGTTTTGTTCTGCTACCTTCGAGTCTCGGAATTATTGAGGCACATCAATGCAGGAGCACAGTCTCTTGGCAACCTGAGTTCGATTTGCTTCACGTGGGAACAGGAGTAGGCCATTCAGCCCTTCGAGTCTGTTCCATGGTTCAATTAAATCATGGCTGATCTGCACCTAAACTCCATTTACCCATCCGTGCTCCATATTCCTTGATCCCCCTTCCCTAACAAAAATCTTATCAATCTTAAAAACTTAAATTGACCCAGCATGCACAGTCTTTCGGGGCAGAGAGTTCCAGATTTCCACTATGCTGCGTGTGAAAAAGTGCTTTCTGATTTCCCTCCCATACGGTCTGGCTCCAATTTTAAGATTATGCCCCTCCCCATTCTAAATAGATTCTCCCCATCTATCCTATCGAATCCCTGATCATTTTAACCGCCTCAAATAGCACAGTGTTCAACCACCTCAACTCCAGGGAATACTGTTATGTCCGTGTATAATTGAGACACGGACTGCAGGAGTTGATTATAACAAGTCTTTACTGAATGGAGACAACCTGGAAACTGAAACTGCAGAAGCCTGCTAGGGCCTTTTATACAGGGGTGGTCACTGCCGGTACTGCAGTCTGAGACCAGTTATTCCCTTAAAGGTACATACACAACAAATACAAATCAAGATAATCCTCATAATTTAACACTTTAAGCCCAGGTATCATTCTGGTGAATCCTTCCAAGGGCAGTATATCTTTCATAAGGTTTGATGCCCAAAACGGAACACAGTGGGCAGGATTTTCATTCAGAAGTTGGGTTGGAGGCAGGACTACAACTTTCGGGGTTGTAGTCCCGCCTCCATCGAGATGCGGCCAATCCACGCGATTTTAACTTGATTGACCTTGTTGAGCCCGCCCAGCGGGCCAATTAAGGGCCACCCGGCAACAGGTGACGTCACAGACTGAAATGTCATCTTGTCAAGAGGTTTTGATAGATGAAATATCAGCGTTTCACAGCTGTTTGAAGCTGTCAAACATTGACAGTCTTAATTCTAACCTGAGTCCTTCTCCACAGACTCAGTTAGAAATCTCTCCTGCACAGAAAGCTGCAGGCTGTCACTTTTGACAGTTCGCAGCCATTCTGCTTTCTGTGCCGGTGAGATAAGGGACTCCCGGAACCTGAAGGAAGGAAGGCTGAAAAGGTAAGAAAAGGTAATTTACACTTCTTTAATCACTTTAGAAACACCAAACACACTTACCTTTGCACTCATGCACACATCACTCACCTGAACACCGACATCTCAACCCCTCCGAGCCCTTCAACCCGACGGCCCGACTCCTCTAACTTGGCGTGGTTTGGAGCCGTCGGGTATCCCACAGTTCAACCTTAAAAATAGGGATTAGGCTAAAAACTGCCTGTTAACTACCTGTTAACAGGCAGTTAATTGGCACTAATCCCTTCCCGTCTCGGGTAGGCGGGTCCCAGTGCGGGGCGGGTACCCGCCTCCTTTGAAACTGGCATGGAGGCGGGTTGGGGGCGGGATGGGGTCGGGACACCCGATTTCGGGATTTTAACCCCCCCCCCGCACGCCTCCAATCCCAACTCCACGGCACAATGAAAATCGAGCCCAGTATTTTTGAACTCTGACTGCAGTTAAGATTTCAGCTTCTCAGCTTCAGAGTAGGGGAGCTCTCCCCAGTTAATGTTTGTCCTGGCTAATGTTTATCCCCTCAACCAACATAACAGAAACAGATGATCTGGGTTATTATCACATTGCTGTTTGTGGGAGCTTGCTGTGCGCAAATTGGCTGCCACGTTTCCTACATTACAACAGTGCCTACATTTCAAAAAGTACTTCATTGGCCTTAAAGCACTTTGGGACGTCCGGTGGTTGTGAAAGTTGCTATATAAATGCAGGTTTTTCTTTCTTTCTTTGTATGTTGATGCTTTTAAACACTGGGCGAGCGAGCAGTTGTTCAGCCCCAGAGTTAGTGACTGTCATCGGTTCTTTCAGTCAAGAGGCTCACAGACACCAACATTTGGGAGAGTCGGAGTCCAGACTCTAGTTAATCTTCTGAAGCCAAGCTTTACCTCGCCTTACTCTGTCTCCAGTCAGACCCTAACTCAATCTCCATTCTTGCCCCAGATGTAATCATAGAATAGCACAGCACAGAAGGAGGCCATTCGGCCCATTGTGTCTGCGCCGGCTCTTTCGAAGAGCAATCCAGTTAGTCCCACTCCCCCGCTCTTTCCCCATATCCCTGCAATTTTTTCTCATTCAAGTATTTATCCAATTCCCTTTTGAAGGCCACTATTGAATCTGTATCCACCGCCCTATCAGGCAGCGCGTTCCAAATCCTGACCTCTCGTTGCGTAAAAAAGGTTTTCTCACGTCGCCTCTGGTTCTTTTGCCAATCACCTTAAACCTGTGTCCTCTGGTTATCGACCCTTCAGCCATTGGAAACAGTTTCTCTGAAATCAAAGAGCAAGTTATTATCTAAATGGAGAGAAACTGCAAAGTGCTACAGTACAAAGGGATCTGGGGGTCCTGGTGCATGAAACACAAAAAGTTAGTATGCAGGTGCAGCAGGTGATCAGGAAGGCCAATGGAATCTTGGCTTTTATTGCGAGGGGGATGGAGTATAAAAACAGGGAAGTCTTGCTGCAGTTATACAGGGTATTGGTGAGGCCACACCTGGAATATTGCGTGCAGTTTTGGTTTCCATATTTAAGAAAAGATATACTCGCTCTCGAGGCGGTTCAGTGAAGGTTCACTCGGTTGATTCCGGAGATGAGGGGGTTGACGTATGAGGAAAGGTTGAGTAGGCTGGGACTCTACTCATTGGAGTTCAGAAGAATGAGAGGCGATCTTATCGAAACATATAAGATTGTGAGGGGGCTTGATTGGGTGGATGCGGGGAGGATGTTTCCACTGATGGGTGAGACTAGAACTAGGGGGCATAATCTAAGAATAAGGGGCTGCCCTTTCAAAACTGAGATGAGGAGAAACTTCTTCACTCAGAGGGTAGTAAATCTATGGAATTTGCTACCCCAGAGAGCTGTGGAAGCTGCAACATTAAATAAATTTAAAATGGAGATAGACAGTTTCCTAGCTGATAAGGGAATTAGGGGTTACGGGGAGAGGGCAGGGAAGTGGACGTGAGTCTAGATTCGGATCAGCCATGATCCTATTGAATGGCGGAGCAGGCCCGAGGGGCCGTATGGCCTACTCCTGCTCCTACTTCTTATGTTCTTATTCTATCTCAACCCTTCATGATTTTGAACACGTCTGTCAAATCTTCTCTTAGCCTTCTCTACTCTAAGGGGAACAAGCCCAGTTTCTCCAGTCTATCCACATAACTGTCATCCTTCATCCCTCGAACCATTCTAGTAAATCTCTCCTGTACCCTCTCCAAAGCCGTCACTCACTTCCTAAAGTCTGGTGCCCAGAATTGGACCCAATACTCCAGCTGGGGCCGAAAGCCCAGTAATGTAATAAAACTCACTACGCACGTGGTTTGAGTATAAAGCAAGGCTTTAATCAACTTGTTTCAAAACATGGAGGTCTAGTTATCTTTCACTAGTTCCTGTTTACACAATGTCCTGGGCAAGCTGGGCCCACGCCCGAGTATTTATACACCTTGGACGGCGCCACCAGCTGGCCGTCCAGTGTTATTTCATGAGTCTTTCTTCATGGATCATCAGATTCATAACACCCAGAATCCCGTATATTTCTCCGTTCTTACCCCAGATGCAATCTCCAATCATACCCCAAATACGCTCTCCAGCTCAAGTCAGTATAGAAACATAGAAACATCGAAGCTAGAAGCAGGAGTAGGCCATTCGGCCCCTCGAGCCTGCTCCACCATTCAATGCGATCATGGCTGTTCATCCAAACTCAGTACCCTGTCCCTGCCTTCTCCCCATACCCCTTGACTCCTTTAGCCTTAAGAAATATATCCAACTCCTTCTTGAATATATTTAATGAATTGGCCTCTACTGCCTTCTGTGGTAGAGAATTCCACAGGTTCACCACTCTCTGGGTGAAGAAATTCCTCCTCATTTCTGCCCTAAATGGCTTACCCCTTTATCCTTAGACTGTGACCCCTGCTTCTGGACTCGCCGGCCATCGGGAACATCCTTCCTGCATCTAGTCTGTCCAGTCCTGTCAGAATTTTATAAGTTTCAATGAGATCCCCTCTCATTCTTCTAAACTCCAGCGAGTGCAAGCCCAATCATCCCAATCTCTCCTCATACGTCATTACTGCCATCCCAGGTATCAGCCTGGTGAATCTTCACTGCACTCTCTCCATGGCAAGAACATCCTTCCTCAGATAAGGCGACCAAAACTGCACACAATACTCAAGATGTGGTCTCACCAAGGCCCTGTACAACTGCAGCAAGACATCCTTGTTCCTGTACTCAAACCCTCTCGCTACGAAGGCCAACATACCATTTGCCTTCTTAACCGCCCGCTGCACCTGCATGCTTACCTTCAGCGACTGGTGCACAAGGACACCCAGGTCTCGTTGCACTTCCCCTTCTCTCAATCTATTGCCATTCATATAATAATCTGCCTTCCTGTTTTTTGCCACCAAAGTGGATAACCTCAAGGAGAGGAGAGATTGAAGGGAGAATGAGAAAAGTCTCAACCCTGACTCTACCTACAAGTGCTTCATTGACCGAGATTGCCTCCATGAAGATAAAATGATCATTGTGTATCGCACTCCATCACTCTGAGATTCACTGCTGTCCAAGCTCAAGGGCTCAGCTCAGTCCATCGAGTTAATCATTGTAGAGAAGTTAACAAAGGATTGGAACCAAAGCCGTGCCGCATCAGTTAGTGACTCAAACGATATTACCTGGGCTGAGGGTCATTCACCAGTAACTCCTGTCATTCAGCATTTATCAGTCAGTGGATGTTGTTAAAGGAGAGGCTGACTGTCGAGTGCCCAATCCCACCACAAAACAGGTCGGCTGTACGTCTGCATATTTAACTCCCGCTCATTTTTTGGCAGGGCAACCTAATTAAACGTTTGGCAAAATTAGGAGGGACCTGGATTCTTTTCCCTCAGTTTGAGCATGAGTCCCACTCAGGAGAATGTCCGCTCATAGAAGCTGGCTGCATGGAAACCCTTTCCCTGAGATCAGCAGAACAGCAAGAATGGTTTATACCAATTTGAGGTGCACCACTGTATCCAACTGGAAGCGACACTGAGTGCAGTGCCCTTTGGCAAGGGGTACAGCAGCGTAATGGTTATGTGCCTGGACAAGTAATCCAGAGGCCTGGACTAATAAGCCAGCGATTGTATTCCACCACAATCTGTAACCTATTTGAATCTCCCCAATCAGGTTTCCGTCTCTGCCACCGCACCGAAACAGACCGAACCAAAGTCACGAACGACATTCTGTGTGACTGTGACCATGGTGCATTAGCTCTCCTTGTCATCCTTGAACTCTCATTAGCCTTTGACATGGCTGTCCACACCATCCTCCTCCATTGTCCAGGTCGGCGGGACTCCCCTCGCTTGGTTCCATTCTTATCCCTCCCCTTGTAGCCAGAGCATCCCAAACAATGACTTCTCATCCCGCTACCCGAAACTTTACATTCAGAGTCCCTCCACCCCGCCAAGGATCCCTTTCCCACCTCCGATCCCACACGTTGACCAACACCCGATCCCATCTCCCTGCCTAACACCTGTTCCCAACCTCATGCAACAGCCAATTCAAACTCCTTCCAGCTGTTCATCCCATTTCATGTTTGTTACAACATCCAACCCACTCACATACCTCAGATAATGGGAATGTCTAACTCACAACCGATGCTGTGACAACCAAGCATTTCAAGGTTGCGCAAGAGCTGAATTAAACTCAGCGAACCAGTCTTTTAGAGCAGTGTTGATGTTTGTTGCATATGCCAAACAATTCCAGTCAGGTGTTTCCAATTCTAGGTTGATAATGATGGGTTGAGTGCGCCTGTATAGCACCAACAAATCGACCTGATTTGATATTTTTGAGAAACAGTTTGCTATGGTCGATCAGCATTTCCTGCACAGTTATTGATGGATAGAGATCTTCCCAAAGCTAACTGGCCCTGGGTTTCTGTTACAAGCTTTTTGGGCTCAATCACTCGTACTGTGTTTGAAAGAGAGAGAACCAGTCCCATTAACACTGTGAGGTCAGATTGCTAGGCTAGCAATCAACTGAGGGCTCCAAATTGGACCCAGCCCTAGAACTGTGGCAAATAACAACTCTTTCATTATTCAATTGAGCCAGAATAGCTGCCCATCAACATTGATTGGTGAAAAACTTTGCTGATAGCCTAAGACGCTTGTCATAGACTGGCCAATTTAATATATTTTATTCATTTTTGGAATATGTGCAACGTTTACAAGGCCAGCATTTATTGCCCATCCCTACTTGCCCTTGAGAAGGTGGTGGTGAGCCACCTTCTTGAACCGCTGCAGTCCGTGTGGTGAAGGTACTCCCACAGTGCTGTTAGGGAGGGAGTGCCAGGATTTTGACCCAGCGATGATGATTTCAACTGACCGACACGGAGCTACAGAAACTTGCAAAAACAAAGATTTTGACATCAAGAAATTGCATGTCACCCAGGCAGGGCGAACATTTATTGCCCATCCCTCGTTGCCCTTGAGGTAGGGAGGTCCAGAGCTTTGACCCAGTGATGATGATTTCAACTGTCTGACACGGTGCTACAGAAACAAGCATTTTGATGCTCGTAACTTGCAGGTCACCTAGGCGCCATTCCATGAAAATGGCATGAAATGCTTGACATTGTACACAATGGTCCCCCCTCTTTGCCAACTAACACCCCAAATTACCATGGTAACTAGCCAGGATATTATGAAGGCTGGCTTAATATGAAGACAACTGAAATATTTTAAAAGAAGAACGTTCAGTTCAGGCAATACATTAAAGACCAAGAGGGAGAAATTGGCCTCCGTTGCGCCTCCTGTTAGCGCCTCCCGGTGGGGCGTTAACGGGGCACTACCGGCTTTGCGGCTGGGTACGGCAATACTGATGCCCGTGGATTGACGTGGAGGTTTGCGGTGGCGGTAACCACTAGCGCCATGCTGTCCTGCGGCCGAGGATCGGGACATCATCCGGCAGCGCCCCGGATCCGGACTTCGGTTCCGCCCCCTGCAGCTTCGGTGGGCGATAACACCGACAGCTGCAGGAGGCGTTGTCAGGGAGGCCGGGCCGCTTGGGGAGCGGGATTTAACGGTAAGGCCGCTTGTGCCAATGAAAAATTTATTTTCACCCCTTCGGTTGCTTTTTTCAACTTTTTCCTGGGCCGCCATCGATCAGCCCTGGCGCTCTGTTCGAGTGCTTGGGGCTGATCGTGGCGGATCACGGCTGCTGTCGGCGCTGAGGAACCTCGGTTTAATGCCGAGCCTGCAGCGACGGCCCTCTCCTTCCCAACGGAACAGCTCCCTCTAACCCCATCAACTCTGAACTGAAGTTCCTCGAGGAGCCAACACTTACAAGATGGACTGAAGCAAGTCGCCAAGGCTTCTTCGGCAGCACCTCCCAAACCCGCGACCTCTTCCACCTAGAAGGACAAGGGCAGCAGGCGCATGGGAACACCACCGCCTCCAAGTTCTCCTCCAAGTCACACATCATCCTGACTTGGAAATATATCGCCAATCCTTCATCGTCGCTGGGTCAAAATCCTGGAACTCCCTCCCTAACAGCACCGTGGGAGTACCTTCACCACACGGACTGCAGCGGTTCAAGAAGGTGGCTCACCACCACCTTCTCAAGGGCAACTAGGGATGGGCAATAAATGCTGGCCTTGCCAGCGACACCCACATCCCATAAAAAGGAATTTAAAAAAAGCAGTAAATGCTAGTTCAATCCATAATGTTAAACCGGAGATCGGTTGATTTTTGCTAGACAAGTCCAGAACCAGGGGTCACAGTCTAAGGATAAGGGGTAAGCCATTTAGGACAGAGATGAGGAGGAATTTCTTCACCCAGAGAGTGGTGAACCTGTGGAATTCTCTATCACAGAAGGCAGTTGAGGCCAATTCATTAAATACATTCAAGAAGGAGTTGAATATATTTCTTAAGGCTAAAGGGATCAAGGGATACGGGGAGAAGGCAGGGACAGGGTACTGAATTTGGATGATCAGCCATGATCGCATTGAATGGCGGAGCAGGCTCGAGGGGCCGAATGGCCTACTCCTGCTCCTATCTTCTATGTTTCTATGATTGATTTTATGCTAGACAAGGGCATAAAAGGAGGTGGAGCCAAAGTGGACAAATGGAGTTGAGATACCGATCAGTCATGATCTCATTGAATGGCGGAACAGGCTCGAGGGGCTGAATGGCCTCCTCCTGTTCCTATGACCGAGTGCTGAGAGCAAGATTTCATTGGCTCCTACACTTGCCCAATTGCCACAGCCTGTGACGATGACGTCCGTGACGGCCCAGAAGAGGAGAAAGCACCCGGCCCCACACCTGTGGGAAATTCCCACATTCCAAGAAGTCTTTTCCACGATGTGCAAGATCCAGATATTTGCCTCCCACAAATGCTACGATGTAATTGTTTCCCCGCATTAGCGCAGCTGAATCTGATGCAACTGACTGCTACATGGAGTCAAAAGCCCCTATAGTGCAGGGATCAATCACTGACTCTCGCTAAAGGACCGGAATAATGAATGATGAATGTACAGTATGGCTAAAAATTGAGTCGCCTCCCCTTTTGGGCGCTAACTTCGTCAGGGCGCTACTTTTAGCGTCCCGGAAAAATTAGCGCCCCCGCGACCGAAATTGAGTGGTAGCGCCCCAAGAGGGAAGTGGGGCGCTACTGGAAGCGCCCCGCCTCCCTCTTGGGGGGCTGCGAGGGAATATCGCGCCGCTATGTGCCACAGCACCATGCACTGCGGCAAGTCATGATGCGGTATTGCAGGCCTTCCTCCCCTTCTGAAAGGGGAGGGGTCTTGCGCAGCATGACCCGGGGCCCAGCTGGGCCCTCGGGGATCAGGAGTGCCGACAAAAGAGCCCGGCACTCAAGAAAAGTGCCGGGCTCATGGAGCGCATCCAGCATTCCGCAGGGGCGGGGGGGGGCAGGTAAGGAGACCGGGGATGGCAGCGGAGGCAGGTGCTGGCAGGTGGCCAGCAACAAAAATGGCCGTCCGGCACCTCGCCTTTAAATAGCGCCGCCCCGCCCGCAGGTAGGCCCCCCTGACCCTCTCAGACATAGTGTCCGGCGGTAAGCCAGGGGGCTCTACCAAAGATCGCGGCCAGGTCACAAGCGGGGCGCTGTGCACGGCGATGATGTCACTGCCTGTGGCGCAGCGCCACGGGGCGCTAACGGTTAGCATCGCCACTTATCTCCTGCTGAATTTCACGGGAGGCGTTGGCGGCGCCACGTTCAGGCATGAGTTGCTTTGCGCCCCTAACGGGAGGCGTTGGCGGCGCTGCACCCGGGCGTGAGTTTGCTTGGCGCCCCTAACAGGAGGCACAAAGCAACCCAATTTTTCCCCCTGTGTCTTTTATTTGTTTGAAAATAAAAATGCCATTTAATAAGAAATTTGTTTTAAAATGTATGAATTTATTAATATTTAATTCTTCAATCAGCTATGTACCATATGAATAAGCCTATCAGCTGTGGCTCAGTGGGTAGCCCACTTGCCTCTGAGTCAGAAGGTTGTGGGTTCGAGTCCCACTCCAGGGACTTGAGCACGTCAAGCTAGGCTGACACTCCAGTGCAGTGCTGAGGGAGCGCCGCACTGTCAGAGGTGCCGTCTTTTGGATGAGATGTTAAACCGAAGCCCCGTCTGCTCTCTCGGGTGGACGTAAAAGATCCCATGGCACTATTTCGAAGAAGATTAGGGGAGTTATCCTCGGTGTCCTGTCCAATACTTACCCCTCAATCAACATAACAAACACAGATTTTCTGGTCATTATCACATTGCTGTTTGTGGGACCTTGCTCCACTTTAAAAAAAAGGACTTCATTTGCTGTAAAGCGCTTTGAGACGTCTGGCGGTCGTGAAAGGCGCTATACAAATGGAAGTCTTTCTTTATCTGGCCAAGTGATGATAATCTTCGCACCACCTGACTACAATCACTGTACCGTACAATGGCCATTTTGAAAATAAGGACATCTGCAAAAACTGGACAGCTGATGCCAGTCCCATAGGTGGCGGTAATTTACAGGTTTCGCTGTACGTCCTCTTGTTCTGCGTTCACCCACCAGCAGGAATAGATTCTCTTTATCTGCCCCTGCCTGTTCATTTTGTCTTGGGGTGCGGAAATTTTGTGCGAGAGAGCCAGCAGAGGCCAGACAGCACAGCTGGCCTGAGAGGGGTTTTTTCTGTCGTTGACTGGGGGGTGGGAGAGGGAGCAGGCTGTACAATGCAAGGTGGACTTCCTTCCCTGAACCTTTTTCCACGTTGAGATGTCTCTCTGGCTGGTTGCCCAGGCCCAGTCTGTTACAATGTCAGCACAAGCACCTCATCTTCCGATTAGGCACTTTACAGCCTTCTGGACTCAATATCGAGTTCAACAATTTCAGATCATAACCTCGGCCCCTATTACATTTTTACTTATTATTTTATCCACACCTTTGTTTTGGCCTTTCCCCCGACCCCCCCCCCCCCCCCCGCTTTTTTCTCTCTCCCACATGGCAGCTGTCTCCCATTCTGCCAGCGCATTTCACACCTAATCTAGAGCCGTCTTTTGTCTCCACTAGTCCTATCACCATCTCGTCTCGTTTTGAATACCTCTTAATGTCTCTTCACTTCTCTTTTGTTCTCTCCCAGCCTGGCCTCTTAATCTATTTCATTTCCTCTGCTTTTCCAGTCTTGACAAAGGGTTTGACCCGAAACGTTGACTCTATTTTCTCTCCACGGATGTTGCCTGGCCTGCTGAGTTTTTCCAGCATTTTCTGTTGTTATTTCAGGCTGACAACGCCCAGAGCTGCTCAACTGGTTTCTCCAGGGCTCCAGGCTGTTGGCTGGGAAGGGTTGACTCCCATTCTCTAAAACTAGAAGCATAATTTGGACAGAAGCAGCCAGTTAAAGTGGGCATTTGTTACGTGCTAGGATTGGAGTGGGACAGGACAACATTTAGGACAAGCTAGCCATATGCATCAGCAAATTTGCATAGATTACTGAGAGCTACTTTACAATTGGCTAGTTTACAATTATGTCACATGCTATCAAATAAACTCGTCTTATAGAGTGTAAAAATGTAGAGAAATGGACCTTTGTTCATACACAACTCTGGCACCTTAAATAAAAACAGAAAATACTGGAGATACTCAGCAGGCCAGGCAGCATCTGTGAAGAGAGAAACAGAGTTAACGTTTCAGGTCGATGACCCTTCGTCAGAACTGGAAAAAGCAGGAAATGGAACAGATTTTTAAGCAAGTGTGGGAGCTGGGAAAGGGGGGAGGGGATGAAAGAACAAAAGGGAAGGTCTGTGATAGGATAGAAGGCAGGAGAGGTTAAGAGACATTGAGAGATATTCAAGGCGGGAGGAGATGGTAATGGGACAGGTTCAGAAACAAAGGATGGCTCTAGATGAAGTGTGAATTGCGCTGGCAGAATGAAAGACAGCTGCCACGTGGGAGAGAAGAAAAAAAAAGTGTGGAAAAATATATATTTATATATAATAGGGGCCGAGGTTATAATCTGAAATTGCTGAACTCAATGTTGAGTCCAGAAGGCTGTAGAGTGCCTAATCGAAAGATGAGGTGCTGTTCCTCGAGCTTACGCTGAGCTTCCGTGGAACAATGCAAGAGGCCGAGGACGGAGAGGTCCAAGTGGGAATGGGGCGGTGAATTAAAGTGACAGGCCACCGGGAGCTCAGGGTCCCCCCTTACAGACTGAACAGAGGTGTTCCGCAAAGCGTTCCCCCAATCTGCGTTTGGTCTCCCCAATGTA
This sequence comes from Somniosus microcephalus, assembly GCF_052327205.1. Lineage (NCBI taxonomy): Eukaryota > Metazoa > Chordata > Chondrichthyes > Squaliformes > Somniosidae > Somniosus > Somniosus microcephalus. Next base: position 44,407,010 of record NW_028225182.1, on the reverse strand, counting down.
GAGGCACCTTAATCCAGGCTCAGCAAATGGATCTATGAGGAGCTGCACCATTTGGAACGCTCTCTCCAGTTAGGGCAACTCTACGGAGATACTTCTGTTTGTCTCAGAACCAGTTTTTTTCTTTTACATTCTGATAGTGGGCAGAGCAGAAAGCACACAGCACCAGGTGGACATTTAAAACTGACTCCACATTGGACCCTGGTATGTATCGTACTTCACAGGTGCATTTGCTAGACACAGGAGGCAATTTGGAGCACAGGGTTTTTGGTGCATACACCAACAGTCAAATCAGATTGTGTAGAAAAAGGCCACCTCTCTCACAATTTTACATTCAAATAATAATTTTGTTACCAGTTGCAGAATGCACCCAGTCGATCGATTGAAGTTCTGACTAATTTCAGCCTGGAATTTCCAGGTGACTGGTCCTTCTCCGTCCTCCGCTGTAACTGCCGGAGCCTTACCTAAGGAAGGATTTACTTGCCATAGAGGGAGTGCAGCGAAGGTTCACCAGACTGATTCCTGGGATGGCAGGACTGTCATATGAGGAGAGATTGGGTCGACTAGGCCTGTATTCACTAGAGTTTAGAAGACAGGGCTAGACAGACTGGATGCAGGGAGGATGTTTCCCCTGGCTGGGGAGTCTAGGATGAGGGGGTCACAGTCTCAGGATACGGGGTAGGACATTTAGGACTGAGATGAGGAGAAATGTCTTCACTCAGAGGGTGTTGAACCTGTGGAATTCTCTACCACAGAAGGCTGTGGAGGCCAAGTCACTGAATATATTTAACAAGGAGAGAGATAGATTTCTAGACACAAAAGGCATCAAGGGGTATGGGGAGAGAGCGGGAATATGGTATTGAGATAGAGGATCAGCCATATTGAATGGCGGAGCAGGCTCGAAGGGCCGAATGGCCGACTCCTGCTCCTATTTTTCGATGGTTTTTTTCTATGTTTCTATGCGAAGCAGAACCGCACGTCCGAGTAAGTTGCAATGGTGGGGCGGGACTCGCTGTGAGGAAATTCCAGGCCATTTCTTGAAATGGGAGGCAGGCAGTGAACGGCTGAGAACCTGTCAACAGAAGACAGACAGCGGTAACTGCAGAGCCTCGAGTGCCAGGGAGGTAGGTATGAGGTTGGGGCAGGACCGGGGAAGGGTTTGGTGTCGGCAGCTGCCGGCGGGAAGAAAAAGTTCCTTTTACAACAACTGGAACTCTCTCACTTTACCTTCTCTCTGCTCTTTCACTGTTTTGCTCCCTGTATCTTTCTTCTTCTCTGTCTCTCATTCATTGTCGAGCTCTGTCTCACTCTTTGTCTTTTGCTCTTTTCGCTCCTTGTCTCTTTCTCTGTCTGTGCTTTGTCTGTCTCTCTATAACTCGTGACTCTGTCTGTCTTTCTCCTTCTGTCTATCTCTTTTGTATTTGTCTGTTTACCCATACCTCACCGTATCTCTATCTCTGTGTCTCTCTCCCACTGCCTGTCTCTCTCTATTTCTCTGCCTCATTCTCTCTCTCTCTCGGCCTGTCTGTTTCTTTATCTCTCTCTGTCATTTTCTCTGTCTCCCTGACTGCCTGTTTCTTTCTGCCTCTCTGTATCTGCCCACTGTTAGCCATGTCTCAGTGGGCAGCATTCTCGCCCCTGAGTCACGCAGTTATGGGTTCACAGTCCCACTTCCTAAAGCGCTGGTTAGGCCACAACTGGAGTATTGCGTCCAGTTCTGGTCACCACACTTTAGGAAGGATGTGAAGGCCCTTGAGAGGGTGCAGAGGAGATTTACCAGAATGGTTCCGGGGATGGGGGATCTGACCTACAAGGACAGGGTGGAGAAGCTGGATTTGTTTTCATTAGAGCAAAGGAGGTTGAGGGGTGATTCGATAGAGGTGTACAAGATTATGACGGGTTTGGATAGGCTAGACGGGGAAAGGCTGTTCCCACTAGTTGATGGTACAAGGACTAGGGAGACAGATTTAATGTTTTGGGCAAGAAATACAGGGGGGACGTGAGGAAAAACCTTTTTACGCAGCGAGTGGTGAAGACCTGGAACTCGCTGCTGACGGAAGTGGTGGAAGCGGAGACACTCAGGGCTCAATTTTAACTCAGCTATCAGGCGGGCTTTGAGGCGTGTGGGGGGTTAAAATCGCAAAACCTGGGGGTCGGGACCCCCCCGCCTGGTTCCCAACACCTAGCCATTTTAACCCAGGCGTGTCTGATGGTCCCGAGTCAGTACCGCCTGCAACAGGCGGGACTGGGCTTTAGGGCCCTTAAACAGCACTCATTGGCCTTTATAATCCCATTTTAACAGGCCCTTGCCTGTTTAGCCCTTTTCCCACATAAAACACGCCTGGTGGGGATCATGCCTGTGAAACCTGGCGGGAGCACTATTGGCTTGCTGACTATCAGCTGCAGGTCAACCATTAAAGAGGAGATTTGATCAGTCACCATTTGCAGGTGGCAGGACTTTGTTGTCTCAGGCCTGGGGCAACTTTTACCAGGCTTAACCACACCTGTGGAAGGTTGGAGCCTCACATACTTCTCCAGTGTGACCTCCTGCGAAACTCCTCTCGCCACCCTCACTCATCGCTTCCTCAACTGAGGCATCTACCAGAAGCATGGGAGGCCTTTTTTTCCTTCCCTTCTTGGCATTAGAGGACCTCCAGCACCAGGCGCGGCAGCAGCAGAACTAGGAACAACAGCAGCACCAGCAACAGCAGCAGCCGCAACAGGAGCAGCAGGAGCGCCAGGCTGCTGCTCACTCACCTGAGGCAGCACAGGCCAGAAGGGGCCAGCGCATGGAAGCCCGTCGGCGCAGGAGATACCCCCTAAACAGGGTCTACAGACACAGGGTCAGCTACCTCAACATGACTGAGCAGCAGTGCCAAAGTGTGGTAAACCACTGTTTGTATTCCACTGTGTACATGTCTGTACATGCCTCGGCTGACTCCTCCCACGAGTCCAGGTATAAAGGTGACTGCTCCACAGTCCCTCTGTATTCTGGACTGGTCGACCACTCGAGGCACACCTTCATTCTCTTGTTAATAAAAGCCTGTTAGTTACTCGCTTAACCTCAGTCTTTTGAGTGATTGATAGCGCTTCACAAAGGCAGCTCCGACTTTCGCGACAGGTAGTGACTGACATCTGCGCAATGCTACAGCAAGACCTGCTGCCCAGAGGACCAGGTGGACACTCCTTACCAGTGGCCGTCAAAGTCACCACCGCACTCAACTTTTTTGCCTCAGGCTCATTCCAGAGATCATCAGCGGCATCTCCCAGGCGGCCGCACACACTTGCATCACGCAGGTAGCCGATGCCCTCTTTGCCCTCGCGCACAATCACATCCATTTCACCAGGGATCGCGCAAATGTGACAGCGCGATCGGTTGGATTAGCTCATCTGGCAGACTTTTCAAGGGTGCAGGGCGTCATTGAATGCACATCTGTGGCCCTTAGGGCACCCCATCGCAATCCAGGTATTTTTGTCAACCGCAAGGGCTTCCACTCCCTTAACGTTCAGCTGGTGTGTGACCACAAGAAGGAGATTTTGCATGTTTGTGCCAAGTACCCTGGCAGTTGCCATGACTCCTTCATACTGCGCCAGTCTAGTGTGCCTCCGCTATTCAGGCCGCCAGACCAACTTCACGGATGGCTGCTTGGAGACAAGGGCTATCCCCTGAGGACTTGGCTAATGACGCCGTTGAGGGGGCCAGCCAACGAAGCTGAGGAGCGCAACAACTCCAGCCACATTTCCACTAGATCCATAATCGAGCAAACCATCGGCTTGCTGAAGATGCGCTTCAGATGCCTGGATAGATCAGGTGGAGCCCTGCAGTACTCAGCAGCCAGGGTCTCCAGAATCATCGTGGTTTGCTGTGCACTTCACAACATGGCACAGCGTCGTGGCTTGCAGATTCCTGAGGACCAATTGGCTCCTCACATACCCTCCTCAGATGATGATGAGGAGGAGGAGGAGGAGGAGGAGGACGAGGAGGGCGAGAACGAGCATCCTGCAGAGGCCCATCAACCAGCGGCAGCATTACGCAAGAACATTGCTGGCCAAGATGCAAGGAACGCACTCATCCTGGCCAGATTTGCTTAGCCTAGTAAATCAAACGCTTTTGCCTCGCAGCTTCTTACCTGAGCATCAACAATGGCCAATACCTGCGTATTCCGAGTTATTTGACCAGCATCCTGACAACTGCAAGTAATCCTAAGCCCTCAATGTGAAAGCCCCATTCACAAAATGACACACGCCAGAACTGCAGCAGTTGCCATCAGAATTTTTATGCCAAACAAACAACTGATGGCATTTTTACAAAATACACATTTCACCTAAGTGACTACCCTTGTGACTATTTGTGCTTCATTTTCCTCTTACGCATGCTCCTACATAGTGGTTCCCCTGTGGCTTCAGCAGATGTGGAGGCCCCTTGCTCACTTTCCTGCTGCTCCTGTCTCGACACCTTTGGCGGGCGTCCTCTGGGGTGGCTCGTCAGCAGTCTGCTGCTCCTGCGGCTGTGCAGGAGTTGAGACGTCTATCTCAGTTGGGTGTGGACTCCAGCGGGGCTCTGACCGAGGGCTCTGCAGTGGCATGGAAGTGTGAGCACTTGGAGAGGAGCCCCCACTTCCTTGAGATCTGCCACCAACCTCCCTCTCATGGGTCAGGTCCACCTCAGTGCCTGCAAGTGGCTTGAGAGCACCTTGCTGCACATCAGGGGGGCCATGGGGACCTGTATCTGCAATGGCAGTCCTACTCAGAGGGACTTCCATGAAGGTCTGTTTTCTCTGTTCAATAGATGCCCATTGCTCCTCAAGGGATGTCATTCTATTCTGAACACTCACCATGTTTTTCATACCCTGGCGACTAACCTCCTCCATGGCTGTAGCCCTCCTCTCCTCTACCGTAGCCCTCCTCTCCTCTACCGTAGCCATCCTCTCCTCTACGGTAGCCAGCCTTACCACAGAGGCGGCAATCATTTCCACGTAGATAGCCATCCTTTCCGTGTTGATGCGTTCATGCGCCACTGATTCCACAAAGGCTCTGCTCATGTTCGCTATGGACTCCTCCATTCGCTCCACACTCGCAGCGACCCTGGAGACAAAACCTGCCAGAGACTCCTGCATCTGTGCCTGGAGTTCCATCACCTCTGATCTTACGGATGGACCCAGAGGCAGAGGGTCGACATGCAGCTGAGCCAAGCTGGCAGAGTCCTGCGCCCTCCGACGAGGACTCTCCACTGCTGTCCCTGTCTCCACAATCTGCTGATGCTCACTTGTGAGCTGTGATACACCAGGTGACAACTCTACTCTATGTCCCGAAGGTCCCACCGAGGAGTGAATGCCTGCGCTGGTGCTGGGTGTGCTTATTTCTGCTGACGCTGCGCCCTCAGAGGTTGCAGATTCCTCTGAGGAGTCTGGCATCTCAGGCTCTTCCTCCTGCACACTGGGGATGGGGGCTCTCGATGGTCATGTGGGGGAGTCAAGGAAAAAGTTAGAGATGTGATGCCAAGGTTACATGCACATTGCATTTTGCAGATGATCATAAGTCCATATGATGTAGCTTCAGAATCATTATCAGCGACTCATGCAATGCCAATGAGAGAGATGGAAAACTATTCTGTCACCAGCTTGTGGGGATGCACCTGTCTGTCCTTCCCCAACTTCCACATCTCTGTCAGCCCCGACAATCTGCAGGACGCCTTCCTCCCAGGGGGTGAGCTGGACTAATGAGGGTGGCCCTCCTCCTGTCCTGGCTCACTCTCTCCTGTTGTGAGCTCTCTTCTTCTGCAATGAGGGTGAAAAGTGGAGGTTGAGTGAGAATGAAGGAGTGAGGGCAGAGATTGCATAGCATAGATACTTAGAAGGAAAGAAAGAAGGAGTGAGGTTGCAAGACCAAGGACCCTCCCTGTGTGTTGTCAGTTGTGTTCAAAGCATCAGAGTGAGAGGGAGTGTGAGGACTGCATGGTGGAATAGTTATGTGAATGTGAGCATAGAGATACAGAATGGGTAAGGGTGCATGGATGTGAGAAGCTGATCACACTAAATGCCGAAAGGAAATTGAGCAATTGAAAGCTCGTCATCAAGACCTTTAAAAGTTAAGGTAGGGGGACTAGAGTTGAATTGGGATAAGGAAGGGCATGGGGTGCTAGGCTCTGATTGGAGGCTGGCCCACAATGTGATAGTGGACCGGCATAATGATTGTTTGGGGGGGGCATAGCAGAAGAGGATAAATCAGGAGAGGTGCGGGTGATCCCAAAGGGAAATAAAGGGGACGGTTGGAGCTGCATGATGCAACCGCAAGTGAGGTATGACTGGGAGAATAAGTTGTGGAGGCAATTTAAGAAAAGGAAAAAGAAGGGAAAAATTATAGTTTTACCGACACGAAGCTATTAGTTTCTGTCCAAAATAAGTAAAACACAAGGTTTGCTGAGTGAAAGGATCAGAAAGGAATGCTGGAATCTCAGTTTGTGTGAAAGTGTGTGTTAAAAGTGTGGTAGTTTTCTGTCTTTGAAAGAAAGTGTCTGGTGTGTTTGTTTCAGCTCCACCTACTTTTCTGTACTGAGAGCGTGTCGTGTCTTGAATGATGGACAAGCGTGTGCTGTTTTAAGTTTGTTAATTGTTTAACAAAAGATAAGCTTCATCCTTGAGTTAATGTGCCTGGAATAAAATGAATAGAATGTTTACAAAGCATGTGTGAATGTTTCTTTGTTAGTGTGGCTTCTTCCTTTGTTTTTCAAGTGATACCCTGCTTAGTTTTAAAATATTGGTTTGAATTGAATTGGAGTTATTGAGGTTAATTAACCCATTAAAACCAGACTTTGATTGTGGCCACGGTGAAATTCTGGTTGCTGTAAATTTGTGTGCAAGCTATTGGCCGGCCATTGAGCTGTGGGCCCGCGTGGAATTCCGATCCTGAGCCTCCTCCAGCTGCCGGCACACAGTGCTTGCGTATCCCGGGGGCACAGTTAGTTCGATGCGTCCCCTGGGATCACGTGAGCCATGGGGAGCCAATCAGAGCAGGGAATGCTCCATTCATAAGTTTGACAGGAAGAGCTGTCAAAACTTATAAATACTACGGGCCCCAAAACATCACTAAATCTTCAAATACATTTTTAAAAATCACATTTTTAAAATAAACTATAAATTACATGAAATAAGTATTTTAAACAATAACTTAAATTTTTGAAAAAAATAATGTTATTTTCTAACGGGGCTAAAAATAAACTTACCTTTCTTTAAAGCATTTAAAAATAATAAACCTGTGGAAAAAATGTTTTAATTTTAATTAATTCACCACTTACCTTGTAAAAAGCAGGCCTTACGCCTGCTTTTTATATGTGTAACTCCTGGAGACTTACCCTCCCGGGAAAACCTGCCAAAAAAACGTAAGTTCGATGCGCACGCGCTGCCTCTCCTGCGCACGCGTTCGACCTCTGAACCCCTTCGTTCAGAGGATGGGAAGTGCCGGTTTCCCGCGCATGCGCAGTGCATGCAGGAAACCGGCACTTCCATTGGGCCTACGGGTGAGTACCCCGTGCGTACTCACCCGGGGGGACCCGAAGTTCTGGACCTATATATAGGCCCAGAAATTCGGGTCCCAACGCGTGAGTAAGCACGGAGTACTCATGCGTGGACCCGATGGAAGTGCCGGTTTCTTGCATGCACTGCGCATGCGCGGGAAACCGGCATTTCCGATCCTCTGAACGAAGGGGTTCAGAGGTCGAACACGTGCGCGCGGGAGTCTGCGCGTGTGCGTTGAACTTCCTTTTTTTTTACAGGTTTTTCCGTGCGTGAAGGCCTCTACATTTTACACATTTAAAAACCAGGCGTAAGGACTTCATTTTAAAAGGTAAGTGGTCAATTAATTAAAATTAGAATTTTTTTTCCACAGGTTTATTATTTTTAAATACTTTAAAGTAAGGTAAGTGTATTTTTAGCCCTGTTTTTTTATAAAATTATTTTTTTCAAAAATTTAAATTATTGGGGCAGTAATTCCTCCCCAAACGCGTGAGTACGGAAGGGGTACTCGCGCGTCTGGCCGGAGGAAATGCCGGTTTTCAGCATGCACAGCGCATGCGCTGAAAACCGGCATTTCCTCTCCTCTAACCCAAGAGTTGAAGAGGCTAGCGTGTGCGCTGTAGGGGGCAGCGCGTGCGTCTTGGATTTCCTCTGTTTTGGGGGATTTGCGCATGTGTAAAGGCCTCCGGTCTTTACGCTTGTAAAAAGCACACGTAAGTATTTATTTTTACAGGTAAGTGGTGTTTTAGTGTAATTTAGAATTTTTTTTCCCACAGGTTTATTATTTTAAAGAATCTACAATAAGGTAAGTTTAGTTTTAGACCCTTTTTATTAAAAAATTATTTTTTTCAAAAAAAAAAATTATTGTTTAAATTATTTTTTTTAACTTATTTATACTTAATTTAATGATTGGGATGTTTTTTAAATTTTTATTTAAAGTGTTTTGGGCACCCGTAGTTTTCATGAGTTTGACAGTTCTTACTCTCAAACTCATGAATGAACCTTCCCCTCCCCTGATTGGTTGTACAGTGCTCACCTGATCCCAGCCGGCACATCGCACTAACTACGCCGCTGGATCAGGTAAGCACATCGCGCCGACATCGGAACCGGGCCTGTGACAGGAAATGCAAGCAGGCCCGGGCTTCAGATGTCAGCGCGCCGGGTGAGTGCAGATCGTGGGCTTGCACGCGCGGCAAGCCCCCGACACCAAGTTCTGGGCCATTGTTTAAAATAGTTATTTAATGTTATTTATAGTTTATTTAAAAAGTGTGATTTTTAAAAAAATATTTATTTGAAGGTGTTGTAGGAAAAATGATTCCTCGGAAACTAGACTTTGAGTAAGAGAGACAACTTTATTAAATGACAGAGCTCTGGGAGAAGCGTCTGCAACCACGCGGTCTGCGAGAGCACCTTCTCCCCGATTGTAGTACGTGCCGAGCTTATATACAATTCCAAGAAGTTGGTTTTAGATCATTTACATTCATCCAATCAATTCGTTTATTAGCGCATATCGTTATTTTCCTCCAGTCAGGAGTTTACACACTTGTGTTGCCAATTCTGCCTCTTCAGGTCTTCGTTCCGTCTTGTTCCCCGGCGGAATGTGATTAGTTCGATAATAGGATACAAGTGAACCTTGTTAGTCCTCAGTGATCCAATTAGTCCCAGTCAGGACACGAGATGAACTTTGTTCCAGCCATGCGTAAGCGTGGCATGTCTCACTGTGCAGTGATTCAATTAGTCCCAGTCAGCGAATTTGTTGTTTGTGTCTTTTCCAGCAAAATCTTGTCCAGCAATCTTGTCCAGCAAAATTTTATTCTAACAGAAGGGTAAGTATTGTTTTGGGGGCCGGAGTTTTCATTGGTTTGACAGGTCTTTCTGTCAATCTCATGAATGGGCTTTTCCCTCCTCCGATTGGTTGCCCATTTCTCACATGATCCCAGGGGATGCATCGCACTAAGTACGCCGCTGGATCACGCAAGCACAGCGCGCCGGGAGCTGGACCGAGCCACAGAGAGGAAATCCACGCAGGCCCAGGCCTCAACTGCCGGCGCGCTAGGTAAGTGTAGGTCGGGGGCTTGCACCCGCGGGAAGCCCCCGACACGAATTTCTGGGCCATAATATTAGTTCCGGATGTGTGGCAAAAGCACATCAACAATTTTTGTAAATTTTTGACTAATTGCAAGTATGGGTGACCAGGAAAAAAAGAGGAAATGCTATTGTGTGGAGTTGGCTTCACAGAATGTTTAGGATATCTCATTTTAAAGCTACAAGACTTTACAAGCTGTGAGGTTGTGTGACCAAACCCTGACAGTGAGTGATGTCTGTGTTTGTCTTCTTTTGAAATGCAAAAGCTAGAAGTTAACTCTTCACAAGTAGCTGTGAACTCTGTTTTTAACTCCACAAAGAGGTGTGGGTTTTGTAAACATTTTGGGCATTGTTAAATTTTTAAGTTTTACATTTGAGTGGATTGGCGAATTAATCCATTTGACTCTTAGGAAAGCCGCAATGGGTTGTCTGTTTTTTTTCTTTTAAGCAGGGGGCCAGATGGGTGTTGATGGTACAGGATTACCAGCTCTAGGATGGGGAAACTCCTGTACACATTGAGCGCTTTGATGCTCGTAGTGCATGGGATTGAACTATATCATGGATCAGAGCAGCTCGGAAACAGCACCAATGGAACCATAACCTCACTGGATACAGGGTTTTCTGTTGTAACTGAGATGAATGTAGCAATTCAAAATCAAACTGTAACATATAATAATTGGACAGTGAGGGTAATGGAGCAGAGGGTGCATGAGGGTCAAAGGATTTGTTTAAAATGCTCAAAGTAAAAATCATTATGATAACATTCAATGTCCTGATCAGTCCAAAGAAGCCATTCAATTAAAGGTGAGAGAGAAACCAGTGCCACCTGATGAAGGGAGTGAAGAGTGCCCCCCCCCATTCCCTGCTCCGATTAACGGATTGGTGTTGGTTCCGAGTGAGTTGTCAATGTTACCTGATGTTGTATTAGATGCAAGAGAGGTTATTGTCAATATGTCTGGTATTTAACAGTACTACAGGAAATTCTTTTTTATCCGGCACCGACGGGACCGGTGTGGTGCCGGTTTATCAAAAAGTCCGGATTACAGAGATGTATAGTTAAAAGTTACGAGAGCTCCGTACACAGCAACAAATCCAGGCTTCCCTGTTGCTTAGCAACAGGTGCAGGAACCCCGGCCACAGACCAAGCGTCCCTGTTGCTTAGCAACATGTGCAGGAACCCCGATTACACAGCCACAGATCGAGGAACGGCCAGTAATATGAAGTAAAACTTACCTGAACCTACTCCTGAATTTTGCCGGTTAACCGAGATTTCCGGTTATTTAGGTGCCGGTAAATCGAGAGTTTCCTGTATGTGTATTAAACATAAAAGGATGGTAAAAATCGAGAACAGGACTATTCTGCCTTTAATGGTCAGAATCCAATGCATGTTAAGGCATTAACCGAGATAGACGATTTGGGGAAATACGTGTCCATTTTTGGATGTCATCGTGTGGAGATGCCGGTGTTGGGCTGGGGTGGACAAATGTAAGAAGTCACACAACACCAAGTTATAGTCCAACAGTTTTATTTGAAATCACAAGCTTTCGGAGCGCTGCTCCTTCATCAGGTGAAGTGGAGAGATGCATAAAGACACAGATTATATAGTCAGAGAATAAAGCCAGATGATTACAGGTAATCTTTCTAACTGCCATTTATCACACCTCGGCAGAGAGATAATCACAGCAATCAAAGGTGTGAATGGTGTCCAAACAGTGGGCAGCACGGTGGCATAGTGGTTAGCACTGTTGCCTCACAGCGCCAGGGACCCGGGTTCGAATCCGGCCTCGGGTGACTGCCTGTGTGGAGTTTGCACATTCTCCCCGTGTTTGCGTGGGTTTCCGCCGGGTGCTCTGGTTTCCTCCCACAGTCCAAAGATGTGCAGGTTAGGTTGATTGGCTATGATAAATTGACCCTTAGTGTTAGGGGGATTAAATACGTGGGGTTACGGGGATCGGGTGGGATATGTGTAGGGGTTATGGGGATCGGGTGGGATATGTGTCGGTGCAGGCTTGATGGGCCGAAATGGCCTCTATCTGCACTGTGGGGTTTCTGTGATTCTGTGAACAGGTCTGTCAGGAAAACATTACATCAAAGAACAATGAGGTGGGGTCACAAGGGGTCAAATGTTGCAGATGCTGGGGTCTGTATGAAAAACAAAAAGCAGACAAAAAAACATTTTTTTTTTCTGGAAATCACAGCAGGTCCAGCCGCATCTGTGTCGAGAGAACAAGCCAACGACGACTCGAGTCTGGGTGACCCTACGTCAGGTGGGGTTACATGTAGCGTGACATGAACCCAAGATCCCGGTTGAGGCCGTCCTCATGAGTGCAGAACTTGGCTATCAGTTTCTGCTCTACGATTTTGCATTGTCATGTGTCTCGAAGGCCGCCTTGGAGAATGCTTACCCGAAGATCGGAGGCTGAATGTCCTTGACTGCTGAAGTGTTCCCCGACTGGGAGGGAACACTCCTGCCTGGCGATTGTTGCGCGGTGTCCGTTCATCCGTTGCCGCAGTGTCTGCATGGTCTCGCCAATGTACCATGCTCCGGGGCATCCTTTCCTGCAACGTATGAGGTAGACAACGTTGGCCGAGTCACATGAGTATGTACCATGTACCTGGTGGGTGGTGTCCTCACGTGTGATGATGGTATCTGTGTTGATGATCTGGCATGTCTTGCAGAGGTTACCGTGGCAGGGTTGTGTGGTGTCGTGGTCGCTGTTCTCCTGAAAGCTGGGTAATTTGCTGCGAACGATGGTCTGTTTGAGGTTAGGCGGCTGTTTGAAAGCGAGTAGTGGAGGCGTGGGGATGGCCTTAGCGAGGTGTTCGTCGTCATCTATGACATGTTGAAGGCTGCGAAGAACATGGCGTAGCTTCTCCACTCCGGGGCAGTACTGGACGACGAAGGGTACTCTGTTGGTTGTGTCCCGTGTTTGTCTTCTGAGAAGGTCTATGCAATTTTTTGCTGTGGCCCGTCCTTACGAGGGTGTCTTTCAGCGTCTGTAGGTGTCCATCGCGTTCCTCCTTGTCTGAGCAGATCCTGTGTATTTGCAGGGCTTGTCCATAGGGGATGGCTTCTTTAACGTGGTTAGGGTGGATTCTGAGGAGTAGTCCATGGTGAGTTTGATGGTGGGATGGAACTTGTTGATGTTATCATGTAGTCTTTTCAGTGATTCTTCGCCGTGGGTCCATAGGAAGAAAATGTCGTCGATGTATCTGGTGTATAGCATTGGTTGGAGGTCCTGTGCAGCGAAGAAGTCTTGCTCGAACTTGTGCATGAAGATGTTGGTGTATTGGGGTGCGAATTTGGTCCCCATGGCTGTTCCGTGTGTTTGGGTAAAGAACTGGTCGTCGAAGGTGAAGACATTGTGGTCAAGGATGAAGTGGATGAGTTGTAGGATGGCGTGATAAATGGCAGTTAGAAAGATTACCTGTAATCATCTGGCATTATTCTCTGACTATATAAGCTGTGTCTATATGCATCTCTCCACTTCACCCGACGAAGGAGCAGCGCTCCGAAAGCTTGTGATTTCAAATAAAACTGTTGGACTATAACTTCTTACATTTTTGGATGTGATTTATCTTGGATGAATGAAGATCTCATATGAGTTTGTGAAACAGATTGGAGAAGTGGGAAGGACATTCTCGGAATGATGCTAATGCCAGAATAATAACCTCGTTAATGAACGAGGCGACTTCTTGGTGGGATTTGGGATTTAATCGTATAGGCATAGCTCCGTGGGTAAAACTGTGCTCACAAGCCCTGCTATGGTTAAAGCTAGCGTGTGTGATCATGCTTATGTGGGAGTGGGGAATGCAGGCAAAACGTAACCAAAGAAAGAACAAGGGAAGACAGTTGGGGCATACGAGGGGACTGTTCCCGAATTAGCTTTAATAATGTGAAATGGGGCATAGATATCGTATTATAGGGGATGAAAAGGGGACTATGTCCGATTGGAATACATACTGCTCCAACCCCGGTGAAATGTCTGCACATGAATAAACATGAGAGACATTTGAGGGAGGACTGTAAGATTCTGAAAAGTGTAATAAACCCGCTGCTACCGTGTGGAGATCGAAATTGCGAACGAATTGTAAGATGATAACGGACGGATTTAAAATGTAAGAAATCAGCATGTGTTCTTTGTTTGTGGAGACACAAAGTGGTGGTCAGCGTGTCTTCTTTGGTTGAGAGGCCATCTGGACAAGAAGGGGAGAACACACATCTCACAGGAACAGGAATGTGTCATGCGGATAGAACTCCAATCAGGGAAGGTTTGGAGTGGAACAGACCTATCCAAGGGAGGCAGAGAGTAATTTACGATCAACGAGGGCTCATAACCCAGTGGCGGGAGTTTTCAGAGTTAAGAAGGAGAACAGAGAAGACAGAGCAGGAGGAAGATTGGAGTGAGAAAGCTGGCCAGTTCATGTTTCGACTCACAGTTTCAGCCAGAAATGAGGGAGTATGTATGAGAATTGGACATGGGCTTAGATAAAGTTAAAGAGGGTACTTTTATGTACATTTGAATCATTAAAGGGGCATTTTTATATACTGTACTTTGAATTGATAAGTTGCAGGCATATTTATTGCCGGGAGTTCTTTGAATTTATTGCCAAAGGTGCTTCTATGTACAATTGAATTTTGAACTATAGTCTGATTAAAAGACCAATTTTGTTGCTCACATCCTTGTCTGTCATTGTTAAGCTAATTCGTAATTCTCGAGGTCCGAACAGTAGTAAGAGAAAGTGCTTACACATCTCATCCTCTCCACACCGGGATTGTCAGGACATTGGCAGCACGTCGCTGGGAGGAGATTGGGTGGGATTTACCGCCTGCCCGCTGGACGGCTCGGGGAGACCGCCAGGCCCGCAGGCGTGGAGCTGGGTTTGAGGCCAGAGCCTCAGAGGATGGAAGGGGCATGTCGGGTCCCCGCTGCCTGACACCGTGTGCGGGCGGTGACATCACAGTCGGTTTGTAGTGTACATTAATGATTTAGATATGAATGTAGGAGGTATGATCAGTAAGTTTGCAGATGACACGAAAATTGGTGGAGTGGTAAATAGCGAGGAGGGAAGCCTCAGGCTACAGGATGATATAGACGGGTTGGTTAGATGGGCAGAACAGTGGCAAATGGAATTTAACCCTGAAAAGTGTGAGGTGCTGCATTTTGGGAGGACGAACAAGGCAAGGGAGTACACAATGAATGGTAGGACCTTAGGAAGGACAGAGGATCAGAGGGACCTTGGTGTGCATGCACATAGATCCCTGAAGGCAGCAGGATGGGTAGATAAGGTGCTTAAAAAGGCATGTGGGATACTTGCCTTCATTAGCCGAGGCACAGAATATAAGAGCAGGGAGGTTATGATGGAGCTGTACAAAACGCTAGTTAGGCCACAGCTGGAATACTGTGTGCAGTTCTGGTCGCCACACTATAGGAAGGATGTGATTGCATTGGAGAGGGTGTAGAGGAGATTCACCAGGATGTTACCTGGGCTGGGGCGCTTCAGCTATGAAGAGAGACTGGACAGGCTGGGGTTGTTTTCCTTAGAGCAGAGAATGCTGAGGGGGGACCTGAATGAGGTGTACAAAATTATGAGGGGCATAGATAGGGTAGATAGAAAGGAACTTTTCCCCTTAGTAGAGGGGCCAATAACAAGGGAGCATAGTTTCAAGGTAAGTGGCAGGAGGTTTAGAGGGGATTTGAGGAAAAACCTTTTCACCCAGAGGGTGGTTGGAATCTGGAACTCACTGCCTGAAAGGGTGGTAGAGGCAGGAACCCTCACAACATTCAAGAAGCATTTAGATGAGCACTTGAAACGCCATAGCATACAAGGCTATGGACCAAGTGCTGGAAAATGGGATTAGAATAGACAGGGCTTGATGGCCGGCGCGGACATGATGGGCCGAAGGGCCTCTTTCTGTGGTATAACTCTATGACTCTATGATGTCACAGTCTGTGATGTTAAAATCAGTGATGTCACAGTCAGTGATGTCACGGTGGGTGATGTCAGTCAGTGATGTCAGTCATTGATGTCACGGTGGGTGATGTCAAAGTCAGTGATGTCACAGTTAGTGATGTCACGGTGGGTTATGTCAGTCGGTGATGTCACAGCCAGTGATGTCACAGTCAGCGATGTCATGGCCGATGCTGTCACAGTCAGTGATACCACGGGCGTTGATGTCACAGTCAGTGATGTCACTGTCAGTCACGTGCAAAGTCAGTGATGTCACGGTGGGTGATGTCACAGTCAGTGAGGTCACAGTGGGTGATGTCACAGTCAGTGATGTCACGAGCGATGATGTCACGAGCAGTGATGTCACAGTCAGTGATGTCACAGTCAGTGTTGTCACGGGCAGTGTTGTCGCGGTGGGTGATGTCACTCACAGTGTTGTCACAATGGGTGATATCACAGTCAGTGATGTCATTGTCGGTAATGTTCCAGTCGGTGTTTTCACAGTCGGTGACCCTCACGCCTAGCGCCTGCACAGTGGCCCCGGCCTCTCAACTGATGTCACGGTGGGTGATGTCACAGTCGGTGATGTCTCGGTGGGTGATATCACAGTCAGCGATGTCATGGTTAGTGATGTTACAGTCGGTGATGTCACTCACAGTGTTGTCACAATGGGCGATGTCACAGTCAGTGATGTCATTGTCGGTAATGTTCCGGTCGGTGTTTTCACAGTCGGTGACCCCCACGCCCAGCGAATGCACAGTGGCCCTGGCCTCTCAACTGATATCACGGTGGGTGATGTCACGGTCGCTGAGCCCCCAGTCAGTGCTGTCACAATCGGTGATGTCACAGTCAGTGAGCCCGCACCCAGTGCCTGCGCGGTCAGTGATGTCACGGTGGGTGATGTCACAGTGGTTGATATCACAGTGGGTGATGTCACAATCAGTGATGTCACGGTGAGTGATTTAACAGTGGATGATGTCATGGGCGGTGATGTCACAGTCAGTTATGTCAGTCGGTGAGCCAACGCCCAGCGCTTGCGATGTGGCACTGGCCGTTCACCTGTCGTCACGGTCGGTGATGTCACATAAACTGGTGACTGACTCCCGGAGCAGCTGGTTCGGTGAGTCCTTCCTTCCTCAGTCCAGGGGCCGCCGGGGTTTGATTGACTCCTTCAACTGTGCTGGCCTGTGGTGGGTTCCCTCAGCACTGGCTGGCAGCAAATGGCAGAGGCGGCAGGCCGGGGAGGGGGAAAGAGAGAGAGGGAAAGAGAGAGGAAGAGAGAGAGGGAGAGAGAGGGAAAGGGAAGTGGAGAGAGGGGGAAGGGTGGAGAGAGGGGGAGGGGGGAAGGTGAAGAGAGGGGGAGGGTGGAGAGAGGGGGAGGGTGGAGAGAGGGGGAGAGTGGAGAGAGGGGGAGGGTGGAGAGAGGGGGAGGGTGGAGAGAGGGGGAGGGGGAAGGGGGGAAGAAGGGGAAGGGTGGAGAGGGGGTGGTGAGAGGGTAAAGGGGAAGGGGGAAAGGTGGAGCGAGGGGGAAGGGGAAGGTTGGAGAGGGGGAGGGGGAAAGGTGGAGAGAGGGGGAGGGGGAAGGGTGGAGATAGGGGAGTGGTGGGGAGAGGGGGAGGGGAAAGGGTGGAGAGAGTGGAGGGGGAGGGGTGGAGAGAGGGGGAGGGGGAGGGGTGGAGAGAGGGGGAGGGGTGGAGAGAGGGGGAGGGGGAGGGGTGGAGAGAGGGGGCGGGGGACGGGTGGAGAGAGGGGGAGGGGGAAGGCGGAGCGGTGGAGAGGGAGGGGGGGAGGGGGAGGGGTGGAGAGAGGGGGAGGGGTGGAGAGAGGGGGAGGGGTGGAGAGAGGGGGAGGGGAGGGGTGGAGAGAGGGGGAGGGGTGGAGAGAGGCGGAGGTGGAGAGGTGGAGAGAGGGGGAGGGGTGGAGAGAGGGGGAGGGGAGGGGGAGAGGGGGAGGGGTGGAGAGAGGGGGAGGGGGAGGGGTGGAGAGAGGGGGAGGGGGAGGGGTGGAGAGAGGCGGAGGGGGAGGGGTGGAGAGAGGCGGAGGGGGAGGGGTGGAGAGAGGGGGAGGAGGAAGGCGGAGGGGTGGATGGGTGGAGAGGGGGAGGGGAAGGGTGGAGTGAGGGGGAGGGGTGGAGAGAGGGGGAGGGGGAGCGGTGGAGAGAGGGGAGGGGGAGGGGTGGAGAGGGGGAGGAGGAAGGCGGAGGGGTGGAGAGGGGGATGGGTGGAGAGGGGGAGGGGAAGGGTGGAGTGAGGGGGAGGGGTGGAGAGAGGGGGAGGGGAGGGGAGAGTGGGAGGGGTGGAGAGAGGGGGGGGAGAGAGGGTGAGGGGGAGGGGTGGAGAGAGGGGAGGGGGAGGGGTGGAGAGGGGGAGGGGTGGAGAGGGGGAGGGGAGGGGTGGAGGGAGGGGAGGGGGAAAGGTGGTGAGAGGGGAGGGTGGAGAGAGGGGGAGGGGGAAGGGTGGTGAGAGTGGGAGGGGGAGGGGTGGAGGGAGGGGAGGGGGAGGGGTGGAGAGAGTGGAGGGGGAGGGGTGGAGAGAGGGGAAGGGGGAGGGGTGGAGAGAGGGGGTGGGGGAGGTGTGGAGAGAGGGGAGGGGGAGGGGTGGAGAGAGGGGGAGGGGTGGAGAGAGGGGGTGGGGGAGGGGTGGAGAGAGTGGAAGGGGAGGGGTGGAGAGAGGGGGAGGGGGAGGGGTGGAGAGAGTGGAGGGGGAGGGGTGGAGAGAGGGGGAGGGGGAGAGGGGGAAGGGTAGAGAGAAGTGGAGGGGGAGGGGTGGAGAGAGGGACGGGGGAGGGGTGGAGAGAGTGGGTGGGGTGGAGAGAGGGGGAGGGGGAGGGGTGGAGAGAGGGGGAGGGGGAGGGGTGGAGAGAGGGAAAAGGGAAGGGGGGTGGGAGAAGCGGAAGGGGGAGAGGTGGAAGGGGTGAGGGGGAAAGGAATGGGGTAGAGGGAGAGGGGAAAGAGGGAGAGTGGAAAGGGGGAGAGGGCAGAGGGGGAAGGGTGGAGAGGGGGAAGGAGAAGGTGGGAGTGGGTGAAGGGGAGGGGAAAGGGGAGGAGTGAAGGAGGGAATAGGGAGGGAAAGAGGAGGAGGGAGAGGGAGAGAAGGGGAAATGGGAGGAGAGAGAGGGAGAGAGAGGGGGGAGGAGAGAGGGAGGGAGAGAGAGGGGAGAAGGGAGGGAGGGAGAGAGAGAGGGGGAGAAGGGAGGGAGGGAGAGCGAGAGAGGGGGAGGGAGAGAGGGGGAATGGGGCCGAGGAGGGGAGGAGATGTGAAACTGTGAGGTGCCGGAGAAATCCTCTCTGCTCCGCCATGCAGTTTGCCCGCGCTGCCACTTGACCCGAACTGTTAAAAATACGTTGATTCTCCAGCCCCTGTGGAGACTCGGCATTGGAGCTCTCGATTTGAAAGCTGCTGTGGTGAGGATGTGGCCGTGATGTCACTGGGTTGACGTCACTGTGATGATGTCATTATGATGACTTCCCTGTGATGATGTGGTGAGGTCACTGTTGACATCACTGTAATGATGATGTGGTGATGAAGTCATTGAGATGGAGGATCTGCTGGATTTCTGGGGCTGGAGCAGCAAAGCACACGGCGGTGCCAGCTATTAATGGGTTTTCTGGCAGTCGGCTTGGCTCGGCTCAGCTCCCTGGCTGGTCAGAGATTTTTGTTTCTATTATATATGATTTCACATATTTACTGTGGTGATGTCACTGTGATGGCGACGTCGCTGGTGATGTCACTGTGATGGCTTTACTGTACCGATGTCACTATGATGACTCACTGTGGCGATGTCTCTGGTGATGTCACTGTGATGGCTTCACTGTGGTGATATCACTGTGAAGACGTCAATGTGATCATTTCACTGTCCATGCCGGGGTTTATGCTCCCCACGAGCCTCCGCCAGGAATTTCTGCCTGGAGGACTGCGAGGCCTGATGTCAGTAATGATCATGTCCTGACTCGCTTCAAACATAGAAACATAGAAGATAGGAGCAGGAGTAGGCCATTCGGCCCCTCGAGCCTGTTCCGCCATTTAATGAGATCATGGCTGATCATCCAAACTCAGTACCCTGTCCCTGCCTTCTCCCCATATCCCTTGATCCCTTTAGCCTTAAGAAATATATCCAACTCCTTCTTGAATATATTTAATGAATTGGCCTCTACTGCCTTCTGTGGTAGAGAATTCCACAGGTTCACCACTCTCTGGGTGAAGAAATTCCTCCTCATTTCTGTCCTAAATGGCTTACCCCTTTATCCTTAGACTGTGACCCCTGGTTCTGGACTCCCCGACCATCGGGAACATCCTTCCTGCATCTAGTCTGTCCAGTCCTGTCAGAATTTTATAAGTTTCAATGAGATCCCCTCTCATTCTTCTAAACTCCAGCGAGTACAAGCCCAATCGACCCAATCTCTCCTCATACGTCATTCCTGCCATCCCAGGTATCAGCCTGGTGAATCTTCGCTGAACTCCTTCCATGGCAAGAACATCCTTCCTCAGATAAGGCGACCAAAACTGCACACAATACTCAAGATGTGGCCTCACCAAGGCCCTGTACAACTGCAGCAAGACATCCTTGCTCCTGTACTCGAACCCTCTCGCTATGAAGGCCAACATGCCATTAGCCTTCTTAACCGCCTGCTGCACCTGCATGCTTACCTTCAGCGACTGGTGCACAAGGACACCCAGGTCTCGTTGCATTTCCCCTTCACCCAATCTATTGCTGTTCAGATAATAATCTGCCTTCCTGTTTTTGCCACCAAAGTGGATAACCTCGCATTTATCCACATTATACTGCATCTACCATGCTTCTGCCCAATCACCCAACCTGTCCAAATCATATTGGATTTTCAACAGTGTGAGTACATTATTTACAGTGGACATCTGGCACCACATCCGACCTCACTGCTCTGAGTGGGAGCTCATGATTGTTGGCAGGCAGGAAAATACGGAGCTGGCTGTTTTGGGTCAGTTCAGAATAAGAGGAAATACAATTGCTGGCTTTCTGTTGAAAGTGTTAGAATGGGAAAGGTACATTTGTTGTATTGTGTCTCTGGCCTGAGGTTTAAATGAGATTCCGAACCATTAGGATGTCAATGCTTATAAAGATTATCTACTTTGCAGGATCTTTGCTGTTTTCAAAAGGACATCCTTCACACATTGCTGGAGTTGAGCTGGATTATGCTCTGGGGAACCCAAGTGAAGAGATCACCTAACCTTAAAACACTTGCACTGGGTGGCATTGATCCACATGGTTTTCTGATGTTGTGTGTTATAAGATTGCTGTACATTGCAGCGTCAGCTTGTTTTTCATCAGTGTGAAATACATGACAAGTAAAACTCTACTGTAAACACTCCCTGCAAGGGGATGGTTGGGTTGTGTTGTATGGCAAATGTGGGGGGAGGGAGGGTGAGAGGGGGAAGGGAGAGAGAAGGAGAGATGGAAGGGAGAGGGGGGAGGAGGGAGAGATGGAAGGGAGAGGGGGAGGAGGGAGAGATGGAAGGGAGAGGGGGGAGGAGGGAGAGATGGAAGGGAGAGGGGGAGGAGGGAGAGGTGGAAGGGAGAGGGGGGAGGAGGGAGTGATGGAAGGGGGAGGAGGGAGAGATGGAAGGGGGAGGGGGAGGAGGGAGATATGGAAGGGAGAGGGGGAGGAGGGAGAGGTGGAAGGGAGAGGGGGGAGGAGGGAGTGATGGAAGGGAGAGGGGGAGGAGGGAGAGATGGAAGGAAGAGGGGGAGGAGGGAGAGATGGAAGGAGAGGGGGAGGAGGGAGAGTGGAAGGAAGAGGGGGAGGAGGGAGAGATGGAAGGGAGAGGGGGAGGAGGGAGAGATGGAAGGGAGAGGGGGAGGAGGGAGAGGTGAAAGGGAGAGGGGGAGGGGGAGAGGTGGAAGGGAGAGGGGGAGGAGGAAGAGGTGGAAGGAGAGGGGGAGGAGGGAGAGATGGAAGGAGAGGGGGAGGAGGAAGAGGTGGAAGGGAGAGGGGAGGGAGAGATGGAAGGGAGAGGGGGAGGGGGAGAGGTGGAAGGGAGAGGGGGAGGAGGGAGAGATGGAAGGAAGAGGGGGAGGAGGGAGAGATGGAAGGAAGAGGGGGAGGAGGGAGAGATGGAAGGGAGAGGGGGAGGAGGGAGAGGTGGAAGGGAGAGGGGGAGGAGGGAGAGATGGAAGGAAGAGGGGGAGGAGGGAGAGGTGGAAGGAAGAGGGGGAGGAGGGAGAGATGGAAGGAAGAGGGGGAGGGGGAGAGGTGGAAGGGAGAGGGGGAGGGGGGAGAGATGGAAGGAAGAGGGGGAGGAGGGAGAGATGGAAGGAAGAGGGGGAGGGGGAGAGGTGGAAGGGAGAGGGGGAGGAGGGAGAGATGGAAGGAAGGGGGGAGGAGGGAGAGATGGAAGGAAGAGGGGGAGGAGGGAGAGATGGAAGGGAGAGGGGGAGGAGGGAGAGATGGAAGGGAGAGGGGGAGGAGGGAGAGGTGGAAGGGAGAGGGGGAGGAGGGAGAGATGGAAGGAAGAGGGGGAGGAGGGAGAGGTGGAAGGAAGAGGGGGAGGAGGGAGAGATGGAAGGAAGAGGGGGAGGGGAGAGGTGGAAGGGAGAGGGGGAGGAGGGAGAGTGGAAGGAAGAGGGGAGGAGGGAGAGATGGAAGGAGAGGGGGAGGAGGGAGAGTGGAAGGCAGAGGGAGGAGGAGAGGTGAGAAGGAGAAGGAGTAGGTGAAGTCTGGAGGGTGAATCAGAAGAAGTAGAAGAAGGAGAAGGAGAAGGTGAAGTCAGGAGGGTGAAGCAGAAGAAGCAGAAGAAGGAGAAGGAGAAGGTGAAGTCTGGAGGGTGAAGCAGAAGAAGCAGAAGAAGGAGAAGGAGAAGGTGAAGTCTGGAGGGTGAATCAGAAGAAGCAGAAGAAGGAGAAGGAGAAGGTGAAGTCTGGAGGGTGAATCAGAAGAAGGAGGGAGAGGTGGAAGGGGGAGGGGGAGGAGGGAGAGGTGGAAGGGAGAGGGGGTGGAGGAAGAGATGGAAGGGAGAGGGGGAGGAGGGAGAGATGGAAGGAAGAGGGGGAGGAGGGAGAGAGGGGAGAGGGGGAGGAGGGAGAGATGGAAGGGGGAGGGGAGGAGGGAGAGATGGAAGGGAGAGGGGGAGGAGGGAGAGGGGGAGGAGGGAGAGATGGAAGGGAGAGGGGGAGGAAGACTGAAAAACCAGACATTCTTCTTCATTAAGCATCTTCCACAGACCTCTGGAAAATGATCCATTCGTACTCAGGACAAAGAAGAGGGAAGCCCAGATGGGGCACCAGTACGGGTCAGCCAGATGTAACATCCACAGGTGCTATGTCGAAACAGTCGCCACACACATTTCAGCCACATTACTGCAGAAAGATGTCAGGTAGATAACGAGCACTGCCGGCAGGCGGGAAGACAAAGCCACCTTTTCACCACCCTGCTCCTGGGAATTTCTGCGTGGCTGATCAGAATGGCGTTGGAAGAATCATGGGAGCTGGATCCCTGCATTCGGAGTCAACTTTGATCGCAAGATGGCACAAAAACGAAGGACAGGTACAGTACGATAGCAAAATACTGCGGATACTGGAAATCCGAAATAACAGATTCGGATCAGCAGGCCAGGGCAGCATCGGTGGGGAGAGAAGACAGAGTTAACATTTCAGGTCGAAGACCTTCCGTCAGAACTGGAAAAAAGCAGGAAATGGAACAGATTTAGGGGCTGGAAAAGGGGGAGGGGATGAAAGAACAAAAGGGAAGGTCAGTGCTAGGATAGAAAGCAGGAGAGATTAAGAGACAGTGAGAGACAATAAGAGATAGTCAAGGCGAGAGGCGGTGGTAATGGGACAGGTTAAGGAACAAAGGATGGCTCTAGATGAAGTGTGAATTGCGCTGCAGAATGAAAGACAGCTGCCACGTGGGAGAGAAGAAATATAAAAGGGGGCCAAACAAAAATTGTGGATAAAAAAAAGAAGAAAATATATAAAATAACAACAGAAAATGCTGGAAATACTCAGCAGGCCAGGCAGCATCCGCGGAGAGAGAAACAGAGTTAACGTTTCAGGTCTGGGACCCTTCATCAGAACTGGAAAAAGCTGGAGATGTAACAGATATTGAGCAGGTGCAGAGACGAGGCGGTGGGGGGGGCGGGGGTTAGGAGGAGAGGAAGGAATTGAAAGAACATGCTGTGAAAATGTTGCAAATGGGAATGGCAAAATCATACTGCATGAAAAATGGGGGCAGGGATTATTATCTGAAATTGTTGAACTCGATGTTGAGTCCAGCAGACTGCAAAGTGCCCAATCGAAAGATGAGGTGCTGTTCCTCGAGCTTACGTTGAGCGTCATTGGAACAATGCAATAGCCCGAGGACAGAGAGATCAGAGTGGGAGTGAAGTGGTGAATTAAAGTGACAGGCGACCAGAAGCTCAGGGGTCACCCGTACGGACTGAGCGGAGGTGTTCCGCAAAGCGGTCGCCCAATCTACGTTTGGTCTCCCCAGTGTAGAGGAGACCACATCGTGAGCAGCGAATACAGTATATAATTATATATATATAATAAAGAAAATATATACAGGAAACTTTGTGCTATCCGGAGGTGAGCTATCCGGCAATCTGGAGCCACCGGCAAAAACCAGCAGCCGTTTTTTATTCTTTTTGTTTGTTTTTTTTGCTTTGTTTGAACAGTCAAACTGTGCAAGGTCTGTAGCTATAGCAACAGCTTCAGCTACAGAGCTTTAGGGCCACACCCGAGTGTTTAGAAGCTGTTGCTAAGCAACAGTGTTTGTTGTCAAATACGGAGATAAGAATCTCCGTATCTCTCAACATTAACTCTGGAGAGTACGGCAGTTTTGAGGGCAACGGCAGCAGCTCGGTCCCGTGGGTGCCGGATAGCACAAAGTTTCCTGTATATATATGTGATAGGGGCTGAGGTTATGATCTGAAATTGTTGAACTCTATGTTGAGTCCAGAGGGCTGTAGAGTGCCTAATCGAAAGATGAGGTGCTGTTCCTCGAGCAGGTACAGTAACCATTCACTACCACAGGTCAGTGCAACCCAGAGTAAAATAAGTCCACAACATCCAGGTTAGTTCACTCACATACAGAACCAGCCTTATAATGCAGGGAGAGCGGAGGTGGGGTGGGGGGGAGACAGATGCCTTCCATCTACCACAAACAAGAACAGGTCTGTGCAATGCTCCTGCATCAAAGCTATGCAGTAGTAGAATCCGTGTTGGTCTTTAATTGAATAATACTGAATCTGCCGTTGCCTGTGCATGTTCAGAATGAGCCAGTCTTGATACACAACCACAGTATCTTTTACAGAAAGTTTAAAGTTCAATATGTTCTTCACAATGTCCAAACAGTGTGAGATCACAATAAAGTAAATAAGCAACCGAGTTAAATCATCAAATCAGATCAGCTCAAATGTCTAGCGATCATACTGAAGCTTTATAGTCCCCTTGTCTGGCTGAACCTGGAGTACTGTATACAGTTTTAATAATCTCAACATAACAACACATCTAGAGGCAGAGGAGAGCAATCAGGCTGATCCACAATGTCAGAGGGAAGACCTATTTGGAATGACTTGACAAGCTAGCGCTTTTCAGTCTCAAAAAGAGACCTCTCGGGGGATCTGTATAGGTGTATAAAATAAGAGGATAGAGAAAGTAAACCTAGCAGAGAAGGCTAAGAGGAGATTTGATGGAGGTGTTTGAAATCATGAAGGGTTTAGATAGAGTAAACAAAGAGAAACTGTTTCTAATGACTGAAGGCGTGATAACCAGAGGGCACAGGTTAAAGGTGATTGACAAAAAACGTCAGGCGACATGAGGAAAAACTTTCATTATGCAACGAGTGGTTAGGATTTGGAATGCGCTGCCTGATAGGGTGGTGGATACAGATTCAATAGTGGCCTTCAAAAGGGAATTGGATAAATACTTGAAGGAGAAAAAATTGCAGGGATATGGGGAAAGAGCGGGGGAGTGGGACTAACTGGATTGCTCTTTGAAAATGCCGCTGCAGACTCGATGGACCGAATGGCCTCTCCTGTGCTGCACTATTCTATGAGGCACAGGTGGTGAATCTATATTGCAATATTTGTTCCATTTCTGTGTCACACAAGGGACTGAGAAAGTACTGAAACTATAGGGTCAATTCTTTGACTGTACCCTCCCAGTGTGTGCCCTCACCAGCCGGGAGCAGATATCGGGAGATTGCTAGCACAAAGCTTGCAATTTACTATCCATGATTTGTAGAAAGTAAGGGATTGTGGCATGAAATTTCCTGATAGACTTCTCCTCCGGGCAAAACACATCTTGGAACTTCCGCAAGATCTCCCGATCTATTGGCGTAACGTCCGCGATAGATTGGTGGAATCCTGAACGCTTACACATTCTCCAGGGTTTCCGCTGAACTTATTGCCGGACACCAGGAGAACCATTGCGGAAATTCACTCCCACCTGCGCCGTTTAGCAAAAAAAAAACCTACACCGCCCGCCACCGACTGCCCTCACAAGCCACCCAGCACCCAATTGGCTTTCCCTCCCCCTTTAATAATTAATTGTCCCAGTTGGTTAAAATCCCCTAACTCTTCGCTGAGCCTGTCCGCTCTGGTCATTAGATGGTGATGCTGTTATCGATGTTCACGGGACGCAGGTACTCGTACTTCAATTGCAAGCTCTCGTTGCGCTCCTGGATCGTGCGGTCGATTGTCTTCAGCTCTTCCTGAAATTCCTTGATGATATCCTGCACTGCCTCTTCAGTGAAATACTTCTCTTCGTAATCGCCTAGTTTTCTCTACACAAAAATATAAAGATTTTCTTTGAAGCATTCTCCATTATTTTTGTATTTGTGAACATTGTGCACATTGAATGAGAAGTCAGGCAGCCAGTGTGTAAGGACTAAGCACGGCCAGGTACAGAATAAAGCTCCCTCTACACTGTCCCATCAAACACTCCCAGGGCAGGTACAGCACGGGTTAGATACAGAGTAAAGCTCTCTGTACACTGTCCCATCAAACACTCCCAGGGCAGGTACAGCACGGGTTAGATACAGAGTAAAGCTCCCTCTACACTGTCCCATCAAACATTCCCAGGGCAGGTACAGCATGGGTTAGATACAGAGTAAAGCTCTCTCTACACTGTCCCATCAAACATTCCCAGGGCAGGTACAGCACGGGTTAGATACAGAGTAAAGCTCTCTCTACACGGTCCCATCAAACACTCCCAGGGCAGGTACAGCACGGGGTTAGATACAGAGTAAAGCTCCCTCTACACTGTCCCATCAAACACTCCCAGGGCAGGTACAGCATGGGGTTAGATACAGAGTGAAGCTCCCTCTACACTGTCCCATCAAACATTCCCAGGGCAGGTACAGCACGGGTTAGATACAGCGTATTGCTCTCTCTACACGGTCCCATCAAACACTCCCAGGACAGGTACAGCACGGGTTAGATACAGAGTAAAGCTCTCTCTACACGGTCCCATCAAACACTCCCAGGGCAGGTACAGCACGGGGTTAGATACAGAGTAAAGCTCCCTCTACACTGTCCCATCAAACACTCCCAGGGCAGGTACAGCATGGGTTAGATACAGAGTAAATCTCCCTCTACACTGTCCCATCAAACACTCCCAGGGCAGGTACAGCATGGGGTTAGATACAGAGTGAAACTCCCTCTACACTGTCCCATCAAACATTCCCAGGGCAGGTACAGCACGGGTTAGATACAGCGTATTGCTCTCTCTACACGGTCCCATCAAACACTCCCAGGACAGGTACAGCACGGGTTAGATACAGAGTAAAGCTCCCTCTACACTGTCCCATCAAACAGTCCCAGGGCAGGTACAGCACGGGTTAGATACAGAGTAAAACTCCCTCTACACTGTCCCATCAAACACTCTCAGGGCAGGTACAGCACGGGTTAGATACAGAGTAAAGCTCCCTCTACACTGTCGCATCAAACACTCCCGGGGCAGGTACAGCACGGGTTAGATACAGAGTAAAGCTCCCTCTACACTGTCGCATCAAACACCCCCAGGGCAGGTACAGCACGGGTTAGATACAGAAACATAGAAGATAGGAGCAGGAGTAGGCCATTCGGCCCCTCGAGCCTGCTCCGCCATTCAATGCGATCATGGCTGATCATCCAAATTCAATACCCTGTCCCTGCTTTCTCCCCATATCCCTTGATCCCTTTAGCCTTAAGAAATATATCCAACTCCTTCTTGAATATATTTAATGAATTGGCCTCTACTGCCTTCTGTGGTAAAGAATTCCACAGGTTCACCACTCTCAGGGTGAAGAAATTCCTCCTCATCTCTGTCCTAAATGGCTTACCCCTTATCCTCAGACTGTGACCCCTGGTTCTGGACTCCCCGACCATCGGGAACATCCTTCCTGCATCTAGTCTGTCTAGTCCTGTTAGAATTTTATAAGTTTCAATGAGATCCCCTCTCATTCTTCTAAACTCCAGCGAGTATAAGCCCAATCGACCCAATCTCTCCTCATACGTCATTCCTGTTAGATACAGAGTAAAGCTCCCTCTACACTGTCCCATCAAACACCCCCAGGGCAGGTACAGCACGGGTTCGATACAGAGTAAAGCTCCCTCTACACTGTCCCATCAAACAGTCCCAGGGCAGGTACAGCACGGATTAGATACATAGTAAAGCTCCCTCTACACTGTCCCATCAAACACTCCCAGGGCAGGTACAGCACGGATTAGATACATAGTAAAGCTCCCTCTACACTGCCCCATCAAACACTCCCTGGGCAGGTACAGCACGGGTTAGATACATAGTAAAGCTCCCTCTACACTGTCCCATCACACACTCCCGGGGCAGGTACAGCACGGGTTAGATACATAGTAAAGCTCCCTCTACACTGTCCCATCACACACTACCAGGGCAGGTACAGCACGGGTTAGATACAGAGTAAAGCTCCCTCTACACTATATTACAAGAGGGACTAAAGTTTTCTATAAATATGGAATTAAACATGTGCAATAACGGGCCGAATTTTGCAGTGGGTATGACGGCGTTCTCTGAGAGTAAGCCATCATACCACCTTTGAAATATACCGCAAGTTCAGGATTTCTGCCTGCGCTAAACCCCAAACTTGCGATCTGTCAAGGTACGCCTTGACACATGATCCGCACCGCCTTGGAAATCCCAATTGCTGGCGCAGAGTCGGGCTACTTGCCCACCGACTGCCCAGTAATTACGGATGTTTTCCATATCGTTAGTGAAAGCAGGCGCAGGAGCCTGTTTCACACCTTTAAAGATCTCTCTATGTATATTGTGTACGTTCTGGTGGAGGAAACATTTTTTTGTCGGCCGAGTTTCATTTAAATTACTTTGGGAAGTTGAATAAGAAAGTTAAATACAGTGAGCATCTATCAGGTTTCAGTGACCAATTCTGTCCTTTCAACTCATAAATGAACAACATAACAAACAATATAATGGCCCAGTACTTCGGGTCCCAACGCGTGAATAAGGACGGGGTACTCACGCGTTGACCCGATGGAAGTGCCGGTTTCTTGCATGCACAGTGCATGTGCGGGAAACCGGCATTTCCTCCAAGGGGTTCAGAGGTCCAACGTGTGCACGCAGTACTCTACGCGCACGCGTTGAACTTCCTTCTTTTTGACAGGTTTGCCCGTGTGTAAGGGCCTCAACTTTTTACGAATGTAAAAAGGACACGTAAGGACTTGATTCATTAAGGTAAGTGGTCTATTATTTAAAATGATAACATTTTTTCCACAGCTTTATTGTTTTTAAGGACTTTACAGTAAGGTAAGTGTATTTTTAGACCCGATTTTTAAAAAAATATATTTTTTTAAAATTTGAATAATTGTTTAAAATAGTTTTTTAAAGTTATTTATAGTTCATTTAATTAGTGGGATGTTTTTTAAAATTTTATTTAAAGTTTAAGTAGTGTTTTGGGCGCCTGTAGTTTTCATGAGTTTGACAGTTCTTACCATCAAACTCATGAATGAAGTTTTCCCTCCCCTGATTGGCTGCCCAGTGCTCACCTGATCCCAGCCAGCACATCGCACTAACCACGCCGCTGGATCAGGTAAGCACATCGCGCCGACATCTGAACCGGGCCAGTGACAGGAATTCCAAGCAGGCCCAGGCTTCAGCTGTCGGCGCGCCGGGTAAGTGCACATCGGGGGCTTGCGCGCGCGGCAAGCCCCCGAACCTAATTTCTGGGCCATTGCATCTATAAGAAGAAAAATAGATGAATCTATTACCAGTCTAAATGAGGTCTGTATAATATATTTTAATCCTGAAAATTAACTTTGAATATATGACTGGGAATCACTTTCTGAAGTTCAACAACATATAAAACATTCTTAGACCTTTACTGAATATCAAAACAGGAAGTTGTGTACATAGGGACTAATAAATTGTGAGTTTGGATGAAAACAATAAAACAAAATGCTGATATATGAAGTAAGCCCAAGTTACCAGTTTAATTAAAAGTTTTTAGAAGCTTTTAGTAACATAGCAGCATAGGGACAGGAGCAGGCCATTCAGCCCCTCGAGCCTGTTCCGCCATTCAATGTGATCATGGCTGATCTGCGACCTAACTCCATATACCCGCCTTTGCCCCATATCCCTTAATACCTGTGGTTAACAAAAATCTATCAATCTCAAATTTAAAATTAACAATTGATCGAGCATCAATTGCCCTTTGTGGAAGAGAGTTCCAAACTTCTACCACCCTTTGTGTGTAGAAGTTTTTCCTAATTTCACTCCTGAAAGGTCTGGCACTAATTTTTAGACTATGCCCCCCTAGTCCTAGACTCCCCAACCAGCGGAAATAGTTTCTCTCTATCTACCCTATCTGTTCCCCTTAATATCTTGAAAATTTCAATCAGATCACCCCTTAACCTTCTAAATTCTAGGGAATACAACCCTAGTTTGTGTAATCGCTCCTCGTAGCTTAACCCTTGAAGTCCGGGTATCATTCTGGTAAACCTACGCTGCACTCCCTCCAAGGCCAATATATCCTTCCTAATGTGCGGTGCCCAGAACTGCTCACAGAACTCCAGGTGTGGTCTAACCAGGGTTTTGTGTAGCTGCAGCATAACTTCTACCCCCTTGCACTCTACTCTTCTAGATATAAAGGCCAGCATTCCATTAGCCTTTTTGATTATTTGCTGTACCTGTTCATGACATTTTAATGCTCTATGTACCCGGACCCCCCAAGTCTCTTTGGACCTCCACTGTTTTTAGCCTTTCACCATTTAGAAAGTACCCTGTTCTATCCTTTTTAGGTCCAAAAGTGGATGACCTCACATTTGCCTACATTGAAATCCATTTGCCACAGTTTTGCCCATTCACTTAATCTACCAATATCCCTTTGTAATTTTATGCTTTCATCTACACTGCCTACAAAGCTGCCTATCTTTGTGACAACTGCAAATTAGGATATGTGGCTTTCTATCCCTTCACGTAAGTCGTTAATAAATAGTGTGAATATTGAGGCCCCAACACAGATCCGTCCTGCACCAAAACTTTTAGAAGTTTTTAAAGCTTTTTAAAATGTAATTTCAATGGACGAGACGGAAAGAGGTTTCGGTGGGCGTGGCTTAGTTTTGACAGCTTTTGTGGGCGTGCCTTCCCTTACGCTGCGTTCCTCCTTCGCGATGTAATAGGCTGCGCACAACCCTGCAGCACCGAAGAGGATGTCACCGTTCTGGGCCTCGCACAAGGTAAGTTCGTATTCTTTTCATAGGTCGGCGGCCTACTCGGTAGCTATGCTGACGACCGCAATTTTTGGGCCCAGGAATTCAAGAGAAACATCTTTACCAAGAGAGTGGTGAGAATGCGGAACTCGCTACCACGGGGAGTGGTTGAGGCGAATGGTATAGATGAATACAAGTGGAAGCGAGATAAGCACACGAGGGAGAAAGGAATAAAAGGATATGTTGATGGGGTGAGATGAAGAGGGGTGGGAGGAGGCTCGTATGGAGCATAAACACCGGCACGGGCCAGCTGGGCTGAATGGCCTGTTTCTGTGGTGTAAATACTGTTATAAATCTCATCATCAAGAAACTACTTATGAAATAACGCTGGACGGCCAGCTGGTGGCGCCGTCCAAGGAGTATAAATACTCGGGTGTGGGCCCAGCTTTGCAGGGACATTTTGTAAGACAAGGAACTAGTGAAGTACAACTAGACCTCCATGTTCTGAAACAAGTTGATTAAAGCCTTGCTTTATGCTCCAACCAAGTGCGTAGTGAGTTTTATTACGTCAAATACTTTACTTTGTAACTATATATTTTAAAAACAGTACCCTAAGGATCCAGGAAAACAACATTTAAACAACACTTGAAGTCTATTTAGAATCTGTTGATGATTTCTTCAAAAAGAAAAGGAATTGTCCAAGAGCCGTGGCTCTGTGGGTGGCACTCTCGCCTCTGAGTCAGAAGGTTGTGGGTTCAAGTCCCACTCCAGGGATGTGAACACAAAAATCTAGGCTGACACTCCAGTGTAGTGCCGAGGGAGCACTGCACTGTCGGAGGTGCTGTCTTTCAGATGAGACGTTAAACCGAGGCCCCGTCTGCTCTCCCAGGTGGATGTAAAAGATTCCCTGTCACTATTGGAAGAAGAGCAGGGGGAGTTCTCCCCGGTGTCCTGGCCAATATTTAGCCCTCAATCAACAGCACTACAACAGATTATCTGGTCGTTATCATATTGCTGTCTGTGGGAGCTTGTTGTGCTCAAATTGGCTGCCGTGTTTCCTTACATTACAACAGTGGCCACACTTCAAAAAGGTAGATAAGGTGGTTAAAAAGGCATATGGGATACTTGCCTTCATTAGCCGAGGCATAGAATATAAGAGCAGGGAGATTATGATGGAGCTGTACAAAACGTTATTTAGGCCACAGCTGGAATACTGTGTGCAGTTCTGGTCGCCACACTATAGGAAGGATGTGATTGCTTTGGAGAGGGTGCAGAGGAGATTCACCAGGATGTTACCTGGGCTGGAGCGCTTCAGCTATGAAGAGAGACTGGACAGGCTGGGGTTGTTTTCCTTAGAGCAGAGAAGGCTGAGGGGGGACCTGATTGAGGTGTACAAGATTATGAGGGGCATAGATAGGGTAGGTAGAAAGGAACTTTTCCCCTTAGTAGAGGGGTCAATAACCAGGGGGCATAGTTTCAAGGTGAGGGGCAGGAGGTTTAGAGGGGATTTGAGGAAAAACCTTTTCACCCAGAGGGTGGTTGGAATCTGGAACTCGCTGCCTGAAAGGGTGGTAGAGGCAGGAACCCTCACAACATTCAAGAAGCATTTAGATGAGCACTTGAAACGCCATAGCATACAAGGCTACGGACCAAGTGCTGGAAAATGGGATTAGAATAGACAGGGCTTGATGGCCAGTGCGGACACGATGGGCCGAAGGGCCTCTTTCTGTGCTGTATAACTCTATGACTTCATTGGCTGTAAGGCACTTTGGGACATTTGGAAAGGCGCTATAGAAATGCAAGTCTTTCTCTTAACATACTTTTTTAAAAAACAGCCAAGTAACAGTCCTGGCGCTGTGTGTTACAGAGGTCATCAGCTTAACACTTACAGTCCTTTCCTCCTTCCTACACTCAATGACAGAAAATTCGGTTCTAAGGTCGTTAATCTGATTAACTTCATCAGTGGTATGGCCCTGAGTCAAATGCAAGTGTGGGGCAAAATTTCCCATCACAACCAAGTCTAGAGAGATGCAGGCCAGATCCTCACCTGGAAGGGTGTTGGCGGGCGGGAGGAGCTGAGCTCAATCCTGTCCTCATAGTTGTCCATGCATGTCAGTTCCACCAAGGGGTGTTGAATAGTGGTCAGGAGCATGAAACCAGGCCAACATTCCCCTCTTAACCCTGGAATGCTGAGGCAAGTTTTAACACCCATAACATGGCCTAGACTTGGATCAGCGCCGATCAAACCTGGGGTCGGCCTTGTCTGTATGGCTGAGCTACTCACTGACTTAACCAGCTGAGCTATCAGGGATGCCTGGCATCAGTGGGCATGAGGCCGCTGAATTTCCATGGGGATTCTCCTGCTTCTTTGCTGTAACACCATTGTTTAGACCATTTTTTCCATGGTTCTGCCACCAAAGTTAGAATGGGTGAGCAGGAGAAATCCTTCGGAATGGAGCGATTGAAATAGAGGGTATGCAGGAAGCCAGAATTGGAAGTGCGCAGATATCTTGGAGGGTTGTAGGGCTGGAGGAGGTGCCAAGAGATAGGGAGGGGGGGGGTGGTGGCGAGGCCATGGATGGATCTGAACACAAGGATGAGAATTTTAAAATCGAGGCATTGCTGGTCCGGGAGCCAATGTAGGTCAGTGAGCTCAAGTGGGCGTGATGGGTGCATGTTCACGGGCAGCAGAGCTTACCATTGCAGCCTGTGGGCGGCTCAGATGCCAGGTGATTGCCATCTGGATGCAGGACTGGGTGATCTCCGGCAGGGATTCCATGATGTGCTCCATAGTCACTGTCCCCTTGGCGGTGGGAGGAGGCTTCCTCATCGAGCAGGG
The DNA here is from genome assembly GCF_052327205.1 of Somniosus microcephalus. Taxonomy (NCBI): domain Eukaryota; kingdom Metazoa; phylum Chordata; class Chondrichthyes; order Squaliformes; family Somniosidae; genus Somniosus; species Somniosus microcephalus. The sequence continues at coordinate 44,372,973 of NW_028225182.1, read as the reverse complement.
AAAGTTAGGCACCCAGGCACCCCAGTCGTACTGTTGAGTGACAGAAGGAAAATTAAATTCAGTCAAGTGGAACTGGGCAGAGGCAGACGGGCACAGCGAGCAGTCAGCCTTGTGCTCTGCACCGGTGCTCAGGGTGGTGCTTGCTCCCAGGATTCCCAGCTGCCATTCATAAAAAGGAAACCGGAAATTAGCTCTCCTGGTGGCTCACTGGGTAAAGGCACCACCCAGCGTGTTACTGAGCCATTCAGGGCCAGTAGGTCCCAGCTTCAATCTCTGGTCTGTCACCCGATCACAGCCAGGGCAGCAGTTGAAATGACACAAGTGGCCTTAGGGCACCTTGAGTGGAGAGCGGTAAACTCTGCCAGGATTCCGGATTGCTGTACAAGCGTCCTTTGTTGGAGAGTGCTCGCACTGGTGAGGACGGACTCAAGCTTGGCCTGCGATGGGCCTGCAGCTCAACGGAATGATACCGCACCGAAGGAGGCCATTCGGCCCGTCGTGCCTGTGCCGGTATCGCCAGTTGACACTCCCTGCCTATTCTCCCAAAGAATGCTCGCTTTGGTGAGGTACCAGCTGGTGCCCAGAGTCTGTGGAACTGCAACCCAGCAAACAGTGCAGGTCTTCAGGAGAGGAGGGGAGGGACACAACAAATAAACCCAGGGGGTAAATTAAACCAACGACAAAACCATACAGAGTGCCTGAGTGATCTGGAAGGGTTACCTGTCCATTATTCACGGCCGCGTGCTGAGCACTGGAGGTGAAGATCACCATGGTGAGGAACTTGCAGAGTTCAGTCCTGGTACTGAACGATGTCGGAATTCCTAAAAAAATACACAGTGAGTTAGCACTAAGCATTCCCAGGTTAGATACAGATTAAAGCTCCCTCTACACTGTCCCATCAAACACTCCTAGGGCAGGTACAGCACGGGTTAGATACAGAGTAAAGCTCCCTCTACACTGTCCCATCAAACACTCCCAGGGCAGGTACAGCATGGGTTAGATACAGAGTAAAGCTCCCTCTACACTGTCCCATCAAACACTCCCAGGGCAGGTACAGCACGGGTTAGATACAGAGTAAAGCTCCCTCTACACTGTCCCATCAATCACTCCCAGGGCAGGTACAGCACGGGTTAGATACAGAGTAAAGCTCCCTCTACACTGTCCCATCAAACACTCCCAGGGCAGGTACAGCACGGGTTAGATACAGAGTAAAGCTCCCTCTACACTGTCCCATCAAACACTCCCAGGGCAGGTACAGCACGGGTTAGATACAGAGTAAAGCTCCCTCTACACTGTCCCATCAAACACTCCCAGGGCAGGTACAGCACGGGTTAGATACAGAGTAAAGCTCCCTCTACACTGTCCCATCAAACACTCCCAGGGCAGGTACAGCACGGGTTAGATACAGAGTAAAGCTCCCTCTACACTGTCCCATCAAACACTCCCAGGGCAGGTACAGCACGGGTTAAATACAGAGTAAAGCTCCCTCTACACTGTCCCATCAAACACTCCCAGGGCAGGTACAGCACGGGTTAGATACAGAGTAAAGCTCCCTCTACACTGTCCCATCAAACACTCCCAGGGCAGGTACAGCACGGGTTAGATACAGAGTAAAGCTCCCTCTACACTGTCCCATCAAACACTCCCAGGGCAGGTACAGCACGGGTTAGATACAGAGTAAAGGTCCCTCTACACTGTCCCATCAAACACTCCCAGGGCAGGTACAGCACGGGTTAGATACAGAGTAAAGCTCCCTCTACACTGTCCCATCAAACACTCCCAGGGCAGGTACAGCACGGGTTAGATACAGAGTAAAGCTCCCTCTACTCTGTCCCATCAAACACTCCCAGGGCAGGCACAGCACAGGTTAGATACAGAGTAAAGCTCCCTCTACACTGTCCCATCAAACACTCCCAGGGCAGGCACAGCACGGGTTAGATACAGAGTAAAGCTCCCTCTACACTGTCCCATCAAACACTCCCAGGGCAGGCACAGCACAGGTTAGATACAGAGTAAAGCTCCCTCTACACTGTCCCATCAAACACTCCCAGGGCAGGTACAGCACAGGTTAGATACAGAGTAAAGCTCCCTCTACACTGTCCCATCAAACACTCCCAGGGCAGGTACAGCACGGGTTAGATACAGAGTAAAGCTCCCTCTACACTGTCCCATCAAACACTCCCAGGGCAGGTACAGCACAGGTTAGATACAGAGTAAAGCTCCCTCTACACTGTCCCATCAAACACTCCCAGGGCAGGTACAGCACGGGTTAGATACAGAGTAAAGCTCCCTCTACACTGTCCCATCAAACACTCCCAGGGCAGGTACAGCACAGGTTAGATACAGAGTAAAGCTCCCTCTACACTGTCCCATCAAACACTCCCAGGGCAGGTACAGCACGGGTTAGATACAGAGTAAAGCTCCCTCTACACTGTCCCATCAAACACTCCCGGGGCAGGTACAGCACAGGTTAGATACAGAGTAAAGCTCCCTCTACACTGTCCCATCTAACACTCCCAGGGCAGGTACAGCACAGGTTAGATACAGAGTAAAGCTCCCTCTACACTGTCCCATCAAACACTCCCAGGGCAGGTACAGCATGGGTTAGATACCGAGTAAAGCTCCCTCTACACTGTCCCATCAAACACTCCCAGAGACCGGATTGGGTGATGGCTGGCATGGATTCCATGATGCGCTCCATAATCTTGGCCCCGGGAGACGGTTTCCACATTTGAGCAGGGCGTGTTGCGCACACTGGGGCTCTGATTACCATCACCGCTCAATGGTGTTTGTGCGCAGGTCAGGTGTGCACTGGACTGAGCTTGGCTGTGAGGCTCACTGCCACAAGCACATGTCTGGCTGACGCACATGGAAAATGGCCACTTTGGGTGAGGTACTAGAGGTCTGTGACCAGGAATCTCAGCGCCTTCAGGAGAGGAATACAGGACCCTGGCTGATCTGTATCTTAACTTCTGGGGAGAAAACAGTAATAAAAAGGAGACACCTAGGGGAGGAGCATCCATCGCTGCCAGACGACACAAAGCTGGGTGGGCGTGTGTGATGTGAGGAAGATGCCGAGAAACTCCAGTACGATTTGGACAGGTTGGATGATTGGGCAGATGCGTGGCAGATGCAGTATAATGTGGATAAATGCGAGGTTATCCACTTTGGTGGCAAAAACAGGAAGGCAGATTATTATCTGAACGGGAATAGATTGGGAGAAGGGGATGTGCAACAAGACCTGGGTGTTCTTGTGCAGCAGTCGCTGAAGGTAAGCATGCAGGTGCAGCAGGCGGTTAAGAAGGCAAATGGTATGTTGGCCTTCGTAGTGAGAGGGTTTGAGTACAGGAACAAGGATGTCTTGCTGCAGTTGTACAGGGCCTTGGTGAGACCACACCTTGAGTATTGTGTGCAGTTTTGGTCGCCTTATCTGAGGAAGGATGTTCTTGCCAAGGAGGGAGTGCAGTGAAAATTCACCAGACTGATACCTGAGATGGCAGGAATGACGTATGAGGAGAGATTGGGTCGATAGGGCTTATACTCACTGGAGTTTAGAAGAATGAGAGGGGATCGCATTGAAACTTATAAAATTCTAACAGGACTAGACAGACTAGATGCAGGATGTTCCCGATGGCGGGGGAGTCCAGAACTAGGGGTCACAGTCTAAGGATAAGGGGTAAGCCATTTAGGACAGAGATGAGGAGGGATTTCTTCACCCAGAGAGTGGTGAACCTGTGGAATTCTCTGCCACAGAAGGCAGTTGAGGCCAATTCATTAAATATATTCAAGAAGGAGTTGGATATGTTTCTTAAGGCTAAAGGGATCAAGGGATATGGGGAGAAAGCAGGGACAGGGTACTGAGTTTGGATGATCAGCCATGATCTCATTGAATGGCGGAGCAGGCTCGAGGGGCTGAATGGCCTACTCCTGCTCCTATCTCCTATGTTTCTATGTTTCTGCTGCAGCTGTGCTCCACTGTTAGCTTATCACTGTAATAGGGAGAATCCTGGTCATGACACTCTTTGAAAGGAAAGCAGTCCACCTGTAGCAGTTTCTGCTCACGCACCAGTTAACATTCACTTACCAGAGTTTTTAAGATCTTGAAATCCAACTTCAGTGAGGTCCTTAATCCAGGCCTGAAGCTCAGGATCATCCGTGACTTGCTGGTCATTCTCGTAGTAGAACATCACAATCTTGGTCACGAAGCTGAAGGTCACATTCAGATGTGTTAAGGATCAGTCACGAGTGCAAAAACACTTTACACGCTGTGGTAAACCACTGTTTGTATTCCTGTTTGTCCTGTTTGTATTCCACTGTGTACATGCCTGGACATGCCTCGGCTGACTCCTCCCACAGGTCCTAGTATAAAGGTGACTGCTCCCCAGCCCTTAGTATCATGGACCGGTCGACCACGCGAGGCAGACCTCCATTCTGTTGTTAATAAAAGCCTTTAGTTACTCTTCTAACTCTCAGTCTTTTATGAGTAATTGATAGCACATCAATTTTATTAACAACATTTTTATAATGGAGAAGATCCTCACACCAGCATGCCTGGACTTAGATCATCGGGAGGCGGACTCATCCACCAAGTTTACTCACTGGCTTAAGTGTTTCGAAAAATTCCTGACCGCCTCCGAAGCAATCAAATCGGACGAGGACAAACTGGATGTCCTGACCTCCAAAGTGAACCACCGAGTGTACTCGGTCATCCAAGACGCGACCTCGTACGTGGACGCTATCAAGCTCCTCAAGGACCAGTACACGCGCCCAGTGAACGAAGTGTACGCCAGGCACCTCCTGGGGAGTCGTAAACAACAACCTGGGGAATCGACCGTGGAATACCTTCAGGCACTGTCTGTGCTTGGCCGGGCCTGTGGTTGTAAGGATGTAAAGGCCGCCGTGTACACAGAGGAACTTATCCGGGACGCTTTTGTAGCGGGCCACAGATCCAATTACACCCGACAGCGACTGTTGGAGCAGAGTAACCTCGACCTCAACAAGGCCTCTGAACTCGCACTATCGTTGGATGCAGCCTACCAGGGCATGGATGCCTACTCCTCTGCACTGTGGACGCCGCGGGGAATGACAGCCTGGGACACGGTAGGACCGCCTCATAGCGCCGTGCCACCCCAGCCACACCCCAACAACGGCCCAACTACCGCAGCAGTGTCCCAAGGCCAGACAGCAGTGCCCCAAGGCCAGAAATGCTACTTCTGTGGCCAGGCAAAACACCCCAGAGCGCGCTGCCCGGCGAAAAACGCGATCTGCTCGGGCTGCGGGAAGAAGGGACACTACGCTAGCGCCTGCAGGGCCAAAGCCACCCCGAACCCCAGCAGCGCCGCGTGTGGGCCATGCGGGCCGCCATCTTGGACCTCCCCGGCCATGTGCGAATCACCGGTACAGCAGCCATTTTGGACGCCTCCAGCCACATGGGGATCATGGACGCCGCCATCTTGGACGACAGCCGGGACGCAGCAGGCCCCCGACACCGCCTCATCTGATACCCGCAGCGACACACCGACCCCTACGCTGGCATCCGTTACACTGGACCAAGCGAGACCGCACCAACTGGCCAGTTCCACAATGGACATTAAGGTAAATGGTCACGATACAATCTGCCTTTTTGACTCTGGGAGCACGGAGAGCTTCATCCACCCCGACACGGTGCGGCGTTGCTCTCTCCCAGTCCTGCCTGCGCAACAGCGGATTTCTATGGCCTCCGAGTCCCAGTCGGCGGACATCGGCGGCTACTGCGTGGTGACACTCGTAGTAGACGGGACCGTGTACGATCATTTTAAACCTCTGGTCCTGCCTGACCTCTGCGCTGCCGTCCTGCTGGGGTTAGATTTTCAGTGCCACCTTAAAAGTGTTACGATGGCGTACGGTGGACCCCTACCCCCACTCACAGTCCGCAGCCAGCAGCTTCCAAATTGCCCACCGCGCACCAGGTGCAACCTCTCCACACTCAGAGTCACCCCCCCCCAACTGTTTGCTAACCTCACCCCCGACTGTAAGCCCATCGCCACAAAGAGCAGGCGATACAGTGCCGGGGACAGGGTTTTCATTCAAACCGAAGTGGAGCGGCTCCTGAAAGAAGGGATTATTGAGGGCAGCACCAGCCCCTGGCGAGCCCAGGTTGTGGTCGTTAAGACCGGCGAGAAGCAGCGCCTGGTCATCGACTACAGCCAGACAATAAATCGCTACACCCTGCTGGACGCCTACCCACTCCCCCGTATAGCTGATATGGTCAACCAGATCGCGCAGTACCGCGTCTTCTCGACCATTGACCTGAAATCAGTGTACCACCAGCTCCCCATCCGCCCTGAGGACCGCCAGTACACTGCCTTTGAGGCAAACGGCCGCCTCTATCACTTCCTTAGGGTTCCCTTTGGCGTCACCAACGGGGTCTCCGTCTTCCAAAATGCGTTGCAGGCCACTTTCCCATATCTGGACAATGTGACCATCTGCGGCCGTGACTTGCAGGACCATGACGCAAACCTCGAAAAATTCCTCCGCACCGCCCAACTCCTAAACCTGACATATAACAAGGAGAAGTGCATATTCCGCACAAACCGCCTCGCCATCCTTGGCTGTGTTGTGGAACACGGAGTCATCGGCCCCGACCCCGACCGGATGCGTCCCCTTATGGAACTTCCACTGCCCCACTGCCTCAAGGCCCTGAAGAGGTGCCTAGGGTTTTTCTCCTATTACGCCCAGTGGGTCCCCTACTATGCGGACAAGGCCCGTCCGCTGATCAAGTCCACCTCTTTTCCCTTGACGGCAGAGGCCCGCTTAGCCTTCCACCGTATCAAGGAGGACATTGCCAAAGCCACCATGCACGCAGTGGACGAATCCATCCCCTTCCAGGTGGAAAGCGACGCGTCTGACTTTGCCCTGGCCGCTACCCTCAATCAGGCGGGGAGACCCGTGGCCTTCTTTTCACGAACCCTCCAAGGCCCGGAGACCAGACACTCCGCTGTTGAGAAGGAGGCCCAGGCGATTGTGGAGGCTGTGCGTCATTGGAGGCACTACCTGGCCGGAAAACGATTTACCCTGCTCACTGACCAGCGTTCAGTTGCTTTTATGTTTAACAACAAGCAGAGGGGCAAAATCAAAAATGACAAGATCTTGAGGTGGAGAATCGAACTTTCCACCTACAACTACGAGATCTTGTACCGGCCCGGGAAGCTAAATGAACCCCCGGATGCGCTATCGCGTGGCACCTGCGCCAGCGCGCAGATCGATAGACTGCGGGCCCTCCACAATGACCTCTGCCACCCGGGGGTCACCAGGTTCTTCCACTTCATCAAGGCCCGCAACCTGCCTTACTCTATTGAGGAGGTCAGGACCATGACCAGGAACTGCCAAGTCTGCGCTGAGTGCAAACCGCACTTTTATAGACCAGACAGGGCCCACCTGATAAAAGCCACTCGCCCCTTCGAGCGCCTGAGCGTCGATTTTAAAGGGCCTCTCCCCTCCTCCGACCGCAATGTGTACTTCCTCAATATTATTGATGAGTACTCCCGTTTCCCGTTCGCCTTCCCCTGCCCGGACATGACCAGTGCCACGGTCATTAAATGTCTGAACAACCTCTTCACCCTGTTCGGCTTCCCCAGCTATATCCATAGCGACCGGGGCTCATCGTTTATGAGCGACGAACTCCGTCAGTACCTGCTAACTAGGGGTATTGCCACAAGCAGGACCACCAGTTACAATCCCCGGGGGAACGGACAGGTGGAAAGAGAAAATGCGACAGTTTGGAAGGCCGTCCTGCTAGCCTTAAAGTCTAGGGGCCTTCCAACCTCCCGCTGGCAGGATGTGCTCCCCGATGCGCTCCACTCTATTCGGTCACTGCTCTGCACTGCCACTAACGCCACCCCTCATGAGAAAATGTTTGTCTTCCCAAGGAAGTCCACATCGGGGACATCGCTACCGCCATGGCTGACGTCCCCAGGGCCGGTCCTACTGAGGAGACACGTGAGGACCCATAAAACGGACCCCCTGGTCGAGAGGGTCGACCTCCTCCACGCCAACCCCCAGTATGCTTACATCGCATACCCGGACGGGCGGGAGGACACAGTCTCCATAAGAGACCTTGCACCCTCGGGGGCTGCAGTAACCCACTACCCACTACCACCCCCCCCCACGATCCGATATCCAGCCCCAGCAGACGGCAGGCCTGGGCCCCGCGACCCGCTCGACATCTACGAGGACGACACGCCTGTGCCACAGCCTACGCTGGACTCGACGCCGGAAACTTCACTACCCCTGCCGTCGCCACGCAGATCACAGCGGCAGACAAGACCTCCGGAGAGACTCCAATACACTAACTTTTAATACACTTCACCCCGCCGGACTCAATTTTAAACAAGGGGTGAATGTGGTAAACCACTGTTTGTATTCCTGTTTGTCCTGTTTGTATTCCACTGTGTACATGCCTGGACATGCCTCGGCTGACTCCTCCCACAGGTCCTAGTATAAAGGTGACTGCTCCCCAGCCCTTAGTATCATGGACCGGTCGACCACGCGAGGCAGACCTCCATTCTGTTGTTAATAAAAGCCTTTAGTTACTCTTCTAACTCTCAGTCTTTTATGAGTAATTGATGGCGCATCACACGCTATGTACAACCTTGTAGGATAAAGGTCATAGAAACATAGAAACATAGAAGACAGGAGCAGGAGTAGGCCATTCGGCCCCTCGAGCCTGCACCGCCATTCAATGAGACCATGGCTGATCATTCACACTCAGTACCCTGTCCCTGCTTTCTCCCCATATCCCTTGATCCCTTTAGCCTTAAGAAATATATCTAACTCCTTCTTGAATATATTTAATGAATTGGCCTCTACTGTCTTCTGTGGTAGAGAATTCCACAGGTTCACCACTCTCTGGGTGAAGAAATTCTTCCTCATCTCTGTCCTAAATGGCTTACCCCTTATCCTTAGACTGTGACCCCTGGTTCTGGACTCCCCGGCCATCAGGAACATCCTTCCTGCATCTAGTCTGTCTAGTCCTGTTAGAATTTTATAAGTTTCAATGAGATCCCCTCTCATTCTTCTAAACTCCAGTGAGTATAAGCCCAATCGACCCAATCTCTCCTCATACGTCATTCCTGCCATCCCAGGTATCAGCCTGGTGAATCTTCACTGCACTCCCTCCACGGCAAGAACGTCCTTCCTCAGATAAGGCCACCAAAACTGCACACAATACTCAAATTGTGGTCTTGTGGGGGACTACGGTCTCCCGCGTAAAGAAATAGGCAACACAGCGAGCTACAAGAAATAGGTCTTTACTCCAACTCTCACAATACAGTACTGAATTCGTGAAGCCCGCGAACCTGTGATGACTCACGGATTGGTCACCTGCTGGAACCTGATTGGTTTTCCTTCTATCAGCAGCAGGCAAGTCTGAACGTGCCTTATTCCTCTCAGCTTGCAACTGTCTTGCGGGGGGAGGGGAATACAGCAGTTAAAAGGGCATTATACAGGTTTATCTACATACACACAGTGTTTCCCCAATGTGGCAACGCCACAGTCTCACCAAGGCCCCAACAACTGCAGCAAGACATCCTTGCTCCTGTACTCAAACCCTCTCGCTACGAAGGCCAACATACCATTTGCCATTTTAACCGCCTGCTGCACCTGCATGCTTACCTTCAGCGACTGGTGCACAAGGACACCCAGGTCTCGTTGCACTTCCCCTTCTCCCAATCTATTGCCGTTCAGATAATAATCTGCCTTCCTGTTTTTGTCACCAAAGTGGATAACCTCGCATTTATCCACATTATGTTGCATCTGCCATGCTTCTGCCCAGTCACCCAACCTGTCCAATGGCTGAAGGGTCGGTAACCAGAGGGCACAGATTTACAGTGATCAGCAATTGAAGCGACAGCAAGTCCTCTGAAGGATAATCCCCGCAATAAGAAGGCAAAACAAGGAATGAGAAACGACCATTCATTTCATCACACTGTGCCACCCCATACAGAGCCATCCACACCTTGAACTGGTGTGGACTCTCCCAGAGCCACTTATAGAATCAGAGAATAGCACAGCACAGGAGGAGGTCATTCGGCCCATCGAGTCTGTGCCGGCTCTTTCGAAGAGCAATCCAGTTAATCCCACTCCATCCGCTCTTTCCCCATATCCCTGCAATTTTTTCCCCTTCGAGTATTTATCCAATTCCCTTTGGAAGACTACTATTGAATCTGTATCCACCGCCCTATCAGGCAGCGCGTTCCAAATCCTAACGATAGAAACATAGAAGATAGGAGCAGGAGTAGGCCATTCGGCCCCTCGAGCCTGCTCCGCCATTCAATGAGATCATGGCTGATCATCCAAATTCAGTACCCTGTCCCTGCCTTCTCCCCATATCCCTTGATCCCTTTAGCCTCAAGAAATATATCCAACTCCTTCTTGAATATATTTAATGAATTGGCCTCTACTGCCTTCTGTGGTAGAGAATTCCACAGGTTCACCACTCTCTGGGTGAAGAAATTCCTCCTCATCTCAGTCCTAAATGGCTTACCCCTTTATCCTTAGACTGTGACCCCTGGTTCTGGACTCCCCTGCTATTGGGAACATCCTTCCTGCATCTAGTCTGTCTCGTCCTGTTAGAATTTTATAAGTTTCAATGAGATTACATAAAACCACTCGTTACATAAAAAGGTTTTTCCTCCTGTTGCCTCTGGTTCTTTTGCCAATCACCGTAACTCTGTGCCCTCTGGTTATCGACCCTCCAGCCATTGGGAACAGTTTTCCTTTATTCACTCTATCTAAATCCTTCGTGATTTTAAACACCTCGATCAAATCTCCTCTTCGCCTTCATCTTAATCTCCTGAGGGAGGAGAAACCTTTCCCAGAGAAAACCGTGAGACTTCTCCCCGACTCCCATGGACAACGGGACGGAATCTCAATCAGGAGATCAATCTAAGCTCAGGAGCCTTTCCCACTCGCCTCCCATATCCCAGATTAGCAAAGACTTCGCCGCCTATCACTTACTTGTGAATCGCAGACCATATCTTCAGGCCGTCATCTTTATAATAGTAGCCCTTTAGTTCATTGACTCCACGCAGCTCCAAGCTTTCTGGTAGGCACAATGATTGGTAGGTGATGGCGAGGAACTCTCTCTGAGTTAGCAAAGTGTGGCCTGCAACCCCAGCAGCAAATGCCTTTTGGATGAAGAACAAAGATTTAAGCCTATCTGTTGAGGGCAAGTGATCAGAGTTGGTGCAGACAAGGGATGGACAGTGAACTACAGATGAGGTTTTGTTTATATTAGTAAGAAGCCTAGGTGAAAGGCCAAGGCCCATAACAGAATGAAAGACTTGAATTTATACAGCACCTTTCACCACAGGACATCCCAAACCGCTTTATAGCCAAATGAAGTACTTTTTTCGAAGAGTAGTTGCTGTTGTAATGTAGCAAGCTCCCACAAAAGCAATGAGATAATGAGCAGATAATCTGGTTTATAAATGTTGATTTTGAGGGATAAATATCAGCCCAGGACACTGGGGATAACTCCCCTGCTCTTCTTCAAAATAGTGCCACGGGATCTTTTACGTCCACCTGAGAGAGCAGACAGGGCCTCAGTTTAACGTCTCATCCAAAAGACGCCACCCTCCGACAGTGCCGCACTCCCTCAGCACTGCACTGGGAGTGTCAGCCTAGGTTTCTGTGCTCAAGTCTCTGGGGTGGGACTTGAACCCACGACCTCTGACTCAGACTGAGCCACGCCTGACATATAGGGCTGGATTTTGATACTGGAGTCGGGTAGGAGGCGGGACTACAACTTTCGGGGTTGTAGTCCCGCCTCCATCGAGTTGTGGCCAACCCACGCGATTTTCACTTGATTGACCTTGTTGAGCCCGCCCAGCGGGCTCAGCAGGCCAAGTAAGGGCCACCCGGCAACAGGTGACGTCACAGATTGACATTTCATCTGTCAAGAGCTTTTGACAGATGAAATATCAGCGTTTGACAGCTGTTTGAAGCTGTCAAACACTGACAATCTGTATTCCAAGTTAATTCCTTCCTCTCAGGCTGATTTAGAGATCTCTCCAGAACAGAAAGCTGAATGCTGCAACTTTTGACAGCTCGCGGCCATTCTGCTTTCTGTGCCGGTGAGATGAGGGTCTCCCGAGACCCGAAGGAAGGAAGGCTGTAAAGGTAAGTAAAGGTAATTAAACTTCTTTAAACACTTTACACACACCAAACACACTTACCTCTGCACTCATGCACCCATCACTCACCTGAACATCGGACATCTCGAACCCTCCAAGCCCTTCAGCCCGACGGTCCGCCTCGCTAACTTGCCGTGGTTTGGAGCCGTCGGGAATCCCACACTTCAGCTATAAAAATAGGGATTAGGCTAAAAACTGCCTGTTAACTACCTGTTAACAGACAGTTAATTGGCACTAATCCCCTTCCCGCCTCGGGGAGGTGGGTCCCAGCACAGGTCAGGGACCCGCTTTCTTTGAAACTAGCATGGAGGCGGGTTGGGGGCGGGATGGGTTCGTGCCCCCACGATCGAGATTTTAACCCCCCACACGCCTCCAATCCCGCCTCCAGGACCCAATGAAAATCCTGCCCATGGTGTAGGACATTACTGAGTGTAGGAAAAAAACTGAGATAAATCAGTAATTAGTGGTTAAACGATATCAGTTTGAGTTTTAAGCGACTGATGGGAAGGGACGACAATGGAAAGGGTTGCACAGTTCTGAGGTCCTGGGATAGAATGAGGTGGTACAAGCAACCTTAATTCAACAAACAGAAGATGCAGGTAACAGAGTTTGGGGTTTAGCAGGAACAAGTGAGCAAATTTCAGAAGAGCAATGAACATAGTCTTTTCTTTGTCTTAGGCAGTCCCTCGGAATGAGGATGACTTGGTTCCACATTAAGAATGAGTTCTCAGGTGACTGATGAGTCCAATGCGGGACCTACAGTCTTTGTCACAGGTGGGGCAGACGGTGGTTGAAGGGACGGGTGGGTGGCGTGCTTGGGTTGACATGCGCTCCTTACGCTGCCTGCGCTTGGCTTCCGCTTGGTCCAGGCGAAGAGACTCGAGGTGTTCGGCGCCTTCCCGGATGCTTCTCCTCCACTTTGTGCGGTCTTGGGCCAGGGATTCCCAGGTGTCGGTGGGAATGTTGCACTTTTTCAAGGAGGCTTTGAGAGTGTCCTTGAAGCATTTCTGCTGCCCACCTGGAGCTCTCTTGCTGTGTGGGAGCGCCGAGTAGAGCGCTTGTTTTGGGAGTCTCGTATCGGGCATGTGGACGATGTGACCCGTCCATCGGAGCTGATCGAGCGTGGTCAAAGCTTCGATGCTGGGGATGTTGGCCTGAGCGAGAACACTGACGTTGGTGCGCCTATCCTGCCAATGGATTTGCAGGATCTTGCGGAGGCAGCATTGGTGGTACCTCTCCAGTGCTTTGAGGTGCCTGCTGTACATGGTCCATGTCTCTGAGGCATACAGGAGGGCGGGTATCACTGCTGCTCTGTAGACCATGAGCTTGGTGCTGGGTCTGAGGTCCTGGTCTTCAAACACTCTCTTCCTCAGGCGACCGAAGGCTGCACTGGCACACTGAAGGTAGTGTTGGACTTCGTCATCGACATCTGCCCTTGTTGACAGTAGGCTCCAGAGGTATGGAAAGTGGTCCATGTTTTCCAAGGCCTTGTCGTGGATTTTGATAATCGGGGGGGCATTACTGTGTGGTGGGGGCAGGTTGGTGGAGGACCTTTGTCTTACGGATGTTTAGTGTAAGGCCCATGCTCTTGTACGCTTTGGTGAAGATGTTGATGATGGTTTGAAGTTTAACCTCCAAGTGTGCGCAGATGCAAGCGTCGTCTGCATTCTGTAATTTGACGACAGATGATGGGACGACCTTGGATCTGGACTGGAGGCGACGGAGGTTGAACAGTTTCCTGTTTGTCCTGTAAATTAGCTCCACTCCAGCAGGGAGCTTACTGAGGGTGAGGTGGAGCATTGCAGCAAGGAAGATCGAGAAGAGCGTTGGTACGATGAAACAGCCTTGCTTGACCCCGGCCCGTACGTGAATTGGGCCTGTGGTGGAACCGTTGCTCAGGATCACGGCTTGCATGTCGTCATGAAGCAGGCGGAGACAAACTTTTGAGGGCAGCCGAATTTGAGGAGGACCCTCCATAATCCCTCACGGTTGACAGTGTCGAAGGCCTTTGTGAGGTCAAAGAAGGCCACGTACAGCGGTTGGTGCTGTTCCCTGCATTTCTCTTGTAATTGACGCGCGGTGAAGCTCATGTCCATTGTGCCTCTTAGCGGGCAGAATCTGCATTGCGACTTTGGAGTAGCATTGATAACATTGAGAAAAAGGTAGTGATGGACAAACGGTTTAGGCTGGAGATGAGAGTAATATTGGCTATCAGACAGGAGCAGATCCTTTTTATTTGAAAGGAAACCTGTACGCATTGTGTTTTACATTTGATTAGAACACCCTTTACTTACTGGGAAACAATGGACCGATGTAGCCCATAACTGCAGTTCCGTTCAGTCTGGGAGTGAATGGGGATTTACGTAGTCAAGCAACGTGAAGATTCAGATAGAGGGAGGAGAAGACCACGAGTTAGGAGGACCATGGCTGTCCAGGTCACTGCTCTGTCAGCTTCACCTGCAGGCCTGGTGGAGATGTTGGACAAGGATCTCAACGGCTGCAAAGTCCTCCATCAGGGTTGATGGGGTGAGTGGACTAAAGATCATCCAAGTTGACACAAAAATTTGAGACAGGAAATTGGCAATCTCAATCTGAGGCCACAAGGATGGATTATTTGGAGACTGGAAAAATGTCACACTAGTGCAACAGGGAGTGCCCTTCTGAGGTTAGGGATGAGATGCACTGTTGTGTCAATAAAAAGGAGCTTTACTCTGTATCTAACCTGTGCTGTACCTGCCCTGGGAGTGTTTGATGGGACAGTGTAGAGGGAGCTTTACTCTGTATCTAACCCATGCTGTACCTGCCTGGGAGTTTTGATGGGACAGTGTGGAGGGAGCTTTACTCTGTATCTAACCCGTGCTGTACCTGCCCTGGGAGTGTTGGATGGGACAGTGTAGAGGGAGCTTTACTCTCTATCTAACCAGTGCTGCACCGGCCCTGGGAGTGTTTGATGGGGCAGTGTAGAGGGAGCTTTACTCTGTATCTAACCCGTGCTGTACCTGCCCTGGGACTGTTTGATGGGACAGTGTAGAGGGAGCTTTACTCTGTATCTAACCCGTGCTGTACCTGCCCTGGGAGTGTTTGATGGGACAGTGTAGAGGGAGATTTACTCGGTATCTAACCAGTGCTGCACCGGCCCTGGGAGTGTTTGATGGGATAGTGTAGAGGGAGATTTAATCTGTATCTAACCCATGCTGTACTAACCTGGGAGTGTTTGATGGGACAGTATAGAGGGAGCTTTACTCTGTATCTAAGCTGTGCTGTACCTGCCCTGGGAGTGTTTGATGGGACAGTGTAGAGGGAGCTTTACTCTGTATCTAGCCCGTGCTGTACCTGCCCTGGGAGTGTTTGATGGGACAGCGTAGAGGGAGCTTTACTCTGTATCTAACCCATGCTGTACCTGTCCTGGGAGTGTTTGATGGGACAGTGTAGAGGGAGCTTTACTCTGTATCTAACCCGTGCTGTACCTGCCCTGGGAGTGTTTGATGGGACAGCGTAGAGGGAGCTTTACTCTGTATCTAACCCGTGCTGTACCTGCCCTGGGAGTGTTTGATGGGACAGTGTAGAGGGAGCTTTACTCTGTATCTAACCTGTGCTGTACCTGCCCTGGGAGTGTTTGATGGGACAGTGTAGAGGGAGCTTTACTCTGTATCTAACCCGTGCTGTACCTGCCCTGGGAGTGTTTGATGGGACAGTGTAGAGGGAGCTTTACTCTGTATCTAACCCGTGCTGTAACTGCCCTGGGAGTGTTTGATGGGACAGTGTAGAGGGCGCTTTACTCTGTATCTAACCCCGTGCTGTACCTGCCCTGGGAGTGTTTAATTCTGATGCTGGGTGCCTTTAAGGGAAAGTGTTCCATTCCCATGCACCAACAACCCATACCTTGATGGGCACAACATTTATATTTGAAAAAAACTCACAATGAGACTGAACAGAGAGAGCTTATCAAACGAGACTAACCTTGTTTATAATTCCATTTTCAGATGTCAGCTCTTCTCTGCCGCGAGTGTTTATCTCCAGCGTGAATCGCGTGTGAGGAGTAAGGAGCTGAAAGAATACATCAATTAATTGGAACCGGTAAGATCTGGTCCATCCTGAACTGGTAAGACAGGGCATCAAACCAAGAGAGGAAATACAGTGAGCTCCAAAGACATTCAGAGTACAAGGAGAATTCCAGTATACTAAACCACTCTCATTCAATCCCACTATAGCATCCCTATGGACCAAAGTCCTTCCTATTCAGTTCCACTGTATAAAATACCAATGGACCAACCTCTTTCTATTGAGTTCCAATATATAGAATACAGATTGGATTAAACCCGTCCCATTTAATCCCCTCGTCGTCTAATGGACCAACCACTTGCACACCCCATTGAGTCCCAGTGGATCAAAACATTCCCATTCGGTCCCAATATATATAATCCCAAGGGAGCAGTGCCCTTTCTTTCACTCCCATTGTCTAGAAGGCAAATGGTTAAACCCTTCTCATTCAGACCCATTCCATAGAAGATTAATAGACCAAACCCTTCCCTACTCAGTTACACTGTGTAAAATCTCACCGGATCCAATCACTTCACATTCACTGCATTCATTTCTGATATACAGAAATCTTGATTCAAGGAGGAGAGGGGGAGGTGGAGAGGCGGAGAGGTTTAGGGAGGGAATTCCAGAGCTTAGCGTCTAGGCGGCTGATGGCATGATCGCCATTGGTGGGGCGAAGCCGATCGGGGATGTACAAGAGGCCAGGATTGGAGGAACGCAGAGTTCTCAGAGGGTTGTGGGGCTGGAGGAAACATAGAAACATAGAAGCTAGGAGCAGGAGTAGGCCATTCGGCCCCTCGAGCCTGCTCCGCCATTCAATGAGATCATGGCTGATCATCCAAATTCAGTACCCTGTCCCTGCTTTCTCCCCATACCCCTTGATCCCTTTAGCCTTCAGAAATATATCCAACTCCTTCTTGAATATATTTAATGAATTGGCCTCTAATGCCTTCTGTGGTAGAGAATTCCACAGGTTCACCGCTCTCTGGGTGAAGAAATTTCTCCTAATTTCTGTCCTAAATGGCTTACCCCTTATCCTTAGACTGCGATCCCTGGTTCTGGACTCCCCGACCATCGGGAACATCCTTCCTGCATCTAGTCTGTCTAGCCCTGTCAGAATTTTATAAGTTTCAATGCGATCCCCTCTCATTCTTCTAAACTCCAGCGAGTATAAGCCCAATCGACCCAATCTCTCCTCATACGTCATTCCTGCCATCCCAGGTATCAGCCTGGTGAATCTTCGCTGAACTCCTTCCATGGCAGGAAGGCGACCAAAACTGCACACAATACTCAAGGGCAGCACGGTGGCATAGTGGTTAGCACTGTTGCCTCACAGCGCCAGGGACCCAGGTTCGAATCCGGCCTCAGGTGACTGTCTGTGTGGAGTTTGCACATTCGCCCCGTGTTTGCGTGGGTTTCCTCCGGGTGCTCCGGTTTCCTCCCACAGTCCAAAGATGTGCAGGTTAGGTTGATTGGCTATGATAAATTGACCCTTAGTGTTAGGGGGATTAAAATGTGTGGGGTTATGGAGATAGGGTGGGATATGTGTTGGTGTAGGGGTTACGGGGATCGGGTGGGATATGTGTCGGTGCAGGCTCGATGGGCCGAAATGGCCTCTATCTGCACTGTGGGGTTTCTGTGATTCTTCTGTGATTCTGTGTGGTCTCACCAAGGCCCTGTAGAACTGCAGCAAGATATCCTTGCTCCTGTACTCGAATCCTCTCGCTACGAAGGCCAACATACCATTTGCCTTTTTAACCGCCTGCTGCACCTGCATGCTTACCTTCAGCGACTGGTGCACAAGGACACCCAGGTCTCGTTGCACTTCCCCTTCTCCCAATCTATTGCCATTCAGATAACAGAGGAAGTTGCAGAGATAGGAAGGATGAGAATTTTAAATTTGAGACGTTGATGGACCGGGTGCCAATGATGCTCGGTGAACACAGCCGTGATGGGTGAACTGGACTTGGTGTGAGTTAGGATGAGCCCAAGTTTACTGAGAGTGGACTATTGGAATTGTTGAGCCTGAAGGTAAAAGTATGGATGAGCATTTCAGCAGCAGATGAGCTGCGGCACATAAGAACGGGAGTAGGCTATTCAGCCCCTCGAGCCTGTTCCGCCATTCAGTAAGATCATGGCTGATCTGCAAAATGAAGAGAAGCCATTGCAGGAGATTCTCTGACTACGTCTGGATATATCAAAATGGAACCAGGCGAGGGCAGTCTTACCCAGCTGTACGAAGGAGGAGAGACGTTGGAGGAGGATGGTGTGGTCAACTGTGTCAAAGGCTGCAGACGGGTTGAGTAGGTGTGAGGAGGGATAGTCCACCAAGTTGCTTAAGGTGTTATTTGTGACTGATAAGGGCTGTTTGAGTACTGTGGCAGGGGCAGAAACCTCATTGGAAAGGTTCAAACATGGAGTTGCGGGAAAGATGGGCAGGGATTTGACAACACATTGAAGGATTTTGGAGAGGAAGGGAGGTTGGAGATGGGGAGGTAGTTTGCAAGGACAGAGGGGTCAAGGATGAGTTTTACAAAGAGAGGCCGAATGACGGCAGAATTTAAAGGGAGCGGGACAGTACCAGAGGAGAGGGAATCATTTACAGTATTAGCTAGCGTGGGTGCCAGGGAGGGAAGTTTTTGCGGTCAGCAGTTTAGTGGAACAGGGATGAGGGATCAGGAGGTGGATCTCATGGACAAGATAAGCTTGGAGAGGTCGTGAGGGGAGATAGGTGAGAAACTAGAGAACAATGCAAATTCAGGCCGAGGGCTAGGGGGATCTTTGCGGGAAGTTCGGCCCAGTGGGCTAGGGAATGGAGGGACACGGCAGAGGCAGCTGGACGAATGGTCTCAATCTGAGTGACAAAGAAGCCCATGAGCTCCTCGCACTTGTTGTTGGAGGGGAGGCTCGAGGAGGCAGGGGAGAGGGGTTTCAGTAGATGGTTGGTAGTAGAGAAGAGAAGCCGCGGGTAATTTTCCATTCCAGGATGATCTTGGAGTAGTGAGCAGTTTTGGCAGAGAAGAGCAGGACCCGATCATGCTTTACGTGGTCCAGCCAGATGTGGCAATGAATGGCTAAACTAGTTTAATAGCAAAATACTGCGGATGCTGGAAATCTGAAATAACAACAGAAAATGCTGGAAATACTCAGCAGGCCAGACAGCACCCGTGGAGAGAGAAACAGAGTTAACGTTTCAGGTCTGGGACCCTTCATCAGAACTGGAAAAAGCTGGAAATGCAACAGATATTGGCCCAGAAATTCGGGTCGGGGGCTTCCCGCGGGTGCACTTACCTAGCGCGCCGGCCGTTGAGCTGTAGGGCCCCGTGGAATTCCGATCTGGGGCCTGGCCCAGCTGCCGGCGCGCAGTGCTTGCGTGTCCCAGGGGCGCAGTTAGTTCGATGCGTCCCCTGGGATCACGTGGGCCATGGGCAGCCAATCGGAGCAGGGAATGCCCATTCATAAGTCTTGACAGGAAGAGCTGTCAAGACTTATAAATACTACGGCCCCAAAATAGCAGTAAACCTTCAAATAAATTTTTTTTTAAAGTCACATTTTTTAAATAAACTATAAATTACATTAAATAACTATTTTAAACAATAATTTAAATTTTTGAAGAAAATAATTTTATATTCTAACAGGGCTAAAAATAAACTTACCTTGCTTCAAAGTATTTAAAAATAATAAACCTGTGGAAAAAATGTTTTAATTTTAATTAATTGACCACTTACCTTGTAAAAAGCAGGCCTTACGCCTGCTTTTTAAATTTCTAAGTTCTAAAGACTTACCCTCACGGAAAAATCTGTAAAAAAAAAACGTAAGTTCAAAGCGCACGCGCAGACTCCCCTGCGCACGCGTTCGACCTCTGAACCCCTTCGTTCAAAGGAACAAAAGTGCCGGTTTCCCGCGCATGCGCAGTGCATGCACGAAACTGGCACTTCCATTGGGCTTACGTGTGAGTACCCCGTGCGTACTCACCCGTGGAGACCCGAATTTCTGGGCCGATTTACCAGCACATTGGCCCAGAAATTCGGGTCTCCATGGGTGAGTACGCACGGGGTACTCACCCGTAAGCCCAATGGAAGTGCCGGTTTCATGCATGCACTGCGCATGCGCGGGAAACCGGCACTTCCGTTCCCCTGAAAGAAGGGGTTCAGAAGTGGAATGCGTGCGCCGGAGAGGCAGCGTGTGCGCGTCGCACTTACGTTTTTTTTCCAGGTTTTCCCGGGAGGGTAAGTCTCCAGAAGTTAGATATGTAAAAAGCAGTCGCAAGGCCTGCTTTTTACAAGGTAAGTGGTGAATTAATTAAAATTAAAACATTTATTCCACAGGTTTATTATTTTTAAATACTTTAAAGAAAGGTAAGTTTATTTTTAGCCCCGTTAGAAAATGTAATTAATTTTTCAAAAATCTAAATTATTGTTTAAAATAGTTATTTTGTAGGAATGGTCAAATTCCTATCTAGAGATTGAGTTCGACGCAGGCAATCAATCAAAAATGTTTTTAATGTCAAACTAACGAGTTTAAACAGATTGATGCAAGAGAACTATGAATACAGGTCTTAACAGGTCGGAGGCTCCACGAGGACTGCCTGGGCGGTCCCATGGATGGCATCATGGCATCAGCACGTTTTTCCCGTGTTTGGGTGATCACATGATTAGCGGCATGACGTCATCGCGTTTGCCCATGCTTTTAAAGGGACCGCGCACCGTGCATGCAAACAGTATATACAATGATACAAATTTAGTCTGTAGCTAACACATCGTTAAAAGGAATTATGTACAGTTGTTCAGAGTCCCTCAGTGGCTCTGCCACAATTTCATGTAATTTATAGTTTATTTTAATAATGTGATTTTTAAAAATTTATTTGAAGATTTAGTGATGTTTTGGGGCTTATAGTATTTATAGGTTTGACAGTTTTCCTGTCAAACTTATGAATGAAGCATTCCCTGCTACCATTGGCTCCCCATGGCCCACGTGATCCCAGGGGACGCTTTGAGCTAACTGCGCCCCGGGATACACAAGCACTGCGTGCCAGCAGTTGGAGGAGGCCCAGGGTAGGAATCCCACGTGGGCCCACAGCTCAACGGCCGGCGCGCTAGGTAAGTGCAGGTCGGGGGCTTGCACCCGCGGGAAGCCCCCGACCCGAATTTCTGGGCCATTATTTCTCTTGCTGTATACTAATGAAGGGATGTT
This sequence comes from Somniosus microcephalus, assembly GCF_052327205.1. Taxonomy (NCBI): domain Eukaryota; kingdom Metazoa; phylum Chordata; class Chondrichthyes; order Squaliformes; family Somniosidae; genus Somniosus; species Somniosus microcephalus. The sequence goes on along the minus strand of NW_028225182.1, from coordinate 44,351,566 downwards.
TTCTGCAATAATAGCAATGCTTCTCTTTGGGTAACTAACACAGTCTTTCAGAATGTAAGTTACTTGTGGCGTTTCTCTTGAGTTTCGTACCTTGCAAATGGGATGCACGTGTGGTAGTTGTCTTATGGTGGCAATGCAGAATGGCTCCACAATCAGGTGAGTCTTCAGAAGGTGGGAGATCAATTGATAGAGCTGAAAATCTGCACTCCGCACCCACATCTTGGCCAGCAGCCAGTCGAGCTCAGGATCCGAGGGAAGGAAAATTGGATTGTCTTTTCCTGGGGTTTGCTTCAACTGCAACACAAGATATAAAGGCAAACTGATAGGGTAGATAGAGAGAAACTATTTCCGTTGGCTGGGGAGTCTCGGACTAGGGGACATTGTTAGAAAGAAAGACTTGCATTTCTATAGCGCCTATCATGACCTCAGGACATCCTAAAGCGCTTTACAGCCAATGAGGTACTTTTTTTGAAGTGTAGTCGCCGTTGTAATGTAGGAAACGCGGCAGCCAATTTGCGCACAGCAAGCTCCCACAAACAGCAATGTGATAATGACCGGGAAATCTGTTTTTTTAGTGATGTTGATTGAGGGATAAATATTTTCCAGGATAACCGGGGAGAACTCCCTTACTCTTCTTCGAAATAGTGCCGTGGGATCTTTACGTCCACTTGAGAAAGCAGATGGGGCGGTTTAATGTCTCATCCAAAAGACAGCACCTCCGACAGTGCAGCACTCCCTCAGCTAAGCCTAAACATGACATAGGCTTACATCGGATATACAGCACGGAAACAGGCCATTCGGCCCAACCAGTCCGTGCCGGAGTCTGTGCGCCACTCGAGCCTCCTCCCGTCTTTCCTCATCTAACTATCAGCATAACTCTCTATTCCCTTCTCCCTCATATGCTTATCTAGCCTCCTCTCAAATGCATCTATATTATTTGCCTCAACTACTCCCTGTGGTAGTGAGTTCCACATTCTCACCACTCTCTGGGTAAAGAAGTTTCTTCTGAATTTTCTATTTGATTAGGTCACCCCTCAGCCTCCAAAGAGACCCAGCCTGTTCATCCTTTCCAAAGCATTTCCGGTATCACCCTTGTAAATCGTTTTTGCACCCTCTCCAGTGACTCTATATCCTTATTATAATATGGCGACCAGAACTGTACACAATGCTCCAAGGTTCGATAGAAGTTTAGCATAACTTCTGTCCTCACCTGATTGTGATTAGTAGCAGACAGTAAGACCCTTCTTTAAAAAAGGAGTGATTGAATCCATCGTTGATGATTAATTTGGACCCCTGTGGGACCAAGTGATAAATAATACATTAAAATTCTAAGGGGAATAGCCAACATTTCAGGAAGATTTCCCTTTGTGGTTTAGATGCAGCAAACCAAAAACCATTTCCACGTCTGTGTGTTGCAATCTCCTACCTGGATGGCAATGGGCATCATGTGGTTCTGCTTGTCGAGGTACAGCAGGCAGATGGGCGCTGCCAGGTACTGCTGGACGCCATTAATGACATTGGTAGCAATTCCGTCCAACACCTTGTAGTTCACAACGAAGATACTGCCGTTCTACAACAAACACAAAGTGAGGGAAACAACGGGAATGTTTCAACAACACAGTTAGCCATTGTCCTGATACAGTATCTATGCAGGAGGTCATCAGGATTCATTATACAGTTCAGAGCCCTCCGTCCCTTCACCTATGCCTCCTCTGCAGACTTCCTGCTCCACGTGCTTCTGGGTCCCCAATTCGCATCTTACCCGCTGGGGGGTGGGGAATGTTGGCTGCGCTGGGATTCAGTGGCGTTCCATCGTCTTTCATTTGCCTTCAACAAACGACAGCAAGAGAAATCTAGAGAGGGGCAGGGCTATCCCAGCTTCCACATATCCCGTGAAAAGGCCCCAATTAAAATGCAGCGATTGGTCCCACGGGTTTGGCTCTCACTGTAGGGAGGTGCCTCGCCTCTGCTGGAGATCAGGAGCTGAGTGTTTGGGCTGAGTCTAAGGGGATCCTGCAAACAGCCCGTTAAAGAGGAATGTAAAGTAGCTAAACATACAGGGGACAGGGCTGGCCTACCTGTGGTGATAGTAACAGTAGAGTAATGGCTTGTTATTAGCTTCAGGCCTGTATTTGACTCAACAGCTAAGCCATTGGAAGAGAGTATTGGCAGATGTTACGTTGGCAGTTAAGAACATAAGAAATAGGAGCAGGAGTCGGCCATACGGCACCTTGAGCCTCCTCTGCCATTCAATAAGTTCATGGCTGATCTTCTACCTCAACTCCACCTTCCCACCCGATCACAATATCCCTTCATTCCCTTCGTGCTCAAAAATCTATCGCTCTCACTCTGGAATATACTCAACGACTGAGCCGCCACAGCCCTCTGGGGTAGAGAATTCCAAAGATTCACCACCCTCTGAAGAAATTTCTTCTCAATTCAGTGCTGAATGCCTGGCCCCTTATCTTAAGACTATGATGTCTATTTCTAGATTCTCCGGCCCGGTGAAACAGCCTCTCAACATCTACCCTGTCAAGACCTCTAAGAATTTTATACATTTCAATGAGATCACCTCTCATTCTTCTAAACTCCGGAGAATAGAGGCCCATTCTACTCAATCTGTCCTCATGGGACAAACCTCCCATCCTAGGAATCAGTCTAGTGAACCTTCGTTGCACCCGCTCTAAGGCGAGTATGTCCTTCCTTAGGTAAGGCGACCACCTGGCATTCAGTGCCAGGACAGTCTCTCATTAGGGCACCAATAATTGAATGGCATGGACAATAGGGCAATGTCTGCAACCCTGGGTGTCCTGTTATCCATTCTGTCCTCTTGGCTTGTTCTTGGGATGTGGGCAACGCTGCCAATGCCGGCATATGTTGCCTATCCCTGGTTGCCCGGCAAAAGTGGTGGTGGGCCTTCTTGAACTTCTGTGGTCCGTGCGGTAAAGGTGCTCCCACAGTACTGTTAGGGAGGGAGTTCCAGGATTTTGACCCGGTGACCATGAAGGAACAGCTGATGTATTTACAAAAGAAGAAAGTCTAATCACCGCCCCTTGACATTCAATGGCATTACCATCATCGAATCCCCCACAACATGCTGGGGGTCACCATTGACCAGAAACTTAACTGGACCAGCCACATAAATACTGTGGCTACAAGAGCAGGTCAGAGGCTAGGTATTCTGCAGCGAGTGACCCACCTCCTGACTCCCCAAAGCCTTTCCACCACCTACAAGGCGCAAGTCAGGAGTGTGATGGAATACTCTCCACTTGCCTGGATGAGTGCAGCTCCAACAACACACAAGAAGCTCGACACCGTCCAGGACAAAGCAGCCCCGCTTGATCGGCACCCCATCCACCACCTTAAACATTCACTCGCTCCACCACCAGCGTACCGTGGCTGCAGTGTGTACCATCAACATGATGCACTGCAGCAACTCACCAAGGCATCTTCGGCAGCACCTCCCAAACCCGCGACCTCTACCACCTAGACATGGGCAGCAGATGCATGGGAACACCGCCACCTCCAAATTCCCCTCCACACACCATCCTGACTTGGAAGCATATTGCCGTTCCTTCATCGTCGCTGGGTCAAAATCCTGGAACTCCCTCCCTAACAGCACTGTGGGAGTACCTTCACCACACGGACTGCAGCAGTTCAAGAAGGCGGCTCACCACCACCTTCTCGAGGGCGATTAGGGGTGGGCAATAAATGCCGGCCTTGCCAGCGACGCCCACATGCCGTAAATGAATAAAAATAAGTCGGGATAGTGTGTGACTTGGTGGGGAACTTGAAGGTGATGTTGTTCCCATGCAGGTGAGAGGGGGAGCCTGGGGAATAGGTGCTTGGGTGGAAAGAGAGGGAGAGTGTGGAATGTGGGCTCGGAGGGGAAATGTGGGTTTGGGGAGAGATGGGGTCTGGGGAATGGTGGCTCGGGTGGACAGAGGGTGACTGTGAAATAGAGGTTCGGGGAGAGGAAGACTGGGGAATGGGGGTTTGGGGAGAGATGGGGTCTGGGGAATGAGGGCTCAGGCGGAGAGGGGGAGACTGGGAAATAGAGGTTCGGGGGGAGAGGAAGACTGGGGAATAGGGTTCAGGGAGCAAAGGAGACTGGGAAATGGGGGCTCGGGTGGAGGGAGGAGACTGGGAAATAGAGGTTTGGGGGGAGAGGGAGACTGGGGAATGGGGGATCAGGGATGGGAGGTCAGAGGAATGTGGGCTCAGGCAGAAAGAGTGAGACTGGGGGCTTCAAGAGCGAAGGAGATGGGATGGGGGGAATGTGGGCTCGAGGGCGATGGGAATAGGGGCTTGGGGAGATAGAGGAAGACTTTGGGGAAGAGAAGGGGTGGGGAAAGAGAAGGTGACGGGGAAGACAAGGGGACTGAGGAAAGAGAAAGGGACGGCGTTGGGGCTGAAGCGAGGTGGGGGGGGGAGAAAATGGTGGGGTGGGCGTGGGAACCACCATGTCTTGCAGAGCCGGGATTACCAGCAACAACATGGTGAGTGGGGGCGGCACAGAGAGGAGCAGTGAGTGAAATGTGGGACCTTACTGTGGGTAAATAATGAAAGATGACTTCCACTGGTGGGCGAATGGGGAACTAGGGAACAGAAACCAAGGATTCTCACTGGAAGAACCAAGGGGAAGGGAGGAGGAAGGTTCTTGAACTGAGGGCTGTTGGACCGTGGGGTGCTTCACCACATGTGGCTATTGAGGTAGAGGCTAAAAGGGAAGGGGGTAAATATTTGAAAAGGAGGAATACAATAGGATCTGGAGGTTACAGGAGAGAGCGCCAGCACAACAACAACAACTTGTATTTATATAGCATCTGTAACGCAGTAAAACAGCCCAAGGCGCTTCACAGGAGTGTTATAAAACAAAATTTGACACCAAGTCGCATAAGAGAAATTAGGGCAGATGACTTGGTCAAAGAGGTAGGTTTTAAGGAGCATCTTAAAGGAGGAAAGAGAGGTAGAGAGGCAGAGAGGTTTAGGGAGGGAATTCCAGAGCTGAGGACCTTGGTAGCTGAAAGCACGGCCACCAATGGTGGAGCGATTATAATCAGGGATGCTCTGGAAGGCCAGAATTAGAGGCGCGCAGAGATCTCAGTGGGATTGTGGGGCTGGAGGAGGTTACAGAGGTAGGGCCATGGAGGGATTTGAAAACAAGGATGAGAATTTTGAAATCGAGGCGTTGCTTAACCGGGAGCCAGTGTAGGCCAGCGAGCACAGTGGATGAAGACCGCCGCCTGTGCTGTAGTTTTTATGTTTCCCCTCTTCGCCTGCTCACGTGAGGCCTCCTGGTTCTTGCAACTTCTCGCACAACAACCACTGGGGCGAAACAACAGGCAAAGATACTCAACTACAGGGGACCCAACCGTTGTAAGTGGAATAACGTTTGTACAAGTCCTATGATCAGGACGTCACGTGACCAGATGTCATGCGATCAGGCATCACATGGTCAGATGTCATGTGGTCAGACAATCATGTGACCAAATCTCCAGGAATGCCTCCAACCAGAGATGGCAACCCTACAGATGACTTGTAAGGTTTACCCATCTTAGGTTTGCCCTGGCAGTGCTTGATGCCGACTGACATGGGTTGAAACAGTAGAAGAGGTTTGTTGTCTCAAACACTGACATCCCTCGCAGCAATGGCTACAAAATTCTCCAAGAAAATGTAGGGAAACAATTAGCTTCCTACCTGTTCCTCAACCGGATCCCATGATTCCTTGTGCCCCAGTTTAACCTCCGACCCTCAGTGTAAGGTTCAATCACAAATGTACCTTAATTTCCTGTTCCAGTTCGGATTCCCCGAGAGATGTCTTGACCATGGCATCTGTCACAGGAAAATTCTCTGGGATTTTCTCGCATTTCTGTATCAGCACTGGGTTACAGCCATTCAAGAACTGGTATCCGAAAAACCAGTCCTCCTTCCAGTGTTCCCTGGCAAAAGCTGTGGGAGAAAAACACGGGAAAAATCAGCAATCCGGATCCCTTTAACAATGAGCTAAAACCAACATGGGGTAACATAACAGAGCACGGCCAATTCCTGTTCTTGGGAGAGGAACTCTACAATAATGACCATCACAGGAAGCCCACCAGGGAGGACAAGTGGGCAACCTGCTCCCAGTGCAACTCTTAAGGTCGGCCTCGAGGAGATCTGGGTTTGACCCTGCGACCTTCCCCTCCCTCCCTGTGGTGAATCACCTCCTAGCGATGGTCGACTGAAATGGTGAATACAATGAGGGTCAGTCACTGGCGGGGGGAGGGGGGGGCGCGACTGCGACAGATCGAAGGTCTGTGCTGATTGCCGTTGTAAGAATCTTGAAGAGCGGCCATAGGATGCTGACACCAATAAAACTGTACCCCAGGCTGAGTCACTGCCTTTAGAAAAGGAGGGAAGAAAAGGAGATCAGGATTGGAACTTGGTCTTCAGTCAGAGTCTCCAGTGAGTTAAGTATCTTTTATAACAACAACAACAATAACGTGCATTTATATAGCGCCTTTAACATAGTAAAACATCCCAAGGCGCCTCACAGGAGCGATTATCAAACACAATTTGACGCCGAGCCGCATGAGATATTAGGACAGGTGACCAAAGACTTGGTCAAAGTGGTAGGTTTTAAGGAGCAGCTTGAAGGAGGAGGGAGAGAGAAAACAGGGAGCTATAGGCATGTGACATCAGTCGTAGGGAAAATGCTAGTATTTATTATTAAGAACGTAGTAACAGGGAAAATAAAAATATGATTGGGCAGAGTCAACACGGCTCTATGGAAGGGAAATTGTGTTTGATGAATCTAGTAGAGTTTTTTGAGGTTGTAACTAGCAGGGTAAATAAGGTGGATGTTGTATATTTTGATTTTCAGAAGGTATTCAATAAGGGGCCACACAAGAGGTTGTTACACAAGAATAGGGCTCATGGGATTGGGTGTAATAGATTAGCATGGATTGAGGACTGGTTAACGGACAAAGAGGGTAGGAATAAACAGGTCATTTTTGGGATGGCGGGGTGTAACTAGTGGGGTGCCGCAAGGATCAGTGCTTGGGCCTCAGCTATTTACAACCTATATCAATGAATTAGGTGAGGGTTCCAAGTATAATGTATCCAAGTTTGCCGACGATATAAAGCTAGGTGGGAAAGTAAGCTGTGAGGAGGACGCAAAGAGGCTGCAAAGGGATATAGACCGGTTAAGTGATTGGGCAAGAAGGTGGCAGATTGAGTACAATGAGGGGAAAGGTTGAAATTATCCACTTTGGTAGGAAGGATGGAAAAGCAGAATATTTTTTAAATGGTGCGAGACTAGTAAATGTTGGTATTCAGAGGGATTTGGGTGTTTTTGTACACAAATCACATAAAGTTAACATGCAGGTACACCAAACATTTAGGAAGGCAAATTGTATGTTAGCCTTTATTGCAAGGGGATTGGAGTATAAGAGTAAAGACGTCTTACTGCAACTATATCTTCTTAGGCAGTCCCTCGGAACCGAGGATGACTTGCTTCCACATTAAAAATTAGTTCTCAGGTGACTGATGAGTCCAATGCGGGACCTGCAGTCTCTGTCACAGGTGGGGCAGACGGTGCTGGAAGGGGCGGGTGGGTGGGGTGCTTGGGTTGACGTGCGCTCCTTGCGCTGTTTGCGCTTGGCTTCCGCTTGCTCCCGGCGAAGAGACTCGAGGTGTTCGGTGCCTTCCCGGATGCTTCTCCTCCACTTTGTGCGGTCTTGGGCGAGGGATTCCCAGGTGTCGGTGGGGATGTTGCACTTTTTCAAGGAGGCTTTGAGGGTGTCCTTGAAGCGTTTCCTCTGCCCACCTAGGGCTCTCTTGTCGTGCCGGAGCTCTGAGTAGAGCACTTGTTTTGGGAGTCGTTTGGTTTGGACGATGGTTTGGAGTTCGCCCTCTGAGTTCGACCTCTGAGTGAGCGCAGACGCAAGCGTCAATTATATAGGGCTTTGGTAAGACCACACCTGGAGTAGTGTATACAGTTTTGGTCTCCTTACCTAAGGAAGGATATACTTGCCTTAGACGGGGTGCAATGAAGGTTCACCAGACTGATTCCTGCGATGAAAGCGCTATCCTGGGAGATTGAGTAGAATGGGCCTATATTCTCTGGAGTTTAGACGAATGAGAGGTGGTCTTATTGAAACGTATAAAATTCTTAGAGGGCTTGACAGGGTAGCTACTGAGAGGCTGTTTCCCCCTGGCTGGAGAGTCTAGAACTTGGAGTCATAATCTCAGGATAAGGGGTCGGCCATTTAGGGCTGAGGTGAGGAGAAATTTCTTCACTCAGAGGGTTGTGAATCTTTGGAATTCTCTACCCCAGAGGGCTGTGGATGCTCAGACGTTGAGTATATTCAAGGCTGAGATGGACACTGAGGGAATCAAGGGATATGGGGATAGGGCAGGAAAGTGGAGTTGATGTAGAAGTTCACCCATGACCTTATTGAATGGCGGAGCAGGCTTGATGGGCCGTATGGCCGACACCTCATCCTATTTCTTATGTTCTTAAAGGAGGAGGGAGAGGCATAGAGGTTTGCGGAAGGAATTCTAGAGCTTAGGGCCTAGGCAGCTGAAGGCACCAATGGTAGAGCGATAAATGGGGGATGTGCAAGAGGCCAGAATTGGAGAAGCGCAGAGATCGCAGAGGGATGTAGGGCTGGTGGAGGTTACAGAGACAGGGAGGGGGCAAGGCCATGGAAGATGAGGTATCAGATTATGGACTCCATCAACCCTTTCCTAATCATTGGCAGCTCACCATTACCTGAAATTGGACTCTTTATTCTTTGGAAGATCCTACTAAAGTCCTCTATGGAGGTCCAGGATTGCCTGAACAGGTTCATGAACTTCTTCAGGTAGAGGTCCATAAGGCTAAAGAAATAAATACACAGAAATGGACAGTTATATAATGGTTGTGGCCTCTTACTCGCTCTCAAGGCTGACTGACCCCTCCGCACATCAATGCAAACTCTTTGGCATGAAGATAAATCGTCGGGTGAGGTGTCGGGAGATGATTGTGGTCAGGGTTGGGGGCGAAGGTGGGAAGCCTGGGGGAGGGGAGGCTCAAGGTTTCTTTGAGGGGCCTGGAGGAGCACTACTGCTCCTTTGTGCCCGCGGGGAAACCATTAAAAGTTTAAATAAATCCCACCCTGCAGGGCGCCTTCTCTTCCTGGATCTATTGAAATGTATAAAATACTTAGAGGGCTTGACATGGTAGGTGCTGAGAGATTGTTTCCCCTGGCTGGAGAGTCTAGAACTAGGGGTCACAGACTCAGGATAAGGGGTCGGCCATTTAGGACTGAGATGACAAATTTTTTCACTCGGAGGGTTGTGAATCTTTGGAATTCTCTACCTTAGAGGGCTGTGGATGCTGAGCCGTTCCGTATATTCAAGGCTGAAATGGATAGATTTTTAGGCACTAAGGGAATCAAGGGACACCTCCGTTCAGTCCGTAAGGGTGACCCCAAGCTTCCAGTCGCCTGTCATTTGAATTCACCGCTCCATTCCCACTCGGATCTCACCGTCCTTGGCCTTTTGCATTGTTCCACGGAAGCTCAATGTAAACTCGAGGAACAGCACCTCATCTTTCGATTAGGCACTTTGCAGCCTTCTGGACTCAATATCGAGTTCAACAATTTCAGATCATAACCTCGGCCCCTATTACATTTTTAATTTTATTTTTTTCCACCCCTTTGTTTTGGGTTTTCCTTCCCCCCCCCCTTTCCTTTTTTTTCTCTCTCCCACATGGCAGCTGTCTCCCATTCTGCCAGAACATTTCACACCTAATCCTAGCCGTCTTTTGTCTCCACTGTCCTATCACCATCTCGTCTGGTTTTGAATACCTCTTAATGTCTCTTTACTTCTTTTGTTCTCTCGCAGCCCTGCCTTCGATCTATTTCATTTCCTTTCCAGTTTTGAAAAAGGGTTCACCCGAAACGTCGACTCTAATTTCTCTCCACGGATGTTGCCTGGCCTGCTGAGTTTTTCCAGCATTTTCTGTTGTTATAAGGGATATGGGGATCAGGCGGGAAAGTGGAGTTGAGGTCGAAGATCAGCCATGATCTTATTGAATGGCGGAGCAGGCTCGAGGGGCCGTATGGCCTACTCCTGCTCCTAGTTCTTATGGATCCACTTGGTAACGCCTTTCCCCGGTGTGATTGGCAGTGCAGGCAACACGGTCTGGGGTTAAATTTGCGCCGGGGTCAAAATGTTGTCCTTGTTAGCACAAGGCAACATCAGTCCAGCCACTGTGCTACCAAGTACAGGTCACATTGACACCAGTATTAGGCCAAGCCTGAATGAATACAGATGGCACTAGCAGTATTATCAGAGCTTCTCCCTGTGAGGAGACAGAACATCAGTCTCAGGACCAGGTCCCATCCCAATATATATTGGTTCCAGTACGAGTCTGAGATAGCCTATGGCCGCACTAGTCTGAAAAAAACGCCGGATCTTGTCTGACCTGAGAAGCTGAGCAGAGTCAGGCCTGGTTAGTGCTTGGATGGGAGACCGCCTGGGAATACCAGGTGCAGTAGGCTTTGGCAGCTTCCCTGGTGGTCTAGTGGTTAGGATTCGGTGCTTTCACCGCCGCGGCCCGAGTTCGATTCCTGGTCAGGGAATAGTGCGTTTACTCATTGAAACTTATAAAATTCTGACAGGACTGGACAGACTAAATGCAGGAAGGATGTTCCTGATGGTGGGGGGGGGGTCACAGTCTAAGGATAAGGGGTAAGCCATTTAGGACAGAGATGAGGAGGAATTTCTTCACCCAGAGAGTGGTGAACCTGTGGAATTCTCTACCACAGAAGGCAGTGGAGACCAATTCATTAAATATATTCAAGAAGGAGTTGGATATATTGCTAAAGGGATCAAGGGATATGGGGAGAAAGCAGGAACAGGGTACTGAATTTGGATGATCAGCCATGATCTCGTTGAATGGCGGAGCAGGCTCGAGGGGCCGAATGGCCTATTCCTGCTCCTGTCTTCTATGTTTCTATGTATAGGCAGCAGTGTAGATGGAAGCATAAATTTACAAAGAGATATCAATCGATTAAGTGAATGAGCAAAACTGTGGCAACGGATTTCAATGTAGGCAAGTGTGAGTTCATCCACTTTGGACCTAAAGAGGATCGAACAGGGTACTTTCTAAATGGTGAAAGGCTAAAAACAGTGGAGGTCCAAAGAGACTTAGGGATCCAGGTACATCAATCATTAAAATGTAATGGACAGGTACAGAAAATAATCAAAAAGGCTTGTGGAATGCTGGCCTTTATATCGAGAGGACTAGAATACAAGAGGGTAGAAGTTATGCTGCAGCTGTACAAAACCCTGGTTAGACCACACCTGGAGCACTGGGAGCAGTTCTGGGCACCACACCGTAGGAAGGATAGATTGGCCTTGGAGGGAGTGCAGCGTAGGTTTACCAGAATGATACCCGGACTCCAAGGGTTAAATTACGAGGAGCGATTACACAACCTAGTGTTTTATTCCCTGGAATTTAGAAGGTTAAGAGGGCGTCGTCGTATGTGTCTTCACACTGTTCCCTTTGGGGAACTGTATGAAGTGGTGGAAGGATTTCTGGCCGCGATTAATGCTCCTTCTGTGACCGTAACCATCTTCGTACCAGCCATTAGGGTGGTTAGTCCTATGGCGGGAGGGTTTTATGGGCTCCCACAACCCATACGAGCGGGGGGGGTGCGGGGCTACCCACACCCACACCCACGGACGTAAGTATCCCGCTGGATGTCAACCCAGAGCTCCGACTCCACTTGCCGGGACTGTCTGGAGCGGGGTTCAGAACCCTACGCCTTTCTGGCCCAGCAGCAGGGATGCTACCGCTACGCCAACGGCCCACTCCGGTTAAGAGGTGATTTGATCAAAGGTTTCAAGATACTAAGGGGAACTGATAGGGTAGAAAGAGAGAAACTATTTTCGCTGCTTGGGGAGTCTAGGGCAAGGGGACACTGCCTAAAAGTTAGAGTCAGGCCTTTCAGGAGTGAAATTAGGAAACCCTTCTACACACAAAGGGTGGCAGAAGTTTCAAACTCTCTTCCGCAAAAGGTAGTTGATGCTAGGTCAACTGTTAATTTTAAATCTGAGATTGATAGATTTTTGTTAACTAAAGGTATTAAGAGATATGGGGCAAAGGCGGGTACATGGAGTTAGGTGACAGATCAGCCATGATCCCATTGATGGCGACACAGGTCCAAATTCCTGTTCCTATGCTCCTATAGTCACCCAGGTAGACCAGTTGTTAACCAAGCTACTGTGGGATCTTATAGCTTTCAGTGTGATACTTACGCTAATTTTAGGGAGCCTTCAAAATCTTGTGTTTTCTCCTTGTCGAATCTCAATTCCATGGGTAGATCATCCGCCGCCTCAGCGTCAATACATCCCGGGGCATCGGGGCTCCAAACCTTCCACCTGGAACGCAAAGAGACACAGCGTCAGCTCACGAGGCAGAGGCAGGAACTGGTCTGTCAAAAAATAATGGCCCAGAAATTTGGGTCGGGGGCTTCCCGCGGGTGCAAGCCCCCGACCTGCACTTACCTAGCGCGCCGGCCGTTGAGCTGTGGGCCCCCGTGGGATTCCGATCCTGGGCCTGCTCCAGCTGCCGGCGCGCAGTGCTTGCGTATCCCAGGGGCGCAGCTAGTTCGATGCGTCCCCTGGGATCACGTGGGCCATGGGGAGCCAATCGGAGCAGGGAATGCTCCATTCATAAGTTTGACAGGAAGAGCTGTCAAAACTTAGAAATACTATAAGCCCCAAAACATCACTAAATCTTCAAATAAATTTTTTAAAAACATCACATTTTTAAAATAAACTATAATTACATGAAATAACTATTTTAAACAATAATTTAAATTTTTGAAAAAAATAATTTTATTTTCTAACGGGGCTAAAAATAAACTTACCTTGCTTTAAATATTAAAAAATAATAAACCTGTGGAAAAAATGTTTTAATTTTAATTAATTCACCACTTACCTTGTAAAAAGCAGGCCTTGCACCTGCTTTTTAAATGTGTAACTCCTGGAGACTTACCCTCCCGGGAAAACCTGCAAAGAAAAACGTAAGTTCGAAGCACACGCGCCGCCTCTCTGGCGCACGGGTTCGACCTCTGAACCCCTTCGTTCAGGGGAACGGAAGTGCCGGTTTCCCGCGCGTGCGCAGTGCATGCAGAAAACCGGCACCTCCATTGGGCCTACGGGTGAGAACCCCGTGCGTACTCGCCCGTGGAGACCCGAAGTTCAGGTCGAGGCTGCAATTTTCCACTTCTACATTCACCAGCCCACTGAAGAGAATGGGAGGGAAATTGTGGGTTAATGGACAAAAGAAACAGAAAATCCCAGTGTGCATCTAAAAGGGTTCAATAGTGAATCAAAATCTGCTCCAAAAAGAGATGATTCCCAATACTTTCAGGAAACTCGGACTTTAAAAAAAAATTCACTTATGAGATCTGGGAGTCGCTGGCAAGGCCAGCATTTATTGTCCATCCCTAGTTGCCCTTGAGAAGGTGGTGGTGAGCCGCCTTCTTGAACCGCTGCAGTCCGTGTGGTGAAGGTGCTCCCACAGTGCTGTTAGGGAGGGAGTTCCAGGATTTTGACCCAGCGACGATGAAGGATCGGCCGATATATTTCTAAGTCAGGATGGTGTGTGACTTGGAGGGGAACTTGGAGGTGGTGGTGTTCCCATGCACCTGCTGCCCTTATCCTTCTAGGTGGAAAAGTTGGCGGGTTTGGGAGGTGCTGCCGAAGAAGCCTTGGCGAGTTGCTGCAGTGCATCTTGTAGATGATGTACACTGCAGCCACGGTGCGCCGGTGGTGGAGGGAGTGAATGTTTAAGGTGGTGGATGGGGTGTCGATCAAGCGGGCTGCTTTGTCCTGGATGGAGTCGAGCTTCTTGAGTGTTGTTGGAGCTGCACTCATCCAGGCAAGTGGAGAGTATTCCATCACACTCCTGACTTGTGCCTTGTAGATGGTGGAAAGGCTTTGGGGAGTCAGGAGGTGAGACACTCGCCGCAGAATACCCAGCCTCCGACCTGCTCTTGTTGCCACAGTACTTATGTGTCTGGTCAGTTAAGTTTCTGGTCAATGGTGATCCCCAGGATGTTGATGGTGGAGGATTCAGCGATGGTAATGCCGTTGAATGTCAAGGGAAGGTGGTTAGATGCTCGCTTAGATAGCCATTGTCTGGCACTTCTGTGGCGCGAATGTTACCTGCCACTTATCCGCCCAAGCTTGAACGTCGTCCAGGTCTTGTTGCATGCGGGCATGGACTGCTTCATTATCTGAGGAGTTGTGAATGGCGCTGAACACTGTGCAGTCATCAGCGAACATCCCCATTTCTGACCTTATGTTGGAGGGAAGGTCATTGATGAAACAACTGAAGAAGGTTGGGCCGAGGACACTGCCCTGAGGAACTCCTGCAGCGATGTCCTGGGGCTGTGATGATTGACCTTCAACCACCGCAACCATCTTCCTTTGTGCTAGGTATGACTCGAGCCAGTGGAGCGTTTTCCCCCTCCGACTCCCATTGACTTCAGTTTTACTCGGGCTCCTTGATGCCACACTCAGTCAAATGCTGCCTGGATGTCAAGGGCAGTCACTCTCACCTTATCTCTGGAATTCAGCACCTTTGTCCATGTTTGGACCAAGGCCGTAATGAGGTCGGGAGCCGAGTGGCCTTGGCGGAACCCAAACTGGGCATCAGTGAGCAGGTTATAGGTGAGTAAGTGTCACTTGATAGCATTGTCGATGACACCTTCCATTACTTTACTGATGATTGAGAGTAGACTGATGGGGCGGTAATTGGCCGCCATTGGGTGTCGGCAGTGGCTCAGTGGGTAGCACTTGCACCTCTGGGTCAGAAGGTTGTGGGTTCAAGTCCCACTCTGTGAAACTTGAGCACAAAATCTAGACTGACATTCCTAGAGGTGCCGTCTTTCAGATTAGATGTTAAACCAAGGCCCTGTCCGGCTTTTCGGGTCGACATAAACGATCTCAATGTCACTATTTCAAAGTTCAGTTCTTCCCATTGCCCTGGCCAATATTTATCTCCCAACCAACATCAGTAAAACAGATTATCCAGACATTATCATATTGCTGTTTGTGGGATCTTGCTGTGTGCAAAATGGCTGCTGAGGAGTGACCTAATAGAGGTCTTTAAGATTATGAAAGGTTTTAACAGAAGATGTTTCCACTTGCGGGCGAGACTAGAACGAGGAGGTTGTCACTAATAAATCCAATGGGGAATTCAGGAGAAACTTCTTTACCCAGAGAGTGGTGAGAATGTGGAACTCGCCACCACGAGGCGGATAGCATAGATCTATTTAAAGGGAAGCTGGGTAAAAACACACGCGGGAGAAAGGGATAGAGGCTAAGTTGATGGGGGGAGATGAAGAAGGATGGGAGGAGGAGGCTCATGTGGAGCATAAACACTGGCGTGGACCTGTTGGGCCGATTGGCCTGTTTCTGAGCTGTAAGTCCTATGTAATGACTTTGATTGACCCATTTAGTTTAATGTTTGTGTTTGTCAAGGGCAAACTGCTCAAAGTGCAGGACGCCACATAGGAAAGCAAAAGAGCAGACGGGATAAGTCAACAAGCTGTGGGTTATAGAACCATAGAATGGTTACAGCACAGAAGGAGGCCATTCGGCCCGTCGAGCCCGTGCCGGCTCTCTGCAAGAGCACTTCAGCTAGTCCCACTCCCCCGCCCTTCTACTTAGCCTTGCAAATCCTTCAGATACTTATCCAACTCCATTTTGAAAGCCGTGATTGAATCTGCCTCCACCGCCCTTTCAGGCAGTGAATTCCAGATCCTAACCACTCGCTGCGTAAAAAAGTTTTTCCTCATGTCGCCTTTGGATCTTCTGCCAATCACCTTAAATCTGTGTCCTCTGGTTCTCAACCCTTCCACCAATGGGAACAGTTTCTCTCTATCTACTCTGTCTAGATCCCTCATGATTTTGAACACCTCTATCAAATCTCCTCTCAACCTTCTCTGCTCCAAGGAGAACAACCCCAGTTTCTCCAGTCCATCCATGTAACTGAAGTCCCTCATCCCCTGGAGCCATTCTCGTAAATCTTTTCTGCACCCTCTCTAAGGCTTTCACATCCTTCCTAAAGTGCGGTGCCCAGAATTGGACACAATACTCCAGTTGAGGCCAAACCGGTGTTTTAAAAATTACCACCCCATCAGTGTTCACCATAACTTCCTTGCTTTTGTACTAAAAGGCCCACAGTGAGACAGATTCTGCCGAAGTTGGTGCTGCGAAGTAACCACTGAGCTAAACGCTCAAGTTTATGTTTGGAAAAACCTGGCGGAAGGAGAGACTGAGGGAGGGAAGGAGTTCCACAGATTGAAGATCCAGTGAAAGAACCAGTTGAACTGGATGTGATCGCTCCAAATGTTTCCTTATTTTTAGAATCAGTCATCTGGTTAAAAGGAAAATCCCCTTGGGCATTCACTTTGTCATGTGGACACGAGGTCGGAAAGTTAGCCAGCAGGTGGGTGACTCTGAACCCCTCTGTAAATAAAGCTGAGATATCTGAGGGATTACCTGTAGAGCTTCTGTCTCTGCTGCAGTTCTTGCTGGCGATGGGACTGAAATATGGGCAACTTGTCATCACAGACTCTCTTAGCTGCAAAGGAGGAAAACAGGTGTTAAATAAGGAGTGAATTACAGGCGGGAATCTAATCGAGGGGTATGGAGCGATACACGGGAGTGAGCTACAGGCTGGAATCTGTTCATGGGGGTTCAGATGGGATACTTGAGAATGAGTTCCAGGCTTGAATCTAAATGAAGGAGATCAAATGGGACGCTTGGATATAAGTTACAGGCTGGAATCTAATCGAGGCGTTTGGAGAACGACACAGGAGGGAGCTACAGGTTGGCAGCTGATCTTGGGGATTCAGATAGAATGCTTGGGTGTAAGTTACAGCTTTAAATGTATTCGGAGAGGCAGATTAATGGTTTACATACAGAATAACAGAGTAAATGCCTGAATTCCGGGTGTGGTGTGTCTAGTATATTACAAAGCCTCAGCATAGCTCCTATGGACGCACACCCTACTGTTCTGGCTCTGTACCTCAGCATTCTGCTTGCCTTTTTAATTGCTGCCTTGTTATTGGCAGGGATGAGTCCTGACGTAATAAAACTCAATACGAACTTGGTTTGAGCATAAAGCAAGGCTTTAATCAACTTGTTTCAGAATATGGAGGTCTAGTTGTATTTCACTAGTTCCTTGTCTTACAAAATGTCCCTGAGCAAGCTGGGCCCACGCCCGAGTATTTATACTCCTTGGACGGCGCCACCAGCTGGCCGTCCAGCGTTATTTCATGAGTAGTTTCTTGATGATGATGAGATTTATAACAAGCTCACTTATTCCCAAGTCCCTTTCTAGATCGGTTTAATTCATTGTAGAGTGACGTGTCACGTCGCTCATTCGTCCGTCCGCCATGCCGTTTGTCAGCACTAAATTTCAACTTGGCATTTCTCTGCCCAGTTGCTAAGCAGATGGAAATTATTCTGCTAATCATTAACTGCAGCCTCTGTCCCGACTGCTCTCGCTACTTTGCTGTTGCCTGAGATTTTAACAATTGGTCTCTAGGTTCCAGGTCATTAATTGAACTGGGCTTGGAGCGGCTAATTTACGACACCGCACCCAGCATGAGCCAGGAGTAGGCGCATCAGAATAATGAAGCCCAGGAAACCACAAGGATCCAGGCACGGTCCCCAGAAGCATTACACTGCTGGAACGCAGCAGGTGTAGCCAACTGTGATGCATTCCATGGTTGAACAGCCAACTTTCCAACAGGCAGTTGCTGGTTGGTGGACAGGAATGAGAACTCTGGCTGAGTGTATCCCCCTCCCCTCCAGCACCAATCCCAGGGCACTGAGGCCAATTGTAGCATCTGTGCTGCTGGCCCAGCTAACACAGCACAGACAGACCAATGTGGAGATCTGCCTCTTTGTGCTGCCCAAGGGGGTGCTTAGTTGCTAAGCGTGGCAAGGAAATGGGAGCAGAGACCCGTTGTGCCATGTCTCTATCATATGCCTCAACCCCTTTTACCCACATTCTCGACCATATTCCTCAGTCCTACTTACCATATCCCTCAATCCCACCGTCTCACCATATCCCTCAATCTCACCATATCCCTCAATCCCACCTTCTCACCATATCCCTCAATCTCACCATCTCCCTCAATCTCACCATCTCACCATCTCCCTCAATCCCACCTTCTCACCATATCCCT
Source organism: Somniosus microcephalus (assembly GCF_052327205.1). Taxonomy (NCBI): domain Eukaryota; kingdom Metazoa; phylum Chordata; class Chondrichthyes; order Squaliformes; family Somniosidae; genus Somniosus; species Somniosus microcephalus. Next base: position 44,333,315 of record NW_028225182.1, on the reverse strand, counting down.
CACTCTCACCATCTCCCTCAATCCCACCTTCTCACCATATCCCTCACTCTCACCATTTCCCTCAATCCCACCTTCTCACCATCTCCCTCAATCCCACCTTCTCACCATATCCCTCACTCTCACCATCTCCCTCAATCCCACCTTCTCACCATATCCCTCACTCTCACCATTTCCCTCAATCCCACCTTCTCACCATATCCCTCAATCTCACCGTCTCACCATCTCCATCAATCTCACCTTCTCACCATATCCCTCAATCTCACCATCTCCCTCAATCTCACCTTCTCACCATATCCCTCACTCTCACCATCTCCCTCAATCCCACCTTCTCACCATCTCCCTCAATCCCACCTTCTCACCATATCCCTCACTCTCACCATCTCCCTCAATCCCACCTTCTCACCATATCCCTCACTCTCACCATTTCCCTCAATCCCACCTTCTCACCATATCCCTCAATCTCACCGTCTCACCATCTCCATCAATCTCACCTTCTCACCATATCCCTCAATCTCACCATCTCCCTCAATCTCACCTTACCATATCCCTCACTCTCACCATCTCCCTCAATCCCACCATCTGACCATATCCCTCAATCTCACCATCTCCCTCAATCCCACCTTCTCACCATATCCCTCAATCCCACCTTCTCACCATTTCCCTCAATCTCACCATCTTCCTCAATCCCACCTTCTCACCATTTCCCTCAATCTCACCATCTCCCTCAATCTCACCATCTCCCTCAATCTCACCGTCTCACCATTTCCCTCAATCCCACCTTCTCACCATCTCACTCAATCCCACCTTCTCACCATATCACTCAATCCCACGTGCTTGCCATCTTCCTCAATCCCACCGTCTCACCGTCTCCATCAATCCCACCTTCTCACCATATCACTCAATCCCACCTTCTCACCATATCACTCAATCCCACCTTCTCACCATATCACTCAATCCCACCTTCTCACCATATCACTCAATCCCACCTTCTCACCATATCACTCAATCCCACCTTCTCACCATATCACTCAATCCCACCTTCTCACCATATCACTCAATCCCACCTTCTCACCATATCACTCAATCCCACCTTCTCACCATATCACTCAATCCCACTTACCAACCTTCTCAACCTATCCCACAATTACTTTCTCTCTAGAAACACATCAAATCATATCTTGAGCTCGTTTTTTACTGTTCTCTTCATTGTGACCTACTCTATATCTCTGCTACTCTGACTGATAAAGACCTCTGGGATCTGAACTTTTCATCTACTGGCTGGATCATCTTTGCCAATCCCCGGAATAATCAACATCTCACCTGTTCCTTCCTGGAGAAATACGGTGCAATTGTCGAGCCACCTGTAACAGGGAAAGTGAAGAGTTTCTCCTGACGGGGTCTCCACCATCACCAAGCAGCAGAACCAATAATCTTGCACCAGGAATCTTGTTACTTCCAGCTTCACAAACCAAATAGTCCCAAGGTCCTTGTCACTGATAACATCGTACCGTTCAACCTGGAAATTTAAAGTTTGACCAGTGTAGTAAGTAAAGAAGTGTGGATGACTCAATGGGTGAATACAGTGAACCAAGAGGAACGTAGGAACAGGAGAAGGCCATTTAGTCCCTCGAACCAGCTCTTCCATTCAATGAGATCATGGCTGATCTGTGACCTAACTCCATCTACCCGCCTTTGCCCCATATCCCTTAATACCTTTGGTATTAATCTATCAATCTCAGATTTAAAATTAACAATTGACCCCATATCAATTGCCGTTTGCGGAAGAGAGTTCCAAACATCTACCACCCTTTGTGTGTAGAAATGTTTCCTAATTTCACTTCTGAAAGGTCTGGCTCTAATTTTTAGGCTATGTCCGCTGGTCCTAGACTCATCTCCCTCAATCCCACCTTGTGAGGGGGCTTGATTGGGTGGATGCGGTGAGGATATTTCCACTGATGGGTGAGACTAGAACTAGGGGACATAATCTTAGAATAAGGGGCTGCCCTTTCAAAACTGAGATGAGGAGAAACTTCTTCACTCAGAGGGTAGTAAATCTATGGAATTTGCTACCTCAGAGAGTTGTGGAAGCTGCAACATTAAATAAATTTAAAACGGAGATAGACAGTTTCCTAGCTGATAAGGGAATTAGGGGTTACGGGGAGCGGGCAGGGAAGTGGACGTGAGTCTCGGTTCGGATCAGCCATGATCCTATTGAGTGGCAGAGCAGGCCCGAGGGGCCGTATGGCCTACTCCTGCTCCTACTTCTTATGTTCTTATCAACCTGCAGGGCATTAGCCAGAGGCAAATCGCCCCCAGATGGCCTCACACTTTCTGGGCTGGATTTTCCCAATGGAGATGTGTTGGAGGCAGGACTGCTGCTTGCCGGGTCACCGTCCCGCCTCCATCTGCCTCTGGCTAACCAGCGGGCTCTGCAGGCCAATTAGGGGGAAATCACTGACAGAGCACGTCAACGTCTGACGTGCCATCTGTCAAGGTTTCTTGAAAGAAGAAATGTCAACGTTTGACAGCTCTGTGACTACACTGACATTCTGTGTAGTTTGATGAGTCCTTGTGATCAGGACTCATCAAACCTTTCAACTTTGCAGAAATCACCTGGCTGTTGGTTCGGAGGATCCAACAGCCAGTCTGTGAAATCTACAATGAAGATGTCGGGACTCCGGCTCCACAGCGGCTGAAGGCTGTAGGCAGAAACAAAGGTAAGTGAACATTTTATAACACTTAACACTCACCTTACACACTTACCACTCCACACTTGCACCCACCACTCACCTCTACATCTCACTTTCAGACCCCTCCGACCCCCGCAGCCCTCCTTCACGTCTCCTCCACCCCGGCGGGGTTCTCCGAGGTCGGGAAGCCTGCACTTGAAATGGTAAAATGGGACCAATCCTTTTTTCTGCCTGTTAACTACCTGTTAACAGGCAGTTAATAGGATTTAATCCCTTTCCCGCTTCGAGGAGGCGGGACCCGGGTCAGGGGGGGCTTCCTGCCTCCTGGCAAAAGGGCACGGAGGCGGGACGGGGACGGGTTTGCCAGCCGCCCCCACATTCTGCAACTTTACCGGCAGCCCCGCCTCCATACCCACCTCCTCGGGGCTGGCAAAATCCAGCCATGCATGTTTGAATATACTTTGTAAAGAGATTGGAGCCGAAATGCATGGCCCTTGCAATGCACTCCCATCAGAAATTAGGCTAGGATCTCGGTTACACCAGGACCCAGCCATCTCTGGCAGATTCTGGAACCTCTCTCCGTCCCTAGAATAATCACTGGCCATCAGAGAGGGCGTGGCCGGGTTTTTGGGAGTCCCAAGTTGGGAGTTTTATCGACTTCAACCTGAGATCAGCGGGTGGATGGCTCACCATAGCGTACCAGCCTCCCCTCAGCGACTTCATGCCTTTCTACTATACCACAAGATGGCGGGACAAACAACGGCCCAGAAATTCAGGTCGGGGGCTTCCCGCGGGTGCAAGCCTCCGACCTGCACTGACCTACCGCGCTGGCAGTTGAGCTGTGGGCCCGCATGGAATTCCGACCCTGGGCCTGCTCCAACTGCCGGCGCGCAGTGCTTGCGTCTCCCAGGGGTGCAGTTAGTTCGATGCGTCCCCTGGGATCACGTGGGCCATGGGAAGCCAATCGGAGCAGGGAATGCTCCATTCATAAGTTTGACAGGAAGAGCTGTCAAAATTTATAAATACTACGGGCCCCAAAACATCACTAAATCTTCAAATAATTTTTTTTTAAACCACATTTTTTAAATAAACTATAAATTGCATGAAATAACTATTTTAAGCAATAATTTAAATTTTTTAAAACGATAATTTTATTTTCTAATGGGGCTAAAAATAAACTTACCTTGCTTTAAAGTATTTAAAAATAATAAACCAGTGGAATAAATGTTTTAATTTTAATTAATTCACCACTTACCTTGTAAAAAGCAGGCCTTGCGCCTGCTTTTTAAATGTGTAAATTCTGGTGACTTACCCTCCCGGGAAAACCTGCAAAAAAAACGTAAGTTCGATGCGCACGCGCAGCCTCTCCGGCGCACGCGTACGACCTCTTAACCCCTGCTTTCAGGGGAACGGAAGTGCCGGTTTCCCGCGCATGCGCAGTGCGCGCAGGAAACCGGCACTTCCATTGGGCTTAAGGGTGAGTACCCCGTGCGTACTCACCCGTGGAGACCCGAATTTCTGGGCCATATGTAGTGGCACACTCTGACTTCGAAATAACAAATTAAAGACTTTACAACAGTTTACATAGAAGATCACAGCACAGAGACGGGCAATTCGGCAAACCAGCACAGTTCTAGTTATTATAGACAGACGTCAGTAAACAGACAACAACAAATTCGGGTCTCCACGGGTGAGTACGCACGGGGTACTCACCCGTAGGCCCAATGGAAGTGCCGGTTTCCTGCATGCACTGCGCATGCGCGGGAAACCGGAACTCCCGTTCCCCTGAAAGAAGGGGTTCAGAGGTCGAACGCGTGCGCGGGAGAGGCAGCGCGTGCGCATCGAACTTACATTTTCTTTGCAGGTTTTCCCGGGAGGGTAAGTCTCCAGGAGTTAAACTTTTAAAAAGCAGGTGCAAGGCCTGCTTTTTACAAGGTAAGTGGTGAATTAATTAAAATTAAAACATTTTTTCCACAGGTTTATTATTTTTAAATACTTTAAAGAAAGGTAAGTTTATTTTTAGCCCCGTTAGAAAATGTAATTAACTTTTTCAAAAATTTAAATTATTGTTTAAAATAGTTATTTCATGTAACTTATAGTTATTTAAAAAATGTGATGTTTTAAAAAAAATTTATTTGAAGATTTAGTGATGTTTTGGGGCTTATAGTATTTATAGGTTTGACAGGATGAAGCATTCCCTGCTACCATTGGCTTTCCATGGCGCACGTGATCCCAGGGGACGCATCGAACGAACTGCGCCCCTGGGATACGCAAACACTGCGCGCCAGCAGTTGGAGCAGGCCCAGGATCGGAATCTCACGCAGGCCCACAGCTCAACGGCCGGCGCGCTAGGTAAGTGCAGGTCGGGGGCTTGCGCCCGCGGGAAGCCCCCGACCTGAATTTCTGGGCCTATAAGTATTTTGACAGAGCATTGGCTTTGCAATTGGCGTTCTTAGACCCTACAGGGTCTGTGAGGGGACCCCTGGGATCATCAGATTTCTGTATCCATTGTCATACAAAAGCGTTTTTCCTGACGCTGGTACACTTAGTGTGCTGCCTTCCGTTAGGAATTTATGTTAGTTTTCCAGTTAATTCAGGGGTTTGAGTAATTTGGGTCGATTTCCATTGTGTGCCGCCACCTAGTGGATATTTGGTACCTAGCAAGTGCAGTAAAGCGCGATAAAGTGCCGAAAAGCGCAGTAAAGTGCAGTAAAGCACAGTAAAGTGCAGTAAAGTAAACTACTGTATATCACAGACCTGCAGCCACACATGGTCTGGGAAGTTATATTCTTGTCACGCTCCAGCCTTGGACACTATTTGTCTGTAAGTACTTGAGAATGTTATAGATGATTAGTGTACACTATATTTTGCAGAAAATGTTTAGTTTGTAACTTTTCTCTGTAAGCAAACTTACACAGCTAGCCATGAAGTGCTCCCTCTCTGTCTAGCTGGTTAACTTGTAGCTGTATTTTGATGCACTATGTACAGGACTAATTTAAAGAGAATGCCTTTCAGTTTGCTAAATGTATATTCACAGTAAGCTGTGTTTCCACGTGTTTTGGTAAGTTACATGCCAAATGTACTGTGTTGCTCAGGCCTACCTAAATTTGTGTATACATATCAGTTATGTGCTTGTGTACTAATGTGTGCTTCCATTTCTGTATTGTATTTCAGTTTCACAATAAGAATCTTTCAGTAAAGTTTACAAGAAAAGTCAAGCCTTGTGATTTTTATGGGAAGATATCAAGATGTTAGCTACCTGTCTAGCTCTGCATAGGAACGCGCTGCAAGGGCAGAATACTTAGGGAAAAAAAATGTTTTCTGCAACGATAGCACTGCTTTCTCGTGGCCGGCTGATACTGTTCGTGTTGGGACATGAGATCCCGCTGGTGCCTCCAGACAGAAAGAGATGCACAGCCACTGATTCGGAGAAACATCACAAAGTGCTTCACAGAGGTCGGAGTTTCCAACAGTGGCTCAGTTGGTAGCAGCCCTCGCCTCTGAGTCAGAGGGTTGTGTGGATTCAAGTCCCAATCCAGAGACTTAAGCACAAAAATCTAGTCCGACACTCCAACGCCAAACTGTCGGAGGTGCCGTCTTTCGGGATGAGACGTTAAACCGAGGCCCCGTCTGCTCTCTCGGGTGGACTTAAGAGATCCCACGGCCACTATTTCGAAGAAGAGCAGGGGAGTTCTCCCCGGCACCCTGGCCAATATTTATCCCTCAATCAACGTAACTAAAACAGATTATTTGGTCATTATCACATTGCTGCTTGTGGGAGCTTGCTGTGCGCAACTTGGCGGCCGCGTTTCCTACATTACAACAGTGACTAGACTCCAAAAAGTACTTCAATGGCTGTAAAGCGCTTTGGGATGCCCGGTGATCGTGATGGGCGCTATATAAATGCAAATCTTTCTCTCTAACAGTGAGCAGAAGTTGAGAGAGGAAATAGGCGAGGGGATCAAGGGCAAGCGCTCAGGATAAATATGGGAGGCATTTTACTATTGGGGTACCGTCGCTAAGATACAATGACCATGATCACTGAAAAAGAAAGAATTGCATTTATATGGCGCCTTTCATGACTACCAGACAACTCAAAGCGCTTTACAGCCAATGAAGTACTTTTGAGCTGTAGGAAATGCGGCAGCCAATTTGCACACAGCAAGCTCCCACAAACAGCAATGTGATAATGACCAGATAATCTGTTTCAGTGATGTTGATTGAGGGATAAATATTGGCCAGGACACCGGGGATAACCCCGCGGCTTTTCTTCGAAATAGTGCCATGGGATCTTTTACAATCCACCTGAAAGAGCAGACGAGACTGATACGCTTATCAATTACTTCATAAAAGGTGATGAGTCGAAGAAGAGATGATGAGTCGAAAGAAGAGATGAATAAGGCTTTTATTAGCTAAGAAGAGACCATGCTTCTTCGTGAGTGACTGAACAAGTCTGAACGAAACCCACACAGTGGTGGGTGGAGTCAGCTGAGGCATGCCTCCATACACAGCGCCACCCAGAGGTGGCAATATACAATACAGTGGTTTACCACAGAGACCTTGGTTTAATGTCTCGTCTGCAAGACGGCACCTCTGACAATACAGCGCTTCCACAGGCACTGTACTGGAGTGTCAGCCTAGATGATTTTTTTATATATGCTTAAGTTTCTGGAGTGCGACTTGAACCCATAACCGTCTGACTCAGAGAGCAAGTGTGCTATCAACTGAGCCACAGCTGACACCACCAATGTTTAGCGTTGTAAGGGAAAAGGTTAGATTTTTAACATAAAAACAAAATGCTGGAAGCACTCAGCAGGTCAGGCAGCATCTGTGGAGAGAGAAACAGAGTTAAAGTTTCAGGTCGATGTCCCTTCGTCAGTTGCTCTTGGGTAACACGTCAGTAAATGATTTATTTGATTTATATACTGACACTATCTAATGTAACATCTATCGCAACCTGGGAACTGGTGTCTCTGAGACTCTGCAGCCCCCCGGTTGTATATCTACTTACATCTCCCCTTTCCAGGTCATTTTGCAGCCACTTGTCCATGTTGGTTTTCTGACTCTCTCCCCCCTCTCCGATCAGCGTACAGTGCACGTAACTCTGTGTTCCGGCATCCTCGGTTCTCCCAGTGCTGAAAGTGACTTTGTAGGTGACCATTTCGACAACTGGACGAATCTAGATCTCGATCTGTTCAGTCACTGACTGCAGCAACACTTGTCCCACACTGAGTGCCCAGAAACGTGGAGGCAGGATTTATACCTTTAAAAAAAAGGTGGGGTTTCAGGTGAGATCAGAAGACATTTCATGCAATGGAAATTCTGGCTATGCATCTGATCTGCAATTTAAACAGGTGTGAGTAATTTATATTAGAGTCAGTCTTTCATGCTTAGAGACTAGAGGGAGCCTTTTTCCAAAGCATATATAGGGCTAGAAATTTGGCTCCATAGTACCCGGTTTTTCGGCGCTTTGGGTGCAGTTTTGTGTCCAAAATGGCGTCTGAGCCGCGTGCGCTCACTTCTGGGGCGGGCCGCGTGGGATGCCATCTTGGTAAAGGTCAAACAAGAGGCGTCCTTTACCCACGTCTGAAGCAGGCATTAGTCCATTTGCATATGCAAATAAGGGGTCTAACTCCGGCTTCCGGCCCCTCTTGCAACTTTGGTTTGCCCCTGAGGCAGTCAGCACCGGTGCTGATAGCCTCCAGCAAAACCAACACTAAACACCACGTTAAGTAAAAAGAGGTAAGTACATACCATAATCGCCTCCGCTCCCGGTCACGCGATCTCTGACCTTACTCCCGACTCAGACCTCCAGGTCCCCCCGATCTCCCCCACCAACCCTGGTCCTGACAGCACTCCCGATCCCCCCTCCCCAACAATGCTCCAGACCCCCGCGATCTTCCCGCTCGACCCCCGACAGCCCTCCGATCGCACTCCGAGGCCCAGCCGTTCCTCCTCCAAACCCCCGCGATCTTCCACAACCCCCGACAGCCCTCCAATCACACTCCGAGGCCGACACGTTCCTCCACGAGACCACCCCACGATCCAACCCAATCACTTGCCTGAAAATTGGCACCTGAACCTGTGCGGGCACCTGCCGCCGCGCCAACTACATGATAATGAGGTCCGAGGCCCAAAATCTGGGGCTCCTCGGGCCTCCCCATTTGAGCGCGGGCTGTTAGCGCTCTGCGGGTAAGGCACTCCAAAATGGACGCTACCGAATTTCTAGGTCTACATGCTTATTACAGTTATAAAAGAAACTTATATAATAAGCTAAAATACTAAGGGGGAAAAATTCAGTTGTTTGCGCCTCCCGTTAGTGCCTTAAGAGGGCGCCAATTGGGGCGCAAAGCAACTAGCGCCCGGGCACGGCGATGTTTGCGCCACTCGCGAAATTAACTAGACTTTTACGGCGGCGCTAAACACTACCGCCACGATCTCTTGGGCCGGCAGATCGTGACGTCAGTCAAGTGCACAATGCCCCGGGAGCGCCCCGGACCAGATATTTAGTGGCGCCCCCTGCCTTACCGCCTGCCGCTAGCAACGACAGGTTGAGGGGAGCGTTATGCTGTCAGAAAGGGACTGGGGGAGCGCTATTTAAAGGCGACCGCTTCCTGCCTTTTTTTGTCGGTGACATTTTTGCACCACGCATTCTGAGAGAGCGAGAGAGACTTCTGGAGAGATTCAATGCTGTGTGAAGGAGTTTTGAGTACTGAGCAGCACTTTGCAGGTTTATTTTGATTTGCCCTTCCTTGCTTCGCCAGCGCTCTGAGGTAGCGCCTCGCTCCTCGGACTTTGCGCCTTAAGACAGGTGTGAAGCACCTGATTTAGCGCTCCAATCACCTCCAGGGGCGATAAAAGCCAAGTTTGCCGTCGGAGGCGATAATTAGCGCCAGGCGCTAAACTTTGCGCACGGCCGATAATGGCGCCCCAAGCGGGGCGATACTGAACTTTTCCCCAAAGGTTATAACATTCTATATAAAACATTGAGATGCCACCTGCTGACATCAACAAGTTCCCGAGGTGATCAAACTCGAGTTTGTCTTGCAGTCACGGAGCGTCTCCACGGACGTTCGATACTTTGGGGGCTAAAATGGACAGGGCCCATTGAGTCCGATGCAGGCAGCCAGCCAACTGTGCGCTGGTGAGGAGATAATACTACAGATGCGTTTACATTGTTTTTTTAACATCGCACAGCTAAGGTAGCCATTAGGGTTAAAGCACACAAAATTTGTTTGACCGGCATGGTCTCATTATCCCGTGCTCACAACGATGCTCCAGGGCAAATGCTATAGCTTGGGAAGTGCAAACACTGTGAAGCAACACTGTGGAGATGACAGTGTAACAGGATACGGAGCAGGACATTAACCAGGACACGAGGCCCCGATCATTGTATGTTCAGTGGCCCAGGAGCAATTGTCAGACATATGATTGTCTTTAGTTTTCCAAATCTGTTATTAAGAAAGGATAAAGGATTATCCAACAGGGAGAATCTTTTTTTGTACGTGGCGAGCTGTTACGATCTGGAGCGCACTGCCTGAAAGGGTGGTGGAAGCAGATTCAGTCGTAGCATTCAAAATAGAATTGGACGTGTAGAATCAGAGAAATTTACAGAACAGAAACATAAGAAGTCGGAGCAGGAGTAGGCCATACGGCCCCTCGGGCCTGCTCCGCCATTCAATAGGATCATGGCTGATCCGAACCTGGACTGAGGCCATTCAGCTCATCGTGCCTGTGTCTGAAATGGAAAGGAAAAATTTGCAAGGCTATGGCGGGGGGGGGGGGGGGAGAGCAGGAGAGTGGGACTAATTGGATCGCTCCGTCAAAGAGCTGGCACAGGCACGATGGGCTGAATGGCCTCCTTCTGTGTTTTATGATGGTATGATTCTAAAAATTCAAACATGTAGGGAGAGTATTTATTTTTAGATTGAAAGGATGGCGAAGGTGTAACTTGCAAATCTGATGGCTTTCATTGTGACCAGTCAGGAAAGGGGTACCGGAGTACCTGAATACTTATTTTACAGGAAACTCTCGATTTACCGGCACCGGAAATCTCTGTTAACCGGCAAAATTCAGGAGTAGGTTCAAGTAAATTTTACTTCATATTAGTGGCCGTTCCTGGATCTGTGGCCGTGTAACCGGGGTTCCTGCACCTGTTGCCATGCAACAGGGACGCCTGGATCTGTGGCCATGTACTGGGCTCTCGTACCTTTTACTATACCTCTCTGTAATCCGGACTTTTTGATAAGAACATAAGAAATAGGAGCAGGAGTAGGCCAATCGGCCCCTCGAGCCTGCTCCGCCATTCAATAAGACTTACCGCCAATCTACTATCACAGAACCATCTCCTGAATCTAACAGAATTAGACACACGAAATAGGAGCAGGATCAGGCTACACGGCCCCTGGGCCCGCTCCGCTACCCACAGGGCCATGACCGATCCGAACCTAGACTCATGTCCAAATTCCTGCCTGCTCCCCGTAACCCTTAATTCCCTTTACTTCTAGGAAACTGTCTATTTCTGTTTTAAATTTATGTAATGATGTAGCTTCTACAGCTTTTTGGGGCAGCATATTCCATGGACCTACCACCCTCTGAGTGAAGTAGTTCCTCCTCATCTCAGTTTTGAAAGAGCAGCCCCTTATTCTAAGACTATGCCCCCTAGTTCTAGTTTCACCCATCATCGGGAACATCCTCCCCGCATCCACCCGATCCAACCCCTTCACAATCTTATATGTTTCAATAAGATCGCCTCTCATTCTTCTGAACTCCAATGAGTAGAGTCCCAATCTACTCAACCTCTCCTCATATGTCCATCCCCTCATCCCCGGGATTAACCGAGTGAACCTTCTTTGTACTGACTCGAGAGCAAGTATGTCTTTTCTTAAGTATGGACACCAAAACTGTATGCAGTATTCCAGGTGCAGTCTCACCAATGCCTTGTACAACTGAAGCAATACCTCCCTATTTTTATATTCTATCCCCCTAGCAATGAAAGCCAACATTCCATTGGCCTTCTTAATCACTTGCTGCACCTGCATACTAACCTTTTGAGTTTCGTGCACCAGGACCCCCAGATCCCTTTGTACTTCAGTACTTTCAAGTTTCTTGCCATTAAGATAATAACTTGCTCTACGATTTTTCCTGCCAAAGTGCATAACCTCACACTTTCCAGTGTTGTATTCCATCTGCCAAATCTCTGCCCACTTACTTAGCCTGTCTATGTCCCCTTGCAGCTTTTTTATGTCCTCCTCACTCACTACTTTCCCTCCCATCTTAGTATCATCTGCAAACTTTGATATGTTATACTCGGTCCCCTCCTCCAAATCGTTAATATAGATTGTAAAGAGTTGGGGACCCAGCACGGAGCCCTGCGGAACACCACTAGTTACTGATTGCCAGTCTGAGAATGAACCATTTATCCCAACTCTCTGCCTTCTGTTAGATAGCCAATCCTCTATCCATGCCAGAATATTACCCCCAATCCCGTGATTTTTTATCTTAAGCAATAATCTTTTGTGTGGCACCTTGTCAAATGCCTTTTCCAAGTCTAAATACACTACGTCCACTGGTTCCCCTTTATCCACCCTATATGTTACTTCCTCAAAGAACTCCAGCAAATTTGTCAAACATGACTTCCCCTTCATAAAACCATGCTGACTTTGTCCTATTAAATTATGATTATCCAAATGTCCTGTTACTGTCTCCTTAATAATGGACTCCAAAATTTTACCTACCACAGATGTTAGGCCAACCGGTCTATAGTTTCCAGCCTTCTGTCTACTGCCCTTTTTAAATAAGGGTGTTACATTAGCAGTTTTCCAGTCTGCCGGGACCTTTGCTGAGTCCAGGGAGTTTTGGAAAATTATTACCAATGCATCCACAATCCCTACCGCCACTTCCCTCAAGACCCTAGGATGTAAGCCATCAGGTCCAGGTGATTTATCCACCTTGAGTCCCATTATTTTACCGAGTACCACTTCCTTAGTGATTTTGATCGTGTTTAGCTCCTCCCCCCCCTATAGCCCCCTGTTTGTCCAGTGTTGGGATATTCTTAGTGTCCTCTACTGTAAAGACTGATACAAAATATTCATTCAGTGTTTTTGCCATCTCCATATTTCCCACCATTAATTTCCCGGTCTCATCCTCTAAGGGACCAACATTTACTTTAGCCACCCTTTTTCTTTTTATATAAATATAAAAACTCTTACTATCTGTTTTTATATTTTTTGCTAATTTACTTTCATAATCTATCTTCCCTTTCTTAATCAATCTTTTTGTTATTTTTTGCTGTCTTTTAAAGTTTTCCCAATCCTCTATCCTCCCACTAGATTTGGCTACCTTATATGCCCTTGTTTTTAGTCGAATACTATCCTTAATTTCTTTTCTTAGCCACGGATGGCTGTCTTTTCTTTCACACCCTTTTCTTCTCAGTGGAATATATTTTTTATGGAAGTTGTAAAATAACTCCTTAAATGTACACCACTGATCATGTATCGTCTTACCCTTTAATCTATTTTCCCAATCCACTCTACTCAATTCCGCTCTCATACCTTCATAGTCTCCTTTATTCAAGCTTAGCACGCTTGTTTGAGATCCAACCTTCTCACCCTCTAATTGAATATGGAATTCAACCATGTTATGGTCACTCATTCCAAGGGGATCCTTTACTAGGACATTTTTAATTAATCCTGTCTCGTTACACAGGACCAGATCTAAGGTTGTTTGCCCCCTGGTCGGTTCAGTTACATACTGCTCAAGAAACCCATCCCTAATACACTCAATGAACTCATCCTCAAGGCAGTCCTGCCCAATTTGATTTGTCCAATTAATATGATAGTTAAATTCCCCCGTAATTATAGATGTTCCCTTATTACAAGCCTCAACTATTTCCTGATTGATACTCCATCCAACAGAGTTGCAACTGTTTGGAGGCCTATAGACTACGCCCACTAGTGGTTTTTTCCCCTTATTATTCCTTATCTCCACCCAAACTGTTTCATTATCCTGATCTTTTGACCCAATATCATTTCTCTGTATTACAGTGATTCCTTCCTTTATTAACATAGCCACCCCACCTCCCCTTCCTTCCTGCCTGTCCTTCCTGATCATTAAATAACCTGGTATGTTTAATTCCCAGGCATTGTCACCCTGCAGCCATGTTTCTGTAATGGCCACAAGATCATACCCATATGTAGTTATTTGTGCCATTAACTCATCTATTTTGTTACGAATGCTACGTGCATTCAGATAGAGAACTTTCAAATATGTTTTGTGACACTTAGTTCCTGCTTTTGCCCTTTTTATTACTTTACCTTTTACTCCATACCTTCTGCCCCTTCCTGACACGCTCTGGTTTTTTATTTCCCCACTGCTACCTAAGTCTATGACCTTCTCTGTTGTCATTTATATTATTTGCTCTCCAGGAACCTCCCCCCCCACTAGTTAGTTTAAAGCCCTCTCTACAGCCCTAGTTATATGATCCGCCAGGACTCTAGTCCCAGCACTGGCCAAGTGAAGCCCGTCCCAACGGAACAGCTCCCTCCTGCCCCAGTACTGGTGCCAGTGTCCCAGGAAGCAAAACCCATTTCTCCCACACCAGTCTTTGAGCCACGCATTTAACTCTCTAATTTTATTTGTCCTAGCCAAATTCGCTCGTGGCTCAGGTAATAATCCAGAGATTATTACCCTTGAGGTTCTGTCTTTTAATTTGACCCCTAGCTGCTCATACTCCTTTAACAGAACCGGCTTCCTAGTCCTATCTACGTCATTTGTACCAACATGGACCACGACAACTGGATCCACCCCCTCCCACTGCAAGTTTCTTTCCAGCCCAGAGGAGATGTCCTTAACCCTGGCACCGGGTAGGCAACACAGCCTTCGGGACTCTCACTCTCGGCTGCAGAGAACTCTATCTATCCCCCTAATAATACTATCCCCTACCACTACAACATTTCTATTTACTCCCCCCTCTTGAATGGCCCCCCGTTCCACGGTGCTGTGGCCAGGTTGCTCATCCTCCCTGCAGTCCCTGCTCCCATCCCCACAGGGAGTAAGAACCTCGAACCTGTTGGACAAGAGGGCTGCGGCTCCTCCAGCTCTACCTCCTGGATCCCCGTACCTGCCTCACTCATAGTCACACCGTCCTGTCCCTGACCATGGGCTACATCTGAATTAATTAACTTCATAGGTGTGACCACCTCCTGATACACAGAGTCCAGGTACTTCTCCCCCTCCCTGATGTGTTGCAGTGTCTGAAGCTCAGACTCCAGCTCATCAACACGGAGCTGGAGTTCCTGCAGCAGCAGACACTTGTCACAGACGTAATCACCGTGAGCCTCAATGGGGTTCACCGGCTCCCACATCTCGCAACAGTAACACATCACCTACTCCATTCTATGTAATTAATTAAATTTTTTATTGTTAGTTATGGACACCCTCTGCCCGATTTTAGATGCTAGTATCCCCTTTAATTAATTGGATTTAAATTAAATCAATCCCCCTAGTTACACCAGTTAAATGGTTTACCAACAGTCACTCTGCACCAGAAAGGCCTTATTAACTACAGCCCACAGAGTTAAAGTTTGAAAAGAGCACCGAACACCCCACTTACCCTAACTCACACTTACCCAAACTCACAGCACTCTTTGATGACTCGCACTCAGTGCTTGCTCACACTAGGACTGGTCTTTTTATACTGTTTGTTTGTTTACAGCCAAATGAATCGCCGGTCCCATCGGTGCCGGATAAAAAAGAGTTTCCTGTACCAACAACAATTGGCGGTGTAAAGCAGGCCGATATTTATCTGGCAGAATGACTCTACAATAAACAATTGCGCTGTTCCGGCCCACCAGATAACCGTTCTCACCTGTACTGTACACCCATCCAATAGTTTTAATCCTGAGGCAAGGAGACGGAGCAAATAATGGACTGATAATGATTTGCGATTCGACATTATTCCTACTCTGTTTAAATGTTTCTTCTGCATCTTTGCCTTCTTATTCATGTAGTCGAATGTATGTAGGTTTGTGTCATGCAGTGCTAAGAGAAATGGTGCACACATTTTACGAAGTGCAGATCGGGAAGTGATTTGGGCGAACAAGTGGGAACATGAGAAAACAACACGCAAGAAATTAATTGCTTAAAGGAATAAATAGGCAGATGGGAGATGTTATATCAGAAGAAGGAGAGTGCCTGGTTTCAATGAAAGAACCAGCAGAACGAGGAGGACAGGTTAGTGATAAAGTTAATACAGCAATCATTCAGGACAACAAAGACTACAACTGATCTCATGGAGGTTTATTTTTTTTTACTTAATCAGGTTCAAAAGGGGTCAAATGATGTAGAAAACAATCTGATCCCAAATGTTATATTTGACATACAAATGAAAATCTGGAAATTGGATGGGAATATGGATTGGTGTAAAGTACGAAGATTTGGATTGAGAGATGCACAGCACACCCAAGGGCGCCATGGGCGCAGAATTTGGATTGGTAAAGAAAGACTTGCATTTATATGGTGCCTTTCACGACCACCGGAAAACAGACAATGAAGTACTTTTGAAGTGGAGTCACTGTTGTAATGTTAGAGGCCGTTTTTGGGGGCTATTGAATTTAGCCCCCCATATGTCCAATTTGGGCTCGATTTTCAGTGTGCCGTGGAGTCAGGATTGGAGGCGTGTGGGGGGGTTAAATTCCCGAAATCGGGGGCCCCGATCCCATCCCGCCCCCATCCCGCCTCCATGCCAGTTTCAAAGGAGGCGGGTACCCGCCCCGCACTGGGGGCCGCCTCCCCGAGGCGGGAAGGGATTAGTGCCAATTAACTGCCTGTTAACAGGCAGTTTTTAGCCTAATCCCTATTTTGAAGCTTGAACTGTGGGATTCCCGATGGCTCCAAACCACGCCAAGTTGGAGGAGTTGGGCCGTCGAGTTGAAGGGTTTGGAGGGGTCGAAATGTCAGTGTTCAGGTGAGTGATGTGTGCATGAGTGCAAAGGTAAGTGTGTTTGGTGTGTCTAAAGTGATTAAAGAAGTTTAACTTACCTTTTCAGCCTTCCTTCCTTTAGGTCTCGGGAGTCCCTCATCTCACCGGCACAGAAAGCAGAATGGCCGCGAACTGTCAAAAGTGACAGCCTGCAGCTTTCAGTGCAAGAGAGATTCCTAACTGAGTCTGTGGAGAAGGACTCAGGTTAGAAGTAAGACTGTCAGTGTTTGACAGCTTCAAACAGCTGTGAAACACTGAGATTTCATCTGTCAAAACCTCTTGACAGATGAAATGTCAATCTGTGACGTCACCTGTTGCCGGGTGGCCCTTAATTGGCCTGCTGGGCCCGCTGGGCGGGCTCAACAAGGGCAATCAAGTTAAAATTGCGTGGATTGGTCGCATCTCGATGGAGGCGGGACTACAACCCCGAAAGTTGTAGTCCCGCCTCCAACCCGACTCCTGAATGAAAATCCAGTCCTTTGTGTTACATCAACCAAAATGACTAAAATTGGGGATAAAATATTGGTGCCTGTTAGGGCCCACAATGTTACAGAAATGTTATCCTTTGATCACAATGACACTCCAGGGCAAAAGCTGTAGTTTGTGAAGAGCAAACACAATGGAGCAACAGTCTGCTCCTCTGATTCTACCCCATAATCTCAAAGCTCTGAGGGGGAAAAATTTGATTGCTTTGCGCTTCCCGTTAGCGCCTTAAGAGGGCGCTAATGGGGCACGAAGCAACTAGCGCCCGGGCACGGCGATATCTGCGCCTCTCGCGGAATTGACCGGACATTTTGCAGCGGCGCTAAACACTACCGCCCCGATCTCCTGCGCCCGCAGATCTTGACGTCATTCGAGTGTGCAACGCCCTTGTGGCGCTCCAGAACGGAAATTGAGTGGCGCCCCCCTCCTTTCCGCCTGGCGCAACCAACGACAGGTAGACTGGAATGCTTCCCAGTCGCTGTGGGGCTGGGGGGCGCTATTTAAAGGGGGCCTCTTCCTGGCTTTTAATGTGGTAGACATTTTTGCACCACTCGTTCTGAGAGAGAGAGAGGGAGATTTTGAGAGAGAGAAAGAGAGACTTCTGTATTGAGTCAACGCTGTGTGAAGTCGTTTTGGCTTCTGACCATAACTTTGCAGGTACTTTGGTTTTTGACCTTCATTACTTTGATTGCCAAGAGACTATGGGGGCTGCACTGATTCGAGGCGTCGTCCTGCGCCAGCAGATTCAGAGGCCACAGAGACACAGAGAGAGAGTGACAATCATGGCCAGATGGAGGAGGGCCAATAGGCCTCTGTACAGGAGACCTTACCTCCCAGGGTATTTCGCCAACAATTCTCATACATTAATATGTCTGAGGAGCAGTGTTTGCGAAGGCTACGCTTCAGCAAGGAGGTGGTCACTGAGGTCTGCCACCTGCTGCAGACAGATCTGCAGCCTCTACTGAGGAGCAGGACGTCTCTGTCGGTGGCAGTGAAGATAACAGTGGCTCTCAACTTTTATGCCACCGGCTCATTTCAATCAGCTACTGGGGACATCGCCAATATCTCCCAGTTCGCGGTCCATTGCTGCATCCGTCAGGTCACAAATGCCCTCTATAAGAGGAGACGAGAGTACATTTCTTTCCCCATGACCCCGGCCAAGCAGCAAGAACGCGTCATGGGTTTTGCGATGATAGCAGGTTTCCCCATGGTGCAGGGCGCCATCGACTGCACTCATGTGGCTTTGCGTGCTCCGCATGAGAATGCAGAGGATTTCCGCAACTGAAAGGGGTTCCATTCCTTAAACGTGCAGTTGGTCTGTGACCACAGACAGCTGATACTCGCTGTCAATGCCTGCTATCGTGGCAGCAGCCACGATGCATACATCCTGCGCCAGACTACTGTGGCAGAACTTTTCCAGGCACCGCATCACCCAGGTGGTTGGTTTCTCGAGGACAAGGGATATCCACTGACACCGCTCCGTACGCCCAACACCCCTGCTGAGCTGCAGTACAACGAGAGCCATCAAGCTACCAGGAACATCGTTGAGCACACAATCGGCGTGCTCAAGCAACGGTTCCGCTGTCTGGACCATTCTGGAGGAGCCCTGCAGTACTTGCCTGAGCGAATCTTGTAGTGTATGTACTTTGCAGAAGGAACTAAATTCTGCAGCCCCTGTATACTGCAGTACCAGTAGTGACCACCCCTGCATATAAGCCTGTGTAGTAACATTTGCATAGTAGTTCCAGGTTGTCTCCATTCAGTAAAGAGATGTTATAACCAACTCCTGCAGTCCGTGTCTCAATTATACACGGACATAATACTGGCGACGAGCAGATACGAACTTACCTACAGTCTGCACCACCTCATGGGGATCCATCCCTGAAGCGAAGTTATCAGAGGTCGAGGCCAGAAGGAAGAAAGAAACAGAAGAAATGGGCGTCGACCATGGGCATCCGCCTCTGAGTCAGCGGAGTTGAAGATTTGCAGGAGAGGCTGTCGAGAGCGGGGCTTGGTTATCCTGTCGATGGTGCTTCAGCTAATCGGGCTGGTGGCAGGTAGTACACTGATCCTTCCTGGGCTGCGGCGGTCTAGAGCTCGAGCGGGTGGCTTTGCAACGGGGCCGAGCAGCGTTGTCGGGAAGAGGAGAGAGAGAGAGGGTGGAGCACACAGGGCGCGGCCGGTGCTACGAAGCCGGGCAGCGTACAGACCCGAGAAGAGGGAGGCAAGTGTCCTGCAGGGTTGTTCCGACGACGGGGAAATAATAAAAATTAAACGCGCAGAAAGCCGCGAGGAGCTGCAGTTTGCCACGGGAGCCGCGGAGAGCGGCGTTAGCAGCAGCGCGGGGGGAAGTGCGCGAAGACCATAGGGCGTCGCCATCAAGGCATAAAACGCCAGCAACAGCGCTAGCAACAGCGGAGAAGACAGAAAGCGCGGGAGGCGCCATCTTAATCCAGCGGGGAAGAAGGCAAAGCGTGGGAGGCGCCATTCTGTTAAATCGGGGAAGAAGGCAAAGCGCGGGAGGCGCCATCTTAGATTTCCAAGATGCCGAAGACTGGCTATATCACTGCCTTCAATAATGCAATAGAAGACTGGACCACGTATGTGGAAAGAGTCGAGGTATATTGCGAGGCAAACGAAGTAGCCGATGAGAAAAAGGCATCGGTACTGCTAAACTTAATGGGCGCAAGAACGTACGGCCTATTGTGGGACCTGATTACTCCAGCCAAACCGAAGGCGAAGAATCACAGAATCACAGAAACCCCACAGTGCAGATAGAGGCCATTTCGGCCCATCGAGCCTGCACCGACACATATCCCACCCGATCCCCGTAACCCCTACACCAACACATATCCCACCCTATCCCCACGTATTTAATCCCCCTAACACTAAGGGTCAATTTATCATAGCCAATCAACCTAACCCGCACATCTTTGGACTGTGGGAGGAAACCGGAGCACCCGGAGGAAACCCACGCAAACACGGGGAGAATGTGCAAACTCCACACAGACAGTCGCCCGAGGCCGGATTTGAACACGGGTCCCTGGCGCTGTGAGGCAACAGTGCTAACCACTATGCCACCGTGCTGAGTTTTAACGAAATTGTTGCTACCCTACAGGAACACCTAAATCCTACACCACTGCTGATAGCAGAAAGATTTAAATTCCACAGGAGAAATCAGCATAAAGATGAGAGCAATGCTGATTACCTTATGGAACTACGAAAGCTATCAAAGCACTGCCAGTTCGGAGCAGGACTGGCAGATACCTTACGGGACAAATTTGTCTGTGGACTCCAGAGTGAAGGAACCCAGAAGAGGTTACTCTCAGAGAAAGAGCTGACGCTAGATAAGGCTTTCAGCGTGGCAGTATCGTATGAAGCAGCAGCAAGGGGAGCTGCGGAAATACAGCAAAAACCACAGGAATACGGCACCCACGAAATGACATGGGGATTTGCAAAATGTTATTGCTGCGGCAGAACAACCCATGACCAGAAGGACTGCTGGTCCAAGGACAAAATATGCAGGCAATGCAGAAAGATGGGACACATTGCATGAGTTTGCAGGTCTGGGAAGAAGACCAACGACAACAAAAAGGCTACTAAGGAACCGTACAGGAAAGTACAAAAGATGACGGACAGTAATTCCGAAGACCAGATGAGCGATAGTGAATCCGGGAACAAGAGACTAAGCTGTCTCAAACTTCATAACGTAATCGCAAAAGAGGATCACCGAACCATTTGGGTCACCCTCAAAATGGAATTGGATACAGGATCAGCTCTAACCATCATGAATCGACGAGACTACGAGCGGCTATTCTCACACATACCCTTGAAAGAGACATCCATTGTCTTGAAGACGTATACGGGGCAAAAAGTATACCCCAGAGGAAAAATAAGGGTGTCTGTCGAATACAACGGCAAGGAAATACAGAAATTGTATCTGTACATACTGCAAGATGGTGGACCACCGTTATTGGGACGTGAATGGATCAGAAAGATAAGTTTAGACTGGCACTCCATTCAGGCACTGACGGTGGCTGGTAAAAAGGATGACGACGTCACTCCTGGACGATTGTCAACAATCTTAGCTAACGCCAAAGAGGTATTTCAACAAGAACTGGGAACTCTTAAAGGCGTAACCGCCTCGATAAAAATAGAAGAGAATGTAATTCCCAAGTTTTTCAAAGCAAGATCAGTACCATATGCAATTCGCCCAGCCGTCGAGGCAGAGCTGGAGAATCTGGAGAATGCAGGCGTGTTATCTGAGGTAGACTGGAGCGAGTGGGCGACACCCATCGTTCCTGTCATGAAGAAAACATTAAACAATAAGTCTGAGGAGCCAAGGAAGGTTCGCATCTGTGGGGACTTCAAGGTGGCGGTGAACCCAGTCTTTCACACAGTACAATATCCTCTTCCAAGGATAGAAGATATCTTTGCCTCACTATCTGGAGGGAAGCATTTTACAAAAATTGACCTAGCACAAGCATATTTGCAGATGGAGGTTGAAGAATCCTCTAGGAAGTATCTCACGATAAACACTCACAAAGGTCTTTACCAGTATAATCGACTGGTATTCGGAGTAGCATCAGCTCCGGCGATATGGCAGAGAGCGATGGAACAAGTCCGGCAAGGGATTCCGGGGACTCAGTGTTACTTGGACGACATCCTAGTGACAGGTGAAGATGACAGTGAACACCTTGCCAACCTAGAGCAGGTGCTCACTAGACTACGTGAACATGGGCTATGGGCCAATCGCCCCAAGTGCGAGTTTTTTAAGAAACAGATATCGTATTGTGGCCACGTGATTGATGAAGAGGGGTTACATAAGTCCCCTGACAAAATTGAAGCGGTAGTTAAGGCTCCAGCGCCTGAAAATGTGTCGCAACTGAGGTCATTCCTCGGATTGGTGAATTACTACCATAAGTTTTTGCCGAATTTGTCCACAATTCTGCACCCACTGAACGCCCTACTACAAACGGGAGTAGCATGGAAATGGAGCGATGAATGTAAGCGGGCCTTTCAGAAGATTAAGGACCTAATCACTTCAAGAGAAGTATTGGCTCACTGCAACCCATCACTACCGATAAGACTGGCGTGTGATGCGTCTCCCTACGGCATTGGGGCGGTACTGTCACATAAATTCCTTGATGGTTCAGAGAGGCCGATAGCTTTTGCGTCACGCTCGTTAACTTCAGCCGAGCGTAACTATGCCCAGATTGACAGAGAGGCCCTCAGCCTGGTGTGGGGGGTGAAGAAGTTCAATCACTACCTGCACGGTCAGAAATTTATTCTACTTACTGATCATCAACCTCTTGTCTCCATTTTCAACCCTCAGAAGGGCGTACCGATAATGACAGCACAACGGCTACAGAGGTGGTCCCTTTTCCTAGGGGCACACCAATATGACATCGAGTACAAAGGAACTAAACAGCATGGGAATGCTGATGGATTGTCGCGCCTACCGTTGCCGACGGTGGAAGAAGAACTTGCAGTGGATCCAGTGGAGATATTCCACTCGACCATAGTCGAATGTCTCCCTGTGACGAATGCAAACATAGAAAAGGAAACACGAAATGACCCGACACTCTCCTGGGTCTATGATTTAACGGTGAAGGGATGGCCAGCACATGGCGAACCACTGCTGCCAGCATTCTCGCCGAGAAGAGAACAGCTGTCAGTGTGCAGAGGAACCTTGATGTGTGGATCCAGAGTAGTAATTCCACCCAAATTGAAGGATAGAGTGCTCAATGAGCTTCATGAGGGTCATCTGGGAGGGGTAAAAATGAAGAACTTAGCCAGAGCATTTGTGTGGTGGCCGGGGATCGATAGAGAAATCGAAGCGATGACCAAGAGCTGTACAGGATGCCAGAAGGTCCAAAACGCCCCACCACAAGCCCCTCTACATCCATGGGAGTGGCCCTCATCTCCATGGCAAAGGGTGCACATTGATTTTGCTGGTCCATTTATGGACTCGATGTTTTTAATTGCGGTGGATGCACATTCAAAGTGACCAGAGGTAATAAAAATGTCCTCAACCACCACAGAACCATATTCGCCAGGAATGGGCTGCCTGAACAGATTTGCTCCGACAATGGACCACAGTTTGTGTCTGAAGAGTTCCGGAGGTTCTTAAAGAACAATGGTGTTAAGCATTTCACATCCGCCCCATATCATCCAGCCACTAATGGATTGGCCGAGAGGTTCGTTCAAACATTCAAGAAGGCTATCAAGGCAATGTGTAATGAAGATATACCCCTACAACACAAGGTGGATAACTTCTTGTTTGCCTACCGGAATGCGACACATGCGGTTACCAACCAAACTCCAGCCATGATGTTCTTCAATCGAAGACTACGATGCCGCTTGGATTTGGTTAAGCCAAACATCAGAAGAGATGTGGAGAACAGGCAGTTCCAGAATATGAATGAAAGGCCGACCAGGAGTTTTAAGATAGGTCAACCAGTTTTGGCCCGGGACTACCGCACAGAGAAATGGCAGCCAGGAACGACCTGTACACGGCAAGGACCTCTAATGTATACCGTGGACGTTGGAGAGAGCATTGTAAGATGCCATGCTGACCAGATTCTAGAGTCACTGGGAAACGTCAACTCCACACCACGATCTGATACACCTGGCGATGAAACCGAAGTACCAATTGCATCTACCTCAGAATCGGTGATATTGGAAGCAGACGAACCAAACAACGACATTGATCCCGACTCAACTTTGCCAGAAGAACCTGATACCCCAAAGAGGCGTTATCCAGACAGAATCAGGAAGCCTCCTCAAAGACTGAACTTATAATTGCTTAACTTCAACTAATGTATCTAGCAACTGTAATTGTAAATATGTTATTTCATTGTTAATCGAATGTTATGTACTGTTTAGCTAAAAGGGGAGGAATTGTAGTGTATGTACTTTGCAGAAGGAACTATATTCTGCAGCCCCTGTATACTGCAGTACCAGTAGTGACCACCCCTGTATATAAGCCTGTGTAGTAACATTTGCATAGTAGTTCCAGGTTGTCTCCATTCAGTAAAGACCTGTTATAACCAACTCCTGCAGTCTGTGTCTCAATTATACACGGACATAATAAATCTCCCACTTCGCTGTTGTGTGCTGCATGCTGCATAACCTGGCAATCCTCAGGACCCAGCCAATGCCACCAGGCCTTGAAGCACCACCAGAGAAGGAGGAGGAAGAGGAGGAGGATGATCATCAGCAGCACCAAGGTGGGAGGGAAGCCCACAATGTAGAAACTGGAAGGGCCGTCCGTCAACGGCTGATAGCAAGCCGCTTCTAAGCCCCTGCTGAGGAAATGGCTTCTGCCATTGAGAACAACATAAATGAAACCAACCCGCAACCCCTAAGCCGGCCAAGGCAGCAATGATTGCAAAGACCAAACATGTACATTTTGAATACAAAAACTTATTTATTTTACAAACTCTGTGTGTGTCATTTCCTCATGGCAAACTAATAGAAAGAAACACAGAAAAACAGTCATTAACATAACTGGTTCTCACAACCTGGAGATAATGTCCAAAACACTAAACAAAAGTTTGACCACGAACCTCGGCCTTTAATAAAAAAATGAACAACATTTTGTCACACATCCTACTTTTTGCCCTTCGAGGGTGATCTCCTTCCCTTGCGCAATTCCCCCCTTCCCACCCTACTGCTCCTCCGTAATGGGACCCCAGTGGCTGCAGCAAGGCTGGTGGAAGGCTGCTGATTGTCAGAACCTGAGACATCTATGCCCTTGAAGGACGGCCTCGACCAGCTCTGGGCCTGGAGGGCCCGGCTGCAGACTGCACCAACTCTGCATGGGTGGCAGCAGTCTGGGCTACAGGCGGTGGCAAGTGCAGTGGAGAAGTGACAGTGGTGGCAGCAGGAATGCTGTCATCTTGAGAGAGGACAGCAACTCCCTGCTCGACCGACACACTGGCACTCCCACGGGGCAGCACTTCAGCATCTGGAGCAATCTGCTGGAGCACAGGTTGCTGGCCTGCTGCGGCACGGTGAGAGCCCCGGGGAAATGTGCCCGATCCAGTGAGGGTGGCAGCAGTCAGTGCTCGCGTGGCCTCAATCTGAGTCTGCATGAGAGCAGTCAGAGATGGGGTCACGGCAGCCAGTGACTGAATTGCTGCACTAAACATTTGCGTGGCATCCGCCTGTGCTACAGCGAAGTGCTCCACACTCCTTGCCAGTGATTCAATGCATTCGGGCACCCTTCCCACTGCACCCATGAGCTCAGTGTGCATGTCCACCGCCTGGGTGTTCATTTCAGCGATCAGCCACTCCTCCTCTGCGTCCAGTGCAGTAGGACTCGCAGGCATACTCTCCCTCCGGGGAGAAGGCCCCCGAGCTTCCCTACCCCCATCGCATTGCTGCAGCCCACTGGGTCCTGGAGCTTCACCCTCATCAGACCCTTCCCCCCTGCTCCCCTCCAGGGAAGGTGTGTTCCCAGTGTGGGCATGGGCTTCCTCGGGAGAGGGTGGCACTGATGCTCCGGCTTCCTCTTCCTCCTCGCCTGCAGCTTCACTCCCACTGGCAGCTTGAGGGCCCGTCTCCTCAGCTGGTGAATCACCATTTGAAAGCAGGGAGGTACAAGAGTGGCTTTAGCGTGAGGACAGAGGGGCAGTAAAGGAGGAAGGAGTGCAGCGATTTAGTAAGTTGGATTGAAAGTGTCAAAGGCTGGTGTTCTGAGGGACAAGTGGAAGGAGAGAGGACAAAAAGGTGACCTTACCATTGCTGTCCAGAACGGGGTCGGCCTCTCCAGTGGCGACGGGACCAATCACCCGGCTTACCATAATCCTGTGGACGTGCTCCTCAAGATCGCTGAGGGGTTGCAGCTGAGGCCGCCCTCCACCCATCCGTTGCTGCTGTCTCCTGTTATGAGCTAGCCTGGCCTGCAAGAAAAAATACAGCCATGGTCTTGCCTGATGTGCCTCCCATAGGTGAATAGCCCTTTCTGTATGCAGCCATGGTCTTGCCTGATGTGCCTCCCATAGGTGAATAGCCCTTACTGTATGCAGCCATGGTCTTGCCTGATGTGCCTCCCATAGGTGAATAGCCCTTACTGTATGCAGCCATGGTCTTGCCTGATGTGCCCCCCATAGGTGAATAGCCCTTACTGTATGCAGCCATGGTCTTGCCTGATGTGCCCCCCATAGGTGAATAGCCCTTACTGTATGCAGCCATGGTCTTGCCTGATGTGCCTCCCATAGGTGAATAGCCCTTACTGTATGCAAAGTGTGGAATGTGCGTGTGTGTTTCATGAGAGGGCCATAGGTGTTGGATAAGTGTAGGGCATTGGGGTTTTAAGACCCTCTGGCCATAGAGTGAGGTTGAAATGGAGAGGTATTGAAAAAAAGCCACTCACCCTGACGACCCAAGTGAGGTCGTTGAACTTTTTTCTACATTGTATATGGGTCCTGGGCACCATGCTCCTGGAGGAGACGCTCTGTGCCACCTCCCTCCACACTCTTCTGTAGTCGCACGGCAAAGGCCTCCTGCCACTCTCTGGGTACAGTATTGATCTTCTGTGCTCCACCGCGCCAACCAGAGCCTCCAAGGCTCGCTCGCTGAAGCGCTGTGCTCACTCCCTGGCCCTCTTCATAGTCCTTGGCTGCAGGATTTAGCCACAGGTCTCTCCAGGCCACGATTCAAGGCTCCAATGAGCAGGGTGTGGCTGGAGAGCAAGATCCACCCTTACCTTTAAGAACTGTCCGGCGCCAGTGTGTCTGCGTTCCATGCCTAACTGACAGCACCTGCGCTGCACCCGCGCTCTGAGGTAGCGCCTCGCTCCTCGGCCTTTGCACCTTAAGAGAGGTGTGTAGCGCCTGATTTAGCGCTCCAATCACCTCCAGGGGCGAGAGAAGCCAAGTTTGCCGTCAGAGACGATAATTAGCGGCAGGCGCTAAACTTTGCGCACGGCCGATAATCACGCCCCAAACGGGGCGATACCGAATTTTTCCCCCTATGAGATTCAGAGTGAGAGACGGGTGGTGCGAAGGCTACCGCCTCAAATCTGCCCTCCCATAAACCCCACGCCCCCCCCCCAACCACGGCTCCCTTCAAGGCACCACCAGAAGCCCCCTCCGCCCCATTTGAATGGGGTCAAGAGTGCATAGCTAACCCCTTCGACCCAATGCCCTCCATTTCCACCCCAAACACATAGCACCGCATATCAGTGGCAATGGAGTTCCGCAAAGTATCCCTGAGGCGGATACCACGTGAGGAGGCCTCGTTGTGTGCTGCTCCTGAAGGTTGGTGTTTCGTTACCTGCGCAGCCGTCTTTCCAGTACTTTGGGGGATGAGTTGGGAGTTTAGCTGCTACTTCTCCTCAGCTCTGCTTTGCATGTTGGACAGAAGAAATAAAAGATGGATTTGCATTTCTACAGCACGTTTCACAGCCACTGGACATCCCAAAGCGCTTTACAGCCAATGAAGTACTTTTTGA
This sequence comes from Somniosus microcephalus, assembly GCF_052327205.1. Taxonomy (NCBI): domain Eukaryota; kingdom Metazoa; phylum Chordata; class Chondrichthyes; order Squaliformes; family Somniosidae; genus Somniosus; species Somniosus microcephalus. The sequence continues at coordinate 44,305,699 of NW_028225182.1, read as the reverse complement.
AGTGTAGTCACGGTTGTAATGTAGGGAACGCGGCAGCCTATGTGCGCACAGCAAGCTCCCACAAACAGCAATGTGATAATGACCAGGTCATCTGTTTTAGGGATGTTAACTCGCCCTCAGTACTGCACTGGCGTGGCAGGTAGATTTGGGTCAAGAGGCAGCTCGGACAAACAGCACGGGGCAGCAGAGAGGGTTTCTCCGGTACCACACAGTTTACTTTCCCCTCCAACAACACACACAACCCTGGCACCCTCTGCCTCTCTCCCTCCCTCCCTCCCTCCCTCTCTCTCTTTCCCTCCCTCTCTCTCCGTCTCTCTCTCCCTCTCTCTCTCTCCCTCCCTCTCTCTCCCCCCTCTCTCTCTCTCTCGCTCTCTCTCTCTGTCTGTCTCTCTGTCTCTGTCTCTGTCTCGCTCTCTCTCTCTGTCTGTCTGTCTCTCTCTCTCTGTCCCGCTGTCCCTTTCTCTCTCATTGTCTCTCTCTCTCTGTTGCTCTCTCTCTGTCTCTGTCTGTCTCTCTCTCCCTGTCTCTCTCTCTCCCTGTCTCTCTCTCTCTCCCTGTCTCTCTCTCTCTCCCTGTCTCTCTCTCTCTCTCTCCTTGTCTCTCTCTCCCTGACTCACTCTCTCCCTGTCTCTCTCTCTCCCTGTCTCTCTCTCTCTCCCTGTCTCTCTCTCTCTCTCCTTGTCTCTCTCTCCCTGACTCACTCTCTCCCTGTCTCGCTCTCTCTCTCTGTCACGCTCTCTCCCTGTTTCTCTCTCTCTCTCTTTCTCTTTCGCTCTCTGTCTCTCTCTCTCTGTTTCACACTCTCACTGTTGTAATGTATATATCTTTAAGGGGGGGAACTACTTTTTACAGCTCATGTATACTGTAGTACCGGCAGTGACCACACCTGTCTATAACACTGAGTAGTAATCTGTATAGTCAGTTTCAGAGTGAGCCACGTTGAGTAAACACCTGTTGTACTGTTCTCCTGCAGTCTGTGTCTTACTACTGACGGACACAACATTGGCGACGAGGCAAATTCGATCCTACCTGCAACTCTGCATCACCTCCCAGGAATTCGTTCCTGGAGACCAGTAGATTGGAGGTCAAGGCCCGAGACACGGGCGTCGACCACGGGCAACCGCCCAGTCATCCAGCAGAGACTCGAGAATTGCGGGGGAGGCTGTTGAGAGCCAGGCTTGGCTTTCCAGTCGCGGTGGTCCAGCGAAACGGGCTGGCAACAGGTAGTGCGCAGACCCTTCCCGGACAGCGGCGGGCTAGAGCCCGACCGAACGGCACAGCAAAGGGCCGAGCAGCGTCGACGGGAGAGAGAGAGAGAGAGAGGGCAGAGCGCACAGGGTGCAGCCGGTGTTCAGGGGCCGAGCAGCGTTGAGGAGAGGGAGAGAGACGCGCAGAAACCCGTGAGGCGCCACCATTGCCACGAGGATCGCCGAGGGCAGTGTTGGCAGCAGCGCAGGAGAAGCGCGCGAAACCTACAGGGCACCGCCATTGCCACGAGGACCGCCGAGAGCGGCGTTGGCAGCAGCGGGGGAAGAAGGAAAGCGCGGGAGACGCCATTTTAAGCCATTTTAAACCACACCCAAAATGCCGAGGAGTGGCAGTATCACCGCATTTGACAATGAAGTCGAAGATTGGACTACATATGTCAAACGAATAGAGGTATACTGCAAGGCAAATGAGGTGTCAGATGACAAGAAAGCGCCGGTATTGTTAAATTTAATGGGTGCAAAGACATATGGCTTATTACGAAATCTAGTAACCCCAGCGAAGCCAGTGGAAAAGAGTTTTGGAGACATAGTGACGATACTACAGGAACATTTAAACCCCACACCGCTGCTGATAGCAGAAAGATTCAAGTTTCACAAACGGAACCAGCATAAGGATGAAAGCAATGCTGAATATTTAACAGAACTGTGCAAACTATCGAAACACTGCCAGTTTGGAACGGGACTGGCAGATACCTTAAGGGACAAGTTTGTGTGTGGGCTTCAAAGTAAAGGAACCCAGAAACGGCTTTTATCTGAAAAGGACCTTATGCTGGACAAGGCTTTCAGCATTGCGGTATCATATGAAGCAGCAGCACAGGGCGCTGCAGAGATACAACAGAGACCGCAAGAATATGGCACAAACGAAATGTCATACAGAACAGAGAAGTGCTATTGCTGCGGCAGAACAACACACGACCACAATGATTGCTGGTTCAAAGACAATGTGTGCAGACAGTGTGGAAAAGTAGGACATATAGCACGAGTCTGCAGGTCGGGAAAGAAAACCAGCAATAAGAAATCTCCAAAAGAAAAGTACAAGAAGGTACATAAGGTGACGGAGAATAGTTCAGACAAACAAAAGAGTGATACTGACTCCGAAAACAGGGAGCTGAGTTGTCTGAAACTACATAATGTGATCAAAACGGAGCATCACCGAACCATTTGGGTCACTCTCAAGATAGCAGGAGTCCAGGTAAAAATGGAATTGGACACAGGATCAGCCCTAACAGTCATAAACCGACAGGACTATGAGCGGCTATTCTCACACATACCCTTGAGAGACACAAAAATTATTTTGAAGACGTACACGGGGCAAAAAGTCTAGCCCAAAGGAAAAATAAGGGTGACCGTTATATATAACGGTAAGGAAACACCAAAACTAGACCTGTATGTATTGCAAGATGGAGGACCACCATTACTGGGATGTGAATGGATCCGGAAAATACAGCTGGATTGGCATTCCATACAAGCACTGCCTGTGGCTGACAAAAAGGATGACGACGTCACACCTGGGCGACTGTCAAAGGTCCTAACCGATGCGCAAGAAGTGTTCCAGCAAGGACTCGGAACACTAAAAGGCATGACAGCAACAATTAAAATCGAAGAAAACGCAAGCCCAAAATTTTTTACGGCCACACCTTATGCGATCCGCCCAGCTGTCGAAGCAGAGCTGGAGAGTTCGGAACGTTCAGGAGTACTGTCCAAGGTAGACTGGAGCGAGTGGGCTACACCCATCGTCCCTGTGATGAAAAAGTCGTTGAGCAGCACGCCTGGGGAACCAAGGAAGGTTCGCATCCATGGGGACTTTAAGGTAACAGTGAACCCAGTCCTTCACACCGTGCAATATCCACTTCCGCGGATTGAAGATATTTTCGCCTCGCTATCTGGAGGGAAACGCTTCACTAAGATTGATCTGGCCCAGGCGTATCTGCAAATGGAGGTAGAAGAAGCATCAAAAAAATACCTCACAATCAACACCCATAAAGGTCTCTACCAATACAACTGGCTGGTATTCGGGGTAGCATCAGCTCCAGCTATTTGGCAAAGGGCAATGGAACAAGTCCTGCAAGGGATCCCAGGGACCCAGTGTTATTTGGACGACATCCTGGTCAGGGGCGAAAATGACAGTGATCACCTCGCCAACCTGGAGCAGGTGCTCACTAGATTGAAGGAATATGGGCTCCGAGCTAACCGCCCCAAATGCGAGTTTTTTAAAAAACAGATCTCGTATTGTGGCCACGTTATCGATAAAGAGGGGTTACATAAGTCCCCAGAAAAGATTGAGGCAGTAGTCAAGGCTCCAGCACCGGAAAACGTGTCACAACTGAGGTCGTTCCTCGGGCTGGTAAACTACTACCATAAGTTCTTGCCAAATTTGTCTACAATACTACACCCACTGAACACCCTACTGCAAACTGGAGTGCCATGGAAGTGGAGTGACGAATGTAAACGAGCTTTCCAGAAGAGCAAAACACTAATCACATCAACCCAGCACTACCAATTCGGTTGGCATGTGATGCGTCACCCTACGGCATTGGAGCGGTGCTGTCGCACAAATTCTCGGATGGCTCAGAGAGGCCAATAGCCTTTGCGTCACGATCACTAACCTCAGCCGAGCGTAACTATGCCCAGATTGACAGGGAGGCCCTCAGCCTAGTGTGAGGAGTGAAAAAGTTCAATCACTATCTGCACGGGCAGAAATTCACCTTGCTGACTGTCTCTTGTCTCCATTTTTAATCCGAAGAAGGGCGTTCCGGTGATGACTGCGCAACGACTACAAAGATGGTGGTCACTTTTTCTAGGGCGCACCACTATGAGATTGAATATGAGGGCACGAAACAGCATGGAAATGCTGATGAGCTATCACGCCTGCCACTGCCTACTGCGGAGGAAGCACCAGCAGTGGATCCTGTCGAAATATTCCATTCGACTATAGTTGAATACCTACCGGTAACTAACGCTCGTATAGAAAAGGAGACCCGAAATGACCCGACACTGTCTCAGGTATATGATTTGACAGTGAAGGGATGGCCAGCACATGGTGACTCACTGTTGCCAGCATTCTCGACAAGAAGAGAACAGCTGTCAGTGTGCCGGGGGACCTTGATGTGTGGATCCCGAGTGGTAATTCCACCCAAGTTAAGGGATAGAGTGCTCAATGAGCTTCATGAGGGTCACCTGGGAGGGGTAAAAATGAAAAGCCTTGCCAGGGCTTATGTGTGGTGGCCGGGAATCGATAAACAAATCGAGGACCTGACCAAGAGCTGCTCAGGATGCCAGAAAGTCCAAAATGCACCACCACATGCCCCTCTACACCCATGGGAGTGACCCTCATCTCCATGGCAATGGGTGCATATTGATTTTGCTGGTCCATTCATGGACTCAATTTTAATAGCCATGGATGCGCACTCGAAATGGCCTGAGGTCATCAAAATGTCCTCCACCACCACGGAGAAAACTATTGCAGTCCTACGGACCATTTTTGCCAGGAACGGCTTGCCAGAACAGATTTGCTCCGATAACGGACCACAGTTTGTGTCCGAAGAGTTCCAGAGGTTTATGCAGAGGAATGGGGTAAGGCATTACACATCCGCCCCGTATCATCCAGCCACAAATGGATTGGCTGAGAGGTTCGTACAAACCTTTAAGAAGGCAATAAAGGCTATGTACAATGACAACATTCCGCTGCAGCATAAGGTGGACAATTTCCTGTTCGCCTACCGGAATGCGACACATGCAGTCACGAACCAGGCCCCGGCCATGATGTTCTTTAACCGAAGGTTAAGATCTCGCCTGGATTTGCTCAGACCAAACGTATGAAGAGATGTTGAGAGTAAGCAATTCCAGCACATCCATGAGAAGCCAACAAGGAGCTTCAATGTAGGGCAACCAGTCTTGGCCCGCGACTACTGAACAGAAAAATGGCAGCCAGGAACGATATACACACGGCAGGGGCCACTAATGTACACAGTGGACGTTGGGGAGAACATCGTGAGACGCCATGCTGACCAGATCCTAGAGTCACAGGAACAAGTCGACCCCATGCCTCGCCCATACGTACCTGGTGAGGAACCCGACGTACAGGTCGCATATACCCCAGAAACAGTAGCATCGGAAGCTGATGACCCAACCGACGACAGGGTGCCAGAATCGCCTCCGCACCAAGAGCGAGACACTCGGGAAAGGTGCTATCCAGAAAGGATTAGGAAGCCTCCCCAAAGACTGAATATATAAATAGACTATTTTCAGCTAACGTTGTATGTTAAAAGTGTTAATTGTAATTAGTTTGATATTTAATTGTTAAATGAGTGTTCTGGTACTGTTAATCTAAAAGGGGAGGAATTGTAATGTGTATACCTTTAAGGGGGGAACTACTTTTTACAGCTCATGTATACTGTAGTACCGGCAGTGACCACACCTGTATATAGCACTGAGTAGTAATCTGTACAGTTCAGTTCCAGAGTGAGCCACGTTGAGTAAACACCTGTTGTACCGTTCTCCTGCAGTCTGTGTCTTATTACTGATGGACACAACAACTGTCTCTCTTTCTCTGCCTCTTTCTCTCTGCCTTTCTCTCTCCCTATCTCTCTCTCTCTGTCTCTGTCTGTCTGTCTCTCTCCCTGTCTCTCTCTCTCCCTGTCTCTCTCTCTCACTGTCTCTCTCTGTCTCTCTCTCTCACTGTCTCTCTCCCTGTCTCGCTCTCTCCTTGCCTCGCTCTCTCCCTGTCTCTGTCTCTCTCCCTGTCTCTCTCTCCCTCTCTCACTGTCTCTCTCTCTCTCTCTCACTGTCTCGCTCTCTCTCCCTGTCTCTCTCTCCATGTGTCTCTCTCTCTCTCTCTGTCTCTCTCTCTCCCTGCCTCTCTCCCTGCCTCTCTCCTTGTCTCTCTGTCTGTCTCTCTCTCTCTCTCTCTGTCTCTCTCTGTCTCTTTCTGTCTCTCTGCACTGAAGTGTCAGCCTAGATTATGAGCTCAGTCCTGGAATGGTGGTGGAACCAAGAACCCCTGACAAAGGACTGGAAATAGGGATGTTGTGGTAAAACCACCAATGAACTCCTGTACAAATGAATAACTGTCTTTAAAGCAATGTTACAGCACCCATGTCCGTTTGCTGAGTGTAAACAAGCTTTCTGTAAAAACCCTGAAACAACGCGATGACGTCATCACGTTGGTCACGTGGTGCCCCGAGTGGCGGGAAACGTGATGACGTCATGACGTCAGAGGTGGGAGGTTCTGAGTTCAGACCTCGTGGAACAAGCTACTGTATAGACCTGTTTGCTGTTGCTCCTGCATGTTTTTGTTTTGTTCACCAAACTCCAAATTCGGTTAATTTACTGAACTGACTCGACCTCAGTGATTTAGATAAGAATCCGTTGATTCTTACAATGTAACAATCTGGGAAACAGCAAGCTGAGGATTCCCATTGGCCCCCACTGTAGCGATGCAATAAATTTGCTTGTGGAGTTCATTGTTTCTACTGTAATCGTAAAGACGTTTGAAAAGAACCCAGGTACATTGTCTGTGCACATGGGGACCAGTGGAATCTTGCCCCCAGCCTCACCGTTTGGGGGCTGGCAGTGATGATTATCCTAGAATTGGGGACACTCAAAGAGGTGGTCTGAGATTCCTTGGCCACTTTTCCCACAGAATGTTGCTGTGGCTCACTGGGTCGCACTCTCTCACCTCTGAGTCAGAACAGTTGTGGGTTCAAGTCCCACTCCAGAGACTTGAGCACAAACATCTAGGCTGACACTCCTGGTGCAGTGCTGAGAGAGCGCTGCACTGTCGGAGGTGCCATCTTTCAGATGAGACGTTAAACCGAGGCCCTATCTGCCCTCTCAGGTGGACGTAAAAGATCGCTATTATGAAGAAGAGCAGGGGAGTTCTCCCCGGTGTCCTGGACAATATTTATCCCTCAACCAACATCACAAACACATATTATCGGGTCATTATCACACTGCTGTTTCTGGGAGCTTGCTGTGCGCAAATTGGCTGCTGCGTTTCCTACATTACAACAGTGCCTACACTTCAAAAGTACTTAATTGTGAAGTGTTTCGGGATGTCCTGAGGCCACGAAAGGCGTTGGGGCTCTGTAACATGTATTCTGAGCAAAAGGCTGCCTTTCAACACCGCCCCACGCCTAGGCAGAGGAAGGTGATTTAAAAGTGGGTTGGATAATTGTTTTGCACAGGTTCCAAACAATGGCCAATTGGTTAGCAATGTCTGGCCATTTAGGAAGATATTGCGCACATCGATGTTGACACACGCTTTTGCCTTCCACTAGTCTTTGAAGAAAGGCTTTTAAAATTGAGAGTTCAACGTGGGCAAGTGCGAGGTCATCCACTTTGGAGACAAGAATGAAAAGTCGGAATATTTTCTAAACTGAGAGCGAGAGACCGGGAACTGTGAAGGAGGAGCGAAGGGGTTATAGGCGTCTCGGTTTACACATCAGTAAAAGCGAACGGAATTAAAAATCGGGAGAAGAGTAAAATGGGCTGTCGCCTGCTTTACACTACTGCACAAAGTCAAGCATTTACCCCAATGTCTGTAAGAAGCTGGGGGGAGCCACTTATGGGAGCAGGTGAACCCGAGTGCATACCTGAGGCAACTCCGACAGGGGAGCCAGGGACTTCTACTTGTTTCTAAAAACTCAGAATGCAACTTCACTCTAATATGCTGAACCTTTATAAAAGTGCTGGTTAGGCCACAACTGGAGTATTGCGCCCAGTTCTGGTCACCACACTTTAGGAAAGATGTGAAGGCCCTTGAGAGGGTGCAGAGGAGATTTCCCAGAATGGTTCCGGGGATGGCGGATCTTAGCTACAAGGACAGGTTGGAGAAGCTGGATTTGTTTTCATTAGAGCAAAGGAGGTTGAGGGGTGATTTGATCGAGGTGTACAAGATTATGACAGGTTTGGATAGGCTAGACGGGGAAAGGCTGTTCCCACGAGTTGATGGTACAAGGACTAGGGGACACAGATTTAAGGTTTTTGCCAAGAGATACAGGGGGGGAAAAACTTTTTTACGCAGCGGGTGGTGAGGACCTGGAACTCGCTGCCGACGGAAGTGGTGGAAGCGGAGACACTCGGGGAAAAATTCAGTTGTTTGCGCTTCCCGTTAGCGCCTTACGAGGGCGCCAATTGGGGCGCAAAGCAACTAGCGCCTGGGCGCGGCGATGTTTGCGCCACTCGTGAAATTAACTAGACATTTTGCAGCGGCGCTAAACACGACCGCCACGATCTCCTGCGCCGGCAGATCGTGACGTCAGTCGAGTGCGCAACGCCCCGGACCGGATATTGAGTGGCGCCCCCTGCCTTACCGCCTGCCGCTAGCAACGACAGGTTGAGGGGAGCGTTATGTTGTCAGAAAGGGACTGGGGGAGCGCTATTTAAAGGCGACCGCTTCCTGCCTTTTTTTGTCGGTGACATTTTTGCAACACGCATTCTGAGAGAGAGAGAGAGACTTCTGGAGAGATTCAACGCTGTGTGAAGGAGTTTGGGGTACTGAGCAGCACTTTGCAGGTTTATTTTGAATTGCCCTTCCTTGCTTCGCCCGCGCTCTGAGGTAACGCCTCGCTCCTCGGCATTTGCGCCTTAAGACAGGTGTGAAGCGACTGATTTAGCGCGCCAATCACCTCCAGGGGCGATAAAAGCCAAGTTTGCCGTCGGAGGCGATAATTAGCGGCAGGCGCTAAACTTTGCGCCCGGCCGATAACGGCGCCCCAAACGGGGCGATACTGAACTTTTCCCCCTCAATGTTTTCAAGGGGAGACTGGATAGGCACTTGAGGGAAATAAACTTGCAGGGCTACGGGGATAGAGCGGGGGAATGGGACTGACTGGATTGCTCCACAGAGAGCTGGCACAGGCTCGATGGGCCGAATGGCCTCCTCCTGTGCCGTTATGACTCCATGACTAATAGCTTTCACCGTGAGATTAAAGTATCGCACAGGTTGTAAATACACAGCGGTAGGAATTCGTCCCGATGGCGGGGGAGTCCAGAACCAGGGGTCACAGTCTAAAGATAAGGGGTAAGCCATTTAGGACGGAGATGAGGAGGAATTTCTTCACCCAGAGAGTGGTGAATCTGTGGAATTTTCTACCACAGAAGGCAGTGGAGGCCAATACATTAAATATATTCAAGAAGGAGTTAGATATATTTCTAAAGACTAAAGGGATCAAGGGGTATGGGGAGAAAGCAGGGACAGGGTACTGAGTTTGGATGATCAGCCATGATCTCATTGAATGGCGGAACAGGCTCGAGGGGCCAAATGGCCTACTCCTGCTCCTATCTTCTATGTTTCTATGGCCTGGGCGGAGGGGCAAATTGAGCGGTATCGGATCAGCCGCCCGTTGTACGCAGCGCCTGAGTTCAGTTCCGCTGCAGTCAACGGAATTAACGGGCGACCGAACCGTTAGCGGCCGTTTACCGCCATCGCCCTTTCTAATTTCTACTCCTTCGAGTGAAGGTAAACACACTCAGGGGCAAAGCTCCCGCTCTCAGTTAGTTCACCCAGGGGAGGGTGGGAATGGAGACCCCGCCGTACAATGAGACAATCCACGTCACTGGGGACCCACAGCCCCTTCTCACCAAAACCTCATCGACCGACTTCAAGCGGCGTCAGTCTTCGACAGGTCAAGCGCAGTTCACAGCCGCACTCTTCTAAGCACCGTGATCGCCGTTCTAGGGTCGGATGTTTAATAATAGGTGGGGGAAACCACAACACACTGACTGTCGGAGCTAGGAAACACTAGTCCCAGTGACTGACTGACGGTCGAGCTCCAGCAGGAGCTGGCAGCATCTCATCATGTGTGACTCCTGACGCTCTATCCAACCTCGGGGTGCTTCACAGCCCACTCACATTCTACCCCCAGATGATCAAGCAGGGGCTCTGTCCAACAGGAGTCCCAGGTTGGAGGTCAGAACTGGGAATCCTGATTGCTCTGTCCCGTCCCTACCCTGGCTGCACTGAAAGGCACTGTCGAGCTCCACCGTGACCCTTACCAGATACCAACCCTGGATTCCTACCTGGTGTGCGCAGCTCAAGTGCCGAGCTCTGCTCCAGACTGGGAGCACGGAACAACAAAGAGTTAAATCAGAAGCAAAGTACAGCCGATCTGCAAATCATAGAATGAGACAGCACAGAAGGAGGCCATTTGGCCCATCGTGCCTGTGTTGGTAGAGCTATCCAGTTAATCCCACTCCCCAGCTCTTTCCCCATAGCCCTGCATTTGCTTCCCTTCCAGTATTTAACCAGTTCTCTTTTGAATGTTACTATTGAATCCGCTTCCCCCGCCCTTTCAATCAATGCATTCCAGAATTATAGACCGGTAAGCCTGACATCGGTAGTGGGGAAAATGCTAGAGTCTATTATTATAAAAGATGTAATAGCAGAGCACTTGGAAAGCAGTGACAGGATCGGACAAAGTCAACATGGATTTACAAAAGGTAAATCGTGCTTGATTAATCTACTGGAATTTTTTGAGGATGTAACTGGTAAAATAGATAAGGCAGAACCAGTGGATGTGGTGTATTTGGACTTTCAGAAGGCTTTCGATAAGGTCCCACATAAGAGGTTAGCGTGCAAAATTAAGGCACATGGGATTGGGGGCAAGGTATTGACTTGGATAAAGAACTGGTTGGCGGACAAAAGGCAGAGAGTTGGAATAAACGGGTCGTTCTCCGAGTGGCAGGCAGTGACTAGTGGGGTACCGCAAGGATTGGTCCTAGGACCCCAGCTGTTCACAATATATATTAATGATCTGGACGAGGGAATAGGATGTAATATCTCCAAAGTTGCAGACAACACAAAACTGGGTGGGAGGGTATGCTGTGAGGAGGATGTCGTGAAACTCCAGTACGATTTGGACAGGTTGGGTGATTGGGCAGAAACATGACAAATGCACTATAATGTGGATAAATGTGAGGTTATCCACTTTGGTGGCAAAAACAGGAAGGCAGATTATTATTTGAATGGCAATAGATTGGGAGAAGGGGAAGTGCAAAGAGACCTGGGTGTTCTTGTGCACCAGTCGCTGAAGGTAAGCATGCAGGTGCAGCAGGCAGTTAAGAAGGCAAATGGTATGTTGGCCTTCGTAGCAAGAGGGTTCGAGTACAGGAACAAGGATGTCTTGCTACAGTTGCACAGGGCCTTGGTGAGACCGCACCTTGAGTATTGTGTGCAGTTTTGGTCGCCTTACCTGAGGAAGGACGTTCTTGCCATGGAAGGAGTGCAGCGAAGATTCACCAAGCTGATACCTGGGATGGCAGGAATGACGTACGAGGAGAGATTGTGTCGATTGGGCTTATACTCACTGGAGTTTAGAAGATTGAGAGGGGATCTCATCGAAACCTCTAAAATTCTGTCAGGCCTGGACAGACTAGATGCAGGAAGGATGTTTCTGATGGCTGGGGAGTCCAGAACCAGGGGTCATAGTCTAAGGATAAGGGGTAAGCCGTTTAGGACTGAAATGAGGAGGAATTTCTTCACCCAGAGAGTGGTGAACCTATGGAATCCTCTGTCACAGAGGGCGGTGGAGGCCAGTTCATTAAATATATTCAAGAAGGAGTTGGATATATTTCTTAAGGCTAAAGGGATCAAGGGATATGGGGAGAAGGCAGGGACAGGGTACTGAATTTGGATGATCAGCCATGATCTCATTGAATGGCGGAGCAGGCTCGAAGGGCCAAATGGCCTACTCCTGCTCCTATCTTCTATGTTTCTATGATTGTATTGATTTCTTTGTGGGTTCAATGATGAGACATTTATGAAAGAGAATGAGTTTTAATCTAAAGTCTGTTCAACTCTTTTATACAGCTTTTACAGGAGACATGATGTTGTGATGCATCTAGAACGAAAGCGAAACTAAACTAACTGCCTTGCTTCTCTCGGTCACATGCCCTCTGCTGGTCAGGCACAAGCAATCAATCAGGCAACTATGCTGGTAAGACATGATAATCAAACAGGCAAATAACATCACTATTTGCTGATATCATTACATCTCCTTTTCTTAAAACAAAAGTATTTTACTTTTAACTAACAACATGTTTTCTTTGTATTAATCTGCATTTTAACTGTAACCTTTAATGAACTTACATTATCATTATCATGATCAAGGTTTTTTAACCTTGCTTTGTGTGTTCACATGAAATATGTCAATACACTAGAACTTGAAGAAAGAATAAGATAACATTACTTCCTTCTATAACAATAGTCCTTAAATTTGCTCAATGAGTCTCTCAGGAGGCTTCACGTGTCTTGAGGATTTTCTGATTGATTGTCCTTGAATCTGAGTTGTTGCCTCAGATGATGTATTCTCAGCTGTGTGATCAGGTTGTTCAACAGTATCAGTCTCTTGACCTGCTGTGGCTGGTCCCATGAGAAGATCCCTATGATTTCTTCTCAGAACAGCACCCTCATCTGTCTGAATGGTGTATGATCTTGGTTGAACTTCACTCAGGACAGTTCCCTTCTGAGTCCATGTGTTTGTTTTGTCTTTGAACCTTACTTGGTCACCAGTGTGGAGTTCAGGTAGGTTTTGTGTTCCTCTGTCATAGTAGTACTTTTGCTTTTCTTTCTGTTGTTCTTTGAACTTCCTCACTTTCTCCCCTCTTTTGTTTTCAGGAGGTTCTCCGGGATGGGTAGGTTTGACCTTAGCATACGTCCCATAAGGAGTTGGGCTGGTGACATACCACACTCGAGCGGCGTTGTGCGGTATACAAGCATGCTCTGGTAGAAGTCAGTTCCACTGTCTTTTGCCTTGTACATCAGTCTTTCACTGTCTGGACCGATTTTTCCACTAGTCCATTGGACTGTGGAAAGTGAGGACTTGACGTTGTGTGGACAAAGTCCCACTCTTTGGCAAAGTGTCGGAAACTTGCATTGTAAAACTGAGGTCCGTTGTCTGTGAAGACCTCGCTTGCCACGCCATGCCTGGAGAATATGGCTTTCATACATGTTATCACAGCATCTGCAGTGGTGGTGTGCAGTCTACAAACCTCTGGATACAGGGAGTAATAGTCTGTGACTACAAGATAGTCCTTCCCTTGACATACGAATAGGTCAGCGCCTACCTTCTGGTAATTGTCTGGTGCTGGGTGTGGCTTTAGTGGTTCTACCGGATTGCTTGCTCGATATTTCAGGCATATTGTGCAGTTTGACACCTCATTTGTCACATCTTGGTTGATTCGTGGCCAGTACATCACCTCTCGTGCTCTTTTCTTACACTTTTCGATTCCCAGATGTCCTCCATGGATCTTTTTTAGCATCTCTCTTCTCAGACTCTTTGGGATATCTATTTTACTTCCTTTGTAGATGATGTCTTCGACCACTGATAGTTCCGCCCTGCAGTTCCAGTACTCTGCTATATCAGGTGAGCAGTCTTGCTTCATGTTGGGCCATCCATCCAAGATGCTTTTTCTCAGTTGTCTCATTGTTTCATCTTTGTTTGTCTCAGTCTTTATGAGCTCCATTTTTGCATCTGCTATGGGCAGTGCACTTGTGATCATGTCCACGTAGGTGTTCACTTTGTCATCCATTGTGGTGTTTGCGGGCTCACTTGGGTCTACAGCTCTGGACAACGTGTCTGCTGTATACATCAGCTTACCCAGTGTGTACGCAACATTCAGTGTATAGCGTTGCAGCCTGATCATCATTCTTTGTATTCTAAGCGGACAGCTATTCAGTGGCTTTTGGAACAATGCAATCAAGGGCTTATGGTCAGTCTCTACACTGATTGCTTGTCCTGCCACAAACTGGTGAAATCTTTCACAGGCGTATGTGATGCTGAGCAGTTCCTTTTCTATTTGAGCATATCGCGTCTCCGCGTCTGTCATTGAGCGCGATGCATATGCAATAGGTTGCCAGTAGTCATATTGTTGCAGAAGAACGGCACCGAGCCCACTCTGTGATGCATCTGATGATATCTTGATGGGTCTCGCTGGATCATAAAACCTCAGAACTGGTTCCTCTGTGAGCAGTTTCTTTAGATCGCTCCATGACTTCTCATGCTCATGATTCCATTCCCATTCTATGTTCTTTTCAGTGAGTCTTCTCAGTGGCGCCATCTTTTCTGAGAGGTTGGATATGAATTTCCCCATGTAGTTGATCATTCCATTAAACCTCTGCACGTCCTTTTTGCATTGTGGCTTTGGCATATTCTCAATGGCGGACACCTTTCTGGGATCTGGTCTGATGCCCTCACTGTTAAGGATATCTCCCATGAATGTCAGTTCTGTCCCCCCGAGCTGGCATTTCTCTCTATTCAGCTTCAGGTTTGTTTTCCTTGTTGCTTCCAGCACTTTTTTCAGTCTCTCGTCATGCTCAGTTCTCGTGGTTCCCCATACTATGATGTCATCCATTGATGTATCAACTCCCTCCAGGTGCTCATAGATCATATGGATAGTCTTGTGATACACTTCAGGAGCTGAGGCAATGCCAAATGGTAACCTTAGGAATCTGTATCTGCCAAATGGACTGTTGAACGTGCACAGTCTTGAACTTGCTTCGTCCAGCTTCATCTGCCAAAATCCTGATGATGCATCTAACTTGCTAAAATATTTTGCATTTGCAAACTGTGCCATGATTTCCTCACGTGTAGGAAGCTTGAAGTGCTCTCTCTTTATTGCTCTGTTTAGATCTCTTGGATCCAGGCAAATTCTGAGCTTTCCATTCTTTTTGTCCACTACGACGAGGGAACTCACCCACTCAGTTGGCTCATCTATCTTCTGAATCACGTTCAGGCTTTCCATCCTGTCCAACTCTGCCTTCAGTTGCTTTTGAAGAGCAAACGGAACTTTTCTGCATGGATTTTATCTACTCTGATCGTGTGTTCTCCTGGAATGCAGCCTAGACCCTTGAATAGGTCGTTGTACTCTTTCATGAGTTCATCATAGACTGTCTCTCCTTCGCTTTCCACAACGAGGACTCTCTTTACCAGGTTCAGTCTCTCACAGGCTTTTAAACCTAGTATGGCTTGCACATCCTTTGGCACCACGATTAATGTTAGCGTGTGCTCTCTGTCCTTGTGTGTTACTTTGACAATGCATCTTCCTTTCACTGGTATATCAGTACCTGATTATCCTGTCACTTTCACTTTTATTCCATGTATCTTTGGTCTGGGTCTAATTTTCTTAAAATCAGTCTCTGATATCACATTAACTTGTGCTCCAGTATCCAATTTAAATGGAATGTGTATGTCATTCACTTTTAGTGTCAACATCCAGTCTCTTTCTTCTTTTTTGTTTTCAGACACAACATCTACATTGAACTCCTCTATGTCGCTTTCATCTACTGCATGGACCTTGCTTTGTTGCGCTTGGTTCTTACAGCAACGGGCATAATGGTTGTTCTTGTTGCAACTATTGCATGTTTTACCATATGCTGGACACTTTTTTGGTGGATGCTGTGTACCGCATCGACTACATGACTTCCGATTGTCCCTTTCATTTTCGTTCGCTGGCCACGCCTCTTTTTTCACATTGGCGCTCTTTTTGTTAAACGGTTTGTGTCCGTTCTAACTCACTGCATCCACGTTGCAGCTATTGTCACTGAACAGCTCCTTTGCCTGCAACTTCACAGTCTCTGTAGCCTTACACAGTGCTATGGCTTTTCCCAGGTCTAGATCTTGCTCTCTTAGCAGTCTTTCCCTTAGACCATTATCTGGAATACCACACACCAGTCTGTCTTTTATCAGCGAGTCTGTCAGTCCCCCAAATTCACACGATTTGCTTCTGTTTCTCAGTTCAGTCACATACTGATCAATAGTATCACCCATTTTCTGTACACATGTGAAAAATCTGTGCCTCTCAAACGTCACGTTACGTTTAGGTATGCAGTAGGCCTCAAACTGTTCCATTATTTTATCTAGCTTCATTTTGTCTCCATTAGCAGCGAATGTGAAGTTATTATACACCTCCAGCACTTCATCACCCACGACATGTAAGAACAGTGACGATTTCCTTTTATTACTTTTCTCGTCAGCTCCGATTGCTGATAAATACAACCCCAAACGTTGTTTGAACCTCCTCCAATTTTCAGCCACATTACCTGTCAACTGAAGCGTCGCCGGTGGGTGTAATCCTTCCATTTTTTCACTTCGTTAGCTATTCTCCAAAGTAAGCAACGATGTTCTCTTTTGGCTTGCTAATTTGTGGAGAGCTGATTTAACTTCAGATATTTTCTCTTCATCTCTTTCAATCACTTCTGACACCATGTATTGATTTCTTTGTGGGTTCAATGATGAGACATTTATGAAGGAGAATGAGTTTTAATCTAAAGTCTGTTCAACTCTTTTATACAGCTTTTACAGGAGACACGATGTTGTGATGCATCTAGAACGAAACCAAAACTAAACTAACTGCCTTGCTTCTCTCGGTCACATGCCCTCTGCTGGTCAGGCACAAGCAATCAATCAGGCAACTATGCTGGTAAGACATGATAATCAAACAGGCAAATAGCATCACTATTTGCTGATATCATTACAATGATCACAACACTATGAGTAAAAAAATGTTTCCTCATCTCCCCTCTGGTTCTTTTGCCGATCACCTTAAATCTAGGTCCTCTGGTTACCGACCCACCTGCCAGTGGAAACAGCTTCTCCTTATTTACTCTATCAAAACCATTCATGATTTTTGAACACCTCTATCAAACCTCCTCTTAACCTTCTCTGCTCTAAGGAGAACAACCCCAGCTTCTCCAAGTAACTGAACCCCCTCATCCCTGGTACCATTCTGGTAAATCTCTTCTGCACCGTCTCCAAAGCTTGAATCGGAAATAAAAACTGAAAATGCTGGAAACACTCAGCAGGTCAGGCAGCATCTGTGGAGAGAGAAATTAAACCAAAGTAGATTACTTCAAGAACACGTCCCTTACCCTAGTGCGGAGAAACACTCACGTACTGCAGGCTATCGTCAAGTGTTGAGGTTGAGGGCGATTCTGAACACTTATTGAGGAGAGGCGGGACGGGGCAGGGGAGAGAATCACGGAAACAACTGATTCGAGCAGACTGCCTCAGGCTCTCCCCAAACCTGCGATGATCGGAAAGATCCCATTATTTAAATAAGGACACCAAGCTTTCATTGATTACTATTTGCTCCAAAACATTCTTTGCGCTTGTGACACAATATCAATTAGTGGTTGTTGTGAAATATTTAAAGACTTTTGATGAGTGTCTAGCCTGAAGCCATCTCTGAAAGTGGACACGGTGCCCTCACCGTGCTTGGGCTCCGTGTGGGGCTGTAGGAAACATAGAGTGGTTACAGCAAAGAAGGAGGCCATTCGGCCTGTCGAGCCCATGCCGGCTCTCTGCAAGAGCACTTCAGCTAGTCCCACTCCCCCACCCTTTCCCCGTAACCCTGGCCATTTTTAAAATTCAGATACTTACCCAACTCCCTTTTGTAAAGCCATGATTGAGTCCGCCTCCACCGCCCTCTCAGGCAGTGCATTCCAGATCTTAAACATTCGCTGAGTAAAAAAGTTTTCCTCATAGAAACAGGCCATTCGGCCCTGCTCCGCCATTCAACGAGATCATGGCTGATCATCCAAACCCTAGCACCCGGTCCCTACACTGACAGCCATCCCACACAAGCCCTATCCCCGTAACCCCATGTATTTAATCCCCCCTAACACTAAGGGCCAATTTTTGTCATGGCCAATCAACCTAACCTGCACATCTTTGGACTGTGGGAGGAAACCGGAGCACCCGGAGGAAACCCACACAAACACAGGGAGAATGTGCAAACTCCACACAGACAGTCACCCGAGGCCGGATTTGAACCCGGGTCCCTGGCGCTGTGAGGCAACAGTGCTAACCACTATGCCACCGTGCTGCCCATGTCAAAGGTTCTTCTGCCAATCACCTTAAATCTGTGCCCTCTGGTTCTCGACCCCTTCTGCCAATGGGAACAGTTTCTCTCTATCTACTCAATCCAGACTCCTCATGATTTTGAACACCTCTATCAAATCTCCTCTCAAACTTCTCTGCTCCAAGGAGAACAACACCAGCTTCTCCAGTCTATCCATGTAACTGAAGTCTCTCATCCCTGGAATCATTCTTGTAAATCTTTTATGCACCCTCTCTAAGGCCTTCATATCCTTCCTAAAGTGCGGTGCCCAGAATTGGACACAATACTCCAGTTGTGGCCGAACCAGTGTTTCCTACAGGTTGATCATAATTTCCACGCTTTTGTACACTATGCCTCTATTTATGAAGCCCAGGATTCCGTAAGCTTTTTTAACTGCTTTCTCAACCTGCCCTGCCACCTTCAATGATTTGTGCACATACACCCCCAGGTCTCTCTGTTCGTGCACCCCCTTCGGGATTCTACCATTTATTTTATATTTCCTCGCCTCATTCTTCCTGCCAAAATGTATAGAAGGTGGACTGCAGGAATCTTCAATGGGAAGAGTCTGTTCCCGAGACAGAGAGTGGTGGTTGCTGTACCCTGTGCTGGGTAAGGTTGTCTCATAGCGGAAAGTAGCCAAATAATCCTCTTCCTGTTAAGAAACTTTGCTGCTTTGTTGATTTTGAAGTCGCCTAAATTAGCTTGAAGATATATATCGTTAGTTTGTGTCTGATTCGACAGGCCTGAATCCAAATTATTTTTGTAGGGGCACGCTAATGACGATTTGCCGAACACCGACGAGCCCCACCTTTACCTCCAATATGTTGGGATCAAGACAATACACATTCTGCTCCTCTAATGCTACCAACAGACTCACAGTTCTGAGACTCCGTCCCTCCCTCAGTCATTCTGTCCTCCTGCGGTCTTCAGAATGACAAACCAAACTGGTGACACTGCTGGAGTTACGCCGTCCTCTTTTATTCTTTCCAATCGTAGTGTTGTAGTTGACTACAGGGCTTTCGTTTTCACCCTCAGTTCACAATAAAAGTGTTGCCTGAGCTACAGCTTGGAGAACAGTTGGATCAGTCAACTGAGGAAGGATATATTTGCCTTGGAGGCGGTGCAACAACGGTTCGTTAGATTGATTCCTGGGATGAGAGGGCTGTCCTATGATGAGAGATTGTGTAGATTGGGCCTAAACTCGCTGGAGTTTAGAAGAATGAGGGGTGATCTCATTGAAACATACAAGATTCTGAAGGGGATTGACAGGGTAGATACTGAGAGGTTGTTTCCCCTGGCTGGAGTGTCTAGAACCAGGGGTCATAGTCTCAGGATAAGGAGTCGGCCATTTAAGACTGAGATGAGGAGGAAGTTCTTCATTCAGAGGGTTGTGAATCTTTGGAATTCTCTGCCCCAGAGGGCTGTGGATGCTGAATCATTATATTCAAGGCTGAGATCGATAGATTTTTAGACTCTAGGGGAATCTAGGGATATGGGGATCGGGCGGGAAAGTGGAGTTGAGGTCGATGATCAGCCATGATCTCATTGAATAGCGGAGCAGGCTCGAGGGGCCGTATGGCCGACTCCTGCTCCTAGTTCATATGCGCTTACGTTCAGCACAGACCGCAGATCAAACTTGGGACCTTCCTGATTCGTGTGCCTGAGAACCACACATGGTGCATTCACACTAAACCACTGTAAGTGAATTCTACTTCACTCTGGCCTTGCCTCTATCGCTCTCACTCTTTCTGCAATCCACCTTTATCCCTGTTGGACATGCAGACACTTAGAGATGCAGGCGCATTCCCAATCCCCGGGCTGTTACAATTGGAGTGAGTTCCACTCCCCAGCCTTGTAATTTAATCCTGTGTCAGGGGAATATACTTGTTTAAAATAGTTTGTGGTCTTGTAGAGGTGAAAGTATTCAGCACCAACTGATGAAAATTGTTCTTTTGTTGATTTTTAATGATCAATAATTGGTGAAATGGAGCTCAAAGCTAATTCCAGTGACGAGTGCTAATTATCTACTTCATTTCACATTTCCCTTCCTCTGTCAGCGACCTTTGTAGTTTGACAACACCAATTCATTCAACACATTTTGTGTGTTATAAATAAAATACATTTTAAATAATAAAATCATTTAGATTTTCATTTTATTAAATATATAATGAAGTACACAGTACAGGACAAACACATCTCCAGGTGAGTGTTATAGATACAGGAAGTGTCCTTGTACAGGACAGACACATCTCCAGGTGAGTATTATAGATACAGGAAGTGCCCTTGTACAGGACAAACATATCTCCAAGTTGTTAGATCCGTGGTTCAGTGGATAAATAATCACACGGATGCTGTACATTAACAAATAACAGGTCTTTACTGGAGGAGGGTAATCTCTAGACTGGGGTACAGAGGCATGCGCACAGCTTATATACCGGTGTGGTCACTGCCGGTACTACAGTATACAGGAGCTGTAAAAAGTAGTTCTGACTTAAAGGCACATACACTACAATTCCTCCCGTTTTAGATTAATAATACCCCCTTAATATTCAAATAACAATTACATTTTTACATGTACATTCAATAACAAAAGTCCATTTATAGATTCAGTCTTTGGGGCGGCTTCCTGACCCTTTCGGGATAGCGCCTTTCCAGAGGATCTTGTTCTTGGTGCAGAGGCGATTCTGACCCCTTTTCATCGGGTAGTTCATCGGGTTCCACTGCTACTGGGTCTGAAGTAGATGCTACCGGTATGTCGGGTTCATCCGCAGGTACTCGAGACATGGGGTTGACACATCCCTGTGATGCTAAGATCTGATCGACGTGGCGTCTCACAATGTTTTCCCCGACATCCACTGTGTACATTAATGGCCCCTGCCTTGTACATATCGTTCCGGGTTGCCACTTCTCTGTTCGATAGTCCCGGGCCAAGACTGGTTGCCATACATTGAAGCTCCTTGTCGGCTTCTCGTTGATGTGCTGGAATTGTTTGTCCTCAACATTTCTTCGCACATTTGGTCTGAGCAAGTCCAGACGAGATCTCAACCTTCGGTTAAAGAACATCATGGCCGGGGTCTGGTTGGTAACTGCATGTGTCGCGTTTCGGTAGGCTAATAAGAAGTTGTCCAGCTTATGCTGTAGTGGAATTTCCTCATCACACATGGCCTTTATCGCCTTCTTAAAGGTTTGTACGAACCTCTCAGCCAATCCATTGGTGGCTGGATGATACGGGGCGGATGTGTAATGCCTTACCCCATTCCTTTTCATGAATTTTTGGAACTCGTCGGACACAAACTGTGGTCCATTATCAGAGCAGATCTGGCAAACCGTTTCTGGCAAATATGGTCCGTAGGACTGCAATCGTTTTCTCTGTAGCGGTTGAAGACATCTTTATCACCTCAGGCCACTTTAAATGAGCATCCACTGCTATTAAGAACATTGAGTCCATGAATGGACCAGCAAAATCAATGTGCACCCGTTGCCATGGAGAGGAGGGCCACTCCCATGGGTGTAGAGGAGCATGTGGTGGTGCATTTTGGACCTTCTGGCATCCTAAGCAGCTCTTAGTTAGGTCTTCGATTTGTTGATCGATTCCCGGCCACCACACATAAGCCCTAGCAAGGCTTTTCATTTTCACTCCCCCCAGATGACCTTCATGTAGCTCATTTAGCACTCTCTCCCTTAACTTGGATGGAATCACCACTCTGGATCCACACATCACTCTCCCCTGGCATACTGACAGCTGTTCTCTTCTGGATGAGAATGCTGGCAACAGTGAGTCGCCATGTGTTGGCCATCCCCTCACCGTCAATTCATATACCCATGACAGCGTCGGATCATTGCGGGTCTCCTTCTCTATATCCGCGTTTGTTACTGGCAATCGTTCAATTATCGACGAATAAAATATCTCGATAGGGTCCACTGCTGGCGCTTCCTCCACCGTAGGCAGTGGCAGGCGTGATAGCCCATCAGCGTTCCCATGCTGTTTCGTGCCTTTATATTCTATTTCATATTGATTCGCCCCTAGAAACAGGGACCATCTTTGTAACCGCTGTGCAGTCATTACTGGCACGCCCTTCTTAGGATTAAAGATGGAGACAAGTGGTTGGTGGTCAGTCAGCAAGGTGAACTTCTGCCCATGCAGATAGTGGTTGAATTTTTTTACTCCCCATACTAGGCTGAGGGCCTCCCTGTCAATCTGGGCGTAGTTGCGCTCGGCTGAAGTTAGTGACCGAGACGCAAAGGCTACTGGCCTCTCCAACCCGTCTGGGAATTTGTGCGACAGCACCGCTCCAATGCCGTAGGGTGATGCATCACATGCCAAACGAATTGGTAGTGCTGGGTTGAAATGGGCCAACACCTCTTTTGATGTGATCAATTCTTTACACTTCTGGAAAGCTCGTCTATGTTCGTCATCCCACTTCCATGGTACCCCTGTTTGCAGTAGGGTGTTCAGCGGGTGTAATACCGTAGACAAATTTGGTAAGAACTTGTGGTAATAGTTTACCAGCCCGAGGAACGACCTCAGTTGTGACACATTTTCCGGTGCTGGAGCCTTGACTACTGCCTCAATCTTGTCAGGGGACTTATATAACCCCTCTTCTTCGATGACGTGGCCGCAATACGAGATCTGTTTCTGGAAAAACTCGCACTTGTGGCGATTAGCTCGTAGCCCATATTCCTTTAATCTGGCGAGCACCTTCTCCAAGTTAACGAGGTGATCACCGTCATTTTCGCCCATGACCAAGATGTCGTCCAAATAACACTGGGTCCCTGGAATCCCTTGCAGGACCTGATCCATCGCCCTTTGCCAGATAGCCGGAGCCGAGGCTACTCCAAACACCAGCCGGTTGTATTGATAGAGACCTTTATGGATGTTGATCGTAAGGTAATGTTTCGAAGCTTCTTCTACCTCCATTTGCAAGTACGCCTGGGCTAGATCAATTTTTGTAGTGTATGTGCCTTTAAGAGCCCCAGGTGTGCTGTAATGCTGGTAATTGCCACTCGGGCTATATAAGCCTGTATATTGTGTATATCCGTTAGAACCCCCCCCAGACTTTGCTTAGTAAACACCTATGAACCAACTCCTGTCTTCAGTGTCTTTATCAACACATGGACACTACAGTGGCGACTAAGTGGAAACGGACTTACCTGCAATTCGGCAGCACCTCAAGGACATTGATTCCTCGGGCATCCAGAAGACTCAAGAAAGTGAGAGAAGCTATGGTTTCACCAGCTGGCCAAGCTGGTGGCAGGTACTGCGCTACTCCTTCCTGGGTGTCAGGCTGGGGCTCCAGCGGCTGGCTCTACAGCTGAGACAGGCAGCGAAATCGGAGGCAAGCAATAACGGACTGGGAGGGAGCACTCGGGAGACGGCCGGCACGGCAAGCAGGTCAGCGTTCAGACCTGGAGAGAAAGTTTGGCGGGAACGAGTCTCCAACTGTAAAGAAAAAAAGAACGGGAACCGCGGGAAACAGCGTTGTCATCGGCAGCAGCAGCGGGAAAGCGCGGGAAGCGCCATATCTTTGCTGCAGAAAAGAAAGAAAAGCGCAGGAAGCGCCATATCTTTTCTGAAATGCCTAAGTCTGGCAATATTGATGCTTTTGATAGCGAAATAGAGGATTGGACCACATACGTGGAAAGAGTAGAGGTATATTGCACTGCAAATGGAATAGAAGATGAAAAAAAAGCTTCAGTACTGCTGAACCTAATGGGCGCAAAGGCATACGGGCTCTTACG
Source organism: Somniosus microcephalus (assembly GCF_052327205.1). NCBI lineage: Eukaryota > Metazoa > Chordata > Chondrichthyes > Squaliformes > Somniosidae > Somniosus > Somniosus microcephalus. The sequence goes on along the minus strand of NW_028225182.1, from coordinate 44,281,853 downwards.
AAATGTAATCACTCCAGCCAAACCAAAGGACAAGAATTTTAAAGAAATTGTTGATACCCTGCAGGAGCACTTAAGCCCAACACCACTGCTGATAGCGGAACGATTCAAATTCTTCAAGAGAAATCAACACAAGAATGAAAGTAACGCTGATTACCTAACCGAATTAAGAAAGCTATCAAAGTACTGCCAATTCGGGGCACGGCTATCAGATTATCTTCAAGACAAATTCGTTTGCGGTCTCTTAAGTGAAGAAACACAAAAAAGGCTGCTTTCTGAAAAAGATTTAACATTGGACAAAGCTTTCAGTATGGCTGTATCATACGAGGCAGCAGCAAGAGGAGCTGCAGAGATACAACAAAAGACACAGGACTTCGGCACCCATGAAATGACACAGGGTTTCGAAAGATGTTATCGCTGCGGCAGATCCACCCATAACCAGAGGGACTGCTGGTTCAAGGACAAAGCATGCAGGCAATGCGGAAAGATTGGACACATTGCACGGGTATGCCGATCTGGACAAAATAAATCCACAGACAGAAAAAAAAAATCAATAAAGGAAAGTACAGGAAGGTACAAATGATGACGGACAGTAGCTCCGAAGACCAGAAGAGCGATAGCGACTCCGAAAACAAGAGACTAAGCTGTCTCAAATTACATAATGTACTTGCCAAAGATGATTACCAAACCATTTGGGTTACCCTCATGATAGCAAGGTCCCCAGTTAAAATGGAGATAGATACAGGATCAGCTCTAACCGTAATAAATCGACGGGATTACGAGAGGCTATTTTCGCATATACCTCTAAAAGACACATCCATTATCTTAAAAACATATACGGGGCAGAAAGTATACCCCAAAGGAAAAATAAGGGTGCCTGTTGTATACAACGGCAAAGAAATACAAAAGTTGTATTTATACATTCTACAAGATGGTGGTCCACCGTTATTGGGACGTGAATGGATCAGAAAGATACGTTTAGACTGGCACTCCATTCAGGCACTGACGGTGACCAGTAAGGAAAAAAACAATGATGACATCATACCTGAACGATTAAAAGACATCTTGGCCAACGCCAAAGAAGTGTTTCAAGAGAAACTAGGAACCTTGAAAGGCATCACCGCCTCAATAAAAGTGGAAGATGCAGCAATTCCCAAATTTTTTAAGGCAAGACCGGTGCCATACGCAATTCGTCCAGCAGTCGAGGCAGAGCTGGAGAATTTGGAAAAGGCAGGCGTATTATCCAAAATAGATTGGAGCGAGTGGGCAACACCCATCGTTCCAGTCATGAAAAAAGCATTGAATAATGATAAATCTGAGGAACAGAGAAAAATTCACATCTGTGGAGACTTCAAGGTGACTGTAAACCCGGTCCTTCACACAGTACAGTATCCTCTTCCGAGGATGGAAGATATTTTCGCCTCACTATCCGGAGGGAAACGTTTCACCAAAATTGACTTGGCACAGGCATATCTACAGATGGAGGTTGAGGAGGCCTCTAAAAAGTATCTCACGATAAACACACACAAAGGCCTGTACCAGTACAATCGACTGGTTTTTGGAGTAGCATTAGCTCCAGCTATCTGGCAAAGAGCTATGGAGCAAGTCCTGCAAGGGATTCCGGGGACTCAATGCTACCTGGACGACATCCTTGTAACAGGAGAAAACGACAACGAGCACCTTGCCAATTTGGAGCAGGTGCTCACTAGGCTGAAAGAACGGGGCCTACGAGCAAATCGCCCCAAGTGCGAATTTTTCCAAAATCAGATATCATATTGTGGCCACATAATTAATAATGAAGGGTTGCATAAGTCACCTGAAAAAATTGAAGCGGTCATAAAAGCCCCAGCACCTGAAAATGTTTCACAATTAAGGTCGTTCCTGGGATTAATAAATTACTATCATAAATTTTTACCGAACTTATCAACTCTTCTACACCCTCTTAATGAACTTCTACAAACAGGAGTGATTTGGAAATGGAACGAAGACTGTAAACGTGCCTTCCATAAATGCAAAGACTTAATCACATCCGAAGAAGTTTTGGCTCATTACAACCCATCACTGCCAATCAGACTGGCGTGCGATGCATCCCCTTATGGCATAGGAGCAGTGTTATCCCATAAATTCCCTGATGGCTCAGAACGGCCGATAGCTTTTGCGTCACGCTCATTAAACTCAGCTGAGCGTAACTATGCCCAAATCGACAGGGACGCACTCAGCCTGGTATGGGGAGTGAAGAAATTCAACCATTACCTACACGGACAAAAGTTTACCTTGCTGACTGACCATCAACCCCTCATCTCCATATTCAACCCTAAAAAGGGTGTTCCCATTTTTCTAGGGGCACACCAATACAACATAGAATACAAAGGATCAAACAGCATGGGAATGCTGACGGTTTATCGCGCCTACCGTTGCCAATGGTAGAAGAGGCACCTACAGTAGACCCAGTAGAGATGTTCCACTCTACCATAGTGGAATGTCTACCAGTAACAAATTCTGCCATTGAAAGGGAGACAAGAAATGACCCGACTCTCTCACGGGTCTACGATTTAACAGTGAAGGGATGGCCAGCACATGGCGAACCACTGTTGCCAGCATTCTCGCAAAGAAGAGAACAGCTGTCAGTGTGCCGAGGAACCTTGATGTGTGGATCCAGAGTGGTGATTCCACCCAAACTCCAGGATAAAGTGCTAAAGGAGCTTCACGAGGGGCATCTGGGTGGAGTGAAAATGAAGAACCTAGCTAGGGCGTTTGTATGGTGGCCAGGTATCGATGGAGACATCGAAGAAATGACCAAGAGCTGCCTAGGATGCCAGAAGGTCCAAAATGCTCCACCACAAGCCCCTCTACATCCATGGGAGTGGCCCTCATCTCCCTGGCAAAGGGTGCACATCGACTTTGCTGGTCCATTTATGGACTCAATGTTCTTAATCGCGGTTGATGCACACTCCAAGTGGCCGGAGGTAATAAAGATGTCCTCCACCACCAAGGAAAAAACCATCACAGTATTAAGGACCATATTTGCCAGGAATGGGCTGCCGGAACAGATATGTTCTGATAATGGGCCGCAATTTGTGTCCGAAGAATTCAGGAAGTTCTTAAAAAACAATGGGGTTAAGCACTACACGTCCGCCCCATACCATCCCGCCACCAATGGATTGGCTGAAAGGTTTGTCCAGACCTTCAAGAAGGCCATAAAGGCCATGGGTAATGAAGACATAAAACTTCAGCACAAGGTGGATAACTTCTTATTCGCATACAGGAATGCCACACATATGGTTACCAACCAAACTCCCGCCATGATGTTCTTCAATAGAAACCTAAGATGCCGGCTGGATTTGATCAAGCCCAACATCAGAAGGGATGTGGAGAACCGGCAGTTTCAAGGCATGAATGAAAGGCCAACTAGAACCTTCCAGATAGGTCAACAAGTTTTGGCCCGGGACTACCGTACCGAGAAATGGCAGCCTGGAACTATCTGCACACGACTAGGACCACTGATGTATACCGTGGACATCGGAGAAAGCATCATAAGGCGCCATGTTGACCAAATCATAAAGTCATCCGAAAAGGGACAACCTACACCACAACTCTATACGTCTAACGATGAAGTAGAGATACCCATATCTACCTCCGATCCGGTGATACTGGAACCCGATGAACCCGACACTGGCATTCAAGCCGAATCAGCCTTGCCAAAAGAACCTACTACACCACCAGAAACTACTACACCCCCGAGGCGTTATCCGGACCGAATCAGGAAGCCTCCTGAGAGAATGACTTATAATTAATTAACTACAGCAATGTGTATATTATTTTTCTTATAACATGTAATTAATAATTACTTAAAATATGATGTACTGGTTAGCTAAAAGGGGAGGAATTGTAGTGTATGTGCCGTTAAGAGCACCAGGTGTGCTGTAATGCCGGTAATTGCCAATCGGGCTATATAAGCCTGTATATTGTGTATATCCGTTAGAACCCCCCCCGAGACTTTGCTTAGTAAACACCTATGAACCAACTCCTGTCTTCAGTGTCTTTATCAACACACGGACACTACAATTGTGGTGAAGCGTTTACCACCAGATAGCGAGGCGAAAATATCCTCAATTCGTGGAAGCGGATATTGCACCGTGTGAAGGACTGGGTTCACTGTCACCTTAAAATCCCCACAGATGCGGACCTTCTTTGGTTCCCCAGGCGTATTACTCAATGACCTCTTCATTACAGGAACGATGGGTGTAGCCCACTCACTCCAGTCCATTTTGGACAGTACTCCTGAACGTTCCAACCCTTCCAGCTCTGCTTCAACCACTGGTCTGATCGCATAAGGCACAGGTCTGGCATTCAGAAACTTTGGGCTTGCATTTTCCTCTATTTTAATTGTTGCTGTTATTCCTTTTAGTGTTCCTAGTCCCTCCTGGAACACTTCTTTTGTGTCAGTTAGCATTTTTGACAGTCGTCCAGGTGTGACGTCGTCATCCTTTTTGGCCTCAACCTTCAGTGCCTGTATGGAATGCCAATCTAATTGTATCTTTCGGATCCATTCACGTCCTAGCAGTGGTGGTCCTCCATTTGGCAATACATATATATCCATTTTAGGTATTTCCTGACCTTTATATGTCACTTTCACCCTTATTTTCCCTTTGGGGTAGACTTTTTGCCCCGTATACGTCTTCAAGACAATCTCTGTAGCTTTCAAGGGTATGTGTGAAAATAGCCGCTTGTAGTCTCTTTGATTTATCACTGTTAGAGCTGACCCTGTGTCCAATTCCATTTCCACTTGGACTCTGTCTATCTTGAGTGTAACCCAGATAGTCTGGTGATCCTCCATTTCGGTTACATTATGTAGTTTCAGACAACCCAGCTCCTTGCTTCCGGAGTCTGTGTCACTTTTCTGTTCGTCTGAACCACTGTCCATCACCTGGTGTACCTTTTTGTACTTCTCCTGTGGAGATTTCTTACTGTTGGTTTTCTTCCCAGACCTGCAGACTCTTGCTATGTGTCCTGCTTTCCCACACTGTCTGCACACTTGGTCCTTGAACTAACAATCTTTCTGGTCATGTGTTGTTCTGCCGCAGCAATAGCACTTCCCTGTTCCATAGGTCATTTCGTTGGTGCCATATTCTTGCGGTCTCCGTTGTATCTCTGCAGCGCCCCTTGCGGCTGCTTCGTGTGATACTGCCATACTGAAAGCTTTGTCCAGCGTAAGGTCCTTTTCTGATAGAAGCCGTTTCTGGGTTCCTTCACTTTGTAGCCCACACACAAACTTGTCCCTTAACGTGTCTGCTAGTCCCGCTCCAAACTGGCAGTATTTCGATAGCTTGCGCAGTTCCGTTAGGTTCTCAGCATTGCTTTCGTCTTTGTGTTGGTTCCTTTTATGGAACTTAAATCGTTCTGCTATCAGCAGTGGTGTGGGGTTTAAGTGGTCCTGTAGGATTTCTACTATGCTTTCAAAATTCTTGTTTACCGGCTTCTCTGGGGTTATTAGATTTTGCAGTAACCCATAAGTTTTTGCACCCATGGAATTTAACAGAACCAGTGCTTTATTAGCATCTGGCACTTCATTCGCCCTGCAGTACACCTCAATACGTTCCACATATGTCGCCCAATCTTCGACTTCATTGTCGAAAGTAGAGATACTGCCACTCTTCGGCATCCTTGGTTGTGCGTTAACTATCACCAATGGCGCCTCCCGCGCTTCCCCTTCTTCTCCGCTGGCACAAAATGAAGTCTCCCGCGCTTTCCTTCCTTCCTGCGCTCGCCCGTCTTCTCCGCTGCGGCTTCGCAAAATGGCGTCTCCCGCGCTCTTCCTTCTTCTCCGCGGCTCAATGGCGCCTCCCGCGCTCTCCCTGCTTCTCCGCGGCTCAATGGCGTCTCCCGCGCTCTCCCTGCTTCTCCGCGGCTCAATGGCGTCTCCCCTTGCTTCGCCCCGCGGACCCTGATCAGCCCGTGATCCCTGGCTGTGCTCTGCGCGTTCTTCTCTTGATATTTGTCGATGCCGCTCAGTCTAGAACCCGGCTGTTTCTTACCCTCTCTCTCTCCGGTTTGCAGTATTTTTCCTCGACGCCGCTCAGTGATCAACCCCCGGCTGCGCCCTGCTCTCTTCACCCTCTTTCTTACCCCATCGACGCTGCCCGGCTCTCTCTCTGCCGTCGGTCGGCTCCAGCCACCGCTGCTCGGGAAGGGTCTGCTCTGGACCTGTCGTTGGTCTCTTACTGCTCGTTGTGGCTGGGGAACCAAGCCCGGCTCTCCACAGCCTCCCCAGCGAAGTTTGATCTCTGCCTGCCTGCTGGGCGGTTGCTCGCGGTCGACACCCGTGTTCCTGGACTCGACTATTTAAAAAAAAAAAAATTTATGTTGCAGGTAGATTCGAATCGACACTCGTCGCCACTGTTAGATCCGTGGTTCAGTGGATAAATAATCACATGGATGCTGTACATTAACAAATAACAGGTCTTTACTGGAGGAGGGTAATCTCTAGACTGGGGTACAGAGGCATGCGCACAGCTTATATACCGGTGTGGTCACTGCCGGTACTACAGTATACAGGAGCTGTAAAAAGTAGTTCTGACTTAAAGGCACATACACTACACAGGTGAGTGTTATAGATACAGGAAGTGTCCTTGTACAGGACAGACATATCTCCAGGTGAGTGTTATAGATACAGGAAGTGTCCTTGTACAGGACAGACATATCTCCAGGTCAGTGTTATAGATACAGGCAGTGTCCTTGTACAGGACAGACACATCTCCAGGTGAGTGTTATAGATACAGGAAGTGTCCTTGTACAGGACAGACACATCTCCAGCTGAGTGTGATAGATACAGGAACTGTCCTTGTACAGGACAGACACAACTCCAGGCGAGTGTTATAGATACAGGAAGTGTCCTTGTACATGACAGACACATCTACAGGTGAGTTTTATAGATACAGGAAGTGTCCTTGTACAGGACAGACACATCTCCAGGTGAGTGTTATAGATACAGGAAGTGTCCTTGTACAGGACAGACACATCTCCAGGTGAGTGTTATAGATACAGGAAGTGTCCTTGTACAGGACAGACACATCTCCATGTGGTATAGATTCATGAAGTGCCCCATGATGTGCTTTTGAGGTAGAGAAAAAGAGAGAGTTAGGCAGGGAGAAAGTGAGATCGAGAGAGATACGAAAAGGGAGAGAGACAGGAGAAAAGGGGAAAGTCAGAGAGAGGAAGACAGATAAAGAGAGGAGAATCACCGAGAGCAATAGGAGAGAGAGAGAGACATAAAGTAACAGAGAAAGAGAGACAAAGCTAGGACTGAGAAAGAGACACACACAGATGGAGACAGAGAAAGAAGGGGGAGGGACAGATAGAGATAGACAGGGAGATATACAAATGCAGAGAGAGAAAGGAATGAGTTACAGACAGAGACACAAACAAACAGAAACAGCGAGAGACAGTATGAGGAGAGTCAGAGTAAAAGATGGAGAGGTAGAGAAACGTGAGGTAGAGAGAGGCTGAGGTAGAGAGGTGGAGGAAGAGAGTAAGAGAGAGGTGCAAGGAGAAGGAGTGATAGAGTTAGAGGGCTAGGTGGAGCTAGAGAGAGGTGGTGGGAGGTAGAGGTGGAGAGAGGTAGAGGCGGAGAGAGGTAGAGGCGGAGAAATGTAGAGATGGAGCGATTGAAAGGTAGAGGTGGAGACAGGAAGATGAGGAGAGGTGGAGTGGAGATAGAGGTAGAGGTGGAGCAAGGTATTGGAGAGAGGGAGAAATAGGGAGGGAGAGAGAAAGTTAGTCAGAGAGAGAGGGAGACTGTTAGATCCGTGTATTTTTGATGTTGTGTGTCCTTCAATAACTAGACACGAGACTGCAGGAACAATCAACAGGTATTTACTGGATGAGGGTTACTCTAAAACTAAACGTACAGATCCCTACTCAGGGTTTGTATACAGGTGTGGTCACTGCCGGTACTACAGTATACAGGAGCTGTAAAAAGTAGTTCTCCCCTTAAAGGTACATACACTACAGAGACGGAGATAGAGGGAGAGATGGACACAGAGATGAAGAACGAGTGAGAGACGGAGAAAGGGGGAGATGGAAAATGAGGGAGAGATGGAGAAAGAGGGAGTGATGGGGAGAGAGGGTGAGGGAGAGCTGGACAGGTGGCGAGTGGTTAAGATGGAGAGAGAGAAGAGAAAAGGGGGCAAGTGGAAGTGAGGAAGACAGAGAGAGAGAGAAAGACAGACAGTCAGAGAAAGACAGACAGAGAGAGAGACAGGCAGACAGTCAGAGAAAGACAGACAGAGAGAGAGACAGGCAGCCAAAGAAAGAGATAAAAACAGAGACAGAGAAAAGAGAGACTTGCATTTCTACAGCACCTTTCACAACCTCGGAACGCCCCAAAGCACTTTACAGCCAATGAAGTACTTCAGAAGTGTAGTCACTGTTGCCATGTAGCTTTTGAAAGCTTTTTAGACTAATTTGTCCGTGACTACACAAACCACTCCAGGTCCAGGTATATTGTGTATCAGTAAAATAGGTTTCACAGAATCACAACAGTGCAGATAGAGGCCATTTCGGCCCATCGAGCCTGCACCGACACATATCCCACCCGATCCCCGTAACCCCTACAGCAACACATATCCCACCCTATCCCTGTAACCCCACGTATTTAATCCCCCTAACACTAATGTCAATTTATCATAGCCAATCAACCTAACCCGCACATCTTTGGACTGTGGGAGGAAACCGGAGCACCCGGAGAAAACCCACGCAAACACAGGGAGAATGTGCAAACTCCACACAGACAGTCGCCCGAGGCCGGATTCGAACCCGGGTCTCTGGTGCTGTGAGGCAACAGTGCTAACCACTATGCCACCGTGCTGCCCCGAGTACAATGAAGTAATACTGAACAAGAAGATAAGTCGCAGTCTGTTCATCGAACCCCGCTGTTCCTGCCGAGTGACTGTGGCGCTGTCTCTTTAACTCTTGCTGTGTTCTGTTGACTGAAGCTTCTTCCTATGGCCTCACGCTGCTTTCGGTGTTCAATATCTGTATTTTTATACCCTTTTTCTCCCTTTTGCCTATGTGGCAGTTAGTAAGCAAGCTATCCTTATCTGAGAACAATCTTCACACTAAGTTCTCACAGATGTCTTTTGGCTTTTCAATCAGCTCATTGTTTGGCCGGTTCTGCATTTTTGAGAAGACAGGGATGTGGTGACTGTCTCCAGCCCCCTATCTTCTTTTGCAATGTTGCTGAATGTCTTGTTCCCCACTATCTCCTTGATAACTTAACAGACCATTTTACAGAATTACATCAACTTGGCATAATTTCCCATCATGCTTTGCTACTCAGCCATTCGCCATTTTATACAGGCTTTAGGTTTTTAACACACATTGTCATACATTATAGTTATTTAATAGAAACATGGAAACATAGACGATAGGAGCAGGAGTAGGCCATTCGGCCCCTCGAGCCTGCTCTGCCATTCAATGAGATCATGGCTGATCATCCAAACTCAGTACCCTGTCCCTGCCTTCTCCCCATGTCCCTTGATCCCTTTAGCCTTAAGAAATATATCCAACTCCTTCTTGAATATATTTAATGAACTGGCCTCCACCACCCTCTGTGGCAGAGAATTCCACAGGTTCACCACTCTCTGGGTGAAGAAATTCCTCCTCATCTCAGTCCTAAATGGCTTACCCCTTATCCTTAGACTATGACCCCTGGTTCTGGACTCCCCGGCCATCAGGAACATCCTTCCTGCATCTAGTCTGTCCAGGCCTGACAGAATTTTATAGGTTTCGATGAGATCCCCTCTCAATCTTCTAAACTCCAGTGAGTATAAGCCCAATTGACACAATCTCTCCTCATACGTCATTCCTGCCATCCCAGGTATCAGCCTGGTGAATCTTCGCTGCACTCCTTCCATGGCAAGAACATCCTTCCTCAGTTAAGGCAACCAAAACTGCACACAATACTCAAGATGTGGTCTCACCCAGGCCCTGTACAACTGCAGCAAGACATCCTTGTTCCTGTACTCGAACCCTCTTGCTATGAAGGCCAATGGTTTAAAATCTGAATAATGTTTACAAAATCCTAAGGTATGTTCTACCTTACAGCCAGGACATCACATCCCACTGAGAGGGCAGATGGGGTCTCGGTTTAACATCTCATCTAAAAGATGGACCAACCTCCGACAGTGCAGCACTTTCTCAGTACTGCACAGAAGTGCCGAGCTTGGAGTGGGACTTGAACCCATAACTGCGTGACTCAGGGGCGAGAATGCTAAGCCACTGAGACGTAGCTAACAGTGGGCAGATACAGAGAGGCAGAAAGAAACAGGCAGTCAGGGAGACAGAGAAAATGACAGAGAGAGATAAAGAAACAGACAGGCCGAGAGAGAGAGGGAACGGAGCAGAGAAATAGAGAGAGACAGACAGTGGAAGAGAGACACAGATATTGAGATACAGTGAGGTATGGGTAAACAGACAAATACAAAAGAGATAGACAGAAGGAGAAAGACAGACAAACAGGGAGACAGAGACATGAGTTATAGAGAGACAGACAAAACACAGAGAGAGAGAAAGAGACAGGGAGAGAAAAGAGCAAAAGACAAAAGGCTAAAAATTGAGGCGCTAACTTTGCCGCGGCGCTAAAAGTAGCACCCCGGAAAAATTACCGCCCCCGCGCCAGAAATTGAGTGGTTGCACCCCAAGAGGGAAGCGGGGCGCTACTGGAAGCACCCCGCCTCCCTCTTGGGGCACTGCGAGTGAATATCGTGGTGCTACATGCCGCAGTATTACAGGCCTTCCTCCCCTTCTTAAAGGGGAGGGGCCTTGTGCAGCGCGACCTGGGGCCCAGCTGGGCCCCCGGGGATCGGGAGTGCAGGCAAAAGAGCCCGGCACCCAAGAGAAGTACCGGGCTCTTGGAGCGCAGCCGACACTCCGCGGGGGGGGGCGGGATCAGGAGGCCGGGGACGGGAGCACAGCCAGGTGCTGGCAGGCGGCCAGCAACAAAAATGGCCGCCCCGCACCTCGCCTATAAATTGCGCCTCCCCGGCCGCAGGTAGGCCCCGCTGACCCTGTCGGACATAGCGTCCGGCGGTAAGTCAGGGGGCGCTCCCAAAGATCGTGGCTGGGGCATGAGCGGGGCGCTGCGCACACCAATGACGTCATCGCCAGTGGTGCAGCGCCGCAGGGCGCTACCGGTTAGCGCCACCACTAACCTCCTGCTGAATTTTGCGGGAGGCGTGGGCAGTGCCGCGCCCGGGCGCTAGTTGGTTTGCGCCCCACTTAGCGCCCTCTTAAGGCGCTAATGGGTGGTGCTACCAACTGAATTTTTCCCCCAAAGAGTGAGACAGAGCTTGACAATGAATGAGAGACAGAGAAAAAGAAAGATACAGGGAGCAAAACAGTGAAAGAGCAGAGAGAAGGTAAAGTGAGAGAGTTCCAGTTATTGTAAAAGGAACTTTTTCTTCTCGCCAGCAGCTGCTGACACCAAACCCTTCCCCGATCCTGCCCCAACATCATACCTACCTCCCTGGCACTTGAGGCTCTGCAGTTACCGCTGTCTGTCTTCTGTTGACAGGTTCTCAGCTGTTCCCTGCCTGCCTCCCATTTCAAGAAACGGCCTGGAACTTCCTCACAGCGAGTCCCGCTCCAGCACCGCAACTTACTTGGACGTGCGGTTCTGCTTCGCATAGAAACATAGAAAAAAAACATCGAAAAATAGGAGGAGTAGGCCATTCGGCCCTTTGAGCCTGTTCCGCCATTCAATATGATCATGGCTGATCCTCTATCTCAATACCATATTCCCGCTCTCTCCCCATACCCCTTGATGCCTTTTGTGTCCAGAAATCTATCTATCTCCTTGTTAAATATATTCAGTGACTGGGCCTCCACAGCCTTCTGTGGTAGAGAATTCCACAGGTTCACCACCCTCTGAGTGAAGACATTTCTCCTCATCTCAGTCCTAAATGTCCTACCCCGTATCCTGAGACTGTGACCCCTCGTTCTAGACCCCCCAGCCAGGGGAAACATCCTCCCTGCATCCAGTCTGTCTAGCCCTGTCAGAATTTTATACATTTCAATGAGATCCCCTCTCATTCTTCTAAACTCTAGTGAATACAGGCCTAATCGACCCAATCTCTCCTCATACAACAGTCCTGCCATCCCAGGAATCAGTCTGGTGAACCTTCGCTGCACTCCCTCTATGGCAAGTATATCCTTCCTTAGGTAAGGCTCCGGCAGTTACAGCGGAGGACGGAGAAGGACCAGTCACCTGGAAATTCCAGGCTGAAATTAGTCAGAACTTCAATCGATCGACTGGGTGCATTCTGCAACTGGTAACAAAATTATTATTCTGAATGTAAAATTGTGAGAGAGGTGGCCTTTTTCTACACAATCTGATCTGACTGTTGGTGTATGCACCAAAAACCCTGTGCTCCAAATTGCCTCCTGTGTCTGGCAAATGCACCTGTGAAGTACGTTACGTGCCAGGGTCCAATGTGGAGTCAGTTTTAAATGTCCACCTGGTGCTGTGTGCTTTCTGCTCTGCCCACGATCAGAATGTAAAAGAAAGAAACTGGTTCTGAGGCAAACAGAAGTATCTCCGTAGAGTTGCCCTAACTGGAGAGAGCGTTCCAAATGGTGCAGCTCCTCATAGATCCATTTGCTGAGCCTGGATTAAGGTGCCTCTACATTGGGGAGACCAAACGCAGATTGGGGGACCGCTTTGCGGAACACCTCTGTTCAGTCCGTAAGGGGGGACCCTGAGCTTCCGGTGGCCTGTCACTTTAATTCACCGCCCCATTCCCACTCGGACCTCACCGTCCTTGGCCTCTTACATTGTTCCACGGAAGCTCAGCGTAAGCTCGAGGAACAGCACCTCATCTTTCAATTAGGCACTTTACAGCCTTCAGGACTCAACATAGAGTTCAGCAATTTCAGATCATAACCTCGGCCCTTATCATATATAAATATATTTTTTTCCACACTTTTTTTTTCTTTTCTCCCACGTGGCAGCTGTCTTTCATTCTGCCAGCGCAATTCACACTTCATCTAGAGCCATCCTTTGTATCTTAACCTGCCCCATTACCATCTCCTTTTGCCTTGAATATCTCTCAATGTCTCTTAACCTCTCCTGCCTTCTATCCTATCACAGACCTTCCCTTTTGTTCTTTCCTCCCCTCCCCCCTTTCCCAGCTCCCACCCTTGCTTAAAAATCTGTTCCATTTCCTGCTTTTTCCCAGTTCTGACGAAGGGTCATCGACCTGAAACGTTAACTCTGTTTCTCTCTTCACAGATGCTGCCTGGCCTGCTGAGTGTCTCCAGCATTTTCTGTTTTTATTTAAGGTGCCAGAGTTGTGTATGAACAAAGGTCCCTTTCTCTACATTTTTACACTCCATAAGACGAGTTTATTTGATAGCATGTGACATAATTGTAAACTAGCCAATTGTAAAGTAGCTCTCAGTAATCTATGCAAAGTTGCTGATGCGTATGGCTAGCTTGTCCTAAATGTTGTCCCGTCCCACTCCAATCCTAGCACGTAACAAATGCCCACTTTAACATGCTGCTTCTGTCCAAATTATGCTTCAGAGACCCAGGTAAGGCCTCAGACCGTGGGTGTCGGCGGGAGGCGCGAGCGGGAAGCTTAAAAAGGCTTCAGAGACCCAGGTAAAGCCTCAGACCGCAGGTGTCGGCGGGAGGCGCAAGCGGGAAGCTTGAAAAGGCTTCAGAGACCCAGATAAAGCCTCAGACCGCGGGTGTCGGCGGGAGGCGCGAGCGGGAAGCTTGAAAAGGCTTCAGAGACCCAGGTAAAGCTTACCAATCTCCAGTCTCCGAAGTCAGAGGGAAGGAGAGAGGTAAAAAGTAATCCAAGTGTGACGTCACCAGAAAGTGGGTAAGTGATTGGTTGGTAAGTATTTCTCTCTTTTTAAGCTTAAACTCTGTGGTTTATAGTTTCTAAGGTGCGATATTCATCATCTAGAATCGGGGCAGAGGGTATTTAAAAATAATATTAATAAATGTAATTAATTACATAGAATGGGAGATCAGGTGATGTGTTGCTGCTGCAATATGTGGGAGCTGGTGGACACCATTGATGCTCACGGTGATCACATTTGCAGTAAGTGTTGGCTGCTCGAGGAATTCCGGCTCCGTGTTGAAGAGCTGGAGTCCGAGCTTCAAACACTGAGACACATCAGGGAGGGGGAGAGTTACCTGGACTCTGTGTATCAGGAGGTAGTCACACCAATTAGATTAATTAATTCAGAAGTAGTCCGTGGCCAGGGTCAGGATGGTGTGACTAGAAGTGAGGCAGGTACGGGGATCCAGGAGGTAGTGTTGGAGGAGCCGCAGCCCTTGCTCTTGTCCAACAGGTTTGAGGCTCTTACTCCCTGTGAGGGTGGGAACAGGGACTGCGGGGAGGATGAGCAACCTGGCCACAGCACCGTGGAACGGGGGGCATTCAAGTGGGGGGAGTTAAAAGAAATATTGTAGTGGTAGGGGATAGTATCGTTAGGGGGATAGATAGAGTTCTTTGCAGCCGAGAGCGAGAGTCCCGAAAGCTGTGTTGCCTGCCCGGTGCCAGGGTTAAGGACATCTCCTCTGGGCTGGAGAGAAACTTGGAGTGGGAGGGGGAGGATCCAGTTGTCGTGGTCCATGTTGGTACCAACGACATAGGTAGGACAAGGAGGGAGGTTCTGCTGAGGGAGTTTGAGCAGCTAGGGGTCAAATTAAAAAGCAGAACCACAAGGGTAATAATCTCTGGATTACTACCTGAGCCACGTGCAAATTTGGTTAGGGTAAATAAAATTAGAGAGTTAAATGCATGGCTCAAAGACTGGTGTGGGAGAAATGGGTTTTGCTTCCTGGGACACTGGCATCAGTACTGGGACAGGTGAGAGCTGTTCCGTTGGGACGGGCTTCACTTGGCCAGTGCTGGGACGAGAATCCTGGAGAATCGAATAACTAGGGCTGTAGAGAGGGCTTTAAACTAATTAGTGGGGGGGATGTTTTAAGAGAGCGAAAAATAAAAATGACAGCGGAGAAGGCAATAGAGCAAGGTAGCAGTGGGGGAATTAAAAACCAGAGTGTGTCAGGAAGGGACAGAATGTATATAATGATAAAGGTAAAGTAGTAAAAGGGGTAAAAGCAGGAATAAATTGTCAGAAAACATATTTGAAAGTTCTTTATCTGAATGCACGCAGCATTCGTAACAAAATAGACGAGTTGACGGTGCAAATAACTACACATGGGTATGATCTGGTGGCCATTACGGAAACATGGCTGCAAGATAATCATGAATGGGAACTAAACATACAAGGGTATTTGACAATTAGGAAGGACAGACAGGAAGGAAAGGGAGGTGGGGTTGCTATGTTAATCAAGGATGGAATCACTGCAATAGTCAGAAATGATATTGGGTCAAAGGATCAGGATAGTGAAACAGATTGGGTGGAGATAAGGAATAATAAGGGGAAAAAGTCACTAGTGGGTGTAGTCTATAGGCCTCCTAACAGTTGCAACTCTGTTGGTCGGAGTATAAATCAGGAAATAGTTGGGGCTTGTAATAAGGGAACAGCTATAATCATGGGGGATTTTAACTTTCATATTGACTGGACTAATCAAATTGGGCAGGGCAGCCTTGAGGAAGAGTTCATAGAGTGCATTAGGGACAGATTCCTTGAGCAGTATGTAACTGAACCAACCAGGGGGCAGGCAATCTTAGATCTGGTCCTGTGTAATGAGACAGGATTAATAAAAAATGTCCTAGTAAAGGATCCCCTTGGAATGAGTGACCATAATATGGTTGAATTCCAAATTCAGTTTGAGGGTGAGTGAGTTGGATCTCAAACCAGCGTACTAAGTTTAAATAAAGGAGACTATGAAGGTATGAGAGTAGAATTGACTAAAGTGGACTGGGAAAACAGATTAAAGTGTAAGACGGTACAAGAGCAGTGGTGTACATTCAAGGAGATATTTCACATCTTTCAAGATAAATATATTCCACTGAGGAAAAAGGGGAGTAAAAGAAAAGACAGCCATCCGTGGCTTAGTAAAGTAATAAAGGATAGTATTCGACTGAAAACAAGGGCATATAAATTAGCCAAATCTAGTGGGTGGATAGAAGATTGGGAAACATTTAAAAGCCAGCAAACAATAACGAAAAGATTAATTAAGAAAGGGAAGATAGATTATGAAAGTAAACGAGCAAAAAATATAAAAACAGATAGCAAGAGTTTCTACAGCTATATAAAAAGAAAAAGGGTGGCTAAAGTGAACGTTGGTCCCTTAGAGGATGGGACTGGGAAACTAGTGGTGGGGAACATGGAGATGGCAAAGATGCTGAACAAATATTTTGTATCAGTCTTTACAGTAGAGGACACTAAAAATATCCCAACACTGGACAAACAGGGGGCAATGGGGGGGGGGAGGAGCTAAACATGATTAAAATCACTAAGGAGATGGTACTCAGTAAAATAATGGGACTTAAGGCGGATAAATCCCCTGGACCTGATGGCCTACATCCTAGGGTCTTGAGAGAAGTGGCGG
The DNA here is from genome assembly GCF_052327205.1 of Somniosus microcephalus. NCBI lineage: Eukaryota > Metazoa > Chordata > Chondrichthyes > Squaliformes > Somniosidae > Somniosus > Somniosus microcephalus. The sequence continues at coordinate 44,265,316 of NW_028225182.1, read as the reverse complement.
TAGGGATTGTGGATGCATTGGTGATCATTTTCCAGAACTCCCTGGACTCAGGAAAGGTCCCGGCAGATTGGAAAACTGCTAATGTAACATCCTTATTTAAGAAGGGAAGTAGACAAAAAGCTGGAAACTATAGACCAGTTAGCCTAACATCTGTGGTTGGCAAAATGTTGGAGTCCATTATTAAGGATACAGCAACAGAGCATTTGGATAAACATAATTTAATAGGACAGAGTCAGCATGGTTTTACGAAGGGGAAATCATGTTTGACAAATTTGCTCGAATTCTTTGAGGATGTAACATACAGGGTGGATAAAGGGGAACCAGTGGATGTAATGTATTTGGACTTCCAAAAGGCATTTGACAAGGTTCCACACAAAAGATTACTGATCAAGACAAAAAATCACAGGATTGGCGGTAATATACTGGCATGGGTGGAAGATTGGCTATCTAACAGAAAACAAAGAGTTGGGATAAATGGTTCGTTCTCGGGCTGGCAATCAGTAACTAGTGGTGTTCCGCAGGGGTCAGTGCTGGGACCCCAACTCTTTACAATCTATATTAACGATTTGGAGGAAGGGACCGAGTGCAAAATATCCAAGTTTGCCGACGATACAAAGATGGGAGGGAAAGCAGTGAGTGAGGAGGACATAAAAAACCTGCAAAAGGACATAGACAGGCTAAGTGAGTGGGCAGAGATTTGGCAGATGCAATATAATGTTGGAAAGTGTGAGGTTATGCACTTTGGCAGAAAAAATCAAAGAGCAAGTTATTATCTAAATGGAGAGAAACTGCAAAGTGCTACAGCACAAAGGGATCTGGGGGTCCTGGTGCATAAAACACAAAAAGTTAGTATGCAGGTGCAGCAGGTGATCAGGAAGGCCAATGGAATCTTGGCTTTTATTGCAAGGGGGATGGAGTGTAGTGATCAATAACATGTCATTCTGTGGTGGACACTAGGTGGAGCAGCAGAGCTGTATATAGCTGTATGTATAAGACTACACTACCCAGCTATATATTATATTAAGACTACATTACCCATGAGGCTAGGCTACCCACAAGGCAGCAGTCAAGATGGAAGCCTCTACAAGATGCTGTACAAGTCCACATGTGCTCAATAAAATAACTAGCAAAAGCTAGCTGTGTTCATAATAAGAATGTCTATTTATTAATGAACATAACATGGTACCAGGGTGGTGAAGATCTGCTGAAAATTGTGAAAAGCAACATGGAGAATTTGAAGACACCAGAGCGTTTGAAACTCACAGAAAAAATCGACTACAATTGGCAGACTTTTAAACAGCAATTCGAACTCTACATTGCAGCCATCGGATTCAGTACGAAGCCAGACGCAAGGAAGATGGCGTTGCTGCTTACGGTTGCAGGCCCACAGGCGATAGAGGTATTTAATACATTAGTATTTAATCCAGCGGAGAACAGAGACAAATTAGACGATGTGCTACAGAAATTTGATGCACATTGTTCTCCCAAAAAGAATGAGACGTATGAAAGATACATCTTCCGTTCTTGGACACAGCAACAAAATGAGACTTTTGATAGCTTTATAACTGATCTGAAACTGAAAGCACAGACATGTAATTTCTCTGAGCTCAAAGCATCCATGATTCGTGACCAGATTGTGTTTGGTATTCATGATAAAAAAGTCAGGGAACGTCTGTTGAGAGAAACCGAACTAAATTTGGAAAATGCGGTGAAAATATGCCAAGCCAGCGAGCTAGCTCGAAATCACGCGAAGACTTTCAGTGAAATCAATAATGATGCGAATGTAATGAGTGATAATGCTGCTGTCGGTGCTGTGTCCTACAAGGGGAAGAAACGTGGGCAGAACAGAAATGAAAAGCAATCGGAGGATGACATTTTTAATTGTAAACACTGTGGGTACAAACACCAGTTAAGACAATGCCCAGCATTTGGAAAAATGTGCACAAAGTGTACTGGAAAGAATCACTTTGCCAAACAATGCTTTTCAAAAGTAAAAACAATGAAAGGGCAACAAGTTAATGTGATTGAGGACACTGATTTAAGTGGGATATTTTTTGTAGGAATGGTGTCATGTGACGATATCAAAAAAGATACAGAAAATGTGCAGCCCTCAGAAATAGACAATGCTGAACATAAAGTTAATGCAGTAAAAGAGGACAAATGGATGATCCCACTGCAGATAAATGGAGCATTAGTTACATTGAAACTGGACACTGGGACAAAAGCAAACTTAATCAGTATGAGTGACATTAACAATATGAAAGAAAAGCCCAAAATACAGAAAAAGTCAGTACTACTGAAGGACTATAATGGACAGAAAATAGATAGCTTAGGTGTATGCAGACTCAAAGTGACAGTCAAAGACAAAGTGCATCATCTCATGTTTTCTGTTGTGGCTGAAAGACTTGATTCGATACTAGGTGACAAAGCTTGTGAAGACTTAGAACTGGTCAAGAGAGTCTACCGTATAAACTGTGCCATAAGCAGACCAGATGACTCAGGTGATGAAGCAGAGAGCCCATCAAGGATGAAAAGGCCAAAGGGTATCCATGTCTTCAGAAAGCCTAGTTTCTCCAAGAAGAAAGAAAAAGACTTTAATGTCAAAGAAAAGCACAAAGAGGAAAGACACAAGGAGAAAAAGTCCAAAGATATAACCGCAGCAGATGTTGTTAAGCAGTGGAAAGAGAAAAAGAAAAAGAAGAAGCCTGCACCAGAGCAGGAAGCAGTTCCGGTGGATACTCCTTCTTCCCTCAGGCCAATCTTTGGTGTTCCATTAGCCGAGGCTGCTGAGAGGACTATGCTGTATGATGGGATCCAGCTGCCAGCAGTTTTTCGAGAGTGCATTGACTACATTGAGAGTTATGGCATGAAGAGTGAAGGAAACACTGAAACCCTCTCCAAGCAAAGATCGCAAGGAGACCCTGATCTATACAAGAGCAGATTGATGACAATGCCGCAACTGCATCTTGTCATTCACCGCCAGAACAATCTCATGAAGACACTTCAGACTTACCCGTGTTGAGAAGATCCACACGTGAAGTAAAAGAGCCTGATAGACTTAATCTTTGAGTACAATGTAAAGCTTTGAAAATGTGTTGACTGTTTTGAAAATGTTTATGTTTATAGAGCACTAACAAAAGTGTTACTGATATTATCTTTATTGTTTTCTTGAAAGTTGATTGATATTGATTTTGTTAAACCTCAAAGAAACGAGGATGTAGTGATCAATAACATGTCATTCTGTGGTGGACACTAGGTGGAGCAGTAGAGCTGTATATAGCTGTATGTATAAGACTACACTACCCAGCTATATATTATATTAAGACTACATTAACCATGAGGCTAGGCTAACCACAAGGCAGCAGTCAAGATGGAAGCCTCTACAAGATGCTGTACAAGTCCACATGTGCTCAATAAAATAACTAGCAAAAGCTAGCTGTGTTCATAATAAGAATGTCTATTTATTAATGAACATAACATTGAGTATAAAAACAGGGAAGTCTTGCTGCAGTTATACAGGGTGTTGGTGAGGCCACACCTGGAATACTGCGTGCAGTTTTGGTTTCCATATTTAAGAAAAGATATACTTGCTCTCGAGGCGGTTCAGAGAAGGTTCACTCGGTTGATTCCAGAGATGAGGGGGTTGACGTATGAGGAAAGGTTGAGTAGGTTGGGACTCTACTCATTGGAGTTCAGAAGAATGAGAGGCGATCTTATCGAAACATACAAGATTGTGAGGGGGCTTGATCGGGTGGATGCGGTGAGGATGTTTCCACTGATGGGTGAGATTAGAACTAGGGGGCATAATCTTAGAATAAGGGGCTGCCCTTTCAAAACTGAGATGAGGAGAAACTTCTTCACTCAGAGGGTAGTAAATCTATGGAATTTGCTACCCCAGAGAGCTGTGGAAGCTGCAACATTAAATAAATTTAAAATGGAGATAGACATTTTCCTAGCAGATAAGGGAATTAGGGGTTACGGGGAGAGGGCAGGGAAGTGGACGTGAGTCTAGGTTCAGATCAGCCATGATCCTATTGAATGGCGGAGCAGGCCCGAGGGGCTGTATGGCCTACTCCTGCTCCTATTTCTTATGTTCTTATGTTCTAGTTTTAGAGAATGGGAGTCAACCCTTTCCAGCCAACAGCCTGGAGCCCTGGAGAAACCAGTTGAGCAGCTCTGGGCGTTGTCAGCTTGTGCTGACATTGCAACAGACTGGGCCTGAGCAACCAGCCAGAGAGACATCTCAACGTGGAAAAAGGTTCAGGGAAGGAGCTCCACCTTGCATTGTACAGCCTGCTCCCTCTCCCACCCCCCAGTCAATGACAGAAAAAAACCCTCTCAGGCCAGCTGTGCTGTCTGGCCTCTGCTGGCTCTCTCGCACAAAATTTCCGCATTCCAAGACAAAATGAACAGGCAGGGGCAGATAAAGAGAATCTATTCCTGCTGGTGGGGGAACGCAGAACAAGAGGACGTACAGCGAAACTTGTAAATTACCGACACCTATGGGACTGGCATCCTTATTTTCAAAATGGTCATTGTATGGTACAGTGATTGTAGTCAGGTGGTGCGAAGATTATCATCACTTGGCCAGATAAAGAAAGAAAGACTTGCATTTCTATAGTGCCTTTCACGACCGCCAGACGTCTCAAAGCGCTTTACAGCAAATGAAGAACTTTTTTTTAAGTGGAGCAGGGTCCCACAAACAGCGATGTGATAATGACCAGAAAATCTGTTTTTGTCATGTTGGTTGAGGGATAAATATTGGACAGGACACCAGGAATAACTCCCCTAATCTTCGAAATAGTGCCATGGGATCTTTTACGTCCACCCGAGAGAGCAGACGGGGCTTCGGTTTAACGTCTCATCTGAAAGATGGCACCTCTGACAGCGCAGCACTCCCTCAGCACTGCACTGGAGTGTCAGCCTAGCTTGACGTGCTCAAGTCCCTGGAGTGGGACTATGAACCCACAACCTTCTGACTCAGAGGCAAGTGGGCTACCCACTGAGCCACGGCTGATAGGCTTATTCATATGGTACATAGCTGATTGAAGAATTAAATATTAATAAATTCATGCTTTTAAAACCAAATTTCTTATTAAATGGCATTTTTATTTTCACACAAATAAAAGACATAGGGTGAAAAATTGGGTTGCTTTGCGCCTCCCGTTAGGGGCGCCAAGCAAACTCACGCCCGGGTGCAGCGCCGCCAACGCCTCCCATTAGGGGCGCAAAGCAACTCACGCCTGAACGTGGCACCGCCAACGCCTCCCGTGAAATTCAGCAGGAGGTTAGCGGCGGTGCTAACCGTTAGCGCCCCGCGGCACTGCGCCGCCGGCAATGACATCATCGCCGTGCACAGCGCTCCGCTCGCGACCCGGCCACGATCTTTGGTAGCGCCCTCTGACTTACCGCCGGACGCTATGTCTGACCAGGTCAGGGGCACCTACCTGCGGGCGGGGCGGCGCTATTTAAAGGCGAGGTGCCGGGCGGCCATTTTTGTTGCTGGCCACCTGCCAGCACCTGCCTCCGCTGCCGTCTCCGGCCTCCTTACCTGCCTCCCCCCCCCGCGGAGTGCCGGATGCGCTCCATGATTTTTTGCCGGCACTCCCGATCCCCGGGGGCCCAGCTGGGCCCCGGGTCATGCTGCGCAAGGCCCCTCCCCTTTCAGAAGGGGAGGAAGGCCTGCAATACCGCATCACGACTTGCTGCAGTGCATGGCGCTGCGGCACATAGCGCCGCGATATTTCCTCGCAGCGCTCCAAGAGGGAGGTGGGGTGCTTCCAGTAGAGCCCCACTTCCCTCTTGGGGTGCTACAACTCAATCTCAGTCGCGGGGGCGCTAATTTTTCTGGGGCGCTAAAAGTAGTGCCCTGGTGAAATTAGCGCCCCAAAGGGGGCGTGACTCAATTTTTAGCCATACTGTCTGACGTAATAAAACTCACTACGCACTTGGTTTGAGTATAAAGCAAGGCTTTAATCAACTTGTTTCAGAACATGGAAGTCTAGTTGTACTTCACTAGTTCCTTGTCTTACAAAATGTCCCTGGCAGCATTTATACTCCTTGGACGGCGTCACCAGCTGGCCGTCCAGCGTTATTTCACAAGTAGTTTCTTGAATGATGAGATTTATAACCACTGTACATTCATAGTTCATTATTCCGGTCCTTTAACGAGAGAGTCAGTGATTGATCCCTGCACTATAGGGGCTTTTGACTCCATGTCGCAGTCAGTTGCATCAGATTCAGCTGCGCTAATGCGGGGAAACAATTACGCTGCAGCATTTGTGGGAGGCAAATATCTGGATCTTGCACATCGTGGAAAAGGCTTCTTGGAATGTGGAAATTTCCCACAGGTGTGGGGCCGGGCGCTTTCTCCTCTTCTGGGTCATCACGGACGTCATCGTCACAGGCTGTGGCACTCGGGCAAGTGTAGGAGCCAATGAAATCTCGCTCTCAGCACTTGGTCATAGGAGCAGGAGTAGGCCATTCAGCCCCTCGAGCCTGTTCCGCCATTCAATGAGATCATGACTGATCTGTATCTCAACTCCAATTGTCCACTTTGGCTCCACCTCCTATTATACCCTTGTCTAGCAAAAATCAATCGATCTCCGGTTTAACATTATTGCTTGAGCTAGCATCTACTGCTTTTTTTAAATTCATTTTTATGGGATGTGGGCGTCGCTGGCAAGGCCAGCATTTATTGCCCATCCCTAATTGCCGTTGAGAAGGTGGTGGTGAGCTGCCTTCTTGAACCGCTGCAGTCCGTGTGGTGAAGGTGCTCCCACAGGGAGGGAGTTCCAGGATTTTGACCCAGCGACGATGAAGGAACGGCCGATATATTTCCAAGTCAGGATGGTGTGTGATGTGGAGGGGAACTTGGAGGTGATCGTGTTCCCATGCGTCTGCTGCCCTTGTCCTTCTCGGTGGTAGAGGTCACGAGTTTGGGAGGTGCTGCCGAAGAAGCCTTGGCGAGTTGCTGCAGTGCATCTTGTAGATGGTGCACACTGCAGACACGGTGCGCCGGTGGTGGAGGGAGTGAATGTTTAAGGTGGTGGATGGGGTGCCAATCAAGCGGGCTGCTTTGTCCTGGATGGTGTCGAGCTTCTTGAGTGTTGGCGTTGCACTCAGTTTTGTGGGAGTTATCCACACTTCTCCCACCATTTGTGTGAAGAAGTGTTTCTCTCCTGAATGGCCTGGCTCTGATTTTAAGGTTGTGTTGTGGCAAAGCCAGCAACGGACTCCTGTACAAATATACAAATGTCTTTAACAGAGTGCTGCAGCACCTATGTTTGTTTACTGCATGTAAATAGCCTTTCTGGATAAGTCCCAGAATCAACGCGATGACGTCATCACGTTGGTCACGTGATGCCCCGAACGGCGGGAAACGTGATGACGTGATGACGTCAGAGAGTGGGAGGTTCCCAAACCAGACCTCGTGAAACCAGCACCTGAAAAGACCTGTTTACTGTCGCTCCTGCATGCCTTTGTTTTGTTCTCGAGTTTTAATTAAACTTCGTTTATTTATCGAACTGACTCGACCTCAGTACTTTAGTGGGGGATCGGTCGATTCCTATAGTGTCACTTTGTCCTGGACTCCCCCACCAGCAGAATAAGTTTCCCTCTATCCACCCTATCAATTCCTTTCAAATACCTAAAAACCTCAATCAAATCACCCCTTTGTGGCGGGGCCAGCAAAGGACTCAGAGCGGCTGTACATAATTCCTTTAACAGCAATGTAGTTACTGTCTGTGCCTGTACCTTTAATTACACTGTTTGACTGTACAATGCCTAGTTACCTTTACAGCACGGTTTCAACGTGATGACGTCATGCCGTGAGTCACGTGATGCCCCAATGGCGGGAAGAACGTGATGACGTCATGACGTCACTCTCCTGATCAGGGGATCTGTCCTCGTGGAGCCCTCAAGGAGAGTAGACCTGTTATTGATGTGTTCTAGCAGTTTCCAGTTTAAACTCGTTTGTTTTCATTAAGGTTCATTAATTTAATTACCCGAGTCGAACTCAGTCTTTTTGATAGGAACCTCCTTTCCTACATTGGTGACCCCGACTTCTACGAACGATTTTCGTGGAAGATTCGACATGGACACGAACGCCGTCACGCTGAAACTGCCACAGTTCTGGGAGCAACAACCAGACGCCTGGTTCATCCAGGCTGAAGCCCAGTTCGCCATTCGGAACATCAACGCGGATCAGACCCGTTATTATTACGTGGTCTCCGCCCTCGACAGCACAACTGCATCACGGATCATCAGCCTCATCGGTAGTCCTCCTACTGACAGCAAGTATGATGCAATTAAGGCGCGGTTGCTTCAGGTTTTCGGGCTATCAAAGTCGGAGCGTGCTCGCCGGCTCATCACGCTGCCCAACCTCGGGGACTCCAAACCGTCCGAGCTCATGAGCCAAATGCTCACGCTCTTGGGTGCTGAACCGGAATGTTTCATCTTCCGGGAGCTTTTCCTCTATCAACTGCCTGAACAGGTTCAGGCTGCCCTAGCCAGATCCGACATTACTGACTGCGCCAAGCTTGCGGCCGAAGCCGATAAGATTTTCACGGTTACCCAGCAGTGCTGCGCGGCCACCTGGCGCCCACCCCCCACAGATGCGGTCCCGGTTTCTCCTACAGCGGGCTGGTGCTCCTACCACACCCGTTTTGGCACGAAAGCACGATGCTGCCGTTCACCCTGCAGTTTTTCGCCAAAAAAAGCCAAGAAGGCGCAGGCGGTGTCCCTGGCGACGGATGACCAAGTCTAACGGGCGTTCCGTGGTGGCGATGGCCGTTGGTTCTACGGGGAAACTCCTTTATATCACCGATTCCCTCTCGGGCCGCCATTTCCTTTGTGACACCGGGGCGCAGTGTAGCATTCTACCTGCGTCGAAGCTCGACACGCAGACTGGGAACCTCGGTTTTTCCCTCGTAGCGGCTAATGGCGCAGCTATTCAAACGTTCCGAAAGCGGCGGGTCGAAGTCTGTTTCAGCGGTCAGCGCTTCTTTTGGGATTTCGTCACAGCTACAGTCTCACAGGCTATCCTAGGGGCAGATTTTCTGTGTGCCAACAGCCTACTAGTCGATGTCCGACACCGCCGGCTGATCAACGCGGCCACCTTCCACTCGATCCCGTGCTTCCACGGTACCTCCGTGGCGCGCTCCATTGCCTGTGCTTTCCCTCCTCCAAATGACTTCACGCGGCTCCTCGGGGAGTTTCCGGAGCTGACAAGGCCCACCTTCTCCTCTTCGGCGACGAAACATGGTGTTGAACATCACATCACCACTACTGGCTCCCCGGTTTATGCGCGGGCTAGAAGGCTCGAACCCGACAAGCTTGCAGCTGCGAAGGCGGAGTTCGCCACAATGGAGCGGCTCGGCATCATTAGGCGATCGAAGAGTCCCTGGTCTTCGCCTCTCCACGTCGTGCCAAAACCAGGCGGCGGCTGGCGGCCATGCGGTGACTACCGACGCCTCAATGACGCCACCACTCTGGATCGGTACCCGATCCCGCATAGCCAGGACTTCTCGGCCCACTTGGCAGGAAATACTATCTTCTCTAAAGTCGACCTCGTCCGTGGATATCACCAGGTTCCAGTGCACCCACAAGACGTCCCGAAAACCGCAGTCATCACCCCTTTTGGCCTCTTTGAGTTCCTGCGGATGCCGTTTGGCTTAAAGAACGCAGCACAGGCGTTCCAGCGTTTAATGGACTCCGTTCTCCAAGACCTGCATTTCCTTTTCGTCTACCTTGACGACATACTCATCGCCAGTGCCAGCAAGGAGGAGCACATCTCCCCTTTGCGTTCCCTCTTTACGCGCCTCAGCCAACACGGTTTAATCATCAACCCGGCCAAGTGCCAGTTCGGCCTGCAACAAATTGACTTCCTGGGACATCGCATAACATCGGACGGCGCCGTCCCTTTGGCGACGAAGGTTGAGGCGGTTACTTCTTTCCCGCGGCCGTCGACAGTCAAGGCCTTGCAGGAGTTCCTGGGGATGGTCAACTTCTTCCACCGTTTCGTCCCCAAGGCGGCTCAACTCATGCAACCCTTGTTCGGGGCCCTCAAGGGCAAGTCCGGTAAAGACCCAATCAGCTGGGCAGCTGAGATGGTCCAGGCGTTCGGCGACACCAAGAATGCTTTGGCCAACGCAACCATGCTGGCGCACCCACTTCCAGGTACTACTATTGCCCTTACCACCGACGCGTCAGACTACACCATCGGTGCGGTGCAAGAACAATGGGTCAACGGCACGTGGCAACCGCTGGCGTTTTTCAGCCGTCAATTGCGAACAAATGAAAAAAAGTACAGCACCTTCGACAGGGAACTACTGGCCCTTTTCCTCGCCATTACGCTCGCCATGGCCAAGACCACCGAACCGTGGTCCGCTCGTCAACAACGTTATTTGACGTTCATTTCCAAATTTACCACAGACATTCAACATGTGTCTGGTAAGGACAACCTGGTGGCAGATTGCCTCTCCCTTGCGACGGTCCACACGGTGCACCTGGGAAGAGACTATGCCCTCATGGCGGCAGATCAGGTTTCGGATTCGGAGATCCAATCATATCGAACCGTTCCCTCTAGCTTCCAAGCGACCGACGTCGTCTTCCAGGCCGCAGGTGCCACGCTTCTTTGCGACGTTTCCATGGGAGTTCCTCGTCCCATAGTGTCAGTCGCATGGCGCCGGAGGGTTTTTGATGCCATACACGGGTTGTCGCACCCAGGGATGAAGGCTTCGCAACGGCTTATGTCAGCCAAGTTCGTCTGGAAAGGTATGCACATCGATGTCCGTGACTGGGCTAATACCTGCGTCGTATGCCAGAAGGCCAAAGTCCAGCATCATGTCAAGGCTCCTGTGGCTGTGTTCACTGTTCCGGAGCGTCGTTTCGACCACGTGCATGTGGACCTCGTGGGGCCGCTTCCGCCTTCTCAGGGTTATACTTGTGATGAAATATTCCATTCATCACTGCCTGTGACTGTGGTTGGTTTCAGGTTTCCCCTCACCATTGTATTGCCTGTGACTGTGGTTGGTTTCAGGTTTCTCCTCACCATTGTATTGTATATTGGAATGTATGGAATGTGTTGTGTGTAGGGCTCCGCCCATACCTGGCCTCTATGTAAGCCAGCTCAGTCTGGCCTCATATCCAGTACTGCAGAGCTCCAGATGGAAGATACCTCTCTCCACTGCGTGTTATCTTCTAAGTTAATAAAAGCCTTGTTTTGTTTCGCTAACATCGAGTCTCGGGATTATTGAGGCACATCAATACTCATCTCCTCACCATAGTGGACCGCACCACTAGGTGGCCAGAGGCGATTCCTTTGGTTTCCACCACGTCAGTAGACGTCGCTAGAGCTTTCATCTCCTGTTGGGTCGCCGGTTCGGGGTACCGGCGGACATCTCCTCTGACCGTGGGCCACAATTTTCCTCGGATCTTTGGAAAGCTGTGGCTCAGGGGCTCGGTACCAAACTTCATCGCACTACCGCCTATCATCCGCAGGCAAACGGCCTTTGCGAGCGATTCCACAGGTCGCTTAAAGCCTCTCTTCGGGCCAGTCTTCAAGGCGCAGGATGGGTGGACAGACTCCCATGGGTCCTGTTGGGTCTCCGTACGGCACCCATAGATGATCTACAATCGTCTTCGGCTGAGCTCGTCTATGGCCAGCCGCTCCGTGTACCAGGAGATTTCCTCCCTTCTCCCACAGAGCCATGGTCCGCCTCCCGGCAACTCGTTCGCCACCAAGAAGCGGCCAGATGCTTGGCCCCGATACCTACGTCCAATCACGGTTTGCAGACCTCCTACGTGCCACCGGAACTGAAGAATGCGGAGTATGTCTTCATCCGACACGACGCGCACTGGGATCCACTCAAGCCCCCTTACACTGGTCCTTTCCGCGTCATCGAACCGAGAGACAAATCCTTTTTGGTCGACGTCGGAGGGAATCCGGATCACATCTCAGTGGATCGCTTGAAGCCGGCTCACCTGGACTTGGACCACCCTGTCGTAGTCGCTCAACCACCCAAACGTGGCCGACCGCCCGTTGCCGCCGCACCTGATCAACCAAAGCCGCCTGGCAACCCGTCTGCGCTCGCCGCGCCTGCTCAGCCGCCACCGACTGCCAACTCATCCACCGGTCATCAACTTCCTCTACCAGGGTATCAAAGTCGATCGGACAGGCTCATCAGGCCTCCTCCTCGCCTCACCTTTTCTGTTAAAGACAATTCTGGGGGGGCACATGTGGCAGAGCCACCAAAGGACTCAGAGCGGTTGTACATAATTCCTTTAACAGCAATGTAGTTACTGTCTGTGCCTGTACCTTTAATTACACTGTTTGACTGTACAATGCCTAGTTACCTTTACAGCACGGTTTCAACGTGATGACGTCATGCCGTGAGTCACGTGATGCCCCAATGGCGGGAAGAACGTGATGACATCATGACATCACTCTGCTGACCAGGGGATCAGTCCTCATGGAGCCCACAAGGAGAGTAGACCTGTTATTGATGTGTTCTAGCAGTTTCCAGTTTAAACTCGTTTGTTTTCATTAAGGTTCATTAATTTAATTACCTGAGTCGAACTCAGTCTTTTAGATAGGAACCTCCGTTCCTACACCTTAACCATTTACATTCCAGGGCATACAAGCCTAGTTTATGCAATCTCTCCTCGTAATTTAACCCTTGGTGCCCTGGTAATGTTCAGGTGAATCTGCACTGCACTCCTTTCAAGGCCAATATATCCTTTCTGAAGGTTGGGGTTTCTTTTCCTGCACAGCCGTCTTTGTAGTACTTTGGGGGTTGCGTGAGGACCGCTGCTGCTACTTCTCAGCTCTGCTTTGGTGTCTCGACAGAGGAATACCTTTATTTTGACATTATGTGGAGGAGGGAAGAAATGGAAGAGACAAGATAGGAGGTTCTTCGACTCAGGTGTCCCTTCCCTGCACTCACCAAAAAACACACGAATATTTTTCATTAAAAGTTCAAATATTGGAAAAGAGCTGTAATAAATACAAAACAATAAACACTGAAGGCCTATTTCCCTTTTAGGGTTCCATTGAGCATGGAGCTTGCTTGGTGTCCATTCAAAATGGGCTTTGAAGGCAAAAGGCACCATCCCAGCAAAAGGCAAGTGCTCGTTTCACTATTCCTCCAGGCAGTCTCGGGCTTAATCAGACTATGGTGCAAAGAGGTGGGTTTTACAAATCGGCGCTCCACACACAGGGAATTCCAATTCGGGAGTGTGCATCGGGTCTTGGGATGCAGGGGGCCAGAGCACTGCACGTAATGTTGGGAAATAGGCCCCGGGTACGTTGAGCTGAACTCCCCAGGTTCCTGTTGCACAAAACTATGCGCTGGGAACGTTAATTAGCAAAATTTAACCCACGAGGTGCACATAAAACGTAGGCAGCGGCAAAGTTGTGGGCACAAAGAATGACGGAGGCCGGATCACCCAATTTTTCAAGCCCTCTTGTAGCATTTTCGGGGGGGAGAAATTGAGTATCGTTAGCGGTAATGATAAAGTAGCGCCGGGCGCTACGCGAGTGAATCCGACGCAAGCTAGGGCTTGGGGTTTAGCGCTCCAGGAAGGAAGTGGAGTGATAAATCAGTCGCCACTACTTCCCTTGGTTCGGCAAGAGGGGCGGTAGCGGTGCAGCGCTGCCCAATGTCGAGGGCAGCGCTGCCTGGAACGGAGGCTCCTTCACTCCCTTAAAGGGAAGGGCCGTCGCTGCAGGCTCTGCATTAAACCGAGGTTCCTCAGCGCCGACAGCAGCCGCAATCCGCCACGATCAGCCCCAAGCACTCGAACAGAGCGCAGGGCTGATCGATGGCGGCCCAGGAAAAAGTTGAAAACAGCAACCGAAGGGGTGAAAAGAAATTTTTCATTGGCACAAGCGGCCTTACCGTTAAATACCGCTCCCCAAGCGGCCCGGCCTCCCTGACAACACCTCCTGCAGCTGTCGGTGTTATCGCCCGCCGAAGCTGCAGGGGGCAGAACCGAAGTCCGGATCCGGGGCGCTGCCGGATGACGCCTGGATCCCCGGCCGCAGGAGAGCGTGGCGCTAGTGGTTACCGCCGCCGCAAACCTCCACGTCAATTCACGGGCGTCAGTATTACCGCCGCGCCCGGTCACAAAGCTGGTAGCGCCCCGTTACCGCCCCACCAGGGGGCGCTAACAGGAGGCGCAAAGGAGGCCAATTTCTCCCTCTTGGTCTTTAATGTATTGCCTGAACTGAACTTTCTTCTTTTAAAATATTTCAGTTGTCTTCATATTAAGCCAGCCTTCATAATATCCTGGCTAGTTACCATGGTAATTTGGGGTGTTATCACAGAATCACAGAAACCCCACAATGCAGATAGAGACCATTTCGGCCCATCGAGCCTGCGAGCCTGCGCTGCACCGCTACCGCCCCTCTTGCCGAACCAAGGGCAAAGAGGGGGGATCATTGTGTACAATGTCAAGCATTTCATGCCATTTTCATGGAATGGCGCCTAGGTGACATGCAAGTTCCGAGCATCAAAATGCTTGTTTCTGTAGCTCCGTGTCAGACAGTTGAAATCATCGTCACTGCGTCAAAGCTCTGGACCTCCCTTCCTCCAGGGCAACGAGGGATGGGCAATAAATGTTGGCCCTGCCTGGGTGACATGCAATTTCTTGACATCAAAATCTTTGTTTTTGCAAGTTTCTGTAGCTCCGTGTCGGTCAGTTGAAATCATCGTCACTGGATCAAAAGTTCTGAAGCTCTCTACCTCAAGGGCAAGTAGGGATGGGCAATAAATGCCCTTAGCTTTGAACTGATGGGAACATCCCAGGATCAGTTGAAATCATCGTCGCTGGGTCAAAATCCTGGAACTCGCTACCTAACAGCACTGTGGGAGTACCTTCACCACACGGACTGCAGCGGTTCAAGAAGGTGGCTAACCACCACCTTCTCAAGGGCAATTAGGGATGGGCCATAAATTCCAGCCTTGTAAATGTCGCACATATCCCAAGAATGAATAAAATATATTAAATTGGCCAGTCTATGACAAGCGGCTTAGGCTATCAGCAAAGTTTTTCACCAATCAATGTTGATGGGCAGCTATTCTGGCTCAATTGAACAATGAAAGAGATGTCATTTGGCACAGTTCTAGGGCTGGGACCAATTTGGAGCCCTCAGTTGATTGCTAGCCTAGCAATCTGACCTCACAGTGTTAATGGGACTGGTTCCCTCTCTTTCAAACACAGAACGAGTGATTGAGCCCAAAAAGCTTGTAACAGAAACCCAAGGCCAGTTAGCTTTGGGAAGATCTCTATCCATCAATAACTGTGCAGGAAATGCTGATCGACCATAGCAAACTGTTTCTCAAAAATATCAAATCAGGTCGATTTGTTGGTGCTATACAGGCGCACTCAACCCATCATTACCAACATAGGATTGGAAACACCCGACTGGAATTTGTTTGGCATATGCAACACTGCTCTAAAAGACTGGTTCGCTGAGTTTAATTCAGCTCTTGCGCAACCTTGAAATGCTTGGTTGTCACAGCATCGGTTGTGAGTTAGACATTCCCATTATCTGAGGTATGTGAGTGGGTTGGATGTTGTAACAAACATGAAATGGGATGAACAGCTGGAAGAAGGTTGGATTGGCTGTTGTATGAGGTTGGGAACAGGTGTTAGGCAGGGAGATGGGATCGGGTGTTGGCCAACGTGTGGGATCGGAGGTGGGAAAGCGATCCCTGGGGGCAGGAGGGACTCTGAATGTAAAGTTTCGGGTGCGGGATGAGAAGCTATTGTTTGGGACGCTCTGGCTACAAGGGGAGGGATAAGAATGGAACCAAGTGAGGGCAATCCCTCCGACCTGGACAACGGAGGAGGATGGTGTGGACAACCATGTCAAAGGCTAATGAGAGTTCAAGGATGACAAGGAGAGCTAATGCACCACGGTCACAGTCACACAGAATGTCGTTCGTGACTTTGGTTCGGTCTGTTTCGGTGCGGTGGCAGAGACGGAAACCTGATTGGGGAGATTCAAATAGGTTTCAGATTGTGGTGGAATACAATCGCTGGCTTATTAGTCCAGGCCTCTGGATTACTTGTCCAGTCACATAACCATTACGCTGCTGTACCCTTTGCCAAAGGGCACTGCACTCAGTGTAGCTTCCAGTTGGATACAGTGGTGAACCTCAAATTGGTATAAACCATTCTTCCTGTTCCGCAGATCTCAGGGAAAGGGTTTCCATGCAGCCAGCTTCTATGAGCAGACATTCTCCTGAGTGGAACTCATGGAAACAAAGAAGATAGGGGCAGGAGTAGGCCATTCGGCCCTTCGAGACTGCTCTGCCATTCAATGAGATCATGGCTGATCATCCAAACTCAATACCCTGTCCCTGCTTTCTCCCCATATCCCTTTAGCCTTAAGAAATATATCTAACTCTTTCTTGAATATATTTAAGAATGAATTGGCCTCAACTGCCTTCTGTGGTAGCGAATTCCACAGGTTCACCACTCTCTGGGTGAAGAAATTCCTCCTCATCTCAGTCCTAAATGGCTTACCCCTTATCGTTAGACTGTGACCCCTGGTTCTGGACTCTCCCCCCCCTTCCCATCCCATCCCCCCCTACCCCCATCCCATCCCCATCCCATCCTATCCCCCCATCCCATCCCCCCCCTTCCCCATCCACCCCATCCCCTCCCATCATCCCCACCACCCCCCATCGCTATCCCCCCATCCCCCCCTCCCCCTCCATCCCTATCCCCCCTCCATCCCCACACCCCCTCCATCCCCACACCCCCTCCATCCCCACACCCCCTCCACCCCTCATCCCCATCCCCCTCCGCCCCCCTCATCCCCATCCCCCTCTGTCCCCCTCATCCCCATCCCCCTCATCCCCCTCCATCCCCACACCCCCTCCATCCCCACACCCCCTCCACCCCTCATCCCCATCCCCCTCCGCCCCCTCATCCCCCTCTGTCCCCCTCATCCCCATCCCCCTCATCCCCCGTCCCCCTCATCCCCATCCCCCTCATCCCCCGTCCCCCTCATCCCCATCCCCCTCATCCCCCGTCCCCCTCATCCCCATCCCCCTCATCCCCCGTCCCCCTCATCCCCATCCCCCTCATCCCCCGTCCCCCCCGTCCCCCCATATCCCCATCCCCCGTCCCCCTCATCCCCATCCCCCGTCCCCCTCATCCCCCACATCCTCATCCCCCCATTCCCCATCATCCCCCACATCCCCATCCCCCTCATCCCCATCCCCCCCATCCATCCCCATCCCCATCCTCCTCATCCCCACCCCCCATCCCCATCCCCCTCAATCCCCCTCCCCCTCAATCCCCCGTCCCCCTCATCCCCCCCATCCCCCGTCCCCCTCATCCCCATATCCTCATCCCCCCATTCCCCATCATCCCCCACATCCCCATCCCCCTCCCCCTCAATCCCCCTCATCCCCAACCCCCATCCCCACCCCCATCACCCCCCATCCCCATCCCCCTCACCCCCCCATCCCCATCCCCCTCACATCCCCATCCCCCCCATCCCCATCCCCCTCACCCCCCTTATCCCCATCACCCCCCTTATCCCCATCCCCCTCACCCCCCTTATCCCCCTCACCCCCCTTATCCCCATCCCCCTCACCCCCCTTATCCCCATCCCCCTCACCCCCCTTATCCCTCTCAATCCCCCATCCCTCATCCCCCTCCTCCTCCCCCCCATCCCCCCCCAATCCCCCCCATCCTCCCCCCGCCCCATCCTCCCCACCATCCTCCCCCTCATCCCCCCCATCCTCCCCCCCCCCTCATCCCCCCCATCCTCCCCTCATCCCCATCCTCCCCCCCTCATCCCCCCAATCCCTCATCCCATCCCTCCTCCCATCATCCCTCCCACCCTCATCCACCTCCCTCATCCCCCTCCCTCATCCATCCCCCCCTCATCCCCCATCCCCCTCCATCGGGGAACATCCTTCCTGCGTCTAGTCTGTCCAGTCCCGTCTAGTCGCCTGGGTTGGCCACAACTCGATGGAGGCGAGACAACAACCCCGAAAGTTGTAGTCCCACCTCCAGGATCAAAAATCCAGCCCTTGGTGTGGAGTCTGTGCTGAAATCACAGCGCCCCACCCCACACTTTTGGAAACTCACATGGAGGCGGGTTCGCCAATCAATCATGTTGACTTTAACAACTGACCCGCCCAAAACAATCATGGCCTGAGTTTCTGCTGATTCACTGTAACATGGAAGGTGAGTGACTCCTGGTTTTTGCCAGTTCAGTTTCCACAAATCTGCAAACTTTCCCAGATAAATGCACGACAACATAAAGACTTTAAATCTACATAAAATAACGCCGTTCGGCGGCAATGAGTGGGAACTGACGCGATCGAATAGTTTGTTTACTTTAGACATTGTTTTAAAAAACTTTTTTTTTAAGTCTCAACTTGGTCCCGGAAGGAAATTGAACTCCGGGCTTGGTTTCATTCTAGTGAGGTTACGAGAATGCTGGTGGTTTTTTTGGGGGGGGTTTATTGAGTGCGATTGCGTGAAAGGCGTAACTCTGGCGCAGACCCCCTCCGCCCCTGTTGCGTCAGGTCTCTGCCGTTTCTGTCTGGGAGTTTCCTCAGTGTAGAGCCCAGGGTGGGGGGGGCTAAAAAAATAATCATCCTGTCCACACCAGTCTTGAGTTGAGTCCTGGCCTGCTCATCTCCATGCCTCTCTTACCCAAAGAAAGAGACAGGAGCTGCACCTTTTCTTCTCCTGGTTACCCAGAGTAGGATGGCAGTGGGGTGGGGGGCTTCTCATCGCTGTCTTAGAAGCATAGAAACCAAAGATAGGAGCAGGAGCTGATCTTATTGAAACATGTAAGATTCTGAGGGGGCTTGACAGGGTAGACGCTGAGAGGAAATAACAACAGAAAATGCTGGAAAAACTCAACAGGTCAGGCAACATCCGTGGAGAGAAATTTGAGTTGACGTTTCGGGTCGAACCCTTCTTCAAAACTGGAAAGAAAAGAAGATAGATCGGAGGCAGAGCTGCGATTGGACAAAAGAATAAAAGAAACAAAAGAAGTAAAAGAGACAATAAAAGGTATTAGAAGCTAGGCGAGATGGTAATAGGCTGAGATTAGGTGTAAAGTGTACTGGCAGGGCAAGAGATAGCTGCCAGGTGTGAGAGAGAAACAAAAGGAAAGGGGGGGGAGGAGGAAAGGAGTGGAAAAATTACAAGAAAAAATGAAATAGGGGCCGAGGTTATGATCTGAAATTGTTGAACTCGATATTGAGTCCGGAAGGCTGCAGAGTGCTGAATGCTGAGAGGATGTTCCCCCTCGTGGGGCAATCTAGAACTAGGGGGCATAGTTTCGGGATAAGGGGTTGCCCATTTAAGATGGAGATAAGTAGGAATTTCTTCTCCGAGGATCGTGAATCTTTGGAATTCTCTACCCCAGAGAGCTGTGGAGGCAGAGTCAGTGAGTTTTATATTCATAGAAACATAGAAGATAGGAGCAGGAGTAGGCCATTCGGCCCCTCGAGCCTGCTCCGCCATTTAATGAGATCATGGCTGATCATCCAAACTCAGTACCCTGTCCCTGCTTTCTCCCCATATCCCTTGATCCCTTTAGCCTTAAGAAATATATCTAACTCCTTCTTGAATATATTTAATGAATTGGCCTCAACTGCCTTCTGTGGTAGAGAATTCCACAGGTTCACCACTCTCTGGGTGAAGAAATTCCTCCTCATCTCAGTCCTAAATGGCTTACCCCTTATCCTTAGACTGTGACCCCTGGTTCTGGACTCCCCCGCCATCGGGAACATCCTTCCTGCATCTAGTCTGTCTAGTCCTGTTAGAATTTTATAAGTTCCAATGAGATCCTCTCTCATTCTTCTAAACTCCAGCGAGTATAAGCCCAATCGACCTAATCTCTCCTCATACATCATTCCTGCCATCCCAGGTATCAGTCTGGTGAATCTTCGCTGCACTCCCTCCATGGCAAGAACATCCTTCCTCCGATAGGATGACCAAAACTGCACACAATACTCAAGGTGTGGTCTCACCAAGGCCCTGTACAACTGCAGCAAGACACCCTTGTTCCTGTACTCGAACCCTCTCGCTACGAAGGCCAACATACCATGGGAGCAGGAGTAGGCCATTCGGCCCATCGAGCCCGCTCCGCCATTTAAGGAGATCATGGCTGATCATCCAAATTCAGTACCCTGTCCCCCTGCTTTCTCCCCATATCCCTTGATCCCCTTTAGCTTCAAGAAACATATCCAACTCCTTCTTGAATATATGTAATGAATTGGCCTCAACTGCCCTGTGTCCACTTAGACACAGGACTGGCTCCCCCGCAGCACAAGGACTCCGGGCAATAGCATGCGATTGTAGTTCAGGCCTTGCGTAGCCTCGGGCTCCCGTACTCGGCACACCTGAAAAGAAGAAATAGCAACAGAAAACGCTGGGAAAAACTCAGCCGGTCAATGCAACATCCGTGGAGAGAGAAACAAAAGAGTTAACGTTTCAGGTCTGTGACCCTTCTTCAGAACTGAGGGGAAAAAAAAGCAGGAAATGAAACAGATTAAAAGGCCAGTTTGGGGGGAGGGGGGGCGGGGTGCTGGGAAATGGGGGAGGGGATGAAAGAACAAAAGGGAAGGTCTGAGAGGTGAAGAGACATTAAGAGATATTCAAGGCGAGACGAGATGGTAATAGGACAGGTAAAGAGACAAAAGATGAAGTGTGAAATGCGCTGGCAGACTGAGAGACACTGAAAAGAGAACACGTCTCGCGTCGGAGGCCCCTGTCCACTGGAGCCGCTCTGCCAAAACAAACAGCCATGTAGACTTTCAGTACAACATATAATTGATCAATCATTTCATTCATTTAGTAGTATAAGATTTTTACAATTTAACACGACATTTTGTGTATTTAAGATAGTATCTGACAACTATCTGAATTTATGTTTATAAATTATTGGCAAGAGTAGAAGTGAGAGGGATGATCAACACTACGCGTTGGCCTGTATCAAATTTAGCAGTTTAGCACTTTGCTCTCGCCAATGTGCGTGGTCCCTTTAAATTTGCGGCGTGATATCTCTTCCAGTGGCAGCGGCTGGTGAGCGGCCTGCGCGGGAACTCACGATTCGTGCGTAACCGTGCGGCCGCGCACCTTAGGGGAATATTGGCGTGCCACCCTCAACAGCTTACCAAAGCTTGTTAAGTGGCCCTCCAGCCCAAATAATTGCCCACCCTGATCTAGTGGCTCTCCTCTGGAATTTCCCCAGGGCCTCTATATCTCCCCTCATGAAAGGAGCCAAATAGGACCCAGTAGTTTAGGTGCGGCCTAACCAAGGAGACCATGGTGGTCTTCATTTCATATTGGATCACGCTAGCTATGCATCCTGTAACTCTATAGCAAGTTAGGTCTCAGAGCAGCTTTTGAAACAGTAGGAAAGACTGGGAACAATATCACAGGGAACAGGTAAGGGCACGTCAGACTTGGCAGCAGTGCAGAAACACTGGGCTTTGAGTGAAACCAGCAGAATTTTACCATTGCCAGTGTGAACGAGTTCATACCCCTGAGGGACAAGAGATCTATTTGCCAAAAAAAATGCCGTGGATGATTAAAGAGATAAGGGACAGCATAAAACTAAAAGAAAAAAGCATACAAAAATGCAAAAAATAGCACAGATCCTAGCGAATGGGAAAGATACAAAGAGCAGCAAAGGGTTGCAAAACAGGTAGTAGGAGCTACAAACAGGGAGAATAAAAACAAACTTGCACGGGATATCAAAATCAACACTTTTTTTTACAATTATATTAGGATAAAGCAGGTAGTCAGGTGCAATAAAAACAGAAAATGCTGGAAATACTCAGCAGGTCAGGCAGCATCTGTGCAGAGAGAAACAGAGTTAACGTTTCAGGTCGATGACCCTTCATCAGAACTGGAAAAAGTTGGAGATGGAACGGGTTTTTAAGCAAGTGCACGGGCCGGGAAAGGGGGGAGAGGAGGAAAGAACAAAAGGGAAGGTCTGTAGGAGGTAGGAAAGATTGGAAAACCGCAAATGTAACGCCCCTATTTAAGAAAGGAGGGAGACAGAAAGCAGGCAACTATCGAGCAGTTGGTCTAACATCTGTCGTTGGGAAAGTGCTGGAGTCCATCATTAAGGAAGTGATAGCAGGACATTTAGAAAGTCATAATATAGTCAAGCAGAGTCAGCATGGTTTTATGAAAGGGAAATCATGTTTGACAAATTTGCCAGAGTTCTTTGAGGATGTAACGAGCAGGGTGGATGAAGGGGAACCAGCAGATGTCGTGTATTTGGATTTCCAGAAGACATTCGATAAGGTGCCACATAAAAGGTTACTACGCAAGATAAGAGCTCACTGGGTTGGGGGTAATATATTAGCATGGATAGAGGATTGGCTAACTAACAGAAAACAGAGAATCTGCATAAATGGGTCATTTTCAAGTTGGCAAACTGTAACTAGTGGGGTGCCACAGGGATCGGTGCTGGGGCCTCAACTATTTACAATCTATATTAATGACTTGGATGAAGGGACCAAGTGTAATGTGGGCAAATTTGCTGATGATACAAAGATAGGTGGGAAAGTAAGTTGTGTGGAGGATGCAAAGAATCTCCAAAGAGATATAGATAGGCTAAGTGAGTGGGCAAAAATCTGCCAGATGGAGTATAATGTGGGAAAATGCGAGGTTATCCACTTTGGTAGGAAAAATAAAAAAGCAAATGATTATTTAAATGGGGAGAGATTACAAAATGCTGAGGTACAGAGGGATCTGGGGGTCCTTGTACATGAATCACAAAAGGTTAGCATGCAGGTACAGCAAGTAATTAGGAAGGTAAATGGAGTGTTGGCCTTTATTGCAAAGGGAATGGAGTATAAAAGTAGGGAAGTCCTGTTACAACTGTACAGGGCGTTGGTGAGACCACACCTGGAGTACTGCGTACAGTTTTGGTCTCCTTATTTAAGGAAGGATATACTTGCATCGGAGGCAGTTCAGAGAAGGTTCACGAGGTTGATTCCTGAGATGAAGGGGTTGTCTTATGAGGAAAGGTTGAGCAGGTTGGGCCGATACTCATTGGAGTTTAGAAGAATGAGAGGTGATCTTATTGAAACATATATAAGATTCTGAGGGGGCTCGACAGGGTAGATGCAGAGAGGATGTTTCCCCTCGTGGGGAATCTAGAACTAAGGGACATAATTTCAGAATAAGGGGGCACCCTTTTAAATCGGAAATGAGGAGGAATTTCCTCTCTGAGGGTCGTGAATCTTTGGAATTCTCTTCCCCAGAGAGCTGTGGAGGCAGAGTCAGTGAATATATTTAAGGTGGAGATACAGATTTTTGAATGATAAGGGAGTCGAGGGTTATGGGGAGCGGGCAGGGAAGTGGAGTTGAGGCCAAGATCAGATCAGCCATGATCTTATTGAATGGCGGAGCAGGCTCGAGGGGCCAAATGACCGACTCCTGCTCCTACGTCTTATGTTCTTATTAACAGACAAAAGGGATGATGATGCAAGGCAAAAGGAGGTGGTGATGGTACGAGTTAAGAAACAAACAATGAGATAGATGAGGTGTAAATGGGAATGGCAGAATCATCAACCGCTGCCATGTAAAAAGAAATAAGAACTGAGGTTATAGTCTGAAATTGTTGAACTTGATGTTGGGTCCAGAAGGCTGTAAAGTGCCTAATCGAAAGATGAGGTGCTGTTCCTTGAGCTTATGATGAGCTTCGTTGGAACAATGCAAGAGGCCGAGGATGGTGAGGTCAAAGTGGGAGTGGAGCGGAGAATTAAAGTGACAGGCGACCAGAAGCTCGGGGTCACGCTTTCGGACTGAACGGAGGTGTTCCGCTAAGCAGTCACCCAATTTGCATTTGGTCTGCCCAGTGTAGAGGAGACTGTATCGTGAGCAGCGAATACAGTATACTAGATTGCAAGAAGTACAAGTAAATCGCTGTTTCACCTGGAAGGGGTGCTTGGGGCCCTGGACAGTGGGAAGGGAGGAGGTAAAAGGGCAGGTGTTGCATCTCCTGCGCTTGCACGGGAAGGTGCCGGGAGAAGGAATGTTGGGGGTGATTGCGGAGTGGACCAGGGTGTTGCGGAGGGAGCGGTCCCTTCGTAATGCTGAAAGGGAGGAGACGGGCAAGATGTGTTTGGTAGTGGGATCAGGCTGGAGGTGGCGGAAATGGAGGATGATCAGTTGAATGTGGAGGCTGGTGGGGTGGAAGGTGATGACAAGGGGAACCCTATCGTCGTTTGGGAGGAAGGGAAAGGGGTGAGAGCAGAAGCGCAGGAAATAGAACAGACAGGGTCGAGAGCCATGTCAACCACGGTAGAGGGGAATCCTCGGTTGAGGAAAAAGGAAGACATTGGAAGTATGGAAGGTGGCATCGTCAGAGCAGATGCGACGGAGATGGAGAAACTGGGAGAATGGAATAGAGTCCTTACAGGTAGCGGGGTGGGAGTCAGTGAGCTTATCGTGAATGTTTGTCACTAGCCTATTCCCAGAAATGGAGACAGAGAAGTTGAGGAAGGGAAGGGAAGAGTCGGAGATGGACCATGTGGAGGAGAGGGAAGGGTTGAAATTGGAAGCAAAGTGAATAAAACTTTCTAGTTCAGGGCGAGAGCAGGAAATGGCACCAATAGAGTCACCAATATTTTTTTTTATTCATTGATGGGATGTGGGCGTCGCTGGCTAGGCCTGCATTTAGTGCCCATCCCTAATTGCCCTTGAGAAGATGGTGGTGAGCTGCCTTCTTGAACCGCTGCAGTCCATATGGTGTAGGTACACCCACAATGCTGTTAGGAAGGGAGTTCCAGGATTTTGGCCCAGCGACAGTGAAGGAACGGCGATACAGGTCCAAGTCAGGATGGTGTGTGGCTTGGAGGGGAACTTGTAGGTGGTGATGTTCCCATGCGTCTGCTGCCCTTGTCCTTCTAAGTGGTAGAGGTCGCGGGTTTGGAAGGTGCTGTTGAAGGAGCTTTGGCGAGTTGCTGCAGTGCATCTTGTAGATGGTACACACTGCAGCCACAGTGCGCCGGTGGTGGAGGGAGTGAATGTTGAAGGTGGTGGATGGAGTGCCAATCAAGCGGGCTGCTTTATCCTGAATGGTGTCGAGCTTCTTTAGTGTTGTTGGAGCTGCACTCATCCAGGCAAGTGGAGAGTATTCCATCACACTCCTGACTTGTGCCTTGTAGATGGTGGAAAGGCTTTGGGGAGTCAGGAAGTGAGACACTCGCCGCAGAATTCCCAGCCTCTGGCCTGCTCTTGTAGCCACAGTATTTATATGGCTGGTCCAGTTCAGTTTCTGATCAATGGTAACCCCCAGGATGTTGATAGTGGGGGGATTCAGCGATGGTAATGCCATTGAATGTTAAGGGGAGATGGTTAGAGTCTCGCTTGTTGGAGATGGTCATTGCCTGGCACTTGTGTGGTGCGAATGTTACTTGCCACTTGTCAGCCCAAGTCTGAATGTTGTCCAGGTCTTGCTGCATATGGACACGGACTGCGTCAGGATCTGACGAGTCTCGAATGGTGCTGAACAGTGTGCAATCATCAGCGAACATCCCCACTTCTGACCTTATGATGGAGGGAAGGTCATTGATGAAGCAGCTGAAGATGGTTGGGCCTAGGACACTGCCCCGAGGAACTCCTGCAGTGATGTCATGTGATTGAGATGAATGACCTCCAACAACCACAGCCAACTTCCTTTGTGCTAGGTATGATTCCAACCAATGGAGAGTTTTCCCCTTGATTCCCATTGACTTCAGTTTTGCTCGGGCTCCTTGATGCCACACTCGATCAAATGCTGCCTTGATGTCAAGGGCAGTCACTCTCACCTCACCTCTTGAGTTCAGCTCTTTTGTCCATGTTTGGACCAAGGCTGTAATGAGGTCAGGAGCTGAGTGGCCCTGGCGAAACCCAAACTGGGCGTCAGTTAGCAGGTTATTGCTGAGTAAGTGCCGCTTGATTGCACTGTCGACGACACCTTCCATCACTTTGCTGATGATTGAGAGTAGACTGATGGGACTGTAATTGGCCGGGTCGGATTTGTCCTGCTTTTTGTAGACAGGACATACTTGGGCAATTTTCCACATTGCCGGGTAGATGCCAGTGTTGTAGCTGTACTGGAACAGCTTGGCTAGGGGCGCAGCTAGTTCTGGATCACAAGTCTTCAGTACTATTGCCGGAATGTTGTCAGGGCCCATAGCCTTTGCAGTATCGGTACCGGAAAAAGAGGTGAGGGAGGGGACCTGAGTCGGACTGGTACAAAGAATGTTCCACATATTCCATGAAAAGGCAGGCATAGCTAGGGCCCATGCGGGTTCCCATAGCAACACCTTTGATTTGGAGGAAGTGAGTAGAGTTAAAGGAGAAGTTGTTAAATGTGAAAACAAGTTCAACCAGCTGGAGGAGGGTGGTGGTGGATGAGAACTGGTTGGGCCTCTGTTCAAGGAAGAAGCAGAGCGCCCTCAGGCCATCCTGGTGGGGGATGGAGGCGTAGAGGGATTGGGTGTCCATAGTGAAAAGGAGACAGTTGGGGCTAGGAAACTGGAAACTGTTAAAGTGGCAGAGGGCGTCAGAAGAGTCACGGATGTAGGTGGACAAGGGGAGAGAAAATAGAGTCGAGATAGGAAGAAATCAATTCCGTGGGGCAAGAACAGGCTGAAACGATGGGTCTACCTGGGCAGCCTTGTTTGTGGATCTTGAGAAGGAGGTAGAAGCGGGCTGTGCGGGGTTGGGGAACTATGAGTTTGGTGGCCGTGGAGGAAAGATCTCCAGAGGAGATGAAGTCAGTGACAGTCTTGGAAACCATAACTTGATGTTCGGTAGTGGGGGTCATATCCCAGGGGGAGGTAGGAGGTGTCAGATAGTTTACCTTGCCGAGGCTAAATGACGAGGTCAGTTCGCCAAACAACAACATCACCACCCTTGTCAGCAGGTTTAATGGCAATGTTGGGGTTGGATCTGAGGGAACGGAGTGCTGCAAGTTCAGAGGGAGGTAGGTTGGAGTGAGTGAGCGAAGCAGAGAAATTGAGACGGCCGATGTCATGCCGTCAGTTCGCAATGTAAAGATCGAGAGAGGGTAAGAGGTCGGGGGGGGGGGGCCCAGTTAGAGCGGGAATTCTGTAAACAGGAGAAAGGGTCAGCTGTGCGGGGGGAAGACTCCTGGTCAAAGAAGTGGGCACGGAGACAAAGGCGACGGAAAAAGAGCTCAGTTCCTGCAGATTGAAACTCCTGATTACAGCACTGTGGGTGGTATCAGTACAAAGGCTTGTGAATTATTTACTCTGGAAATGGCTGCAACATTGGGTTTAAATGAGCTTTAACCCCATTGTAACTCACTGGATTCAATTGTCTGCTACAATTTTGAAGAACTCTATTCTGGTATATTATATTCTTGTATGTTATGTTTCTGTGTTATAAATATTAGAACTTCGGGTGAGTACGCACGGGGGGTACTCACCCGTAGGCCCAATGGAGGTGCCGGTTTCCTGCACGCATTGCGCGGGAAACCGGAACTTCCATTCCCCTGAAAAAAGGGGTTCAGAGTTCGAACGCGTGCGCAGGAGAGGCAGCGCGTGCGCATCGAACTTTTTTTTGCAGGTTTTCCCGGGAGGGTAAGTCTCCAGAATTTACACATTTAAAAAGCAGTCGCAAGGCCTGCTTTTTACAAGGTAAGTGGTGAATTAATTAAAATTAAAACATTTTTCCACAGGTTTATTATTTTTAAATACTTTAAAGAAAGGTAAGTTTATTTTTAGCCCCGTTGGAAAATAAAATTATTTTTTTCAAAAGTTTAAATTATTGTTTAAAATAGTTATTTCATGTAATTTATAGTTTATTTAAAAAATGTGATTTTTAAACAAATTTATTTGAAGATTTAGTGATGTTTTGGGGCCCGTAGTATTTATAAGTTTTGACAGCCCTTCCTGTCAAACTTATGAATGAAGCATTCCCTGCTACCATTGGCTCTCCATGGCCCATGTGATCCCAGGGGACGCATCAAACTAACTGCGCCCCTTGGATACGCAAGCACTGCGCGCCGGCAGTTGGAGGAGGCCTAGGATCGGAATCCCACGCGGGCCCACAGCTCAACGGCCGGCGCGCAAGGTAAGTGCAGGTCGGGGGCTTGCACCCGCGGGAAGCCCCCGACCCGAATTTCTGGGCCGTTATATTTTCACGCATTATATTGTTCTGTTAACGTTAGTTGTCCTTTGATGAATACAGTACAATTAAAACATTGAAAATGCATCAGTTCAGTGATGTCCAGTACACTGCAGGTGTAAGTACATTTTAATACATTGAAGATCCATTTTGTTTGCCTCCATGCGTTGCCCATCCACACGTCTCACCTCCAACCCTCCTGTATCCAGGACGTTGTATGCTTAGGATCCAGACTTACCTGAGAGCACTAGGCACACGATTCATGGACTGGCCGGGAGTGAGGAGGTGCCAAACCAGAGGGGTAAGTTGCATCAGGCTCCCTTCATAATGCTTGTCGGTGGCGGTATGTCCTTTATCACCATATTAGACCTTGGTTTCGGTGCTATCGCCGCGCCCGGTTTCAAAGCCGGTAGTGCCCCATTAGCGCCCCCGGAGGTGCTAATGGGAGGCGCTAACGTGTCCAATTTCTCCCCCTTTATCTGTAATGTAGGAATAAAACTTGTGAACACTCTGCGAACGTGGATACCATGGCTGTAGGACAAGGTCACTTGCTCCCTTTAAAGCTTGGTTTCATTTTGAATAGTGTCCGTTCATTGTGTGAGAGCAGCACTTGAGATCAGGCTGGACAAGTTGGGAAGACTGCTAAACAAGCATACGGGATCCTTGGCATTATAAACAGAGGCATCTCTTCACGGCCTTGCCCGTACCTATCTTGTAACCTCCTCCAGCCGTACAACCAACGTTTCCCCTAAGTTACGCGGGCGCGCAGCCAGGCGTCAATCGGGAGGTCCCGCTCACCAGCTGTTACCACTGAAAAACAGACCGCACAGCAAATTTAAAGGGACCCTGGCCAAAAAAAAAAAAAGAGCGAACATTTCCTACAACCCTCTGAGAACTCTGCCCTCCTCCAACTCTGGCCTCTTGTGCATCCGCCACTCCCTTTGTGTCACCACTGGTTGCCGCGACTTCAGCCGTCTAGACCCTGAGTTCTACAATTTCCCCCCCCCCCACCCCCCCGCCGCCTAAACTCCCCATCCCTCTTTTCTCTTTAGAACCCTGCTTAAAACCTACCTCTTTGACCAAGCTTTTAGTCATCCCTCCTAATATATCCTTCTTTGGCGCGGTGTCAACTCTTACCCAGTTACGCTAACCGTGAAGTGATTTGGACTGTTTTTCTGTGTTGAAGGTGCTTTATCAATGCAGGTGGTTGTTGCTGATGCTTGTTGCCTCAACTACCGTATAGTGGCACAGACGTGAACTAGCAATCCTGAATAATCTCTGCACTTTGTGCCTGAGTGGCAGGCAGCCCCTGAGGCCCAGGATCATAGCATCATAGAAAGTTACAGCATGGAAGGAGGCCATTTCGGCCCATCGTGTCCGCGCCGGCCAGCACAAAGCTATCCAGTCCAATCCCACTTCCCAGCTCTCGGTCCGTAGCCCTGCAGGTTAGAGCATCCCAAGGGCGCATCCAAGTACTTTTTAAATGTGGTTAGGGTTCCTGCCTCTACCACCCTTTCAGGCAGTGGGTTCCAGACCCCCACAACCCTCTGGGTGAAGAAATTTCCCCTCAAATCCCCTCTAAACCTTCCACCAATTACAGGAAACTTCGCGATATCCGGGACCGAGCTGCTGCCGATCGATCAAAACTTCCGGATAGACCAGCGCTAATGTTGAAGGATACGGAGGTTTTCATCCCCGTATCTGACAACAAACACTGTTGCTTAGCAACAGCTTGTAAACACTCAGCCCGTACCTTGGAAGCGTCTCTGAAGCTGTTGCTAAGCTACAGAGACGCTTTCCAGAGCCTGATTGTTAAAAAAAAATGCTAGGAGAAGGAAAAAAAACCTAACCAAAACGGCTGCTGATTTCTGCCGTTAGATCGAGGTTTCCGGACATACAACCTCCGGATAAACCAAAGTTTCCTGTACTTTAAATCTGTGGCCCCTGGTTTTTGACCCCTCTGCTAAGGGAAATAGGTCCTTTCTATCCACTTTATCTATGCCCCTCATAATTTTATACACCTCAATAAGTTCTCCGCTCAGCCTCCTCTGTTCCAAGGAAAACAGACCCAGCCTATCCAGTCTGTCCTCATAGCTAAGATTCTCTACTCCCGGTAACATCCTTGTAAATCTCCTCTGTACCCTCTCCAGTGCACTCACAGCCTTCCTGTAATGTGGTGACCAGAACTGCACGCAGTACTCTAGCTTGAGGCCTAACTAGTGTTTTATACAGTTGAAACATAACCACCCCCCTGCTCTTGTATTCTATGCCACGGCTAATAAAGGCAAGCATTCCGTATGCCTTCTTAATCACCTTATCTACCTGGCCTGCTACCTTCAGGGATCTGTGGACATGCACTCCAAGGTCCCTTTGTTCCTCTACACTACTCAGTATCCTACCATCTCATGTGTTTCCTTGTTAGCCCTCCCCAAATACATTACCTCACACTTCTCTGGATTGAATTCCATTTGCCACTGTTCTGCCCACCTGACCAATTTATTGATATCTACAGCTTCCTTCTTCAGTATCAACCACACAGCCGATTTTAGTATCATCTGCAAACTTCTTAATCATACCCCCTATATTCAAGTCTAGATCATTGATATATACCACAAAATGCAAGGGACCTAGTACTGAGCCCTGCGGAACCCCACTGGAAACGGCCTTCCAGTCACAAAAACACCCATCAACCATTACCCTCTGCTTCCTGTCTCCGAGCCAGTTTTGAATCCAACTTGACACTTTGCCCTGGACCCCATGGGCTTTTAACTTTGTGACCAGTCTGCCATGTGGAACCTTATCAAAAGCCTTGCTAAAGTCCATATACACTACATCAAACGCATTACCCTCATCTACCCTCCTTGTTACCTCCTCAAAAAATTCAATCAAGTTTGTCAGACACGACCTTCCCTTAACAAATCCGTGCTGACTCGCCTTGATTAATCCATCTAAATGAAGATTTATCCTGTCCTTCAGAATTCTTTCCAATAGTTTTCCCACCACCGAGGTTAGGCTGACTGGCCTGTAATTACTCGGTCTAATCCCTTTCTCTCTTTTTAAACAAAGGTACGGGAAACTTTGTGTTATCCGGAGGCTAAATGTCCGGCAAGCTCGAGCCACCGGCAAAAATCAGGAGCCGTTTCGTTAGGTTTTTTTCTTTTTGTTGCTTTTTTCTCAACAGTCAAGCTCTGCAAGGTCTCGCAGAAGCTGTTGCTAAGCTACAGAGACGCTACAGAGAGTACGGGCCGACTGTTCAGAAGCTGTTGCTAAGCAACAGGGTTTTTTGCCAGATACGGAGATCAAAATCTCCGTATGTTTCAACATTAGCGCTGGTTTGTCCGGCAGTCTTGAGGGAACGGCAACAGCGCGGTCCCGTCGGTGCCGGATAGCACAAAGTTTCCTGTACCACAAGGATCATCACATTCCGTCTGTAAATCAAAACCCAAACCTCATGGCATATTCAGCTATGCTACTAATCTTTGTGTTTTATTTGTGTGTCAAGTACTCAGAGTCCAAGCTGGACTTTTGCCTGGCTACAGAAGAGGATTTTGAACAGGTTCGGTCAATTTATGTCGATGAGACAGATTACATGGCAAGCACTTACCATTACTGGCTCCAAGAGAAAAACCGGATTGTCGTTTTAGCAAAACGGAACAGTCAACTGGTGAGTTCCATTCATATCAGACGCTGATTAACTATTAGAATTGTCAAAATACTCCCGTTATAAATTATTAGATTACATTTTGCATCAATCCAGCTTAATTCACATTTTCACTTATCTCCACTTAAAATAATTTACAACCCAGAACAATGAAACTGAAATCAAACTGTGTGAGGGTGAAATCTCTGTGATATTAATAATAAACACTACGGCTCGTAATTTGCGGTCAGCGGCGAAGCAAAGGTGCTCACCACTGTTCACTCGGTAAATCCCAGGGATGAGGGGGTGGTCATATGAGGAGAGGTTGAGTAGATTGGGACTCTACTCATTGGAGTTCAGAAGAATGAGAGGCGATCTTATTCAAATGTATAAGATTGTGAAGGGGTTGGATCGGGTGGATGCGGTGAGGATGTTCCCAATGATGGGTGAAACTAGAACTAGGGGGCATAATCTTAAAATAAGGGGCTGCTCTTTCAAAACTGAGATGAGGAGAAACTTCTTCACTCAGAGGGTGGTAAGTTTGTGGAATTTGCTGCCCCAGAAAGCGGTGGAAGCTACATCATTAAATAAATTTAAAACAGAAATAGATAGTTTCCTAGAAGTAAAGGGAATTAAGGGTTACGGGGAGCGGGCAGGAAATTGGACATGAGTCTAGGTTCGGAATGGTCATGGCCCTGTGGGTAGTGGAGCGGGCCCAGGGGCCGTGTAGCCTGGTTCTGCTCCTACTGTGTTCTAATTCTGTGTTAGATTTCAGGAGATGGTTTTATTCCTGCTCCTGGCTGGGGTGGAGATCGCCTTTACAGAAGGTAAGTACTGTAGAAAATATAGGGACAGAGTGATCTCCTGGAAGAATTTCGATCGCCTAGATGGGTCGGAGAGGAATTTCCCAGATTTTTTTCTCCCAAATTGGCCATTGGGTCTTTATCTGGTTTTTCGCCTCTCCCGGGAGATCACATGGGTTCGGGTGGATGCAGAGTGATAGAAGATTTGAGGTTAGGATCAGATCAGCCATGATCTTATTGAATGGCGGAGCAGGCTCGAGGGGCCGATTGGCCTACTCCTGCTCCTATTTCTTATGTTCTTATGCCCCGAAGAAAGCTGCCCACAGAGATCTCGCGAGGTGTAGAATCATAGAAGGGTACAGCAGAGACGGAGGCGTCTATTTATAAAAACATGGACCTGTACCTGGCCGTTAGCTTTTAATGATTCTCGCGCTCTGGTGAGAAGTTTGCCTTTCACGATGTGCAGTTGATTGTAAAACTTTGTAATGGGTGACGTAATAAAACTCACCGCACTTGGTTTGAGCATCAAGCAAGGCTTTAATCAACTTGTTTCAGAACATGGAGGTCTAGTTTTTTTTAATTCATTGATGGGAGGTGGGCGTCGCTGGCTAGGCCTGCATTTAGTGCCCATCCCTAATTGCTCTTGAGAAGATGGTGGTGAGCCGCCTTCTTGAACCGCTGCAGTCCATATGGTGTAGGTACACCCACAATGCTGTTAGGAAGGGAGTTCCAGGATTTTGGCCCAGCGACAGTGAAGGAACGGCGATACAGGTCCAAGTCAGGATGGTGTGTGGCTTGGAGGGGAACTTGTAGGTGGTGATGTTCCCATGCGTCTGCTGCCCTTGTCCTTCTAAGTGGTAGAGGTCGTGGGTTTGGAAGGTGCTGTTGAAGGAGCTTTGGCGAGTTGCTGCAGTGCATCTTGTAGATGGTACACACTGCGCCGGTGGTGGAGGGAGTGAATGTTGAAGGTGGATGGAGTGCCAATCAAGCGGGCTGCTTTATCCTGAATGGTGTCGAGCTTCTTGAGTGTTGTTGGAGCTGCTCTCATTCAGGCAAGTGGAGAGTATTCCATCACACTCCTGACTTGTGCCTTGTAGATGGTGGAAAGACTTTGGGGAGTCAGGAGGTGAGACACTCGCTGCAGAATTCCCAGCCTCTGGCCTGCTCTTGTAGCCACAGTATTTATATGGCTGGTCCAGTTCAGTTTCTGATCAATGGTAACCCCCAGGATGTTGATAGTGGGGGATTCAGCGATGGTCATGCCATTGAATGTCAAGGGGAGATGGTTAGAGTCTCGCTTGTTGGAGATGGTCATTGCCTGGCACTTGTGTGGTGCGAATGTTACTTGCCACTTGTCAGCCCAAGTCTGAATGTTGTCCAGGTCTTGCTGCATATGGACACGGACTGCGTCAGGATCTGACGAGTCTCGAATAGTGCTGAACAGTGTGCAATCATCAGCGAACATCCCCACTTCTGACGTTATGATGGAGGGAAGGTCATTGACGAAGCAGCTGAAGATGGTTGGGCCTAGGACACTGCCCTGAGGAACTCCTGCAGTGATGTCATGTGATTGAGATGAATGACCTCCAACAACCACAGCCAACTTCCTTTGTGCTAGGTACTTCACTGGTTGTACTTCATTAGTTCCTTTTCTTACAAAATGTCCCTGCATAGCTGGGCCCACACCCGAGTATTTATACTCCTTGGACGGCGCCACCAGCTGGCCGTCCAGCGTTATTTCACGAGTAGTTTCTTGATGATGAGATTTATAACATTGGGAATTCCCAGCGAAGAGCTGCAGTGACGTCAACAAGCTGTCTAAACAGCCAATCGCGTTGAAGAGTTCTCTCAGACAGCAAACCAGGAAATGAAAAGCATCTTTTATCCGGACTTTTTAAAAATGTTGCAGAGAGCTAAACAAGGATTGGGGATAGTGTAGAAGCTGAAATATCATGAACAATGGGGAAATTTGTGTAGAGAAATTCTTGAAGGTGGCAGGACATGTTGGTAAGGCTGTAAAAAAAAGAATCATTGGCCGGAATTTTCTTTACCTGGGCGGGTTGTGTGCGGACGGTCAGCATAGCAGGTCGCGACCCTATTCTTGCTTCCATTTCGCTGCAGAAATCGACTTTGTGCTAATGGGGCCTATCAAGCCCGCCCTGCACGTTAGCCAGCCCTATTAAATGGTGCAGGTGCGATGACATCCCTGGCCTCCCGGGCAGCAGCTGGTGGGATCTGGGCCACAGGTTCCTCCAGCTCCTGCTCCTCCTCCTCCTCTTCCAGCTGATGCTCCTCCTCCTCCTGCTCCTCCTCCTCTGAAGAGGCTGTGCGATCAGAGCCTTGCTCCTCATGCAGCGCTAATCCTCGCTGCTGCGCTGTGTTGTGCAGGGCGCAGCAGACCGCGACAATTCTGGAAACCCTAGCTGGTGCGCACGGAAGGGCTCCTCCAGATCTGTCAAGGCATCTGAAGCGCATTTTGAGCATGCCTATTGTCTGCTCTATGACACGTCTGGTGGAAATGTGGCTTTCATTATATCTCTCCTGGGCCTCAGTACTTGGCCTCCTCAATGGTGTCATGAGCCACGTCTTCAGTGGCTAGCCCTCGTCTCCAAGCAGCCAGCCAGAAAGTCTGTTTGGAGGAGTGAAGAGCTGAGGGAGGCTGGACTGGCGAAGGACGAAAGAGTCATGGCAGCGGCCAGAAAATTTGGCGCACACGTGCATGATCTTCCTATGGTTGCAGACCAGCTGCACATTGAGGGAGTGGAAGCCCTTGCGGTTGACAAAGACTGCTGGGTTATGATGGGGTGCACTGATGGCCATGTGTGTGCAGTCGATGATGCCCTGCACACGTGGGAAACCAGCCAGAGCTGCAAAGCCGAGTGCATGCTCAGTAACCCTGGCTTTATCAGTGGCAAAGTTGATATAGTTGGCTGACTTGTCAAAGAGGGCATTGGTGACCTGTATGATGCATCTGTGGCCGGCCGACTGCGAGATGCTGCAAATATCTACTGCAGATCCCTGGAAGGAGCCTGAGGCGAAGACGTTGAGGGTGCTGGTGACTTTGACAGCCACTGGTAAGGCATGTCCACCCGTTCCTCTGGGCTGCAGGTCTTGCTCGAGCAATGTGCAAATGTCTACGACGATCTGACGCAATAGCCTGAGCCTTCCTTGGCACTCCTGCTCAGTCATGCTGAGGAGGTTCTGCCTGTATATCCTGTGTTGGGGGTACCGCCTCCGGCACGGTGCAGTCCTGCGCTGATGCCCTCTATCCTGTGCAGCATCATGTGGTTGAGGGGAAGGTTGGTGGTGGTGGTGTTGTTGGTGTTGGGGTCATCATGGTCTGATTCTGAGGACCAAGGTGGGACAGTATAGATGGCACCCATGCTGATGGAATAGATGGCAGGCCAAGTAGAGATGAGAGCAGCAATCTGTCAATGGTGTGATAGGTTGTACCAATGAGGTGAGACTGGATGGCGACTTTGCTGCAAACGCCGGCAAACGTGCCCGAGGGAAAGGCGCGTGGGGGCAGGATGACGGCGGATTCCTGACCTGTCCTAATTTATTTCATATTTAGCACCTGACCCACCTCTGATCGCACCCGCACAGACCCCAGAAAATTCCGGCCATTGGCTTTATAAATAGAAGCATAGCAAGGATATTATATTAAACATTTATAATTCACTGGTTAGGCCTCAGCTGGACTATTGTGGACATTTTAGGAAGGATGTCAAGGCTGTGGAAAAGTTGCAAAGGTGATTTACTAGACTGGCGCCAGTAATGAGGGACAGTTATTTGGAGAGACTAGAAAAACTGGGATTATTCTCCTTAGAGCAGAGAATTTAATGGAGGTGTTGAAAATTATGAAGAGTTTTGATAGAACATAAGAACATAAGAAATGGTAGCAGTAGTAGGCCGTACGGCCCCTCGAGCCTGCTCCGCCATTCTAGAAGAACATGGCTGATCATCGACCTCAACTCCACTTTCCCGCCCGATCTCCATATCCCTTGATTCCCCTAGAGTCCAAAAATCTATTGATCTCAGCCTTGAATATACTCAAAGACTCAGTATCCACAGCCCTCTGGGGTAGAGAATTCCAAAGATTGACAACCCTCTGAGTGAAGAAATTCCTCCTCATCTCAGTTTTAAATGGCCGACTCCTTATCCTGAGACTATGCTCCCTAGTTCTAGACTCCCCAGCCAGGGGAAACAACCTCTCGGCATCTACCCTGTCAATCCCCTTCAGAATCTTGTATGTTTCAATGAGATCACCTCTCATTCTTCTAAACTCCAGAGAGTATCGGCCCATTCTACACAATCTCTCCTCATAGGACAGCCCTCTCATCCCAGGAATCAATCTGGTGAACCTTTGTTGCACCGCCTCCAAGGCAAGTATATCCTTCCTTAGATAAGGAGACCAAAACTGTGCCCAGTACTCCAGGTGTGGTCTGACCAAGGCCCTGTACAATTGTAGCAAGACTTCCTCACTCTTATACTCCAACCCCCTTGCGATAAAGGCCAACATGCCATTTGCCTTCCTTATTGCTTGCGGTACCTGCATGCTAGCTTTCTGTGTTTCTTGCACAAGGACACCCAAATCTCTCTGAACACCAACATTTAAAAGGTTCTCGCCATTTAAAAAATATTCTGTTTTTCTATTCTTCCTACCAAAGTGAATAACCTCACATTTCCCTACATTATACACCATCTGCCACCTTACTGCCCACTCACACAGTCTATCTATATCCCTTTGCAGATTCCCTGGGCTCGAA
Organism: Somniosus microcephalus; assembly: GCF_052327205.1. Classification (NCBI taxonomy): domain Eukaryota; kingdom Metazoa; phylum Chordata; class Chondrichthyes; order Squaliformes; family Somniosidae; genus Somniosus; species Somniosus microcephalus. The sequence continues at coordinate 44,227,952 of NW_028225182.1, read as the reverse complement.
TTTCCAAGCCCCGTGGAGGCGGGAGTCTTGGGAAAATTGCAGAATCGGGGGGCAGAAACCCATCCCGCCCCCAACCCGCCTCCGTGCCAATGTCCCAGGAAGCGGGTATCCCACCTGTGCTGGGATTAACTGCCTGTTAATAGGTAGTTAACAGGCAGTTTTTTGCCTAATCCCTATTTTTAGCCCTGAAGTGTGGGCTTCCCGACGGCTCCGACCCACGCCAAGTTAGCGAGGCGGACCGTCGGTCTGAAGGGGTTGGAGGGGTCAAGATGTCCGTTGTGCAGGTGAGTGATGGGTGCATGTGTGCAGAGGTAAGTGTAAAGTGTTTTAATAAGTTTTATTTACCTTGACTTTCTCCTGCAGGCTTCCTTCCTTCAGTTCTCAGGAGTCCCTCAGCTCACCGGCACAGAAAGCAGAATGGCCGCTGAAATGTCAAAAGCTGCAGCTTTCTGCTTTCTTGTCTGGAGAGATCTCTAACTGAGTCTGAGTAGAAGGACTCAAGTTAGAAGACAGATTGTCAGTGTTTGATAGCTTCACAGAGCTGTCAAACGCTGATTTTTCAGCTGTCAAAAGCTCTTGACAGATGAAATGTCCATCACTGACGTCACCAGTAACCAGGTGTCCCTTAATCGGCCCGCTGGGCGAGCTTAACAAGGTCAATCAAGGGAAAATAGCGTGGGTTGGCTACAAGTCGATGGAGGCGGGACTACAACCCAAAAAGTGGGAGTCCCGCCTCCATCACGTCCCCATTGACAAAATCCAGCCCTCTGTTCTCCTCACAGCTTACTGTCATACCTAGCTTTGTATCGTCAGCAAACTTGGATACATTGCACTAAGTCGTTTCATCTAGGTCATTAATATAGATTGTAAATAGCTGAGGCCCCAGCACCGATCCTTACGGCACCCCACTAGTTACAGCCTGCCAACCTGAAAAAGACCCATTTATCCTTACTCTCTGTTTTCTGTCCATTAACCAATCCTCTATCCATGCTACTATATTACATCCAACCCCATGAGTCCTTATCTTGTGTAATAACCTTTTATGTGGCAACTTATCGAATGCCTTTTGGAAATCCAAATATACTACATCTACTGGTTCCCCTTTATCTACCCTGCTAGGTACATCCTCAAAAAACTCTAATAAATTTGTCAAACACGATTTCCCTTTCATAAAACCATGTTGACCCTGCCTAATCGAGTGCCCTGATACCACTTCCTGAACAATGGATTCCAGCATTTTCCCAATGAATGATGTCAGGCTAACTGGCCTGCAATTCCCTGTTTTCTCGCTCCCTCCTTTCTTGTATAGCGGTGTTACATTTGCTACCTTCCAATCCACTGGGACTGTTCTAGAATCTAGGGAATTTTGGAAGATCAAAACCAATGCATCCACTATCTCTTCAGCCACCTCTTTAAGAACCCTAGGGTGTAGGCCGTCAGGTCCAGGGGATTTGTCAGCTTTTAGTCCCATTAGTTTCTCTAGTACTTTTTCTCTACTTAAATTAATGACGTTAAGTTCCTCACCCTCATTAGACCCTTGGTTCCCCAACGTTTTTGGTATGCTGTTTGTGTCTTCAACTGTGAAGACAGATACAAAATATTTGTTTAACGTTTCTGCCATTTCCTTATTCCCCATAATAATTTCTCCTGCCTCAGCCTCTAAGGGACCAACGTTTACTTTTGCTACTCTTTTCCTTTTTACATACTTGTAGAAGCTCTTACAATCTACTTTTATATTTCTTGCTAGTTATCTCTTATTCTACTTTTTCCCTTTTTATCAATTTTTTTGGTCAACCTTTACTGGTTTCTGAAACTCTCCCAATCCTCAGGCTTCCTACTATTCTTCGCAACATTATAAGCTTCTTCTTTCAATCTAATGCTATCCTTAACTTCTTTAGTTAGCCACGGATGGATTACTTTTCCCGTGGAATTTTTGTTTTTCAATGGAATGTATTTTTGTTGAGAATTATGAATTATTTCTTTAAATGCTAGCCACTGCTTATCTACCACCATACCTTTTAATCTATTTTTCCAATCTACCTTAGCCAACTCGCCCCTCATACCTATGTAATTGGCTTTATTTCAGTTTAAGACTCTAGTTTCAGACTTAGGCAAGTCACTCTCAAACTTAACGTGAAATTCTATCATATTATGATCACTCTGCCCCAAAGGATTCTTTAGTATGAGATTGCTAATTAACCCTGTCTCATTACACAATACAAGATCTAAAATAGCCTGTTCCCTGGTTGGTTCCATGACATTTTGTTCTAGGAAACTGTCCCGAATGCATTCCATGAAATCATCCCCCAGACCACCTTTGCCAATTTGATTTGTCCAGTCTATATGAAGATTAAAGTCCCCCACGATTATTGCATTACCTTTGTTACAAGCTCCTACTGTTTCTTGATTAATATTCTGTCCAACAGTATAGCTACTCTTCGGGGGCCTATATACTACTCCCACCAGTGTTTTCTGCCCCTTGTTATTCCTTATCTCCACCCATACTGATTCTTACTTCCTGATCTTCCGAGCTGAGATCCTTTCTCTCTACTGTCCTTATGTCATCCTTTATTATCAGGGCTAACCCACCCATCCCTCCTTGTCCATTCTACCTGTCTATTTGAAACATCAAGTACCTTGGAACATTTAGTTCCCAACCTTGGTCACCTTGCAACCACGTTATGAATGCTTCGTACATTCAGATAAGGAGCCTTTCATTTAAATTTTTTACCATTATTCCCTGCTTTGACCTTATTCTCTGCTGTACTGCTACTGTTAAACTCTCTGTCCCTTCCTGTCACACTCTGCTTTTTTTTACCCAAATCGCTACACTGCTCTATTGCCTTGACCTTTCTCTTTAGATTTCTAAATTTCCCCTTACCTGACCCCTCCCCCCCCACTTTTTTAGTTTAAAGCCCTATCTACAGCCCTAGTTATTCGATTCACCGGGACGCTGGTCCCAGCCTGGTTTAAGTGGAGCCCGTCCCGACGGAACAGCTCCCTCTTTCCCCAGTACTGGTGCCAGTGCCCCATGAATTGAAACCCCTTTTTACCACACCACTCTTTGAGCCATGCATTTAACTCTCTGATCTGCTTGACCTTCAGCCAATTTGCGCATGGTTCAGGTAGTAAACCAGAGATTATTACCCTTGATGTCCTGCTTATTAATTTAGACCCTAACTCCTCAAACTCCCTCAGCAGAATCTCATTCTTAGTTTTACCTATGTCGTTGGTTCCTACAGGAACCACGACTACTGGATCCTCCCCCTCCCACTCCAAGTTCTTCTCCAGCTGCGAGGAGAGATCCTTAACCCCGGCACCGGGCAGGCAACACAGCCTTCGGGTCTCTCTTTCGCGGCTACAGAGAACGGTATCTATCCCCCGGACTATACTGTCCCCTACCACTACCACATTCCTTCCTTCTCCCCTCACTTGGATGGTCTCCTGTACCACGATGCCATGGTCAGTTTGCCCATCCTCCCTTCAGTCCTTTTCCTCATCCATACAGGCAGCAAGTACCTTGTACCTGTTGGACAAGGTCAAGGGCTGAGGCTCCTCCATCACTACGTCCCGGGTTCCCCATACCTTCCTGACTCCCGGTCACACCCTCCTGTCCCTGACCACTGATGAACTCTAAAGCACTACTTAACCTAAAGGGTGTGACAGCCTCCTGGGACAAAGTGACCAGGTAACTCTCGCCCTCCCTGATGCATCGCAATGTCTGCAGCTCGTACTCCAGCTCAACAACTCTGAGCCGAAGATCCTCGAGTTGCAGACACTTCCTTCAGATGTGGTTGCTCAGGATTGCGATGCTCTCCACAGACTCCCACATGCTGCAGTTACGACACACCACCTGCCCTGCCAGCTCTAACCTTGTTTTATTTATTAATTAATTAGTGAAATCTTTTATTCAATCGATATTTGAGTTTTATTGCTTGATTATTTTATCTAATTAATGTTAATAATTTAATAAGTACTAGCAAGTTACAGTTTCTCAGCTCCTAATTTAACCCAGTTCCCTAACTTAGAGAGCAATAAAAAGCTGTAATGCTCCCCAACCAATCACCTACCTGCTCTACTGTGACATCACTCATTGACTTTTTGTTGTTGTTTGTGAATCGGAGCCTCGCCGCTGCTTTAATTCAGGTCCGCTCTCGGGCCGCTCTTTATCCTCTCGCCGCTGCTTTAATTCAGGTCCGCTCTCGGGCCGCTCTTTATCCTCTCGCCGCTGCCGCTGCTTTAATTCATGGCCGCTCTCGGGCCGCTCTTTATCCTCTCGTCGCTGCTTTAATTCAGCTCCGCTCTCGGGCCGCTCTTTATCCTCCCGTCGCTGCTTTAATTCAGGTCCGCTCTCGGGCCGGTCTTTATCCTCTCGCCGCTGCTTTAATTCAGGTCCGCTCTCGGGCCGGTCTTTATCCTCTCGCCGCTGCCGCTGCTTTAATTCAGGTCCACTCTCGGGCCGCTCTTTATCCTCTCGCCGCTGCCGCTGCTTTAATTCAGGTCCGCTCTCGGGCCACTCTTTATCCTCTCGCCGTTGCCGCTGCTTTAATTCAGCTCCGCTCTCGGGCCGCTCTTTATCCTCTCGCCACTGCCGCTGCTTTAATTCAGGTCCGCTCTCGGGCCGGTCTTTACCCTCTCGTCGCTGCCGCTGCTTTAATTCAGCTCCGCTCTCGGGCCGCTCTTTATCCTCTCGCTGCTGCCGCTGCTTTAATTCAGCTCCGCTCTCGGGCCGCTCTTTATCCTCTCGCCGCTGCCGCTGCTTTAATTCAGCTCCGCTCTCGGGCCGCTCTTTATCCTTTCGTCGCCGCTGCTTTAATTCAGGTCCGCTCTCGGGCCGCTCTTTATGCTCTCGCCGCTGCTTTAATTCAGGTCTGCTCTCGGGCCGCTCTTTATCCTCTCGCCGCTGCTTTAATTCAGGTCCACTCTCGGGCCGCTCTTTATCCTCTCGCCGCTGCCGCTGCTTTAATTCAGGTCCGCTCTAGGGCTGCTCTTTATCCTCTCGCCGCTGCTTTAATTCAGGTCCACTCTCGGGCCGCTCTTTATCCTCTCGCCGCTGCTTTAATTCAGGTCCGCTCTCGGGCCGCTCTTTATCCTCTCGTCGCCGCTGCTTTAATTCAGGTCCACTCTCGGGCCGCTCTTTATCCTCTCGTCGCCGCTGCTTTAATTCAGGTCCGCTCTCGGGCCGCTCTCTATCCTCTCCCCGCTGCCGCTGCTAGAGTAAATTGGAAGAAACTGTTTCCGATGGCAGAAGTCTCAATAACCAGAGCATACAGACTTAAGGTCATTGGCAAATGAACCAGAGGTGAGATGAGGAAAGTTTACGCAGCAGGTTGTTGTGATCTGGAATGCACTGCCTGAAAGGGTGGTGGAAGCAGATTGAATAGTAACTTTCAGAGGGGAATTGGGTAAATACTTGAAGGGAAAAACATTGCAGGGCTTTGAGGAACCAGCAAGGTAGTGGAACTAACCGAATGGCCCAGAAATTCGGGTCTCCATGGGCGAGTACGCATGGGGTACTCACCCGTAGGCCCAATGGAAGTGCCGGTTTCCTGCATGCACTGCGCATGCGTGGGAAACCGGCACTTCCGTTCCCCTGAAAGCAGGGGTTCAGAGGTCGAACGTGTGCGCGGGAGAGGCTACGCGTGCGCATCGAACGTTGTTTTTTTTTTCAGGTTTCTCCGGGAGGGTAAGTCTCCAGAAGTTAGACATTTAAAAAGCAGTCGCAAGGCCTGCTTTTTACAAGGTAAGCGGTGAATTAATTAAAATTAAAACATTTTTTCCACAGGTTTATTATTTTTAAATACTTTAAAGAAAGGTAAGTTTATTTTTAGCCCCGTTAGAAAATAAAATTATTTTTTTCAAAAATTTAAATTATTGTTTAAAATAGTTATTTCATGTAATTTATAGTTTATTTAAAAAATGTGATTTTTGAAAAAAAATTATTTGAAGATTTAGTGATGTTTTGGGGCCGTAGTATTTATAAGTTTTGACAGGTCTTCCTGTCAGACTTATGAATGAAACATTCCCTGCTCCGATTGGCTCCCCATGGCCCACGTGATCCCAGGGGACACATCGAACTAACTGCGCCCCTGGGATACGCAAGCACTGCGCGCCGGCAGTTGGAGCAGGCCCCGGATCGGAATCCCACGCGGGCCCACAGCTCAACGGCCGGCGCGGTAGGTAAGTGCAGGTCAGAGGCTTGCGCCCGCGAGACCCCCCGACCCGAATTTCTGGGCCAATAGCTCTTACCAAGAGCCACCATTGGCACAATGGGCCGAATGGCCTCCTTCTGTGCTGTATGATTCTATGGCCTAGAAATTGGGTTGTGGCGCAAAAGTCGCCTGAGCGCAGGATTTAGCGCAGCGATCGGAGTAATACCGATCGCCAGAAATTCAGTTTCAGTGCCCCTCGAGGGACACGGGGCGAGGCTCGAGGCGCTCCGCGCCCCTCTTAGGGCGCTGAAACTGATTATCGCAGCGCAACGTGCTGCAGCGCCACACGCCGCAGCGCAACGTGCTGCAGCGCCACACGCTGCGGCACGGCACGCTGCGGTACTGCAGGCCTTCCTCCCACTGTTAAGGGGGAGGTGCCTGCAACAGCGCGATCCACGCTCGCGAGTGCCGGCAAATGAGCCCGGCACCAAGGAGAAGTGCCGGGCTCTCGGGAAACAGCCGGCAATGCCGTGGCGGGGGGGGGTGGTTTGGAGGCTGGGGACGGAGGTGCTGGCAGGCGGCCGCCCCGCACCTCCACCTTAACTTGCGCCGCTGCCGGCACAGTAAGGCCCCCGTGAACCGGGCACGGGTAGCGAACGGCGCAACTGCAGCGTTTCGCTACCAAATATCGCGAACGGGGCACGAATGGGGCGCTGCGCACACCGATGACGTCATCGGTGGCGGCGCAGCGCAACAGGCTAACGCCACCATTAGCGCCCCTCCTGAATATCGCGGGAGGCGCAGCCAGTGGCGCTACAGCCACTGCCTGCCTCTTTAGGCGCTAACAGGTGGCGCTACTCACCCAATTTCTCCCCCTATGAGTGGCATTTTCTCACCAAAAACCAAAAATGTCGGAGAGACAAGTGAAACGCCAATTTAAAGCCACAGCACCAGCCAGATAGAACAGGTCAGTCACTGCACATGATATGCGTGGGCTTCTGGCACACCGACACCAGCGAGAAATCTCCCTGTATTCTTCTCTCTTTCCAGGTCAGTCTGGCTTCTGCCCACATCGTGGATGACGGACAGACAGCCCTCCTGCAAGGGTTAAAATTGGACCCTTCAGAAAGGGGCAAAGGAGTTGCACGGCTGACTCACAAGCACCTTCTCGAGCGTGTAAGAGCGAGGTACCCGGAGGTGAAGAAGCAGAGGCTTCACACAGTGCATGAGTTCTTCAGGGGATACCATGTGATAAACAAACAGGTGCTGTTACTCTCTCGCTTACATCAGCATTGTTTAGCATAATGATTTCACCTGGACTATATTAATTATTAACAAACCCCAGTGCTAAACAATCTCTGACACTGGAAAAGTTTCAAATCCCATCAGAAATATGTATTTCACAGGTGGCAGTGAGAGATGCTGTCAGTATCTTTCCCATTAAACATTTTACCAGTGAAGAACAAATATTTAATCATCATTCCACGTTTCATCACCAACCCTTTCCCTGATATCTTTTGTTTGCAGTTCTTGATTTCCCTTCACATTCCATCAATAAATGTCCCCACTTTGGCGAACGAGGCACTCAGTAACATGAAGAAAAGTGAGGCTGAATATTGGGAACCGATTTCCCTCCAACCTGACGATGTGAGGTCGATATTCCTGAACAGAACCGTGATTGACACAGTGTTGCCGGGCAGGAGAATCATTCAAAGAACTGGAGCATTCAAACCACTGGCGAGTAACCTGGACATTTTACTGAAGCGAGATATAGTCTGGATCGCAGATAGAAAGGAGAACACACGCGCTGTGAGTTTGGGCACAGCTCCCTACACAGGCCCAATGGGAAGCTATATTTTCAGAATAGACATGTTTGGAGAAGATTTGACGGCTGTGAAAAGTGTCTTCCTCTCTCAGCTGCAAAGCCTGCCTCTTTTACAGGGCAATGTCATCTGCCTGTTGGCCGTGAATCCGTCGCTGACCCACCAGATGCAGGAATTCTGTTCCAAAGAAGTGGGGCTGCAGAAAGGGAAACAATACTGGAAGGACGAGTATCTCATAGAGGGTGATATGTCCACAGTTATTTCAAGAATATAATCAGACAAAGCATAGACCCTGACTCTCCCTCCATCCCCAATACAATGCAGTCTGTTCCTCTGATTCTACCCCATGATCTCAAAGCTCAGAGACGCCTTATCTCCCTCAGTCATTCTGTCCTCCTTCAATCGTCTGATTTTAAAACCCAAATTGGTGACACTAATCGCACCTGCAGGATTTACACTTCCCTTTTTATTATTTCTTGATGATGCCTTTCACTGTGGGATTTATATTTCACCCTCGATTCTCATTAAAAAAAACAATGTGAGAATAGACAGATTCCTTGAAAGCAGAAATGTTTTTTATGGGGAGATTGAATGAGAGTTGAAATCGAGTGGCTCTTTTCCTGATCCGATACCATCCCACGGCGATTTTAACAGTTGATTTGTCCGCCTTAGTACTAATATTATGCTGTATGAAAACGCTCATTCACGTACTCACACACGCATTCAGTCATACATATACTCGCACATACTCACACCCATATATACACACTCACATATACACACGTGCACTCACTCACACAACCTCACACCCATATATACACACTCACACACACACACACACACACACACACACACACACGTACTCACACACACACCCATATATACACGCGCACGCACACGCGCACGCACTCACACACACTCACCCATATATACACACTCAAGTACACATGCTCGTACTCACACACGCACTCACACTTAAACACAGGCAGTCACACTCACACACACACATGCACTCACACACTCACTTGCACACACTCACACATGCACTCATATAAACACACGTGCATGCACTCACACCCACATACTCAGACACACACACTCACACAAACACACACACTCACACTTACACACACTTGCACTCACACAGATACATAAACAGACACATACTCACACTTCACATCTGCACATCAGACACATTCGCAGGTGCAGTGTCACACACGCAGACCCACCCTAACACACCCTTATACTCGCTCAGTTAAATCGGTTCAAAATATGTCGGAGTTGGCGATTCACTTTTAAATGTAAGGTGAGACTATTCAGCACCTTCAGGGAAAATTTCCTGTTTTGGCATTTAATAAATGACTTGTCAATGTTGGATAATTCGTGAAAAGAAGCCCAAAGTAATTTCAAAAACAACTTGCATCAACATTTGGTCAGGAGAACATCGGCATAGTTGAGTCTGGAGTTAACAAAAGCATGGTTGAGGATCGTGCTTTTAATGTTGTACAATGTCCCAAGGAGCTTCACAGGAACCTTAACAGATAAAAATTAACACAGAGGCAAAGACGGAGGCATTAGTGCAGGTGACCAAAAGCTTGGTTGAACAGGTAGGTTTTAAGCAGCATCTTAAAGGAGGAGAGAGAGGCAGGGGCGGAGACAGGCGATATTACTCAGGTGGAAGCAGGCGGACTTGGTGGTGATGGAGTGGGTGTATCGGAAGCTCAGCTCAGGGTCAAATAGGACGCCGAGGTGAAGGGATAATTACAAGTCCTGGCCCTTTTGGGCTATCCCAAATCAGGCATATTCCCCAGACGTTCACCCTCAACTTAAGTTAAAGATAGCCAAATTTCATAAGATGCTTAAATGGGTCTAAAGGTTCAGGCTATCTCTCCTTAAAGGAAAGGAACGACTGAAGATGTTACCATCTTCCAGATAGTACTTTTAATAAGTTGAACTAGACTGTAACCTTCCAGATATTATGAGGATCCAGAATACTCCCCCAGAATTCTGCAACTCCTTACAAAAGAGTGTACAGAATTTGGGTTCACGAGTTTATACAGATTTACTCTTTGAGACAAATCTAAAAATATATAGTTTTATTTAAGAGCCAACATTCAGTTAACAGCTGTTGAATCAGTCGCAACAGTAACAATTCAAAATACAATGAGCTTACATTTCTTATTTCTCAGAGATCCTTATTCTCAAATCTTTACTTCATTACATTTCTTATTTCTTACTTATTTCTAAATCCAGAATATCCACCAAAATCAATTACTTTGACTTCCCGAGACTCATGGTTAAAGACTTACAGAGATGCCTCTAAAGAGTTGAGAAACGCTTTGCCCGTTCAGCGAGTTCTGCCTTTCTGTTGAAAAGGTCTATGTTTTACACTCTTTTTGCTGTGAAGCGCCTTGGGACATTGTACAACATTAAAAGCACGATCCTCAACCATGCTTTTGTTAACTCCAGACTCAACTGTGCCGATGTTCTCCTGACCGAAGTTCTCTGCCGATGTCAGCTAATTGTCTTTATTGATTCTTTCGAATGCTTTCTATTCTTACTGTCAATTCAACTATTGCAATGCATAATTATGTCTCCGTTTTTGGAACACCTAAAAGTAATCATTAAAAACAATGACAGTAGTCTTTATTTGATGTCATTCTTACAAAATGCTTTCATTCAATTCTTAATATTGGCTTTACTTGTTTTTAGCAGACATTGTGACTTTCCTTACTGCTCCAAGTTCAATACAAATGCAATGTAATTGCTTGGTGTCATCTATTGAAGTCATATCTTTAAAGTGTCCTTGTTGGTATGGATTTTACTATATGTATAAATTAAAGACACTTTGACTAGGGTGGTTCATGCATTTCTAGCTATCTCAATTGGTTGCATATTTAATCGTGTTTCCTGTCTTCCAAGTTTAACACAAAAACTATTTGACCAGCAGGTGTTTCTTTACTTGATGTCATCTTTTCAAAGGCACATGGTTCTTTTAATGTTTGTGTTTCTGTTCTACGTGTTAGTTCTTGACACTTTTAACTGGGCCTTCTCATTGTGTTCCCTCCAAACTCTAGACCTTTCGGAAGCACCAATGGTTTGGTGTGGAGATGCCGGAGTTGGACTGGGGTGGACAAATGTAAGAAATCACACAACACCAGGTTATAGTCCAACAGCTTTATTTGAAATCACAAGCTTTCGGAGCGCTGCTCCTTCTTCAGGTGAAGTGGAGAAATGCATAAAGACACAGCTTATATAGTCAGAGAAACTTGATGTCTGTGTCGATATGCGCGATCTTCTTGGAGATCCTCTCCACTTTGAGCCGGCAGTTTGTGGTGTCGATAGTAGCCATGGTGTGGAGATGCCGGAGTTGGACTGGGGTGGACAAATGTAAGCAAAGTGGAGAGGATCTCCAAGAAGATCGCGCATATCGACACAGACATCAAGTTTCTCTGACTATATAAGCTGTGTCTTTATGCATTTCTCCACTTCACCTGAAGAAGGAGCAGCGCTCCGAAAGCTTGTGATTTCAAATAAAGCTGTTGGACTATAACCTGGTGTTGTGTGATTTCTTACCAATGGTTTGCTTCAATCTTTCATTGTTTCAGTATTTTTAATTAATTCCCATTTCAAAGCTTGTTTACAACTTTGTTATCAACTGATCTTTATCTCAGGAGCCTGTATTCTGTTTGCAGCCTGTGTCTCCAAGGCTTTAGATTTTTAAACCCAGTATATCATGTATTAATAATATCCGTATTCTGTTCATATTATGGTGTATCTTTCTGAAATATGGTGTATTCCCTCAGAGGTTGCAAACAGTCTGATTCAGCCTGAGAGAGTGGCCAGGGAGGCGAGTGGAGTCATGGCTAGAGAATAGATTTTGTGGTGGGGGCCAAAGACAGTGGCTTCAGTCTTTCCAGTGTTTAATTGGATTAATTTTCTGTATCTCAGACAAGCAGCATAACACAGGCAGTTGAGGGGTCAAGATAGGTGGTGGTGAGGTAGACCTGGGTGTCGGAATGATGTCACCGAGAGGCAGCATACAGATGGGAAATAGGAGAGGGCCAAGGATAGATCCTTGAGGGACTCCAGAGGTAACGGAGCAGGAATGGGAAGAGAAGCCATTTCAGGTAATTCTCTGGCTACAACTGGTTCAGTAAGAGTGGAATCAAGTGACAGCCGTCCCACTTAGCTGGATGATGGAGGAGAGGCGTTGGAGGAGGATGGTGTGGTCAACCGTGTCAAAGGCTGCAGACATGTCGAGATGGATGAGGGGGGGATTGTGCACCATGGTCGTAGTCACATAGGATGTCATTTGTGGCTGTGATAAGAGGCAGCCGGGCAGATGGTCTCAATCTTAGTGACAAAGAGGTCCACGAGGTGCTAGCACTTGTTGATGGAGGTGAGGGGAAAGGGGTTTAAGGAGACGGTTGGTACTGGAGGAAAGGAGCTGGGGTTATTATTGTACTCCAGGTTGATCCTGGAGTGGTGAGCAGTTTTGGCAGAGGAGAACAGGATCCGATAGTGCCTGATGTGGTCTCGCCAGATCTGGTGATGAACTTCTAAACCAGTTGCCTGTCGCAAATGTTCAAATCTTCTGCAGCTTACTTCCTCTTAAAATCGAGTGGTTTCTTTCCTGCTGCGATACCGCCCTGTGGCAATTTTACTGGTTGATTCGTCCGCCTTAATATTAATAATATTATGCTGGACACAACGCACACTGACTCACACATGTACTCACACATGTACTCACACATGTACTCACACATGTACTCACACTTGTACTCACACTTGTACTCACACTTGTTCATGTACACACGTACACACACATGTTCACACACATTCACATGTACGCACTCATGTTCACACTCGTTCACACACTCATGTTCACTCACGTACACTCACGTACATACTCATGTTCACACACACACGTACACATTCACATGTACACACTCGTGTACACATGCATGTACACACGTTCACATACATGTACACTCACGTTCACTCACATGTACACACGTTCTCACACACGTGCACACATGTTCACTCACGTACACACGCGTTTTTACACACACACTCATGTACAAACACTCACACATGTACACACACAGTTTGACTGTCCTTGATTTCATCTCCATATTTACAACTCGGTTTAATATGACTTCATTTGAGTGAATGTTTTACACAAGACGCTCAGCAGAGTGAAGGGAAGGTGCTGTGGAGCCACGGGCTATGGGCTTCTGTCCAGACTGTGTATTCAGCTGTTGACTGAAAGGTTTGTCAGTTGAGCCAACCCAGAGGTGTGCAGGTTCTGCACCTTTAGCACTTTCTGATTAATGGGAGCAGTTTACTAGCAAGAGCTACACCGTGTATATTGATCAGGTTTGTGCACTGTGCTTGCACAGGCATATCAACAGTGGGCTCCCTCCACCCTTTGCTTGATTACCCCAGCTCCCTCCCCTGGTACAGCAGTGACATCTCCACACCTTATTCCTGGCCACGACTCCTCATCACACGCACAAGCTTCCTTCCCATGGAACGCCTGTCACGCACACGGCTGTGGTGCTGAAGACCCGGGTACCAGAGCTAGCTGCCCACCTAGCCACAGCTGTTCCAGTTCAGCCACATCACTGGCATCTAACCCAAACTGTGGAATATTGTCCAGCTATGCCCTATCGACAAAGATCTAACCCGGCCAATTAACGCTCTATTGGCCTCCTCCCAATCATCCGTAAAGTGACGGAAGGAGTCGTCGGTCGTGTGGTTAAACAGCAGCTATTCATGTGCTCGTCAGTTCCAGTTCCGCCAGGACCACTCGGCTCCAGAACTCATCACAGCCGTGATCCAAACATGGACGAAAGAGCTAAATGCCGGAGGAGAGGTGAGAGTAACCGCCCTCCAGACCAAGGCAGCATTCGACTGAGTGCGGCACCAAGGAGCCCTGGTAAAACTGAGGTCAGTGGTGGCGGGGAGGGTGGAATTGAAGGTAAAACTCTCCACTGGCTGAAGATGGCTGTGGTTGTCGGAGGCCAGTCAACACAGCCCAAGGATGTCACTGCAGAAGATCCTCGGGTAAGCGTCCTCGGCACAACCATCTTCAGCTGCTTCATCAGCGACCTTCGCTCTGTCCTAAGGTCAGGAGTGAAATATGGAGATGAAATCCAGGACAATCGAACTCTGTGTGTGTGTGTGTGTATATGTGAAGCTTTGGAATTCTCTACACCAGAGGGCTGGGAACGCTCAGTTGAGTATATTCAAGGCCGAGATCGATAGATTTTTGGACTCTAGGGGAATCAAGGGATTTGGGGATCGGGTGGGAAAGTGGAGTTGAGGTCGAAGATCAGCCATGATCTTATTGAATGGCGGAGCAGGCTCGAAGGACCAAATGGCCTAATCCTGCTCCTATTTCTTATGTTCTTATGAGTGGGGCTGTTTGCTGACAATTCCAATGTTCAGCTCCGTTCACAACTCCTCTGATAATGAAGCAGAACCTGGACAACAGGCTGTCGAATGACCGGCAGCATTCGTGTCACATATTGGATAGATGGTTGAAGAAAAAGGGGATGAAGGGATATGGCAAGAGGGCGGGTAAATGTGCTGGTGTCGAGAGTAAACACCGACACGGACTGAAAGCCGAATGACCGGTTTCCCTGTTGTAACTACTGTGCGTTTCTACTGCTAACTATCCAAATACCAGATGATGACCATCTCGAACAAGACAATGCTGAGCCCTCTCCTCCTAACTTTCAGTGGCATCACCATTGCAGAGCTTTGTCATCTGCTTCAAGCTAATCCTAACCCAATCTCCACCATAGGAGGGGTCCTGCCAGTGGTCATCATGGCTCTAAACTCTTCAGTCTCTGCCTCTTTCCTTGGCCTGCTCTGTGGACATGTGAAGTATCAGCCAGGTTGCTGGCTCATGCATTGAGCAAGTTCCTGATGCATTGTTCAGCCAGAAGCAAGACTGTCATCTCTCTCCCCTGAGTAGTACCGGTAGCGTGACAGAGCTGCCCAATTTCCCTGCATTGAAGGATTTCCCGGGGGGCATCATCGGTTGGCGCCCACGTTGCCCTCCGGGTCCCTGGGTGCAATGCCATGGTCTACATGAACAGGACGCCCACTCAATCAGCGTGCAGCTGGTCCATGTCACTCAGGCAATGCCCGCTTCCAATCATCGGGTTCTCAAGAAGGAATTGGACAAGGTCGTGCCAACAAATGGCAAAGGGACCAGAGGGAGAGATGAGGAGAAATATTGGGGCAGTAATTCCTCCCCAAACGCGTGAGTACGGAAGGGGTACTCACGCGTCTGGCCGGAGGAAATGCCGGTTTTCAGCATGCACAGCGCATGCGCTGAAAACCGGCATTTCCTCTCCTCTAACCCAAGAGGTGAAGAGGCTAGCGCGTGCGCTGTAGGGGGCAGCGCGTGCGTCTTGGATTTCCTCTGTTTTGGGGGATTTGCGCATGTGTAAAGGCCTCCGGTCTTTACGCTTGTAAAAAGCACACGTAAGTATTTATTTTTACAGGTAAGTAGTGTTTTAGTGTAATTTAGAATTTTTTTCCCCACAGGTTTATTATTTTAAAGAATCTACAATACGGTAAGTTCAGTTTTAGACCCCTTTTATTAAAAATTTATTTTTTTCAAAAAAAAAATTATTGTTTAAATTATTTTTATTTATACTTAATTTAATGATTGGGATGTTTTTTAAATTTTTATTTAAAGTTTAAATAGTGTTTTGGGCCCCCGTAGTTTTCATGAGTTTGACAGTTCTTACTCTCAAACTCATGAATGAACCTTCCCCTCCCCTGATTGGTTGTACAGTGCTCACCCGATCCCAGCCGGCACATCGCACTAACTACGCCGCTGGGTCAGGTAAGCACTGCGCACTGACATCTGAACCGGGCCTGTGACAGGAAATGCAAGCAGGCCCGGGCTTCAGATGTCGGCGCGCAGGGCGAGTGCACGCGCGGCAAGCCCCCGACACCAAGTTCTGGGCCATTGTTTATGCAGTGAGCTGTTACGATCTGGAATGCGCTGCCTGACAGGGTGGTGGAAACAGATTCAACAGTAACTTTCAAAAGTAAATTGGATATATATAACTTAAAAAGAAAAAAAATTACAGGATTATGGGGAAAGAGCAGGGGTGTGGGTCTATTTGGATAGCTGTTTCAAAAAGCCGGCACAGGCCGATTAGCCTCCTTCTGTGCTCTTATGATTCTATGATAATAAATGGAAATACTGAGGATAGGTGGGCTGGATGGACTGAAGTCTTCTCATGCCTGAAACTTAACTATGTTACTACCTGTCCCAGGCTTATCTGAAGGTGAACACAGACTGGGTGGAGGCTCCTGGAGAATCGAAACTACCCTCTTGACATCCTTATGGCAGACAGAGAGAGAAGCAAAAGGCTGATGCAACAAGGTCCATGAATTGTTACGAATTGGGCCCTCTCGCGATACATTTAGCTCGTGCTTAACCAAACGGTCAGCTTCCGTAGACAAGCCTGGCACTTGCAGGAGAGTAGGCCTACATGTGAAGAATGGACCCTTTTACTGTTTTGGTATAAACTGGAAATAATATAGGATACCTCTGCATACTCCTGTTATCTCTGACTGACACAAACCCCGCACTGACTGACCAGCAGTACAGGCTAACTCGTATTTATTGAGAAGTAAGATTATACAGAAGCAAGAAAAAAGCAAAAGATTAGATAAAAAACATAGTATTTCACTTGACTTTATACCTTTGGTTCTAAGCAATAATCATTCTAAAGTCTTAGCAGTACTTTTCAATAACTTTGTACAATGCATTTGTGTTGAAAAGCTTTACATGAGAGATGACCCCCAAGGAATCCTTCAATTGCCTTCAACTTGACTATCGATGCAGCAGGGAAACGGAAGGGCACGGACACCACTCTACTCACACCTCATTCTTGCTTTTCACATCCAGGCTGGCTTAATGCAGCATAAACAGGTATCGTACACAAATAGTCAAGTCTGCTTCGCTCTGAAGCAAAAATCTGTCGGACGATTCAAGTTTTCTTCCAAAGAGGAAAAGAATGCCTCTCTGGTTTCCTAATACAAATTACATACCTCAACAACAAAGCAAGACTGGCACAATTGACGTGAGTCTCCTCCCCGCCCCTGATTGGAAATGGATAGGCTACAAGTCATTAAAAATGTGCATTTATTTGGATAGCAAGTATGGGTTCAAAGTTTACATCAGAAATCTCTGGCTTGCAAGCTATAAGTTCCAAGAATCCCAATGCTCACGGCGCTGCTCCCTCCACTTCCTCAATGTGGGTTTCAGCCGCAGAGCTGCTTCCCACCAGGAGCCCCATTTACAAACATGGCAGAGATTGGCCAGATGGCAGTCCAAAGATGTGCGGGTTAGATTGATTGGCTATGATAAAAATTGGCCCTTAGTGTTAGGGGGACAGGGCTTGGGTGGGATGGCTGTCGGTGTAGGGACCGGGTGCTAGGGTTTGGATGATCAGCCATGATCTCGTTGAATGGCGGAGCAGGCTCGAAGGGCCGAATGGCCTACTCCTGCTCCTATCTTCTATGTTTCTATGTAGAGCCACCACCTGCTGGGGCTTGTTGCTGTCGTGGATTGGTGCACGGGGGGAGAAGGGGAGCGGGGGAATTGGACCTCAGCCAGTTCTCTCTGGCTGAGAGTGGAGCCAGAATAGAGAAGACTGAGAGGAGACCTGATAGAGGTCTTTAAGATTATGAAAACATTCGATAGGGTAAACGTTGATAAGATGTTTGCACTTGTGGGGGAGGCCAAACTAGGGGCCATAAATAGAAGATAGTCACCAATAAATCCAACAGGGAATTCAGGAGAAACGTCTTCACAGAGAGTGGTGAGAAGGTGGAACTCGCTGCCACAGGGAGTGTTTAAGTTGAACAGCATAGATGCATTTAAGGGGAAAAGAAAAGAAAGAAGGACTTGCATTTCCATAGCGCCTTTCATGACCACCGGACGTCTCAAAGCGCTTTACAGCCAATGATGTACTTTTTGAAGTGGAGTCACTGTTGTAATGAAGCTAGATACGTACAGGAGGGAGAAAGGAATAGAAGGATATATTGTTAGATGAAGTAGGGTGGGAGGAGGCTCGTGTGCAGCATAAAAACAGTCATAGACCAGTTGGGCCGAATGGCCTGTTTCTGTGCTGTACAATTCTATGTAATTCTCCTCTTCCCCCAGTTATTGGCAGTCAAGCCCATTACTTAAACTTTCCCACTCTCTATCTCAAGGGAGTCACAGGGACATGAGCAAACTCATGGGAGATGTGGGTGAATGGCTGAACTGAAGCAACTAGCTTCATTAGTGACTCCAAGTACAGGGCCATCTTGAGCATGGGCTGAACAATTTCACTTACACACGCACGCACACTAACATGCACGGCGCATGGACACGAACACATGCCACACACATAAACACAGCAACATGCACATACTAATACATAGACACATGCACAATTACACACATTCAAACACACCGCACATGCGCACACACACACACACACAAATGTACACGCACACATAAGCACGTGTGCACACAATACACACATATACACGGACATGCACACACTTAAGGCCTAAGAAATCTGGAACCCGCCCCCACAGCTGTGGGTGCTGGGGGTCAATCACAGAATCACAGAATCTACAGTGCAGATAGAGGCCATTTCGGCCCATCGAGCCTGCACCGACACATATCCCACCCTATCCCCGTAACCCCACGTATTTAATACCCTAACACTAAGGGTCAATTTATCATAGCCAAATCAACCTAACCTGCACATCTTTGGACTGTGGGAGGAAACCGGAGCACCCGGAGGAAACCCACGCAGACACGGGGAGAATGTGCAAACTCCACACAGACAGTCACCCGAGGCCAGATTTGAACCCGGGTCCCTGGCGCTGTGAGGCAACAGTGCTAACCACTATGCCACCGTGCCCCCCTCAATTGAAATTTTTGAGACTGAGATCGATAGAATTTTGTTAGGTAAGGGTATCAAGGGATGTGGAAGAAAGGCAGCCAAGTGGAGTTGAGGTACAGATCGGCCGTGATCAAGGGGCTCAATGGACCCCTGTTCCTATGATAAGTGGTGCCGTGGCCTCTCTCTCTCTCTCTGTCACTGTCTCACTCTCCCCTCACGCGCTCTGCTGCCCGCAGAGCTCATAACGATCCAACTTTTATATTCAGAGAGCAGCTGCCAAAACGCATTCTACCCCGAGAATAGCCTTCACTTTTATTAAAATGGCTGCAAGCCTCTCCCTCTCCCCTTACCCTGTGTACCCATGAATTCCTGCCCCTCTCCCTCCCCCTTACCCTGTGTACCCATGAATTCCTGCCCCTCTCCCCCTTACCGTGTACCCATGAATTCCTGCCCCTCTCCGTCTCCCTCTTACCGTGTACCCATGAATTCCTGCCCCTCTCCCTCTCCCTCTACCCTGTGTACCCATGAATTCCTGCCCCTCTCCCTATCCCTCTCCCCCTTACCCTGTGTACCCGTGAATTCCTGCCCCTCTCCCCCTTACCCTGTGTACCCATGAATTCCTGCCCCTCTCCCTCTCCCTATCCCTTACCCTGTGTACCCATGAATTCCTGCCCCTCTCCCTCTCCCCCTTACCCTGTGTACCCATGAATTCCTGCCCCCCTCCCTCTCCCCCTTACCCTGTGTACCCATGAATTCCTGCCCCTCTCCCTCTCCCCCTTACCCTGTGTACCCATGAATTCCTGCCCCCTCCCTATCCCTCTCCCCCTTACCCTGTGTACCCATGAATTCCTGCCCCCTCCCTATCCCTCTCCCCCTTACCCTGTGTACCCATGAATTCCTGCCCCTCTCCCTCTCCCCCTTACCCTGTGTACCCATGAATTCCTGCTCCTCTCCCTCTCCCCCTTACCCCATGTACCCATGAATTCCTGCCCCTCTCCCTCTCCCCCTTACCCCGTGTACCCATGAATTCCTGCTCCTCTCCCTCTCCCCCTTACCCCGTGTACCCGTGAATTCCTGCCTCTCTCCCTCTCCCCCTTACCCCGTGTACCCATGAATTCCTGCCCCTCTCCCTCTCCCCCTTACCCCGTGTACCCGTGAATTCCTGCCTCTCTCCCTCTCCCCCTTACCCCGTGTACCCGTGAATTCCTGCCCCTCTCCCTCTCCCTTACCCTGTGTACCCATGAATTCCTGCCTCTCTCCCTCTCCCCCTTACCCTGTGTACCCATGAATTCCTGCCTCTCTCCCTCTCCCCCTTACCCCGTGTACCCATGAATTCCTGCCCCTCTCCCTCTCCCTATTCCTCTTACCCTGTGTACCCATGAATTCCTGCCTCTCTCCCTCTCCCCCTTACCCCGTGTACCCATGAATTCCTGCCCCTCTCCCTCTCCCTATTCCTCTTACCCTGTGTACCCATAATTTCTACCCCTCTCCCTATCCCTGTTATCCTTTGTACCACACCCTCCCATTCCTCACTCTTTCCCTATTCCTCCTGCGGCCTTGAACCCTCCCCTCCCACCATCTGTAGCTCAAAGGCCGCTGCCCACTGACCTAGACCACTTAGCCAGATCCCTCGCCCATCGGGGAATTGCCGCCATCCTCACCACGTCAGCCTGCGACTCCCATTACCCAAAGGGCAGAACAGAGAGCGAGAGAGAACCAGACTAAGAGGAGAGAAAACAAGAGAAAGCGAAACAGAAGAGAATCAGCCAAAGGAGAAAAGAAATGGGGAGAGGAGCAGAAGAGGAGAGAGGCAGCCAGACGAAGCTGAGAGAGACAGAGAGAGATTGGATTCCTCGGTGAGCAATGCCACTGGACATCCACTAGTGTGTGTAGCCCGAGCCACTGTCGGGGGACTGGGGAGCAGTGAGTGAATCAGCAGGGCTCTAATTGGAATCCAGATAAAGACCAGGACTTATTTTTGGTCTTTTTAATAAAAGGAAGACTTGCATTTATCCGGCACCTGTCACGTCCTCGGGACGTTGCAAAGCGCTTTACAACCAATGAAGTGTTTTTTTGAAGTGTAGTCACTGTTGTAGGTGTGAAACGGAGAGGCAAAACAGGAGAGACGGCAAACCTAAAGTAACCGACTAGGTTCATGGTGACATTACAAATTGCTAAAATCTACAGGACGGCGTCGGGAGCTGCACTTTCACCACGTCAGGTCCGAATGTTTACAAACCATCATCCTGTAACAAAGCACAGTGTGAGGTTACAATGAGCAAGATTTAAAAGGAAACATTCAGAGTCGCACAAGCTGAAGCATTGGCACTGGGTACACAAGGAGCGGGACAGAGCTTTTATCAAACATTCCCATAGGAAGCATCTCACACCCAGACTCCCCTCGGGATTCAAAGTAAGGGCCAACGTTTGAGTAACTGAGATCTACAGGAGCTCCCTTGTCAGTGCATTTTACTATTTAAAAAAACTACACAATTAAATTAAGCTGACGTCAACTCTTTTTCTTCCTGTCATTCTAATACGCTGGCTACTCTGCCCCAGGTAGTGTGGGCAGACTTGCCTCTTCCTGTGCCTGGGCTGATTGGATCGCCCGGGTGCAGCCCGTAGAGGGAAATCTGACAGGGGTCCCTCGAGAGCTTGCATTCAAGGAAATAGGACTACGAAGAAAATCGTGGAAGATTGGGGCTGTTTTGGTCCACGAGCTCCTCGCACTTGTTGCTGGGAGGTGAGGGTGGAGGGAGCAGGTGGGAGAGGGGTTTAAGAAGACGGTTGGTGGTGGAGAAGAGGAGCCTGGAGAAAAGATTTGTCCCAATCACATACTCTTTAAAGAGGGGAGCCAGGGGCTTAGGCCCAGAGCTGGAACAGCTGGAGACACAACTGTTATGTTCATAAATAAATAGACATTCTTATTATGAACAGCTAGCTTGAGCTAGTCACTTTATTCAGCCATGTGGATTTCTGTACAGCATCCATCTTGGCTACTGCCTTGTGGGTAGCCCAGTATTTAAACATACAGCTCCACCTAGTGTACCATTCTAGAATGACATGTTACTGATCATTACAACAACATTGATTCTCAAAGTGCCAAGTAAAGATGAAGTTGAAGAGAATGATTGAGCAAGTTTGATAATGTGAAGCTAATGCTTACTTCCTTCCTACTGTCCTTCCTGCAGTCTCCGCAGAAGACTCCGATGCATCCGTTAACAACCTGTAACGTGCAGAGGGCCAGCTCGATCGCACTGGACCCAAGTAAAATGGAGAACAGGACCACGTTCCACATGACGATATTCTTCGGTTGTTTGCAAATTGTCCATGAAGTCTGGTTCGTTAGGTAATTAGTCCTGTTGAGAACATAAATGCATTTTAATCGGGCATTACAACACTGGGAGAAAATGATAACTTTATTCCCCAACACTCATTTTGTCCGTCCTCCCTACCTAATCCATTTAGCGCCCGTCTCCCTCCCACCATTCTTTGCCATTCACGAGTCAATAAGGCAGGAAGGATAACTAGTCCCACGCCTTGCCAATGATGCTCTGTGCACCATTAGGTGGAGATTTGTGTGAGAGGCAGAAAAAGAGTGACACCGCCACACGAAGCTGACCGTTCCAGGAGTGACCTTTTTAAAACCAAGAAAGCGAGGTGAAAGTCCAAGGAACACAGAGCAGGACACCGAAGTTGAAAGAAGTAGGAAGGCAGAACAGTTATAGTGGGGTGAAGGATGGCAGCCACCTCAGGGCGATTGGATCCTTGTAGACTTTGGCAGTGCGTTCCCTCTGAGAGGTGGCAGAGATACAATCCCACATGACCCGAGCTCAACCACCCTCTTGTGTGGAAGATTCTGCTGCCCGTCCTATGACAGAAAGAAGGACTGGCCTATGTCACTGTGGTCAGATGGGGGTAGCCTAGTGAACTCCTTATAGAGGGATGCACCAATGATTGATGGAGTTGGCATTCACTGTATCTCTTGACGCTTGTCTCAGAAGAATCGCTTTGCCAAGTCAGGTGATTGTACAGGTGAATGGCCCTTTGGGGGATGGGAGAGGGGCAACTGTCTTGGACAGCACAGGCAAGTTGGCAATTTATCTCTTGGACAACCGTGAATTTGCAGCCCACTGTCCGTGCCCCGGTGAGTGGAGGACTCCACCCATGTCTGATGGGGTGTCCTGCTAAATACGTTTGACAACCCTGACCCCTGTAGCAGTCGACGCAGACTTCATGGATTTTTGGATTTTTAAACCCTATTAAAAACTGGACAGACTGTTTGGGGGGGGGGGAGCAGTGTAAAACCCACTCAAGCTGGAGTTGACTCATTCGTATGGAAACCAACTGTCCTTGGGAACAATGGTCCGAGGGGCCCACTCCCAAGTCTTGATTAACAATGATGGGGAGATGCCGGTGTTGGACTGGGGTGGACAAGTGTGAGAAGTCACACAACACCAGGTTATAGTCCAACAGCTTTATTTGAAATCACAAGCTTTCGGAGCGCTGCTCCTTCTTCAGCTGACGAAGGAGCAGTGCTCCGAAAGCTTGTGATGTTTCAAATAAAGCTGTTGGGACTATAACCTGGTGTTGTGTGACTTCTCACACTTGATTAACAAGGCTGACGACTCATTGTTCTGGTCAAGATGAACTCATTAAGTTAATCAGCAGGAAGATCGAAAAGAGATCAAAAACCATTTCAAACCATTCAAGAGATCGAAAACCCATTCCCCCAGGCCATGTGTCCATTAAAACCACAGACAACGGTTTGTGTATTGGAGGGGTATAAAAAGAGGAGTTTGGATAGCTCGCTCGCTCCTGCCCTCCACACAACGCAACATCAAGAAGAGCTGAGCCTTGCTCTTCCAACCGAGACGAACGTCGACTCAGGCTGGGACTCGCATGCCGCAAGGCCGGTATGGAACCAGGTAGCCAAGACGTACGGGAGGAAGCTGCAAGCAAGATAAAAGGGGCAATCTAGGTGAGCATTGCCAAGCCTACACACCCACAAGATCAATTAGCTGTGTGAGGGGGTGCCTGTATGTTCCTACCAAACCAGAGGGGGTTTAGCGTTGGAAGGGTCCTGTGATAGTTTCGTTCACGGGAGGGTGTTTTTTTGGCCGTGGTAAGTCAGCACGGCAGGGGCTTGTTGGACAAGTCAGGGTTGTACTGTTTTAAACTGTACTGTTTGTGGTAAACCACTGTTTGTATTCCACTGTGTACATGTCTGTACATGCCTCGGCTGACTCCTCCCACGAGTCCAGGTATAAAGGTGACTGCTCCACAGTCCCTCTGTATTCTGGACTGGTCGACCACTCGAGGCACACCTTCATTCTCTTGTTAATAAAAGCCTGTTAGTTACTCGCTTAACCTCAGTCTTTTGAGTGATTGATAGCGCATCACTGTTGTGTTCACACTGCTCGTACTGTATGCGAGTGGAGTGGTTTTTGTTAACCTTAATAAACACTGTACGGGTGAGCCCGAAAACGCAGTCCGTGTTCAAATCTGTCCTCAGTAATCCCTATCGTCCAGAACTTGTAGTAAGGGGGTTTGCGTGCTCGCTACAGGCGGGGCGAAACCACTTACAATAATTGGCGATTGCGGCAGGGGCCGTAGGAAATTGGCCACCGCAGAAACCGGTTACACCACGGTGGGGTTTTAGACCAAGGTTTTATTCACACTGTTCACCCCACCTGCAGAAAAGCAACAGCGCTCACTGGACAACAAGTCCCACCAACACATTCCCCCCTTTCAGACTGGTCAGCTGTCCTTTCCTGGGCCTCGACTCAAACTCCATGCATCGCACCAGAGAGTGGAGGAACATAAAAAAAAAATACTGGGAATAGTTGTACTGTTAATGCAATCCGTCATTACCATCAGGAAAGTCCAGCCATCCTCAGAGGAAGCTTCCTGCTGCACAGTGCCATATATATATATTTTTTTTTAATATCCATTCTCGGGATGTTGAGGTCACTGGCAAAGCTGGCATTTATTGCCCATCTCTAGTTGCTCAGAGAAGATGGCGGAGGACCTGCCTTCTCGAACTGCTGCAATCCATTGTGGTGATTCTTCGTAGCGGTTTTTATACAACTGATTGGCTTGTGGGACCACGGCAGAGGGTAGTTAAGACTCAACCACGCTGGCGAGGGACTGGAGTCACATATAGACCAGACCGGGTGAGGACGGAAGGTTTCCTTCCCTACAGGACATCAGTGAACCAGGAGCGTTTTTGCGACAATCCGATAGCTTCATGGTCACTTTTACTGAGACCAACATTTTTAGTTAAACTGAATTCAAGTCAACAAACTGCCATGGCGGGATTTTAACTCACGTTCTTTGGAATATTAGTCCAGCCCTTTGGATTATTAGTGCAATAACCACCATTACGGTGCCGTGCACCCACTTCTCCCTCCTCCAGTCATCATTGCAACCTATTTTTTTTTGTTTAGTTTCTCACGCATGTAAGTGAAACTCCTCAGGCTATTTTACCGATACTGCCGTAACCGGTCCTGTTGCGGCCTGACAGTGCACAGGGCCACTTTCAAGCAGGGGTCGTTGGAAAGGGAAGCAGGGCTGGATTTGCCCCTGGGTCGGGGGGGGGGGGGGGAGCGGGTGTGGAATGGTGGGCTCATGCCAATTGTAACAAACTGACTGCCGAGAGCAGCAAACTCCACATAGAGCAGGGATCAAACGTACAAGTGTCTGAGTCTGTACGCCTTGGTTGTACAGAGCCTTGGTCGGGCCCCTTGTGGAGTTTCGGGCACTGCATGATACCCAGGGCTTAAAGGGTTAAATTATGAGGATGGGTTGCATATAACTTGTTCTGGATTCCCTTGAGTTCAGAAGGTGGAAGGGTGATCTGACCGAGGTCTTAAAACTGATACAGCGGTTCGATAAGGTAGATGCAGAGAAACTATTTCCTCTGATGGGGAACCCAACAATAAGTGAGCGTAAATTTAAAATTAGAGCCAAGCCTTTAAGCAGTGAAATCAGGAAGTGCTTTTTTCAAACAAAGGGTAGTGGAGAGCTAGAAGATAAGAAATAGGAGCAGGAGTAGGCCATACGGCCCCTCGGGCCTGCTCCGCCATTCAATAGGATCATGGCTGATCCGAACCTAGACTCACGTCCACTTCCCTGCCCGCTCCCCGTAACCCCTAATTCCCTTATCTGCTAGGAAACTGTCTATCTCCGTTTTAAATTTATTTAATGTCGCAGCTTCCACAGCTCTCTGGGGTAGCAAATTCCATAGATTTACTACCCTCTGACTGAAGAAGTTTCTCCTCATCTCAGTTTTGAAAGGGCAGCCCCTTATTCTAAGATTATGCCCCCTAGTTCTAGTCTCACCCATCAGTGGAAACATCCTCCCCGCATCCACCCGATCAAGCCCCCTCACAATCTTATATGCTTCTGAACTCCAATAAGTAGAGTCCCAACCTACTCAACCTCTCCTCATACGTCAACCCCCTCATCTCTGGAATCAACCGAGTGAACCTTCTCTGAACCGCCTCGAGAGCAAGTATATCTTTTCTCCCCTATGTTTCAAGTATCTGTCTATCTCCGCCTTGAATATATTCACTGACTCCGCCTCCACAGCTCTCTAGGGAAGAGAATTCCAAAGATTCACCACCCTCTGAGAGAAGAAATTCCTCCTCATCTCTGTTTTAAATGGGCGACCCATTATTCTGAAACTATGGAGGCGGGTTGGGGGCGGGATGTGGTCAAGGCCCCCCGATTTCGGGATTTTAAACCCCCCCCCCCCACGCCTCCAATCCCGACTCCACAGCCCAATGAAAATCCAGCTCTTTCTGTCCTCCTCACAACTTGCTTTCCCACCTATCTGGAATACTTTCCCCAAAAGTGCCATGGATGCTGGGGGGACAATTCAAGCTTTCACGGCTAAGATCAATAGATTTTTGTTAGATAAGGGTATACCGAGTGCGGCCCCAGGTCCAGATATAACACAGCGAACGTTATCCACTCCCGACTATCCGCTGGTTTCCAGCTTCTCCCGTTTCACTCCGGCCAGAATCTGAACAAAAATAATTTCACCGTTGCACTCGCCCAGTCACCTCACCCCTTATAACGTTGGCAGAGTACAGCTGGACTGGATATGCCGACTCAACCGAAACAAGACAAGACAAGGGCCTTGGTGAGACCGCACCTTGAGTATTGTGTGCAGTTTTGGTCGCCTTACCTGAGGAAGGATGTTCTTGCCATGG
The DNA here is from genome assembly GCF_052327205.1 of Somniosus microcephalus. Classification (NCBI taxonomy): domain Eukaryota; kingdom Metazoa; phylum Chordata; class Chondrichthyes; order Squaliformes; family Somniosidae; genus Somniosus; species Somniosus microcephalus. The sequence goes on along the minus strand of NW_028225182.1, from coordinate 44,200,815 downwards.
AAGGAGTGCAGCGAAGATTCACCAGGCTGATACCTGGGATGGCAGGAATGACGTATGAGGAGAGATTGTGTCGATTGGGCTTATACTCACTGGAGTTTAGAAGATTGAGAGGGGATCTCATCGAAACCTATAAAATTCTGTCAGGCCTGGACAGACTAGATGCAGGAAGGATGTTCCCGATGGCCGGGGAGTCCAGAACCAGGGGTCACAGTCTAAGGATAAGGGGTAAGCCATTTAGGACTGAGATGAGGAGGAATTTCTTCACCCAGAGAGTGGTGAACCTGTGGAATTCTCTGCCACAGAGGGCGGTGGAGGCCAGTTCATTAAATATATTCAAGAAGGAGTTGGATATAATTCTTAAGGCTAAAGGGATCAAGGGATATGTGGAGAAGGCAGCGACAGGGTACTGAGTTTGGAGGATCAGCCATGATCTCATTGAATGGCGGAGCAGGCTCGAGGGGCTGAATGGCCTACTCCTGCTCCTATCTTCTATGTTTCTATGTATCAAGGGCAGATGACGCATAGGCAGGTAAATAGAATTGAGGTACAGATCAGCCATGATATAATTGAATGGTGGGTGGAACAGGCTGGAGGGGCTGAATGGCCTACTCCTATGTATGGCACTGTTGCACAATGACTGAGCCATTGTGAGAGTCCCCTTGTGACCTTTTGCGAGTGATACTATCAGTTTTGTCTCAGGCCTTTCCCAGCAGCCATTCCGCCCCTTTCTTGACCGTTTGATTTTTGAGCTAATCAGGGCAACGTCAAAACGGCAGAATTCGTGACCTACCCGTTCACATAGTCCTGGAAAGGATATTGCCAGACCCCAGACCCAGTGTCACACAAGGGGCCGTTGGCTAAGCCGGTAGCTGACACAATCAGACAGTACGCAGAGCCCAGGATTCCAAAGAGGGAAGAGAACACAGAACGCAGCATCTGCAAGAATACAAACATTGTCAGCTGTGTTGGCAGCAAGAGGTTTAACTGGCAGGCAGGCTAGAGTCCACAAGCTACTATATATCACTTGACAATAGTTCGGTGCAGTCGATTTGGGCTATACTGGGATCATTAAAGAATAACAGCAAGGCAGAATCAAGAGTAACAGCAGTAAAAGCTCAGGAGCACTAGCAAGGGTACTATCAAGAGTAGCACCAACAACAACAGCTTGCATTTATATGGCGCCTTGAACGTCGGAAAACGTCCCAAGGCGCTTCACAGGAGCGTTATCAAACAAAAATTGACACCGAGACTCCTAAGGTGATTAGGACAGGTGTGTAGGTTTTAAAGAGGGTCTTAAAAGAGAAGAGAGGTGGGGAGGTTCAGGAAGGGAATTCCAGTTAAGGATCAAGAGTAACATCAGTAACGAGTTAAGAGTAACAACAGCAAGAGATCAAGAGTAAGATGGGTGTGGGATCAAGAGTAACTTGGGTGTGGGATCAAGAGTAACTTGGGTGTGGGATCAAGAGTAAGATAGGTGTGGGGTCAAGAGTAAGATGGGTGTGGGATCAAGAGTAAGATGGGTGTGGGGTCAAGAGTAAGATGGGTGTGGGATCAAGAGTAAGATGGGTGTAGGATCAAGAGTAAGATGGGTGTGGGGTCAAGAGTAAGATGGGTGTGGGATCAAGAGTAAGATGGGTGTAGGATCAAGAGTAACTTGGGTATGGGATCAAGAGTAAGATGGGTGTGGGATCAAGAGTAACTTGGGTGTGGGATCAAGAGTAAGATGGGTGTGGGATCAAGAGTAAGATGGGTGTAGGATCAAGAGTAACTTGGGTGTGGGATCAAGAGTAAGATGGGTGTGGGGTCAACAGTAAGATGGGTGTGGGGTCAAGAGTAACATGGGTGTGGGATCAAGAGTAAGATGGGTGTAGGATCAAGAGTAACTTGGGTGTGGGATCAAGAGTAAGATAGGTGTGGGGTCAAGAGTAAGATGGGTGTGGGATCAAGAGTAAGATGGGTGTGGGGTCAAGAGTAACTTGGGTGTGGGATCAAGAGTAAGATGGGTGTGGGGTCAAGAGTAAGATGGGTGTGGGATCAAGAGTAAGATGGGTGTAGGATCAAGAGTAACTTGGGTGTGGGATCAAGAGTAAGATAGGTGTGGGGTCAAGAGTAAGATGGGTGTAGGATCAAGAGTAACTTGGGTGTGGGATCAAGAGTAAGATGGGTGTGGGGTCAAGAGTAAGATGGGTGTGGGATCAAGAGTAAGATGGGTGTGGGGTCAAGAGTAACATGGGTGTGGGATCAAGAGTAAGATGGGTGTAGGATCAAGAGTAACTTGGGTGTGGGATCAAGAGTAAGATAGGTGTGGGGTCAAGAGTAAGATGGGTGTGGGATCAAGAGTAAGATGGGTGTGGGGTCAAGAGTAACTTGGGTGTGGGATCAAGAGTAAGATGGGTGTGGGGTCAAGAGTAAGATGGGTGTGGGATCAAGAGTAAGATGGGTGTAGGATCAAGAGTAACTTGGGTGTGGGATCAAGAGTAAGATAGGTGTGGGGTCAAGAGTAAGATGGGCGTGGGATCAAGAGTAAGATGGGTGTGGGGTCAAGAGAAAGATGGGTGTGGGGTCAAGAGAAACTTGGGTGTGGGATCAAGAGTAAGATGGGTGTGGGGTCAAGAGTAAGATGGGTGTGGGATCAAGAGTAACTTGGGTGTGGAATCAAGAGTAAGATGGGTGTGGGATCAAGAGTAAGATGGGTGTGGGGTCAAGAGTAAGATGGGTGTGGGATCAAGAGTAAGATGGGTGTGGGATCAAGAGTAAGATGGGTGTGGGGTCAAGAGTAAGATGTGTGTGGGATCAAGAGTAAGATGGGTGTGGGATCAAGAGTAAGATGGGCGTGGGGTCAAGAGTAAGATGGGCGTGGGGTCAAGAGTAAGATGGGTGTGGGGTCAAGAGTAAGATGGGTGTGGGGTCAAGAGTAAGATGGGTGTGGGGTCAAGAGTAAGATGGGTGTGGGGTCAAGAGTAAGGTGGGTGTGGGATCAAGAGTAAGATGGGTGTGGGATCAAGAGTAAGATGGGTGTGGGGTCAAGATTAAGATGGGTGTGGGATCAAGAGTAAGATGGGTGTGGGATCAAGAGTAAGATGGGTGTGGGGTCAAGAGTAAGATGGGTGTGGGACCAAGAATAAGATGGGTGTGGGGTCAAGGTTAAGATGGGTGTGGGGTCAAGAGTAAGATGGGTGTGGGATCAAGAGTAAGATGGGTGTGGGGTCAAAAGTAAGATGGTGTGGGGTCAAGAGTAAGATGGGTGTGGGGTCAAGAGTAAGATGGGTGTGGGGTCAAGAGTAAGATGGGTGTGGGGTCAAGAGTAGAATCTGTGCTGGATCAAGAGTAACATCAGTGAGGCTCAAGGGCAACACCAGGGCAGAATCAAGAGTAACAACATTAAAGGATCAAGAGCAATGTTCCCGCTAATTATTTTTGGGTGCGCGGCCCCTTTAAGGGACTGCGCGGCCCATTCAAATTATCGCGTATGGGCGTTTTTGTTTCATTATGAAGCCGATGAGTGGCCTGCGCGGGACCTCCAGGTCGCTGAGTGGCCGCGCAGCTCAACAGGAACATTGATCAAGAGTAACATCAGTGACGATCAAGAGTAACATTCGCAAATAATTAACAGTAACATCAGTAAAGGATCAAGTGTAACACCAGCATGGCAAAGAGTATCAGGGTCCAAGAATAAGAGTAAAACTCACACCCGCCCAGAGTAGCAACAGCCGAGGAACATTGCACTGTTACCATGTGATTGATAAGTCACACTTTAACTGGTCAACTCCAGGCTCCTCCTCTTGCTGGTTTTCCTATTTCTAGTGGAATGAATGCCCTGACACAGGCGTGCAACATATTCCCTGCACACTGTTCAATTGTGCGAGTGTTTACACCCTACAGGGCACACCAGCCCTTTGGAAGTAGTCTTCTTCACCCTTGCGCACATGAGGAATAGACGGGTGGAAAGTTGATGCTCTTCTCCCTTTTGCCAGGTTCCCAAAGATCCTTTTAGCTCCTCTCCCCCCACCCCCCCCCCCCGGCCAAATGAAATGTTCTGCCCTCTGGTTGCACCAAACAAAAACTGCACAAAGCATCAATTTTGTATGGTGAAGATGCCCCAAGGTGGTTGGAGCCCCATAGAGAGAGCTTTACTCTGCATACATGGTATCTGCCCTGGGACCAAAGCTTAAGGTTCATTACCCAAAGTGGAAGAGCATTCAATTCCAAAGATCAAATTATGAACAAAGAAACTCAAGTGCCATTAATCTTCTTTTTGGTTTCTTCCTTGGCTAGAAGACATTCGCCACTAACTATTATCTTCAAAGTAGGGCGTTGACAAGGCATTCAGTAAGTGGTCAGGTTCAACAGGTCAGTTCGAAAGGCATTGGGCATCTTACCCGGCATCTATTCCCACAACATCCGGCTCCACAGCATCCTTTCCCACCTGCCCGCACGGCAGCACATCCGGGGCAGAGGACCTGTGGATAAAAATATTTAAGTTGAAGGATGAAGGTGTGAATGAAAAGCAGAGGTTTGACCGACACCACAAAGGGCAAAGTCCCTGGATTAGATATCATTTTGAGAGCTGGCCTCTCACGACCAAGCTGCAATATGGAAACTGTAGCAAGAAAGCAAGTAGGTTTTTTTGATCAGTGGGTGAACTAGGATGCAGAAGTTTGGCTCCAAATACTATTCAAGTTATAGGGGGGCCCATGCCTTTCGTACATACAGCGATATATGTACACAAGGCATGCATCCCTCAATTCCGCTGCAAAGACTTCAGTATCTCCACCGTGAATGTTCCAGTTTTTGTTTGAATAAGTACGCTTCCTGACCTGAGTGTCAGTTGTGGCTCAGTGGGTCGCACTCTCAAAGAAGCATAGCATAGACAGAAAATAGGAGCAGGAGTAGGCCATTCGGCCCCTCGAGCCTGCTCCGCCATTCAATGCGATCATGGCTGATCATCCAAATTCAGTACCCTGTCCCTGCCTTCTCCCCATATCCCTTGATCCCTTTAGCCTTAAGAAATGTATCCAACTCCTTCTTGAATATATTTAATGAATTGGCCTCTACTGCCTTCTGTGGTAGAGAATTCCACAGGTTCACCACTCTCTGGGTGAAGAAATTCCTCATTTCTGTCCTAAATGGCTTACCCCTTACCCTTAGACTATGACCCCTGGTTCTGGACTCCCTGACCATCGGGAACATCCTTCCTGCATCTAGTCTGTCCAGTCCTGTTAGAATTTTATAAGTTTCGATGAGATCCCCTCTCATTCTTCTAAACTCCAGCGAGTATAAGCCCAATCGACCCAATCTCTCCTCATACGTCATTCCTGCCATCCCAGGTATCAGCCTGGTGAATCTTCGCTGAACTCCTTCCATGGCAAGAACATCCTTCCTCAGATAAGGCGACCAAAACTGCACACAATGCTCAAGATGTGGTCTCACCAAGGCCCTGTACAACTGCAGCAAGACATCCTTGTTCTTGTACTCAAACCCTCTCGCTACGAAGGCCAACATACCATTTGCCTTCTTAACCGCCTGCTGCACCTACATGCTTACCTTCAGTGACTGGTGCACAAGGACACCCAGGTCTCATTGCACTTCCCCTTCTCCCAATCTATTGCCATTCAGATAATAATCTGCCTTCCTGTTTTTGCCACCAAAGTGGATAACCTCACATTTATCCACGTTATATTGCATCTGCCATGCTTCTGCCCAATCACCCAACCTGTCCAAATCATCCTGGAGTTTCTCGGCATCCTCCTCACAGCACACACGCCCACCCAGCTTTGTGTCGTCTGCAAATTTGGAGATATTACATCTAGTTCCCTTGTCTAGATCATTAATATATATTGTGAATAGCTGGGGTCTCACCTCTGAGTCAGAAGGTTGTGGGTTCAAAGTTCCCCTCCAGAGACCTGAGCACAAAAATCTAGGCTGACGCTCCAGCGCAGTACTGAGGGTGCGCTGCGGTGTCAGAGGCGCCGTCTTTCAGATGAGACGTTAAACCGAGGGCCCCGTCTGCTCTCTCAGGTGGACGTAAAAGATCCCACGGCCACTATTTCGAAGAAGAGCAGGGGAGTTCTCCCTGGTGTCCTGGGGCCAATATTTATCCCTCAATCAACATCGCTGAAATAGATTATCTGGCCATTGTCACATTGCTGTTTGTGGGAGCTTGCTGTGCGCAAATTGGTTGCCAGGTTTCCTACATTACAACAGTGACTACACTTCAAAAGTACTTCATTGGCTGTAAAGCGCTTCGGGATGTCCTGAGGTTGTGAAAGGCGCTAAATAAATGCAAGTCTTTTTTCTTTCAGAAAGCATGGACACCTTCTGACTCCTCCATGGGTCAGGCAGCGACTTGCGCTGCCAAGTGTGGTAATGAGCTGTCCTGAGGAGGGGAGGCCCCCAGAGTGGATCCCCACTTTCTGCTGGGTTGGCTGATCTATGCCAGCATAGCATTAGGGGCATTACAATTGGTCTCAGCGCCCCGAGGCTGGGGAAGAGAAACAACAACCAGGGCCCTACTCCTGATTCACCACCCATTGAGGGCAGGATCGGGCTCCGGTGTGCTGTCTTCCACGAGGCAAAGAAACATTAAAAAATAGGAGCAGGAGTCGGCCATTCGGCCCTTCGAGCCTACTCCGCCATTCAATATGATCATGGCTGATCCTCGATCTCAATCCCATATTCCCGCTCTCTCCCCATACCCCTTGATGCCTTTTGTGTCTAGAAATCTATCTATCCTTCTTAAATATATTCAGGGACTTGGCCTCCACAGCTTTCTGTGGTAGAGAATTCCACAGGTTCACCATCCTCTGAGTGAAGAAATTTCTCCTCATCTCAGTCCTAAATGTCCTACCCCGTATCCTGAGACTGTGACCCCTGGTTCTAGACCCCCCAGCCAGGGGAAACATCCACCCTGCATCCAGTCTGTCTAGCCCTGTCAGAATTTTATACGTTTCAATGAGATCCCCTCTCATTCTTCTAAACTCTGGTGAATACAGGCCTAGTCGACCCAATCTCTCCTCATACGACAGTCCTGCCATCCCAGGAATCAGTCTGGTGAACCTTCGCTGCACTCCCTCTATGGCAAGTATATCCTTTCTTAGGTAAGGAGACCAAAACTGCACCCAGTACTCCAGGGGTGGTCTCACCAAGGCCCTGTATAACTGTGGTAAGACATCCTTGCCCCTGGACTCAAATCCTCTTGCAATGGCACCAGAGGGCTGCCTCTGCCTCTGGGATGGGAGATAGCACCCTTAGGAGGCGAGGACAGAAATTTGGGAGGGGAACAAAACATGTGTTGATCCAAAAAGTGAAACACTGCGGATACTGGGAAATCTGAACCAAAACCAGAAAATGCCGGAAATACTCAGCAGGTCAGGCAGCGTCTGCGGAGAGAGAAACAGAGTTAGCGTTTCAGGTCGACGACCTTTCCATCAGAACTGGAAAAAGTTAGAGATGTAACAGGTTTTCTTACTACAGTTATACAGGGCCTTGGTGAGACCACACCTGGAGTACTGTGTGTAGTTTTGGTCTCCTTACCTAAGAAAGGATATACTTGCCATAGAGGGAGTGCAGCGAAGGTTCACCAGACTGATTCCTGGGATGGCAGGACTGTCGTATGAGGAGAGATTGGGTCGACTAGGCCTGTATTCACTAGAGTTTATAAGAATGAGAAGGGATCTCATGGAAACGTATAAAATTCTGACAGGGCTAGACAGACTGGATGCAGGGAGGATGTTTCCCCTGGCTCTGGGGGGGTCTAGAACGAGTGGTCACAGTCTCAGGATACGGGGTAGGACATTTAGGACTGAGATGAGGAGAAATTTCTTCACTCAGAGGGAGGTGAACCTGTGGAATTCTCTACCCCAGAGGGCTGTTCAGGCCAAGTCACTGAATATATTTAAGAAGGAGATAGATCGATTTCTAGACACAAAAGGCATCAATGGGTACGGGGAGAGAGCGGGAATATGGTATTGAGATAGAGGATCGGCCATGATCATATTGAATGGCGGAGCAGGCTCGAAGGGCCGAATGGCCGACTCCTGCTCCTATTTTTCTATGTTTCTATGTTTTAAGCAGGAGCAGAGGCAGGGAAGGTTGTGAACAGGCGTTAATCTCTGGGCAATTAGATCAGGAAATATCAGATAAATTCCATCAGTCCCTGCGGACTGAGGTTGGGAAGTGTGAAACAGGAAGGCAGATTATTATCTGAATGGCAATAGTTTGGGAGAAGGGGAAGTGCAACGAGACCTGGGCGTCCTTGTGCACCATTCGCTGAAGGTAAGCATGCAGGTGCAGCAGGCGGTTAAGAAGGCAAATGGTATGTTGGCCTTCGTAGCGAGAGGATTCGAGTACAGGAGCAAGGATGTCTTGCTGCAGTTGTACAGGGCCTTGGTGAGACCACACCTTGAGTATTGTGTGCAGTTTTGGTCGCCTTATCTGAGGAAGGACGTTTTTGCCATGGAGGGAGTGCAGCGAAGATTCACCAGACTAATACCTGGGATGGCAGGAATGACGTATGAGGAGAGATTGGGTCGATTGGGCTTGTATTCGCTGGAGTTTAGAAGAATGAGAAGGGATCTCATTGAAACTTATAAAATTCTAACAGGACTAGACAGACTGGATGCAGGAAGGATGTTCCCGATGGCGGGGGAGTCCAGAACCAGGGGTCACAGTCTAAGGATAAGGGGTAAGCCATTTAGGACAGAGATGAGGAGGAATTTCTTCACCCAGAGAGTGGTGAACCTGTGGAATTCTCTACCACAGAAGGCAGTTGAGGCCAATTCATTAAATATATTCAAGAAGGAGTTGGATATATTTCTTATGGCTAAAGGGATCAAGGGATATGGGGAGAAGGCAGGGACAGGGTACTGAATTTGGATGATCAGCCATGATCGCATTGAATGGCGGAGCAGGCTCGAGGGGCCGAATGGCCTACTCCTGCCGCTATCTCCTATGAAACAGAACACATGATTCTTGAATGCTGAGCTTTGCGCTATGATTGATACTGACTAATGCATGTTTCCACTGTGATACTGTCCTCTGCACTTTGCCCTCTTTAATGACTGGGTAGGATTTCACTGTGGTTAATCACTAACCCGTCTTTCCTAGTTACTAAGGCAGCTATGGCGCAACGTCGTTGCATTCCGTGCTAGGTAGCACCTGCTCAATCGTTCCAGTTAAGCAATAAACCTCATTTTGAACAAAAAAGTTAACATTTGCCATGATACCTGCTCTCGGACAACAAAAAAGGACACGCAGAATGAAATCAAAATAAAACTACCACTCAAAATTAAGTTATAATTTTTTTAAATGGGTATGTTGGATTGATTTACAGTCTGTCATGCCCTTTTGAAGTTGAGGTGACTCACAAATTGCTCTCGCTGTTTGTATCCCCCTCAATTAGCTTCCAGCCTGCAATTCATATCCGAATATCTGTTATTATTCTATATATAAACCACCAGAGCCCGTTGAATAGACTCCAGCCTCTAGCTCACTCCTGGGATCCTTTACTCTACATAAAATGTAAAGGCCTAGGAATTCATCTCGGGAGATGGCTGCAATGAAACGGAATATCGGGCGCTGTGTATAATGGGCGTCCAATCCGATACCGCCCGTGTCAGCTGTGACTCAGTGGGTAGCACACTCGCCTCTGAGTCAGAAGGTTGTGGGTTCGAGTCCCCACTCCAGGGACTTGAGCACATAAAGCTAGGCTGACACTCCCAGTGCAGTGCTGAGGGAGTGCCGCACCGTCGGAGGTGTCGTCTTTCGGATGAGATGTTAAACTGAGGCCCCGTCTGCTCTCTCGGGTGGACGTAAAAGATCCCACGGCACTATTTCGAAGAAGAGTAAGGGGAGTTATCCCCGGTGTCCTGGGGCCAATATTTATCCCTCAATCAACATAACAAAAACAGATTATCTGGTCATCATCACATTGCTGTTTGTGGGACCTTGCTGTGCGCAAATTGGCTGCTGCATTTCCCACATTACAGCAGTGACTACACTTCAAAAAGTACTTTATTGGCTGTAAAGCACTTTGAGACGTCCAGTGGTCGTGAAAGGCGCTATAGAAATGCGAGTATTTGTTTTTTTATGCGCCACTTGACATCTGTCTAGGCCAAAGTGTTTCTGCATTCACTCGGATGTTAAGTTTTCACTATTTCCACATTAAGTTCTAACACTTGGAATTACAATAGCAGATTGGGTAACATTAATTGTAGAGTTTCGGAAATTAATTTTCCCAGGAGAAAATTCTCTTCATGAGAATGTTCAATTGAAACATTCTAAACTCCCAGCGTACAACAGAATATCCAGTGTACCCATTCTAAATCCATTAACCACAATAATTAAAGACTCAACATCGAGTTCAACAATTCCAGACCATAACCTCTGCCCCTACCTTTTTTGTCCATTTTTTTTCTCTCTCTCACAGGGCAGCTGTCGATCATCCTGCCATCGCCATTTACACTTCATTTAGAGCCATCTTTTGTTTCTTAACTTGTCCCATCACCATCTCCCTTTGGTCTCTCAATCTCTCCCGCCTTCCAGCCTATCACAGACCTTCCCCTTTGTTCTTTCCTCCCCTCCCCCCCTTTCCCTGCCCCTACACTTGCTTAAAAACCTGTTCCATCTCCAGCTTTTTTCCAGTTCTGACGAAGGGTCGTCGACCTGAAACGTTAACTGTTTCTCTCTCCACAGATGCTGCCCGACCCGCTGAGCGTTCCCAGCAGTTTCTGTTTTTATTTCAGATTTCCAGCATCCGCAGTATTTTGCTTTTGAATTAAATAAGAGAATGTTTACAACCGCAGCGCTCTCAAACCGCCCCACGCAGCGATACAGTAAGAGATTATTCCCAGTTTAAACATTCTAAACTCACACAGCCCACGTCTTTTGGATGAGACGTTAAACCCCCCCCCCCCATCTGCCCTCTCGAGTGGAAGCAAAAGACGCCCACGGCACAACCCGAAGACGAGCGGGGGAGTTCGCCCCGGTGTCCTGGGCCGATATTTATCCCGCAACCACCATCACTAAAAACTAATTATCTGGTTGTTTATCTCCTTGCCGTTTGTGGTAGCTTGCTGTGCACCAATTGGCTGCCACATTTCCCTATGTTACAGCAGCGATTACAATTCATAGGTAATTAGTTGGCTGCGAAACGCTTCTGGGACATCCTGAGGTTGTGAAAGTCGCCAAAACAATTCAAGCTCTTTTCTTTCTTTGCAATCTAAACGTTCTAAATCCACACTAGAATGAGGCAATGGTCACAGTCTATCACCCCTAAAGCCACCCCATCAAATGGCGATATGGGGTTGTACACATTATAAACTTTCTGAACCCACATCACTCAGCAACAGAGTGAGAGAACATTCACGTGACTTAGAGCCCACACCACACAGAAATAGAGTTATCAGCACCCCCACCATGCCAGGTACAGTGCATAACATCACAACAGTGACTGCACTCCAAAACTTCGATCGTTCGTTCATTCCTTCGTTCGTTCTTTCCCACTTTCTTTCCCTTTCTTTCTTTCTTTCTTTCTTTCTTTCTTTCCCTCTTTCTTTCCCTCTTTCCTTCTTTCCCTCTTTCTTTCCCTCTTTCCCTCTTTCTTTCCCACTTTCTTTCCCTCTAATATGTACCACTGAATCACACCCTTTCACCAAATTAAAGTTGCTCATTTCTATTCCCTAGAGCAAATTATGGGATGAGCAGAATTCATTACAAAAACTCAATGGGGGAGAAATTCGGGATCGCCCCGTTTGGGGCGCAATTATCGGCCGGGCGCAAGGTTTAGCGCCTGGTGTTAATTATCGCCTCCGACTGCAAACTTGGCTTCTCTCGCCCCTGGAGGTGATTGGAGCGCTAAATCAGGCGCTGCACACCTCTCTTAAGGCGCTAACACCGAGGAGCGAGGCGCTACCTCAGAGCGCTGGCGAAGCTCATGTGATGTCAGTCAGCAATGGAGCACAGACACACTGGCGCTGGCCAGTTCTTAAAGGGGAGGGTCGATCTTGCTCTCCATCCACACCCTGCTCATTGCAGCCTTGAATCTCGGCCTGGAGAGACCTGTACATCAAATCTGCTGGAAAGAACAAGGGAGAGGCCCAGGGAAAGAGGGGCTTAGGGCAATAACAGGAGGCGCTAATCAACCGAATTTTTCCCCCCAATGGCTATAACTTATGAATAGACTCCTGACTCCTTGCCTATAGTCTCTGCAGTTCAGAAGAATGAGAGGTGATCTCATTGTAACATATAAAATTCTTAGAGGGTAGATGCTGAGAGGCTGTTTCCCCGGCTGGAGAGTCTAGAATCAGGGGTCATAGTCTCAGGATAAGAGGACGGCCAGTTGGGACTGAGATGAGGAGAAATTTCTTCACTCAGAGGGTGGTGAATCTTTGGAATTCTCTCCCCCAGAGGGCTGTGGAGGCTCAGTCGTTGAGTAGATTCAAGGCTGTGATCGATAGATTTTTGGTCACTAAGGGAATCAAGGGATATGGGGATCAGGCAGGAAAGTGGAGTTGAGGTAGACCAGCCACAATCTTATTGAATGGCGGAGCAGGCTCGAGGGGCCGAATGGCCAACTCCTGTTCCTAGTTCTCACGTTCTTATGTTAATGTTCCAGAACTATTCAGCGAGTCCCACCCACAGGTCTTCAAGATGTACTCTTAATATTCTAAACTAAGATGCAGAGGAATATTATTAGGTAACATACATGGGCGATATGGCAGGAAACTAAGATTCAACCAGAGCTTCCCCATTATACTTAAATTGGCCCCAATTTTAACTCCAGGCGGATTCCCCGCTCAGTCGGGTCTCAATGATGTCATCGGGCCGCAACATGCACATGTAAAGAAGGACCCTAATCTAATAGCAAAATACTGCAGACGCTGGAAATCTGAAATAACAACAGGAAACGCTGGAAATACTCAGCAGGCCCAGGCAGCATCCGTGGAGAGAGAAACAGAGTTAACGTTTCAGGTCTGGGACCCTTCATCAGAACTGGAAAAAGCTGGAGATGTAACAGATATTAAGCGGGTGCAGAGACAGGGGGGGCGGGGGGGAGGAAGGAATTGAAAGAACATCCTGTACTTTTGTAAGAGGCAGGAAAGATAAAATGTTGCAAATGGGAATGGCAAAATTCATACTGCATGAAAAATGGGGGCAGGGATAACCAAACACTAACTCTGCCCCCATTTTTCATGCAGTATGATTTTTGCCACTCCCCATTTGCAACATTTTATCTTTCCTGCCTCTTACTAAAGTACAGTATGTTCTTTCAATTCCTTCCTCCCCTCCTAACCCCACCCCCCTGTCTCTGCACCTGCTCAATATCTGTTACATCTCCAGCTTTTTCCAGTTCTGATGAAGGGTCCCAGACCTGAGACGTTAACTCTGTTTCTCTCTCCACGGATGCTGCCTGGGCCTGCTGAGTAGTTCCAGCTTTTTCTGTTGTTATTAAAGAAGGACTCTGTTGGCTCCGGGCGCCTGTCCTCGCTGCCTGCTCAGGCGAGCGGGTTAAAATCGCAGATGTTGCGATCGTGGCAGCTTTCGGACAGGTTAAGAGCCAGGGCGATTTTAACTGCCCGCCCGCCAGGTTTCTGCTGGGCGAGTAGAGTTAAAATCACCAGGAGTCACTTCTTCAAACTCATACAAATTAGGATGGCGAAGTAAGAAAAGTTTGTTATTTCGATAAAAAGCCATTTCAAATGGCGTAGCTGCCTCTCTTTCCCACAAGGGCAGCGTAGGTGGGATTGAGTGGACAATGGCTCCACATTCACACCCCCTTGTAGGCCGCACCCTCATTCTTTTGGGCAATGCACGGAATGGCAAAATACCAAAGGGGCCAACGTTGCCTTGTCAATCCAGCCAAACAAAAGGGAAGCGATAATGTCATTTCGTTTAACATTTTTTTAAAAACCTCCTCTGATGGGTTAAGATGCTGCCCGGTGTTGCATTAAGCTGCACAGTCTAGAAAGAAAGATCCTGCATTTATACAGCGCCTTTCACGACCACCGGATGTCCCAATGCGCTTTACAGCCAACAAAGTACTTTTTGAAGGTTTGTAATGTAGGAAACGCAGCAGCCAATTTGCGCACAGCACGCTCCCACAAACAGCAATGTGATAATGACCAGATAATCTGTTCTAGTGATGTTGATTGAGGGATAAATATTAGCCGCAGGGAGACCTTCCCTGCTCTTCTTTGAAATAGTACAATGGGATCCTTTATGTCCACCTGAGAGAGCAGACGGGGCCTCAGTTTAACATCTCATCCGAAAGACAGAACCTCAGACAGTGCGGCACTCCCTCAGCACTGCACTGGGAGTGTCAGCCTAGATTTTGTGCTCGAGTCTCGGGAGTGGGACTTGAACCCACAACTGTCCGACTCAGAGGCGAGGGTGCTACCAACTGAGCCATGGCTGACACTTAGAAGGTTTCTGGCTTGAAGCCTGGTCTCTGCTGAGTTAGCTGGCCTCAGCCCAGGGAGCAGTTGGGGGGGGGGGCGGTGCCATGATTATCCTCAGCACCCCTGGGTTAGGGAGTGGGGGACACACACACAATATTCCTGCTCCTGATCCCGACTCAGTGATACCCATTTGAGAGCGAGCGTGGGGGGGGTGGGGGGGGGGGGGGCAGGGATGGACGCAGCTCCGAACAGCCTACAGATGAATGACCTGCCGACACTCACCAGCCGACAATGGCCACTCAGGTCCTGGAGGGCGGCCAACGCCCGCTGAAGCGTACCCCACACTTTCAATAAACGGGAGCGTGGGGCGGAGGAGATCAGGGAATGAAAAGGAAGGAGAAAGTTCACTTACAAAAAGTCCTCCCCCGACAATTCCTCCCATCAACCAAACTTGTAGAGTAATATGATCGGTCCATTCCGTCTCTGCGTTTGGGAAAATAAGGAGGAGGTTGGCCGAAATACATATAAATGCCAGCGGTATCAGCAAGAGGCCGATGCCCCGGGCACAGCTCCCCGTGCACATCGTCCGTCAGTTTGGGCCGACCAAGATCTCCACCAGAACTGGAAAGCACCGTGCCTTCCTTGATATCGGAACAGACTCTGACCAGGCTTCAGGGGGCTGGTACCGCTTGGTTCTGCGCAGTCGTCTGTGTTTACTCTCTGATAAGGGAGCCTAATTGCTTCATCGTACAAACAACGCGAAATACCAACCCAAAGAGATAACCATGGAGTGGAGATAGAAAAGAAAACTGGCTCCCGGCTGAAGAGTCAAAAGGACACATAACGCATGTGTGGTTGACCCATCCAACCCCTTGGAAAATTACAACAACAACAACTTGTATTTATATAGCGTAGTAAGACATCCCAAGGCGCTGCACAGGAGTATTATAAGACAAAAAAAATGTTGACACCGAGCCACGCAAGGAGAAATTAGGGCAGGTGACCAAAAGCTTGGTCAAAGAGGTAGGTTTTAAGGAGCGTCTTGAAGGAGGAGAGAGAGGTAGCGAGGCGGAGAGGTTTAGACAGGGAATTCCAGAGCTTAGGGCCCAGGCAACAGAAGGCACGGCCACCAATGGTGGAGCGATTATAATCAGGGATGCTCAAGAGGGCAGAATTAGAGGAGCGCAGATATCTGGTGGGGGGAGGGGGTGGTGGAGGAGGTTACAGAGATAGGGAGGGGGCGAGGCCATGAAACTGAGATGAGGAGAAACTTCTTCACTCAGAGGGTAGTAAATCTATGGAATTTGCTACCCCAGAGAGCTGTGGAAGCTGCGACATTAAATAAATTTAAAACAGAGATAGACAGTTTCCTAGCAGATAAGGGAATTAGGGGTTACGGGGAGCGGGCAGGGAAGTGGACGTGAGTCTAGATTCGGATCAGCCATGATCCTATTGAATGGCGGAGCAGGCCCGAGGGGCCGTATGGCCTACTCCTGCTCCTACTTCTTATGTTCTTATGAAGTGATTTGACCACAAGGATGAGAATTTTGAAATCGAGGCGTTGCTTAACAGGGAGCCAATATCTAAATGGGGTCAAGGAGCAGAGGGATCTGGGGGTACTGATACACAGATCACTAAAAGTAGTGATGCAGGGTAATAAGAACATAAAAAAAAGCAAACAAAGCACTGGGGTTCATTTCTAGAGGGATAGAATTGAAAAGCAGAGAAGTTATGTTCAACTTGTATCGAACTGTGGTTAGACAACACTTGGAGCACGGTGCACAGTTCTGGTCTCCATATTACGAAAAGGATATAGAGGCACTGGAGAAGGTGCAAAAAAGATTTACAAGGATGATACCAGAACTGAGAGGTTAGAACTATCAGGAAAAAGACTGAACAGGCTGGGGCTCTTTTCTCTAGAAGAGAAGGCTGAGGGCATGACCTAATAGAGGTCTTTAAGATTATGAAGGGGTTCGATAGGGTAGACGTAGAGAAGATGTTTCCACTTGGGAGGGAGTCCAAACTAGGGGACGTAAATATAAGATAGTCACTAACAACTCAAACGGCCATATCAGATCAGGAAATGGTCCCGGGTAAAAATAAATTCTCTGACGGCAGCTCCAGAACAGATAGAGAACTGTATTTCGATGCAAATAAAGTGCTTCTATGGTAATAAACCTGCACGTAGATTTGCTTTGTTATCTTAAAAATGTGTTTTATGATGCCTTATCACAGTTGTGACTGAAGTGCATGTGCAACTCTGCAGTTTGGTGAAGTAACGAGATGAGGAGCCACGGTAAGTAGCGCGGATGGGAGCAGGAAGCTTGCAAAGGGACATTGACAGATTAAGTGAGTGGGCAAAACGATGGCAGATGGCGCTCAATGTGGGCAAGTGTGAGGCCATCCACTTTGGACCCAAGGAAGATAAATCGGAGTACTTTCTAAATGGTGAATCACGGCGGAGGAGCAAAGAGATTCGGGAGCTCAAGTGCACAAATCGTTTCAAGGTCCCAAAAAGCAATCAAAAAAGCTGTGTTTTGATGTCGGCCTTTACCTCAAGGGGGCAGGAATACAAAGATGATGAAGTGATGCTTCAGTTGGACAGAGCCTTGGTCAGACCCCCGTCCGGATTAACTGCGTTCAGTCCTGGGCACCCCACCTCAGGAAGGATACACTGGCCTTGGAGGGGGTGCAGCGCAGATTCACCAGAATAACACCGCGGCTTACAGGGTTAAATTGTGAGGACAGGTTGCATAAACTTGGAAATAACAACAGAAAATGCCGGAAAAACTCAGCAGGCCAGGCAACATCCGTGGAGAGAAATTAGAGTCGACGTTTCGGGTCAAAACCCTTTATCAAGACTAAAGAGGCACAGAGAATGAAATAGATTAAGAGGCCAGGCTGGGAGAGAACAAAAGAGAAGTGAAAGAGACATTAAGAGGTATTCAAAATGAGACGAGATGGTGATCGGACTAGTGGAGACAAAAGACAGCTCAGATTAGGTGTGAAGTGTACTGGCAGGATGGGAGACAGCTGCCATGTGGGAGAGAGAAAAAAAGGAAAGGGCGGGGGAGGGGGAAACTAAAACAAAGGGGTGGATAAAACATATAAGTAAAAATGTAATAGGGGCCGAGGTTATGATCTGAAATTGTTGAACTCGATATTGAGTCCGGAAGGCTGTAAAGTGCCTAATCGGAAGATGAGATGCTGTTCCTCGAGTTTATGTTGAGCTTCCGTGGAACAATACAAGAGGCCAAAGACAGTGAGGTCCGAGTGGGAATGGAGCGGTGAATTAAAATGACAGGCGACCGGAAGCTCGGGGTCACCCTTACGGACTGAACGGAGGTGTTCCGCAAAGCGGTCACCCAATCTGCGTTTGGTCTCCCCAATGTAGAGGAGACCACATCGTGAGCAGCGAATACTAGATTGCAAGAAGTACAAGTAAATCGCTGTTTCACCTGGAAGGGGTGTTTGGGGCCCTGGACAGTGGGAAGGGGGGAGGTATAAGGGCAGGTGTTACATCTCCTGCGCTTGCACGGGAAGGTGCCGGGCGAAGGGGAAGGGGTGCTGGGCGTAATAGAGGAGTGGACTCGGGTGTCTCGGAGGGAGCGGTCCCTACGGAATGCTGAAAGGGGAGGGGAAGATGCATTTGGTGGTGGGATCACTTTGGAGGTGGCGGAAATGGCGGAGGATGATCCGTTGAATGTGGAGGCTGGTGGGGTGAAAGGTGAGGACAAGGGGAACCCTATCGTGGTTCCGGGAGGGAGGGGCAGGGGTGAGGGCAGAAGTGCGGGAGATAGAACGGACACGGTCGAGGGCCATGTCAACCACGGTAGAGGGGAATCCTCAGTTGAGGAAAAAGGAAGACATGTCTGAAGCACTGGTGTGGAAGGTGGCATCGTCGGAGCAGATGCGGCGGAGACGGAGAAACTGGGAGAATGGAATAGAGTCCTTACAGGAGGCGGGGTGGGAGGAAGTGTAGTCCAGGTAGCTGTGGGAGTCAGTGGGCTTGTAGTGAATATTGGTTAATAACCTATCCCCAGAGATGGAGACGGAGAAGTCGAGGAAGGGAAGGGAAGAGTCAGAGATGGACCATGCGAAGTTGAGGGAAGGGTGGAAATTGGAGGCAAAGTGAATGAAATTGTCTAGTTCAGGGCGAGAACAGGAAACGGCACCGATACAATCATCAATGTATTGGAAAAAGAGGTGAGGGAGGGGACCTGAGTAGGACTGGAACAAAGAATGTTCCACATATCCCACGAAAAGGCAGGCATAGCTAGGACCCATGTGGGTACCCATGGCAACACCTTTGATTTGGAGGAAATGAGTGGAGTTAAAGGAGAAGTTGTTCAATGTGAGAACAAGTTCAGCCAGGCGGAGGAGGGTGGTGGTGGATGGGGACTGGTCGGGCCTCTGTTCAAGGAAGAAGCGGAGTGCCCTCAGGCCATCCGGGTGGGGGATGGAGGTGTAGAGGGATTGTACGTCCATGGTGAAAAGGAGGCGGTTGGGGCCAGGAAACTGGAAACTGTTAAAGTGGCGGAGGGCGTCCGAAGAGTCGCGGATGTCGGTGGGAAGAGACTGGACAAGGGGAGAAAAAATAGAGTCGAGATAGGAAGAGATAAGTTCCGTGGGGCAAGAACAGGCTGAAACGATGGGTCTAGCAGGGCAGTCCTGTTTGTGGATCTTGGGAAGGAGGTAGAAGCGGGCTGTGCGGGGTTGGGGAACTATGAGTTTGGTGGCCGTGGAGGAAAGATCTCCAGAGGAGATGAGGTCAGTGACAGTCTTGGAAACGGTAGTTTGATGTTCGGCAGTGGGGTCATGGTCCAGGTGGAGGTAGGAGGATGTGTCCGAGAGTTGGCGTTCAGCTTTCGCTAGGCAGAGGTCAGTTCGCCAAACAACAACGGCACCACCCTTGTCAGCGGGTTTAATGACAATGTCAGGGTTGGATCTAAGAGAATGGAGTGCTGCAAGTTCAGAGGGAGGTAGGTTGGAGTGAGTGAGGGGAGCAGAGAAATGGAGACGGCCGATGTCACGGCAGCAGTTAGCGATGAAAAGATCTAGAGAGGGTAAGAGGCCAGGGGGAGGGGTCCAGGTAGAACAGGAATTCTGAAAAGGGTCAGTCGTGCGGGGGGAAGACTCCTGGCCAGAGAAGTGGGCACGGAGATGAAGGCGGCGGAAAAAGAGCTCAACATCGTGCCGAGCTTGAAATTCATTGATTCATTCCCACTCGGACCTCACCATCCTTGGCCTCTTGTATTGTTCCACGGAAGCTCAACGTAAACTCGAGGAACAGCACCTCATCTTCCGATTAGGCACTTTACAGCCTTCCGGACTCAATATCGAGTTCAACAATTTCAGATCATAACCTCGGCCCCTATTACATTTTTACTTATATGTTTTATCCACACCTTTGTTTTGGTTTTTCCCTCCCCCCCCCCCCCTTTCCTTTTTATCCCCTCTCCCACATGGCAGCTGTCTCCCATTCAGCCAGCGCATTTCAATTTCAATTTCAATTTTATTTGTCACATAACCAAATACAACAAGTGAAATCCAGTCAGTGAAATGCTTTTTTCTTAACGAGCCGAGCGCACCAAGCAGCAAAGGACACTTAGCTGCCTGGTACGCACGGAGCCCACAAGGACGGCAGCCATTTTCATCGGCGCCAACACAATAGGGTCTGCTCTCGCCTCGCTCCGCCTTTCCCGCACTCCTGTCCGACAATCTTCAGACGCCGTGGTACGGACATCATCTACTGGGCCGACAGCTACTCTTTAATGTCCTCTCCATGGCGCTGGTGACTCTAGTAGCTTGCGTGTCTCCTCCACACACCTGGCCTGCACATTACCCCTGGCTGTCCCACTTGACGCCCTGGTAACCGGGTTCCCTCTCCGGCTCTCGCTCTTTTTAAACTGTTCTCCTCTCCGGCTCTCGCTCTTTTTAAACTGTTCTCCTCTCCGGCTCTCGCTCTTTTTAAATTTCACACCTAATCTAGAGCTGTCTTTTGTCTCCACTAGTCCTATCACCATCTCGTCTCGTTTTGAATACCTCTTAATGTCTCTTCTTCTCTTTTGTTCTCTCCCAGCCTGGCCTCTTAATCTATTTCATTCCCTGTGCCTCTTTAGTCTTGATAAAGGGTTTTGACCCGAAACGTCGACTCTAATTTCTCTCCACGGATGTTGCCTGGCCTGCTGAGTTTTTCCAGCATTTTCTGTTGTTTTTTCGGATTTCCAGCATCTGCAGTATTTTGCTATTGCATAAACTTGGCTTGTATTGCCTTGAGTATAGAAGATTGAGGGGTGATCTGTTCGAGGTGTTTAAGATGTTAAAAGGATTCGATAGGGTAGATACAGAGAGACTAATTCCTCTGGTGGGGGAAGCAAGAACATGGGGACATAATCTTAAAATTACAGCGAGGTCATTTAGGAACAAAGTCAGGAAGCATTTTTTCACACATAGGATAGTGGGAACCTGGAATTTTCTCCCCCGAAAGGCTGTGGATGCTGGGATAATTGAAGCTTTCAAGACTGAGATTGATAAGATTTGTGTTGGTTACGGGAGCCAAGCTAAGGCAGGTAGAGGGTTGAGGTACGGATCATCCAGGATCTAATTGAATGATGGAACAGGCTCGGGGTCGGGGGGGGGGGTGGGGGGCGCGGGGGGCTGAATGGCCTGCACCTGTTCCTATAGGGCTAGAAATTCATTCTAGCCCAGGAATGGGCAGTATCATTAGAAAAGTTGGAGAATTAGTGCCAGGCGCTAATGCTTTAGACTGCACGTAAAATTCATTCTCACTGCTCAAAGAAATGATTGGCGCACTAATTCAAGTCTTTAAGCCCAAGCTCATTGGCGTTACACTCAAAGGGTGGACCAATATCAGGTGCAGTCTAATCGCAAGCCATGATTGCCACAGGCTTTTTGCTAGTTCTTAAAGGGGAGGTTCATTGATGCTGCAGAGCCTCATTCTCAGCATTGCTGGCTGTGCAGCTGCCTCAGCAAGGAGAAGCACAAGGAGATGTAGCCGGAGGACTGAAGCAGCTGTACTCATGGCAGATCCATGCAGGGAGAGAGCCCACAGATTCAGCGATCAAGCATTGGAGGCTTTGGTGTTCACTGTGGCGAGATGGAGGGCGGTGCTCTACCCGGTAAGTGGCAGGAGGCCCTCGCCGCAAGTCTTCCGAACCATGTGGAGGGAGGTAGCGCAGCAGGTCTTGGGCAGCACTGTAGTCCTCAGGACACACAAATAGTGCAGGAAGAAATTTAATGCCCTTACTCGGGTGGTCAGGGTGAATGAATGCTTCAACAAATGCTACATACCACCATCTGAACCACAATCTTCACACACTGCCCAAAGCACCACACCCCCAGCACTCACCCACCAACAATCTCTACCTACCAACACTCACACCCACACCTCACACCTTGCACACAATGGCAGCTATTCAACTATGGCAGGCACATGACCCAAACACATTGCTCCACATTCACTCACACACTTTCCTTTCTCTTGCAGGCCAGATGGCTCATAACAGGAGGGAGCAGGAGCGCACAGGCGGGGGACAAGCTGACACCCAACCACTGTCTTCGCTGGAGAATAGAGTGCTGCAGATTATTGGGCACCAGGTGGTGGGCGACGTGGCCACCGGCGACGTTGACCCCCTTGGGGCAGCAACGGTATGTTCATCCCTACTCCTTCTTCTCACATCCCACTTCCCCCTCACCCCACAAGCCTTTCACACTTTCCAACTAATCGTGTTGTATGCATGCATTTCTCCCTTCTTGCCCCCCTCCCCTCACCTTAACCTGACTCTTGTGCCTTTATGATTTCAGATAATCAGCAGCCTGTCCCTGAGGGCACCGTTGAGTGCGAGGCGGGAAAAGGAGGAGGAGGAAGAACACACCGCGTCACTTCATGTCTCACCTGCAGGCACCAGCTCAGATACTGGCACTACGTGTTCTTTAGAGGCGAGTATAGTAGCAGGATCTGCACAGGGTGAGGCACCAGGGACAAGTGGGCTGCAGAAAGGCATGGGGGAAAGGGTAGCTCGGGGTCAGCTCCCCGGAGGGCGAGTTCGCGTGTGCGTTCTGCTGCGCAGGACTCAGATGAGGACCTGAATGGGGAGGCATTTAGAAGAAGGGTGATGGGCATGCACACGGAGATGATAGCTGCAATGGCAAGGGTGCCCGAGAGCCTCTCGGAAATGATAGGGAGCGTGGAGGAGTCCACCTCCAACATTGCACAGGGCTCTGCGCACACCATGGAGCCCATCATTTCCAGTCTGCAAAGGATGGTCGACTCCCAAAGAGACCGCGGCGACCTGATGCCGCGTGTGATGGGCAATCTGGCAGCTTCCATTGCAGCACAAGCGGAACATATGAATTAGGAGCAGGAGTAGGCCACTCGGCCCTTCGAGCCTGCTCCGCCATTCAATAAGATCATGGCTGATCTGATTACTCCACATTCCCGCCTACCCCCGATAACCTTTCACCCCCTTGCTCACCAAGAATCTATCTACCTCTGCCTTAAAACTATTCAAAGACTCTGCTTCCACCGCCCTCTGAGGAAGAGAGTTCCAAAGACTCACGACCCTCTGTGAGAAAAAAATTTCTCCTCATCTCTGTCTTAAATGGGCGACCCCTTATTTTTAAACAGTGACCCCTAGTTCTAGATTCTCCCACAAGAGGAAACATCCTCTCCACATCCACCCTGTCCAGACCCCTCAGGGTCGTATATGTTTCAATCAAGTCACCTCTTACTCTTCTAAACTCCAGCGGATACAAGCCTAGCCTGTCCAACCTTTCCTCATAAGACAACCCGCCCATTCCAGGTATTAGTCCAGTAAACCTTCTCTGAACTGCTTCCAACGCATTTACATCCTTCCTTAAATAAGGAGACCAATACACAGACTGTGCACAGTACTCCCGATGTGGTCGCACCAATGCCCTGTACAACTGAAGCATAACCTCCCTACTTTTGTATTCAATTCCCCTCGCAATAAACAATAACATTCTATTAGCTTTCCTAATTACTTGCTGTACCTGCATACTAACCTTTTGCGATTCACGCACTAGGACACCCAGATCCCTCTGCATCTCAGAGCTCTGCAATCTCTCACCATTTAGATAATATGCTTCTTTTTTATTCTTCCTGCCTAAATGGACAACTTCACATTTTCCCACATTATACTCCATTTGCCAGATCTTTGCCCACTCACTTAACCTATCTATATCCCTTTGTAGCCTCCTTATGTCCTCTTCACAATTTATTTTCCTACCTATCTTTGTGTCATCAGCAAATTTATCAACCGTACCTTCGGTCCCTTCATCCAAGTCATTTATATAAATGGTAAAAAGTTGAGGCCCCAGCACTGATCCCTGTGGCACACCACTCGTTACATCTTGCCAATCAGAAAATGATCCATTTATGCCTACTCTCTGTTTCCTGTTAGCTAGCCAATCTTCTATCCATGCCAATATGTTACCCCCTACACCATGAGCTTTTAGTTTCCGCAATAACCTTTGATGTGGCACCTTATCAAATGCCTTCTGGAAATCTAAGTACAGTACATCCACTGGTTCCCCTTTATCCACAGCACATGTTACTTCCTCAAAGAACTCCAATAAATTGGTTAAACATGATTTCCCTTGCACAAAGCCATGTTGACTCTGCCTGATTACTTTGAACTTTTCCAAGTGCCCTGCTATAACATCTTTAATAATAGCTTCTAACATCTTCCCTATGACCGATATTAAGCTAACTGGCCTGTAGTTTCCTGCTTTCTGTCACCCTCCCTTTTTGAATAAAGGAGTTACATTCGCTATTTTCCAATCTAATGGAACCTTCCCCGAATCTAGGGAATTTTGGATAATTAAAACCAACGCATCAACTATCTCACTAGCCACTTCTTTTAAGGCCCTAGGATGAAGTCCATCAGGACCTGGGGACTTGTCAGCCCGCAGCTCCAACAATTTGCTCAGTACCACTTCCCTGGTGATTATAATTTTCATGAGTTCCTCCCTCCCTTCCATTTCCTGATTTACAGCTATTTCTGGGATGTTACTTGTATCCTCTATAGTGAAGACCGATGAAAAATAGCTGTTCAATTCAACTGCCATCTCCTTATTTTCCATTATTAATTCCCCAGACTCACTTTTTATAGGACCAACGCTCACTTTGTTAACTCTTTTCTTTTTAAAATATCTATAGAAACCCTTACTAACTGTTTTTATATTTCTAGCTAGCTTTCTCTCGCACTCTAATTTTTCTCTCCTTATTAATCTTTTAGTCATTCTTTGCTGTTTTTTATATTCTGTCCAATCTTCTGACCTGTCACCCATCTTTGCGCAATTATATACTTTTTCTTTAAGTTTGATACTGGCCCAGAAATTCGGCTCTCCCCGGGTGAGTACGCACGGGGTACTCACCCGTAGGCCGAATGGAAGTGCGGGTTTTCTGCCTGCACTGCGCATGCGCGGGAAACCGGCGCTTCCGATCCTCTGAACGAAGGGGTTCAGAGGTCGAACGCACCGCGCAGGAGAGGCTGCGCGTGCGCTTTGAACTTAGTTTTTTTTTGCAGGTTTTCCCGGGATCGTAAGCCTGCTTTTTACAAGGTAAGTGGTCAATTAATTAAAATTAAAACATTTTTCCACAGGTTTATTATTTTTAAATACTTTAAAGCAAGGTAAGTTTATTTTTAGCCCCGTTAGAATATAAAATTATTTTTTTCAAAAATTTAAATTATTGTTTAAAATAGTTATTTAATGTAATTTATAGTTTATTTAAAAAGTGTGATTTTTAAAAAATGTATTTGAAGGTTTACTGCTATTTTGGGGCCGTAGTATTTATAAGTTTTCACAGGTCTTCCTGTCAATCTTATGAATGGGCTTTTCCCTCCTCCGATTGGCTGCCCATGGCTCACGTGATCCCAGGGGATGCATCGCACTAACTACGCCCCTGGGACACGCAAGCACAGTGCGCCGGCAGCTGGGCCAAGCCCCGGAGCGGAATTCCACGGGGCCCTACAGCTCAACTGCCGGCGCGCAAGGTAAGTGCAGGTCGGGGGCTTACACCCGCTTTTAGTTAACCACAGATGGTGGGTCCTCCCCTTGGAATTTTTCTTTCTTGTTGGAAGCGATGCAACGTCTTAGTATTATAATGCAGTCAATGCTCGGTGGCATCCAATCTCAGACTGCTCTCAAGCAGTCTCAGTTTGATGCCACGCAAGCTCTGACTGCTGCCATCGTGGCTGGGTCTACCACTGTTGGCCGGGGCTTTCACGGTGTCGCAGGAGCCCAGCAATCTGTGCTCCAACAGATTGCTAGTGATGCTGAGGCGCTGCCCCGGGAGAGTAGCAGTAGGTCAGTGGAGCAAGAAGCTGCTGTCCTCTCCCAGGATGACAGCATTCCTGCTCCCACCACTGCCACTCCGCCATTGCCCTTGTCACTGCATGACATCCAGCCAACCCAAACTGCTGCCGCTCATGCTGAGGTGGTGCAGTCTACAGCCAGGCCTTCCAGGCCCACAGCTCATCGAGGGCGTCTTGCAAGGCCATCTGAAGTCTCCCGCACAGACACTCAGCAGCCTTCCACCAGCCCTGCTGCAGCCACAGGCCCAACACTTCATAGGAGGACTAGAGTAGGCAAAGGCACTTTAACGAGAGGCACTAAGGGATTGCATAAGGGTGAATAGTTAATATTTTTGTTGTAAATATGTTTTCACTGATCGTTGATAAATGTATTAATTCAGTTTGGATTCTTTTGTGGTGTGTCTCATTTCGGCTTTGCGCTGTGATATGGCCTACGACAGGGATGGAATGATGGGGATGTGTTGAGCAACGGAGATCTGGGGACCGCAGTCTGATGAGGCAGTCATGGACCGCCCTTCCGGAAGGCCGATTGAGTGGCTGCCTCCTCCCTTACTCCTGTTCCTCGTCCTCCTCATCTTCCTCTTCCACCTCATCCTCCTCCTCTCCCTCTTCCTCCTCCTGAGGTGGTCCCGCAATCCCTGCTGGCAAGGGCTGGGCCCTCATGATGGCCAAGTTGTGGCGCATGCAGCAGACCACCACGAAATGGGACACCCGCTCAGCCGAGTACTGGAGGGATCTTCCCAAGCGGTCAAGGCAGTAGAACCGTTGCTTCATCAGGCCGATGATGTTCCTGGTGGCAGGATGGCTCTCATGATATGAGTGCTGGGCAGGAGTGCTGGGGTTGCGGAGGGGAGTCATGAGCCAGATGGAGAGCGGACAGCCCTCGTCTCCGAGCAGCCAGCCGCGAGCTTGACGTGGTGGCTGGACGGGTGCTGGCTCACCGATCTGGTGCAGGATGATGGCTTTGTGGCTGCTGCCAGGATAACGGGCATCCACATTGAGGATTCGCTGTCTGTGGTCGCACACCAACTGCGCATTAAGTGAGTGGTAGCATTTGCGGTTATAGAAGACCTCAGGATTGTTATGCGGTGCCCGTAAAGCGACATGGGTGCAGTCAATGGCGCCCTGCACCATGGAGAATGCCGCTATCCTAGCAAAGCCACATGCACGCTCGTCCTGCTTCTCTCTGGCGATGGGGAAGGGAATGTAGTCCCTTCTCTTACTGTAGAGAGCCTCTGTGACCTCCCGGATGCAGCGATGGACGGCGAACTGCGAGATGTTAGCTATGTCTACTGTTGCAGACTGGAAGGATCCCTGGCGAAGAAATTGAGGGCAACGGTGACCTTGACTGCTACTGTGAGAGCCGTGGTTGCCCTTGTCTGAGGCTCGAGGTCTGGTTGCAGGAGGTGGCAGAGTTCTGTGACCACCTCCTTGCTGAAGCGAGCCTGCTAACACACTGCTTCTCACTTAATTGGAGGTAGGAGAAGTGCTCTCGGAATACCCTCAGAGGGTAAGGCCTCTTGTTGAGAGCCCTGATGGCCCTTCTCCTCCCTCTGGGCACATGCTCCAGTCTTTCTCGCTGCCTCTGCCGTAGATCCTGGAGGGAAAGGTCGACAGCCAGGACCCCATTAATGTAACCAAGTGTAGTAGTTTGACTTTTTAAAATAAATGTAGCTACTTTTTAGTTGCCACAAGACTCCTCATACAAAATAATCTTGAAATTACTGAATTAAACTGTTGCACTATGTGAAACTGACAAGAAACCACTGAAACTCCACTAACCTGACAGCTGCAAGTCATTACTCATGATCCCTTTAAATAACATCCCTGGAGCCAGCTTCCCAGTGCTTCACACCAGTTCGCCCTGCCAATGTTTACTCCAGGCGCTAAGGTAGGTGGCGACAATCAATTTCGCTGATCAGGCGCTCAGTGAGCGTTGCACACTCACAGGTCACGATCCACCTGGTGTTGAGGCTCCCGGTGATAACTGTTAGCAGCGGTGCTGCGGGGGGGGGGGGTGCGGGATTTGGCGCGTGCCATTAGATTCGCCTCACCCCGGCAATAATGCTCTAGTGCCCCATTAGCTCCATCTGCTGGCGCTAACAACCCTGCCTCCGATCTATCTTTTCTTTCCAGTTTTGAAGAAGGGTTCGACCCGAAAAGTCAACTCAAATTTCTCTCCATGGATGTTGCCTGACCTGCTGAGTTTTTCCAGCATTTTCTGTTGTTATTTCCTCTCAGCATCTACCCTGTCAAGCCCCCTCAGAATCTTACATGTTTCAATAAGATCAGCTCCTGCTCCTATCTTTGGTTTCTATGTTGCCAGCATTTTCTGTTGTTATTTCGGATTTCCAACATCCACAGTATTTTGCTATCGTACTAGTGTTTGGTTCACTGCCACACCTCTTCTAGGAATGCCTGCCTTGAAGAAGTTCTGCTCTTCTCTTCGACGGGATCTCCGTTTGGCTCTTCAACCTTGTTCATCTTCATTACTTTCAGTCTCCCTTCTCGTGTTTGATCAGGTATCTGCCAAGACTCGGTTTCACAGCCACATCATTTTCCTCAGCAACTGTCTCCGGTTACCTTTTATTGTCTCTTTTTTACTTCTTTTGTTTCTTTTATTCTTTTGTCCGATCGCAGCCCTGCCTCCGATCTATCTTTTCTTTCCAGTTTTGAAGAAGGGTTCGACCCGATACGTCAACTCAAATTTCTCTCCACGGATGTTGCCTGACCTGCTGAGTTTTTCCAGCAATTTTCTGCTGTTGGTGACAACAGTGCTGCAGAGCTGGGCAGGGATGGGGATTTGGGATGGGGATGGTAGGTAGGCCGCGTTGCCAGGGGTGATTTCTTCATCTTCCTCTTGTGGTGGTCGCGTTGTTGATGACGCGAAGTGGGGAGGGGGGTGGGCCGCTTTGTCGCGCTGTTGATGACGCGCGGCAATGGCGGGCTCGGCGCGGCTGCTGGATGGCGTTTGCCGGCTGCTGAGGCTGGGAGAGGCTGAGGTCGGCACCGGGCCTGGACCCGACCGCCAGCAGCTCGCCGACATCGTCCAACACTTGAGGAGCCGGCGGCTGCTGCACGGAGAGGTGAGGTTGGGGGGAGGAGAGGAGCGAGAGACAGGAGAGCCGCCATCTTAAATCCCCCCTCTCGACCCCCCTCCCCCCATCATAACCCCCTCCCCTCCCCCCCCCCTCTCCACCCCCCTCTCGAACCCCCCCTCCCCCTCTCCACCCCCCCCCCTCTCGAACCCCCCCTCCCTCTCGAACCCCCCCTCCCCCCCCATCTCGAACCCCCCCTCCCCCCCCCCATCTCGAACCCCCCCTCCCCCCCCCATCTCGAACCCCCCCTCCCCCCCCCCATCTCGAACCCTCCCTCCCCCCCCATCTCGAACCCTCCCCACCCCCTGCCATCTGGAACCAGTCCCTCCCCCACCCAACCCAGTCCCACTCACCTGAGGAGTATCGGTGGTTAGGGTAGGGTGGTGGGGTATTCGAGCGAGTTGGTGAATTGGATTGGAGGGGTGAGGCATCGGAGGTGTGTATGTGGGTGGAGATATTGATGGATGCTGACATCCTTGGCACAAATACCCTCGCCACAGTCAAAGCTTTGTTGTCAAAAACATTTCCGAATTGCATTGAATAGCGCAGTGAGTGGGGTTTGATATTTGTTAAACTGTAACAGACTGGGACCAGTACAATGGAAGAATCCTAGTGGCTGCACTGACGGTAAAGGGGGCTCAACACACAGGCACAGAAACCCATGATTGAAGTCGAGAAGTACTTGAAGTGATGGTTGTAACCGGGTCAGTCAAGGAGTCACTTGGAGCCCTCTGATTCTTTTGCGTTCACTTTTTTTTTAGAATTTGTCAGATCTTGGAGCATTGATTGGCATCAGCAACTCCAGACTCGCTTCTGCCAAAGCCAGGTAAGGGCCACGAACCATTGTTCTCTGTGTGTTTGTGGGTAAGCTGATGCAACCACAGCTGCTCTCACTGATGGGAATAGCTGTTCGATGCTGTGATGTTTCTGTTTTACTTAAGAAATAGGAGCAGGAGTAGGCCCTTCGAGCCTGCTCCGCCATTCAGTGAGATTACGGCTGATCTTTTACCTTAATTCCACCTTTCCGCTCAATCCCCATATCCCTTAATTACTTTAATCTCCAAAAATCTATCTATCTCTCTGTCTTGAATATACTCAACGACTGAGCATTCACAGCCCTCTGAGGTAGAGAATTCCAGAGGTTCACAATCCTCTGAGTGAAGATATTTCTCCTCATCTCAGTCCAAAATGGCTGAACCCTTATTCTGAGACTGTGACCCCTGGTTCTAGACTCTCCAGCCAGGGGAAACAACCTCTCAGCATCTACCCTGTCAAGCTCTCTAAGAATTTTATATGTTTCAATGCGATCACCTCCTCCTTCTAGACTCCAGGGAATATAGGCCCATTCTACTCAATCTCTCCTGGTGGGACAAACTGTTGCTGTAATTGGGTACAGTGCCCTGCGATGCCCCGTGCCCCCTGCGGGTTAAGAGATAAAATGGGCGCTGCTATATCCAGTTCCGTGTTTAGCCAGCGCTGATTGTCCTTAACTGTGCGTTCCATCCCCACAGATTTGAAGGAGTTTGCCTGCTGGCTCTGTTGGTAGCTGACAGTCCCACAGATGTCTTCCAGGATCAGTGCATCTCTTGGCTCCGGGCAGTGCAGCACATTATCCAGGTAAGCAATGGACTTAACGCCAACTCTCTGAAGACTTCTATCTATCCCCGCAGTCTCTGCCCTCGGGGAGGAGTTTTTCTTTATCCATTCGCGGCAAGGCCAGCATTTATTGCCCATCTCTAATCGCCCCTCGAGAAGGTGGTGGAGAGCCGCCTTCTTGAACCACTGCAGTCCGTGTGGTGAAGGTGCTCCCACAGTGCTGTTAGGGAGGGAGTTCCTGGATTTTGACCCAGTGACGATGAAGGAATGGACGATATATTTCCAAGTCAGGATGGTGTGTGACTTCACAGAATCACAGAAACCCCACAGTGCAGATAGAGGCCATTTCGGCCCATCGAGCCTGCACCGACACATATCCCACCCGATCCCCGTAACCCCTACACCAACACATATCCCACCCACCCCACGTATTTAATCCCCCTAACACTAAGGGTCAATTTTTATCATAGCCAATCAACCTAACCCGCACATCTTTGGACTGTGGGAGGAAACCGGAGCACCCGGAGGAAACCCACACAAACACGGGGAGAACGTGCAAACTCCACACAGACAGTCACCCGAGGCCGGATTCGAACCCGGGTCCCGGGCGCTGTGAGGCAACAGTGCTAACCACTATGCCACCGTGCTTGAAGTTGGAAGTGATGATGTGCCCATGCGCCTGCTGCCCTTGTCCTTCTAGGTGGTAGAGGTCGTGGGTTTGGGAGGTGCTATCGAACAAGCCTTGGTGAGTTGCTGCAGTGCATCTTGTAGATGGTACACACTGCAGCCACGGTGCACCGGTGGTGGAGGGAGTGAATGTTTAAGGTGGTGGATAGGGTGCCGATGAAGTGGGCTGCTTTGTCTTAGATGATGTCAAGCTTCTTGAGTGTTGTTTGAGCTGCACTCATCCAGACAAGTGGGGAGTATTCCATCACACTCCTGACTTGTGCTTTGTAGATGGTGGAAAGGCTTTGGGGAGTCAGGAGGTGAGACACTCGCCGCAGAATACTCAGCCTCTGACCTGCTCTTGTTGCCACAGTATTTATGTGGCTGGTCCAGTTAAGTTTCTGGTCAATGGTGACCCCCCAGGATGTTGATGGTGGGGGATTCGGTGATGGTAATGCCGTTGAATGTCAAGGGGAGGTGGTTAGGTGCTCTCTTGTTGGAGACAGTCATTGCCTGGCACTTGTGTTGCGCGATTGTTACTTGCCGCTTATCAGCCCAAGCCTCAATGTCGTTTAGGTCGTGCTGCACACAAGCACGGAATGCTTCATTATCTGAGGAGTTGCAAATGGAACTGAACACTGCAGTCGTCAGCGAACATCCCCATTTCTGATCTTATGATGGAGGGAAGGTCATTGATGAAGCAGCTGACGATGGTTGGGCATCGGACACGGCCCTGAGGAACTCCTGCAGCGATGTCTTGGGGCTGAGATAATTGGCTTCCAACAACCACCGCTGTCTTCCTTTGTGCTAGGTTTGACCCGTACGAATTAGGAGCAGGAGTCGGCCCCTCGAGCCTGCTCCGCCATTCAGTAAAATCATGGCTGATCCGATTTCTCCACATTCCCGCCTACCCCCGATAACCTTTCACCCCCTTGCTCACCGAGAATCTATCCACCTCTGCCTTAAAAATATTCAAAGACTCTGCTTCCACCGCCCTCTGAGGAAGAGAGTTCCAAAGACTCACGACCCTCTGTGAGAAAAAAATTTCTCCTCATCTCTGTCTTAAATGGGCGACCCCTTATTTTTAAACAGTGACTCCTAGTTCTAGATTCTCCCACAAGAGGAAACATCCTCTCCACATCCACCCTGTCCAGACCCCTCAGGATCTTATATGTTTCAATCAAGTCACCTCTTACTCTTCTAAACTCCAGCGGATACAAGCCTAGCCTGTCCAACCTTTCCCCATAAGACAACCCGCCCATTCCAGCTATTAGTCTAGTAAACCTTCTCTGAACTGCTTCCAATGCATTTACATCCTTCCTTAAATAAGGAGACCAATACTGTGCACAGTACTCCAGATGTGGTCTCACCAATGCCCTGTATAACTGAAGCATAACCTCCCTACTTTTGTATTCAATTCCCCTCGCAACAAACGATAACATTCTATTAGCTTTCCTAATTACTTGCTGTACCTGCATACTAACCTTTTGTGATTCATGCACTAGGACACCCAGATCCCTCTGCAGCCAGACTCCAACTGGATTATCACTTAATCTCTCCCTGCATTGTTACAGTGCCAGGACCCGCAGACTACGGTGGAGCTGTCCATCTGGGTGCTACACGACCTGCTGAAGTACTCGTCCCAGCTTCCCGAGCTGGCCCGGGAGGTGGCCATGAACCACATACCCAGCATTGTGACCTCCCTACTGGGGCTGAAGCCTGAGGTGAGTCTCTGATAACAAGGGGGAAAAAAAATCTCAATTTTCCACATAAGAGGCCTCCTACAGAAAGGAATCTCTGAGACCCGGGCAACAGACAGTATCGCACGTTTGAGATTTGGGGCTCTGTAACACATAAGAAATAGGAGCAGGAGTGGGTCATTCGGCCCCTTGAGCCTGCTCCGCCATTCAGTAAGATCATGGCTGATCTTCGACCTCAACTCCACTTTCCCGCCCGATCCCCATAGCCCTTGATTCCCCTAGCGTCCAAAAATTCATCGATCTCTGCCTTGGATATACTCGAACGACTTTGGCGTAGAAAATTCCAAAAATTCAGAACTCTGAGTGAAGAAATTCCTCCTCATTTCAGTCTTAAATGGCCGACCCCTTATCCTGAGACTGTGCCCCCTAGTTCTAGACTCTTCAGCCAGGGGGAACAACCTCTCCGCATCTACCCTGTCAAGCTCTCTGAGTCTTGTGTGTTTCAATGAGATCACCTTTCATTCTTCTAAGAGACTGTAGGCCCATTCTACTCCATACATTTTACATATTTGGACAGAGTTGACGTCCTGTCCCTTTCGGTGCTTGTGACTTCGACGTGTGGGGTCCCTGTCAGCTACAGCTCTCGGTGGGATTAGTTTGAGATCGATGCAGGGCTACGGGGAGAGAGCTGGGCCGTGGGATTAGGTTGGGATTGATAAAGGAGACAACTTCTGAATTGAGGGGCCATTTTAAAGGGGTGGCAATGGGGGAATTGCCACCGAGGTTGTTTTGTCACTCTGGACTGGAACGATTTTTATAATTTTGGTAGGGTGAATAGGAATAGCCTATCTTCTTTTACTTGGAATTGGTGATGAGCTATCAATTTAACATCCGCACTAATAGTGACTTTCTGTATGCAGAGCGACGTTTGCGCAAGGGATGCTTCGCCACAGGGAGCTGATCAGATACAGATCCCTCGCATCTTAGAAGAGTAGAGGAACGTTTGAAGTAACAGAAATTACAGCGGAGCAAGCGGGGCATTGGGATTAGTTTGGGAATGATTCAGGGCTACGGGGAGAGAGCGGGGCAGTGGGATCAGTTTGGGATTGATACCGGGCTACGGGGAGAGAGCGGGGCAATGGGATCAGTTTGGGATTGATACAGGGCTATGGGAAGAGAGCGGGGCAGTGGGATTAGTTTGGGATTGATACAGGGTTATGGGGAGAGAGCGGGGCAGTGGGATTAGTTTGGGATTGATACAGGGCTATGGGGAGAGAGCGGGGCAGTGGGATTAGTTTGGGATTGATACCGGGCTATGGGGAGAGAGCGGGGCAGTGGGATTAGTTTGGGATTGATACAGGGTTATGGGGAGAGAGCGGGGCAGTGGGATTAGTTTGGGATTGATACAGGGCTATGGGGAGAGAGCGGGGCAGTGGGATTAGTTTGGGATTGATACAGGGTTATGGGGAGAGAGCGGGGCAGTGGATTAGTTTGGGATTGATACAGGGCTATGGGGAGAGAGC
Source organism: Somniosus microcephalus (assembly GCF_052327205.1). NCBI lineage: Eukaryota > Metazoa > Chordata > Chondrichthyes > Squaliformes > Somniosidae > Somniosus > Somniosus microcephalus. Next base: position 44,166,473 of record NW_028225182.1, on the reverse strand, counting down.
GGGGCAGTGGGATTAGTTTGGGATTGATACCGGGCTATGGGGATAGAGCGGGGCAGTGGGATTAGTTTGGGATTGATACAGGGTTATGGGGAGAGAGCGGGGCAGTGGGATTAGTTTGGGATTGATACAGGGCTATGGGGAGAGAACGGGGCAGTGGGATTAGTTTGGGATTGATACAGGGCTATGGGGAGAGAGCGGGGCAGTGGGATTAGTTTGGGATTGATACAGGGCTATGGAGAGAGCGGGGTACTGGGATTAGTTTGGGATTGATACAGGGCTATGGGGAGAGAGTGGGGCAGTGGGATTAGTTTGGGATTGACACAGGGCTATGGGGAGAGTGGGGCAGTGGGATTAGTTTGGGATTGATACAGGGCTATGGGGAGAGAGCGGGGCAGTGGGAGTAGTTTGGGATTGATACAGGGCTATGGGGAGAGCGGGGCAGTGGGAGTAGTTTGGGATTGATACAGGGCTATGGGGAGAGAGCGGGGCAGTGGGATTAGTTTGGGATTGATACAGGGCTATGGAGAGAGCGGGGTACTGGGATTAGTTTGGGATTAATACAGGGCTATGGGGAGAGTGGGGCAGTGGGATTAGTTTGGGATTGATACAGGGCTATGGGGAGAGTGGTGCAGTGGGATTAGTTTGGGATTGATACAGAGCTATGGGGAGAGAGCGGGGCAGTGGGAGTAGTTTGGGATTGATACTGGGCTATGGGGAGAGAGTGGGGCAGTGGGATTAGTTTGGGATTGATACAGGGCTATGGGGAGAGAGCAGGTCAGTGGGATTAGTTTGGGATTGATACAGGGCTATGGGGAGAGCGGGGCAGTGGGATTTGTCAATCTTTCTTGATAATTGCACCCTCAATTCTGGCAGCTTCCTTGTAAATCGTTTCTGCACTTTCACCAGTACTTTTAACAGTTCTTGGCCTTCCTTTCTCTTCCCAACAATGGATCTCTGCGTTGCTGCCAGTTAACCCTCAGTAACTGCGCTGTAACACCCTCTGCGGGCATTGCTGATTTTAAAAAGTGAATCCTTCCTTGGGGCTGATACCCTGCCGTCCTCAGCAAGAGACTTTGACAATATTTTCACTAGCAGAATGTTGATGTGTCTAACGCTGTGTCTTTCTTTCAGTGCCATATAGCAGCCATGGACGGAATGAAGGCCTGTATGGCCTTTTACCCCCGGGCCTGTGGGTCTCTTCGGGTAAGGAACCTCTCACTGTGTCCCATGGGTACTGCAGCTCCCTTGAAGGCGGCTGTCACCTTGCTTTATGTTTACAATTCAAATTCTGCCCCCATTCAGTTTTGCAAGTTTATTTCACCAGTTACATTTCTATCGGACCAGCCTTGTGCAGTTGTCTAAATTTCAAACGAGCAATGGGGTGTGAAATCTGAGTTTTTATCAGTTGCACTTCCCAATACGATGATGGGAGAAATTTAAGCTGTATAATGCTGGGGTACAGTACTGGTGGGTACAGGTCTGTCATTGTATAACACTGGTACAGTACTGGAGGGTATAGGTCTGTCACTATAACACTGGGGTACAGTACTGGTGGGTACAGGTCTGTCACTATAACACGGGTACAGTACTGGTGGATACAGGTCTGTCACTGTATAACACTGTGGTACAGTACTGGTGGGTACAGGTCTGTCACTGTATAACACTGGGGTACAGTACTGGTGGATACAGGTCTGTCACTGTATAACACGGGTACAGTACTGGTGGGTACAGTCTGTCACTAAGACTGGGGTACAGGTCTCTCACTGTGTAACACTGGGGTACAGTACTGGTGGGTACAGGTCTGTCACTGTATAACACTGGGGTACAGTACTGGTGGGTACAGGTCTGTCCCTGTATAACACTGGGGTACAGTACTGGTGGGTACAGGTCTGTCACTAACACTGGGGTACAGTATTGGTGGGTACAGGTCTGTCACTGTATAACACGGGTACAGTACTGGTGGGTACAGGTCAGTCACTAACACTGGGGTACAGTACTGGTGGGTACAGGTCTGTCCCTGTAACACGGGTACAGTACTGGTGGGTACAGGTCAGTCACTGTATAACACTGGTACAGTACTGGAGGGTACAGGTCTGTCACTATAACACTGGGGTACAGTACTGGTGGGTACAGGTCTGTCACTATAACACTGGGGTACAGTACTGGTGGGGACAGGTCTGTCACTATAACACGGGTACAGTACTGGTGGGGACAGGTCTGTCACTATAACACTGGGGTACAGTACTGGTGGGTACATGTCTGTCACTATAACACTGGGGTACAGTACTGGTGGGTACAGGTCTGTCACTATAACACGGGTACAGTACTGGTGGGGACAGGTCTGTCACTAACACTGGGGTACAGTACTGGTGGGGACATGTCTGTCACTAACACTGGGGTACAGTACTGGTGGGGACATGTCTGTCACTAACACTGGGGTACAGTACTGGTGGGTACAGGTCTGTCACTAACACTGGGGTACAGTACTGGTGGGTACAGGTCTGTCACTAACACTGGGGTACAGTACTGGTGGGGACATGTCTGTCACGATAACACGGGTACAGTACTGGTGGGTACAGGTCTGTCACTAACACTGGGGTACAGTACTGGTGGGGACATGTCTGTCACGATAACACGGGTACAGTACTGGTGGGTACAGGTCTGTCACTGTATAACACTGGGTTACAGTACTGGTGGGGACAGGTCTGTCAGTGTATAACACGGGTACAGTACTGGTGGGTACAGGTCTGTCAGTGTATAACACGGGTACAGTACTGGTGGGTACAGGTCTGTCACTAACACTGGGGTACAGTACTGGTGGGCACAGGTCTGTCACTATAACACTGATTTATATGTCTTGGTTACAGAGAGGTCTCTGCTGAGTCATTACTGCAGAGCAGATGCTGGGAGGTGAGAAAGCAGTAGCAGCCGGAGAAGAATTCTACCTGAAGGATATAAATTTGCAGGGCTACGGGGAATGGGCGGGGATTGGAACTAGCTGAAGTGCTCGCGCAGAGAGCCGGAACGAGCTCGGCGGGCCGACTGGCCTTCTAACGTGCTGTACCGATTCTATTCTGCGATTTTAATTGTAACTTTGCTTTGTTTGTGCCGACAGGGGAAGCTGACTGCTTATTTCCTCTGTAAACTGGATGCTGCGAGTCCGCATGTTCAGGAGGTAATGCCAGTTCAGAGTGGGGTTTGATCTCGGTGTGTTTCGTTAGAAAGTTGTATTGGAGATTGTTTGCCTGGTTGAGTTCAGATGTGCTGTGAAAAGAAAAAGACTTGCACTTCCATCGCGCCTTTCACAACTTCAGGACGTGCCAAAGCGCTTCACAGCCAATGGAGTACTTTTTGAAGTGTAGTCACTGGTGTGATGTAGGAAATGTGGCAGCCATTTTACACACAGCAAGTTCTCACAAACAACATTGGCCCAGAACTTCGGGTCCCCCCGGGTGAGTACGCACGGGGTACTCACCCGTAGGCCCGATGGAAGTACCGGTTTCCTGCATGCACTGCGCATGCGCGGGAAACCGGCACTTCCGTTCCCCTGAAAGCAGGGGTTCAGAGGTTGAACGCATGCGCGGGAGAGGCAGCGCGTGCGCATCGAACGTACGTTTTTTTACAGGTTTTTCCGTGAGGGTAAGTCTTTAGAATTTAGAAATGTAAAAAGCAGGCGTAAGGCCTGCTTTTTACAAGGTAAGTGGTCAATTAATTAAAATTAAAACATTTTTTCCACAGGCTTATTATTTTTAAATAATTTAAAGCAAGGTAAGTTATTTTTAGCCCTGTTAGAATATAAAATTATTTTTTTCAAAAATTTAAATTATTGTTTAAAATAGTTATTTAATGTAATTTATAGTTTATTTAAAAAATGTGATGTTTTTTAAAAATTTATTTGAAGGTTTACTGCTATTTTGGGGCCGTAGTATTTATAAGTCTTGACAGCACTTCCTGTCAAGACTTATGAATGAAACATTCCCTGCTCCGATTGGCTGCCCATGGCCCACGTGATCCCAGGGGACGCATCGCACTAACTACGCCCCTGGGACACGCAAGCACTGCGCGCCGGCAGTTGGAGGAGGCCTAGGATCGGAATTCCACGGGGCCCTACAGCGCAACTGCCGGCGCGCAAGGTACCTGCAGGTCGGGGGCTTGCACCCGCGGGAAGCCCCCGACCCGAATTTCTGGGCCAATGTGATAATGACCAGACAATCTGTTTTTAGTGATGTTGATTGAGGGATAAATATTGGCCCCAGGACATCGGGGAGAACATCCCAGCTCTTCAAAATAGCACCGCGGGATCTTTTACATCCTCCCGAGAGAGTAGACGGTACCTCGATTTAACGTCTTATCCAAAAGACAGCACCTCTGACAGTGCGGCACTCCCTCGGTACTGGCACTGAGAGTGTCGGCCTGGATTATGTGCCCACGTCTCCGGAATGGGACTTGAAGCCACGACCTTCTGACTCTGAGGCGAGAGAGTGCTGCTCACTGAGCCACGGCCGACACCTAGATGGAGGCCTTCTGTCCATCAGTGCCAAGAGTTGGAGTTTGGTGCTGGCCCGCACCAGGGCGTTGCTCTTAATGCTACACGATTGGGCTACAAGGGTAGCTGGTGTGACAAATGGAGATGCCACAGCTTTAGCATCGCCGCTGTTGCATAAGAAAGCAAAATTTGAAAGGGTACGGGGAAAGGGAAGGGCAACAGGAGCAGGCCACTCAGCTCCTCGAACTTGTTCTGCCATTCAATTAGGCGTTAAACCGAGGCCGCGTCTGCTCTCAGGTGGACGTGAAAGATCCCGCGGCCACTATTTTGAAGAAGAGCAGGGGGAGTTCTCCCCAGTGTCCTGGCCAATATTTATCCCTCAACCAACATCACTGAAACAGATTATTTGGTCATTATCACATTGCTGTTTGTGGGAGCTTGCTGTGTGTAAATTAGCTGCTGCGTTTCCCACATTACAACAGTGACTACACTCCAAAAGCACTTCATTGGCTTTGGGATGTCCTGAGGCCGTGTAAGGCGCCATATAAATGCAAGTCTTTCTTTTAGATCACGACTGATCTGCATCTTAACCTATCCCCCTTGATTTTGTAACCCTTAATACCCTTGCTACCACAAACCTTTCAATCTCTATTTTTAAGTTTTCATTTGACCCCCATTCTCAACAGCTTTTTGGGGGGCGAGAGTTCCAGATTTCCACGACCCTTTGTGTGAAGAAGTGCTTCCTGATCTCATCCCTGAATGGCCTGGCTCTAACTTTAAGGTTATGCCCCCTTGTTATAGGCTCCCCCCACCCCTCCACCAGAGGAAATCGTTTCTATTTACCATATTAACTCCTTTTTAACCATCTTGAAACACCTCAATTAGATCACACCGTACTTGAGAGAATACAAGCCTAGTCTATGCAAGGTGCCCTCCTAATTTAACCCTTTTAGCCTCGGTATAATTATGTTGAATTTGCTGGATTGGGACTGAATGGGTAGCTCTCAGAGAGCCAGCACAGGTGGAATGGGTTGAATGGCCTCTTCCTGTGCTGTACGATAATCTGATTCTACATTTGACTGACTGGTCCTCCTCTGTGTCTTTTCTTCCCTAGCTGGCCTGCCAATGCTACGTGTTGCTGCCGGGGCTGGGCACCGGATTTGCTCAGGGCACGAAGTACACCGAGTCCTGGGGGCATCAGCTGCATTGCCTCCTAGCAACACTGCACAGCCTGGTGGGGCAGATGTACGAAGGGTCGGAAACGGGTGAGGGCAAAAGCAGTTCCGTGCGATCGTGTAGCAGTAAGAACAGTTTATACCCATCAGGAAAGGATGAACAGGCTGGGTCTCTGCTCTTGAAAAGAGAAGGCTGAGGGGTGACCTGCTAGAGGTCTTTAACATGATGACTGGCTTTGATAGAGTGGACACAGAGAGTGTTTCCTGCAGATTGGAGGGTGGAAAATGTAACCCCACTATTTAAAAAAGGAGGGAGAGAACAGGGAACTACAGAGCGGTTAGCCTAACATCAGTACAGGAAACTTTCGATTTATCGGCACCTAAATATCCAGAAATCTCTCTTAACCGGCAAAATTCAGGAGTAGGTTCAGGTAAGTTTTACTATATATTAGTGGCCATGTAACCGGGGTTCCTGCATCTGTGGCTGTGTAACCGGGGTTCCTGCACCTGTGGCCGTGTAACCGGGGTTCCTGCACCTGTGGCCGTGCAACAGGGACTCCTGGATCTGTGGCCGTGCAACAGGGACTCCTGGACCTGTGGCCGTGTAACCGGGGTTCCTGCACCTGTGGCCTGTAACCGGGGTTCCTGCACCTGTGGCCGTGTAACCGGGGTTCCTGCACCTGTGGCCGTGCAACAGGGACTCCTGGATCTGTGGCCGTGCAACAGGGACTCCTGGACCTGTGGCCGTGTAACCGGGGTTCCTGCACCTGTGGCCTGTAACCGGGGTTCCTGCACCTGTGGCCGTGTAACCGGGGTTCCTGCACCTGTGGCCGTGCAACAGGGACTCCTGGATCTGTGGCCGTGCAACAGGGACTCCTGGACCTGTGGCCGTGTAACCGGGGTTCCTGCACCTGTGGCCTGTAACCGGGGTTCCTGCACCTGTGGCCGTGTAACCGGGGTTCCTGCACCTGTGGCCGTGTAACCGGGGTTCCTGCACCTGTGGCGGTGTAACCGGGGTTCCTGCACCTGTGGCGGTGTAACCGGGGTTCCTGCACCTGTGGCGGTGTAACCGGGGTTCCTGCACCTGTGGCCTGTAACCGGGGTTCCTGCACCTGTGGCCGTGTAACCGGGGTTCCTGCACCTGTGGCGGTGTAACCGGGGTTCCTGCACCTGTGGCCGTGTAACCGGGGTTCCTGCACCTGTGGCCTGTAACCGGGGTTCCTGCACCTGTGGCCGTGTAACCGGGGTTCCTGCACCTGTGGCGGTGTAACCAGGGTTCCTGCACCTGTGGCCGTGTAACCGGGGTTCTTGCACCTGTGGCCGTGTAACCGGGACTCCTGGATCTGTGGCCGTGTAACCGGGGTTCCTGCACCTGTGGCCGTGTAACCGGGGTTGCTGCACCTGTGGCCGTGCAACAGGGACTCCTGGATCTGTGACCGTGTAACCGGGGCTCCTGCACCTGTGGCCGTGTACCTTGGTAAGTATACCTCTCTGTAATCCGGACTTTTTGATCAACCGGTATGACGCCGGCCCCGTCGGTGCCGGATGAAAAAAGAGTTTCCTGTAGTAGGGAAAATGCTCGTCTATTATAAAGGATGTGATAACAGGACACTTAGAAAATACCAACGGGATTAGACAAAGTCAGCATGGATTTATGAAAAGGAAATCGTGTTTGACAAACCTACTGGAGTTTTTTGAGGATGTAACTGGTAGAATAGATAAGGGAGAACCAGTGGATGTGGTGTATTTGGATTTTCAGAAGGCCTTTGATAAAATCCCACATAAGAGGTTAGTGTGCAAAATTAAAGCACATGGGATTGAGGGTAATAGACTGGCATGGATTGAAAATTGGTTAACAGACAGGAAACAGAGAGTAGGAATAAATGGGTCTTTTTCGGGGTGGCAGGCGGTGACTAGTGGGGTACCGCAGGGATCAGTGCTTGGGCCCCCGTTATTCACAATATATATCAATGATGATTTGGATGAGGGAACCAAAGGTAATATTTCCAAGTTTGCTGACGACACGAAACTAGGTGGGATTGTGAGTTGTGAGGAGGATGCAAAGAGGCTTCGGGGCGATTTAGACAAGTTGAGTGAGTGGGCAAATACATGGTAGATGGAGTATAACGTGGATAAATGTGAAGTTATCCACTTCAGTAGGAAAAACAGAAAGGCAGAGTATTTTTTAAACAGTGATCGATCGGGAAATGTTGATGTACAGAGGGACCTGGGTGTCCTTGTACACCAGTCACTGAAAGCAAACATGCAGGTGCAGCAAGCAGTTAGGAAGGCAAATAGTATGTTGGCCTTCATTGCAAGAGGATTTGAGTACAGGAGCAAGGATGTTTTACCACAGTTATACAGGGCCTTGGTGAGGCCACACCTGGAGTACTGTGTGCAGTTTTGGTCTCCTTACCTAAGAAAGGATATACTTGCCATAGAGGGAGTGCAGCGAAGGTTCACCAGACTGATTCCTGGGATGGCAGGACTGTCTTATGAGGAGAGATTGGGTCGACTAGACCTGTATTCACTAGAGTTTAGAAGAATGAGCAGAATCTCATTGAAATGTAAAAATTCTGACGGCTAGACAGACTGGATGCAGGGAGGATGTTTCCCCTGGCTGGGGAGGTCTAGAACGAGGGGTCACAGTCTCAGGATAAGGGGTGGGACATTTAGGACTGAGATGAGGAGAAATGTCTTCACTCGGTGGTGAACCTGTGGAATTCTCTACCACAGAAGGCTGTGGAGGCCAAGTCACTGAATATATTTAAGAAGGAGATCGATAGATTTCTAGACACAAAAGGCATCAAGGGGTATGGGGAGAGAGCGGGAATATGGCATTGAGATAGAGGATCAGCCATGATCATATTGAATGGTGGAGCAGGCTCGAAGGGCCGAATGGCCTGCTCCTGCTCCTATGTTTCTATGTTTTCCACTTATGGGGAAGAACAAAACTAGAGGCCATCAATACAAGATAGTCACCAAGAAATCAAATAGGGAATGGCTGAGGTGAATCGTATTAATGCATTTAAGGAGAAGCTAGATAAGCACACGAGGGAGAAGGGTTATGCTGGTAGAGTTGGTTGGGAGGAGGCTCGAGTGGATCATAAACGCCGGCATGGACTGGTTGGGCCGAATGGTCTGTTTCTGTGCTGTAAATCCTATGTAGCTAAGCTTAAGACGCACTGGCTACTTTGTGGCTGGCGCACAGCTCCAGATTGGGTTTTGGTGCGGCGGTGTTTGCCATGAATTGGAAATGACACCGGCGATGGAATCCAGCATTGAAGCGGCCACTGATCCCTGCCACGCGGCAACGCTATCATCCAGCGGTGGCCTTTCTTATTAATATTGAGAAACCCACCGCGCAGGTTGAAATAAATAGGAAAGAAAAGAGGATTGATTGGGACGTGCTGGCTAGGCAAGGCCAAGCTTGAATTGAAAGTGCTGGTTACAGAAGCGAAGCTTGGAGTGGCAAATTGGATTTTGCCCGAGTTGAATTTTTTAAGCTTGTATAACATTTCAGTCGTGTTGCATTCCGCATACAGGAAACTTTGGTTTATCCGGAGGTTAACTGTCCGGAATGCTGGAGCCACCGGCAAAAATCAGGAGCCGTTTGTTAGGGTTTTTTTTTTTCTTTTCGTTGCTTTTTTTTTCGCCAGTCAGGCTCTGCAAGGTCTCGCTGAAGCTGTTGCTAAGCTACAGAGACGCTTGCAAGGTACAGCCGACTGTTTAGAAGCTGTTGCTAAGCAACAGGGTTTGTTGCCAGATACGGAGCTCAAAATCTCCGTATGTCTCAACATTAGCGCTGGAGTGTCCGGCAGTTTTGATGGGACGGCAACAGCTCGGTGCCGGATATCACAAAGTTTCCTGTATAAGGCCACACTGAGCATTAGGACGGGTAAGCTTGAGTTTAGAGGTTGCACATTACTCCTTTATTTTTCAGTGTAGGGGGGAGTTGGTTGTTCTCGCTGTGCGAAGAGTTCATAAAAAAAAAAAAAAGACCGACACGCGTTTATATAGCGCCTTTCACCACCTCGGGACGTCCCAAAGCGCTTCACAGCCAATGAAGTACTTTTGAAGTGTAGTCACTGTTGTAATGTGGGAAACGCGGCAGCCAATTTACGCACAGCAAGTTCCCACAAACAGTGATGTGATACCAGATAATCTGGTTTTAGTGATGTTGATTGAGGGATAAATATTGGCTCCAGGACACCGGGGAGAACTCCCCATCTCCTCTTTGAAATGGTGGCCCGTGGGATCTTTTGCGTCCACCTGAGAGGGCAGACATGGCCTCGGTTTAACATCTCATCCGAAAGACGGCACCTCCGACAGTGCAGCGCTCCCTCAGCACTGCACTGGACTGGAGTGTCAGTCTGGATTTTTGTGCTCTGGTATCTGGAGTGTATTTTTTATATATTATGTATTTTATATGTAAATAAGCCAGTTAATTGGGCTGAAGCTGTGTCTTGTCTTGAGTGGGTTTTAGACTGCTTTCTGTAAAAGGTGTACGTGGCAGTATGTGCCGCATTTCAGTAGTGGTATACGCATCAAGATTTCTCTGTTAAGAGCCCCGGGTTCAATCTAGATAGGCGACAGTGATGGGTGCGCTCCGGATTGTAAGGGACGCATGGACCACTTGCAGGAGTCACTAGTGATGCCGAAGGCAGAAAGATTATCCAGCAGCAAAACCTGAAAATAAGCCGTATCGACAGAAATGTAAATCGGGTGGGCGGCAAATTGTTAATCTGTCCCTTGAATTTGAAAGGATTGTAGCGAAAGCGAGGGAGACAAGGAGTTTGCATTTTGAGATTCTGAGGGTGGGGGGAAATTAGTCAAGAGTGAGAAATGGCTGACACCTTCACCTTGTATGTATTTATTTGTAATTGTACCAGGGCTGAGGAACTTCAGTGATGTGGAGAGACTTGAGAAGCTGGGGTTTTTCTCCTTGGAGCAGAGAAGGCTACGGGGAAATTTAATCGAGGTGTTCAAAATGACGAGCGATTTTGATGGTGGAAATGGAGAAACTGTTTCCACTGGCGGGGGGGCCGATAACCAAAGGACACAGGTTTAAGATAATTGGCAAAAGAGGGGGCGATGAGGAGAATTTTCTTTGCGCAGTGAGTTATGATCTGGAATGCGCTGCCTGAAAGGGCGCTGCAAGCCGATTCAATAGTAACTTTCAAAAGGGAATTGGATAAATATTTGAAAAGGAACAAATTTGTAGGCCTATGGGGAAAGTCCAAGGGAGTGGCACTAATTGGATAGCTCTTTCAAAGAGCCCTTACAGTCATGGTGGGCTGAATGACTAAGATTCTGTGTTTCATTTATTTAAGAGCTTCTCTCTCTCTCTCTCTCTCTCTCTCTCTCTCTCTCTCTCTCTCTCTCTCTCGAGGTGGTTGTCTTTGTAATATTACTCTGTATTTTGGTACAGAACCAGTCCTGAATGCTACCGAGTAATACTGACTCCGGATGTCTTTGTCTCTCCCTCTCTTCCCTCCCTCCCTCCCTTGCTTGTTGCAGACCCCGTTCGTTACGAGGGACCCGGTGTTGGCTTGCACCTGCCCGCGCTGAGTGACAGCGACCCGTTCCACGTGCTGCGGCTGAGGCAGCGATTCTTCGCGCTCAGCAAGTGCCTCTCGCTGCTTCTCAGGTACGACGCGGCCCTCGCTGTTCGCTCCTCTTCACGGCTAAGTGGGCTGGGGTTGGAGCAACAGCTCGTGCTTCAAAAGCGCCCCCTCGTGAGCACTTCATAAAGAACTGGCATTTCTATAGCGCCTTTCACGACCTCAGGACGTCCCAAAGCGCTTTACAGCCAGTGAAGTACTTTTTAAAGTGTAGTCGCTGTTGTAATGTAAGAAACATTAAGCTCCCACAAACAGCAATCTGATGACGACCAGATAATCTGTTTTAGTGATGTTGATTGAGGAATAAATATTGGCCGCTGGACACCGGGGATAAATATTGGCCAGGACACCAGGGAGAATTCTGCTGCACATCTTCAAAATAGTGGCCATGGGGTCTTTTACATCCACGAGAGAGCAGATGGGGTCTTAGTTTAACGTCTCATCTGAAAGACGGCACCTCCAACAGTGCAGCGCTCCCTCAGTACTGCGCTGGAGTGTCGGCTTGGATTATGTGCTCAAGTCTCTGGAATGGGACTTGAACCTTCTGACTCTGGGGCGAGAGAGTGCTATCAACTGGCACAGGCGGACACCGAACAGGGAAAGGAGGAATGGAACGGGAGGAGGGGGAATAGAGTGACTGTAGGCGCAGATGAAGGGAAGGGTTGAGGGATGGTAAGAATACCAGCTGCACATCTCTACACTCGGGCAGACAGTCCTCTCCCATGGATAATGGGGATCCCGGGTGTGATGGGACGGTGGATAATGGGGAGCCTGGGGGCTGGTGGGACGGTGGATAATCGGGATCCCGGGGGCTGATGGGACGGTGGATAATGGGGAGCCTGGGGGCTGATGGGACGGTGGATAATCGGGATCCTGGGTGTGATGGGGCGGTGGATAATGGGAAGCCCGGGGGTGATGGGGCGGTGGATAATCGGGATCCTGGGTGTGATGGGGCGGTGGATAATCGGGATCCTGGGTGTGATGGGGCGGTGGATAATCGGGAGCCCGGGGGTGATGGGGCGATGGATAATTGGGATCCCGGGGGCTGATGGGACGGTGGATAATCGGGAGCCCGGGGGTGATGGGGCGGTGGGTAATGGGAAGCCCGGGGGTGATGGGGCGGTGGATAATGGGGATCCTGGGTGTGATGGGGCGGTGGATAATGGGGATCCTGGGTGTGATGGGACGGTGGATAATCGGGAGCCCGGGGGTGATGGGGCGATGGATAATTGGGATCCCGGGGGCTGATGGGACGGTGGATGATCGGGAGCCATGGGGCTGATGGGACGGTGGATAATCGGGAGCCATGGGGCTGATGGGACGGTGGATAATCGGGAGCCCAAGGTGGTGCATGGTCCTGATCCTCACTACCTGGTATCGCTCTTGTTCTCGAGCGGTTTCTCTTATGATTGGCCAACAGGGAGAATCTTGTACTTCGCTCTTAATAAACAATTTTCAGCTTTCTGCCCCCCCCCTCCCCCTCTACTAAGATAGATCTGACTGACCCTTTTCCTTGTGGTGCAGTTCAGATTTCCCGGTGCCCGTGAAGATCCCGGTGCAGGATGTCCTAAATTTGGTCTGTCGAGTCTTGAACGTCACCACCAAGAACATGGTAAGGAAGCGGCCGATGCTACAGGCTTGCCCTCAATCTCTTGACAGTGAGGGTGCTCCCGCCCCAGTCTAACCATGATGATGTGCCTGACCAGGGAGTGCTCAATGCTGACGCTCCTATCCATTCCCAGCTTCGCGTCCGCTGCATTTAACCGTATTCGTTCTTGCAAATTATTTTGACAGTTATGCTCCTCAAAACTTTTCCTAAGGTGAGACTGGTTCTCCCTCCCTGTATCCTCACCATGCAGACTTGTTGCACCGTCTCCTGCTCGGGCGGTTTCTGGAACAGGTGGCCGAACCTTGACCCCAGTTTCACACCCGGGTGGCAAGTTGAAAATCTTCCCCATTGAGCAAATAAAATAGTCACTAATAAATCCAATGGGGAATTCAGTAGAAACTTCTTTACCCAGAGAGAGGGGAGAATGTGGAACTCGCTACCACAGGGAGTGGTTGAGACGAATAGTATAATGCATTCAAGGGGAAGCTGGATAAACACACAAGGGAGAAAGGAATAGAAGGATATGTTGATGGGCTGAGATGAAGTGGGGTGGGGGGCGGCTCATGTGGATCATAATCACCGGCACAGATCTGTTGGGCCCAATGGCCTGTTTCTGTGCTGCAATTCACATCTTGCGACAGTAGGTTTTGAGCTCGTGAGACCTGGGCTGCCTGTCAATGCCGCGGCCGCTGACGAGGTATCTCCCTGACCATATCTGCGAGACGAGCTTGAAGTCGCACGCTCTCCTGTGGCACGTGTTTACAGTGTGCCAGTGGCAGCAGACGCTCTCGTGCCCCCGATGTCCGAACTAACCGATGCCCTGTTGGCCCCCCCCCCCCCCCCCCCTGAGCTGCCCTCGGCCTTCAGTTCAATCTGAAAGAGCAGACCCACAAACTCTCTGTTTTAGCAGAGAAAAACTTGTGTCGTGCCTTAACTCAAACACCGCACAGCACTGCACGCAGTGAATTACATCACCTAGGAACAGGAGCAGGCCAGTCAGCCCCTTCGAGCCTGTTCTGCCGTTCAGATAGATCATGCCTGATCTCTTTACCTGCCTTGGTTCCGTAACCCTTAATACCCTTGCCTAACAAAAATCTATCAATCTCAGTTTTGAAATATTCAATTGGCCTCCGCAGCTTTTTGGGGGGCGAGTGTTTCAGGTTTCCACTACCCTTTGTGTGCTGAAGTGATTCCTGACGTGTGCTAGCTGTTGCATGGGGATAAGCAGCAGCCATTTCCCAATGTAGGGGTGCGGTAGCATAATAGTTATGTTACTGGATTAGTGAACGGTGGCATAGTGGTTAGCACTGTTGCCTCACAGCGCCAGGGACCCGGGTTCAAATCCGGCCTCGGGTGACTGTCTGTGTGGAGTTTGCACATTCTCCCCGTGTTTGCGTGGGTTTCCTCCGGGTGCTCCGGTTTCCTCCCACAGTCCAAAGATGTGCGGGTTAGGTTGATTGGCCATGATAAAAATTGACCCTTAGTGTTAGGGGGGATTAAATACGTGGGGTTACGGGGATAGGGCTTGGGTGGGATGGCTGTCGGTGTAGGGACCGGGTGCTAGGGTTTGGATGATCAGCCATGATCTCGTTGAATGGCGGAGCAGGCTCGAAGGGCCGAATGGCCTACTCCTGCTCCTATCTTCTATGTTTCTATGTAAAAAAAAAAAAAAGTCTGGACTAATGATCTGGAGGCAAGAGTTCAAAATCCCAGCATCCGGAGAATTTAAATTTAAATAAATCGAGAATAAAAAGCTAGTATCAACCATGAAACTACCAGATTGTTGTAAAAACCCATCTGGTTCACTAATGAACTCATGTCCTTTTTAGGGAAGGAAATCTGCTGTCCTTACTCGGTCTGGCCGATATGTGACTCCAGACTGTTGACTCTTGACTGCCTTCTGAAATGTGCACCTTCACCACACGGACTGCAGCGGTTCAAGGGGCAATTCGGGACAGGCAGTAAATGCTGGCCTTGTCAGCGACGCCCACATCCCGTGAATGAATTAAAAAAAAAAAAAAAAAAAATTTGCGGCCAATGAGGGAAGGAGTTGGCCTTCGTAGTGAGGGTTCGAGTACAGGAACAAGGATGTCTTGCTGCAGCTGTACAGGGCCTTGGTGAGACCACACCTTTGAGTATTGTGTGCAGTTTTGGTCGCCTTATCTGAGGAAGGATGTTCTTGCCATGGAGGGAGTGCAGCGAGGATTCACCAGGCTGATACCTGGGATGGCAGGAATGACGTATGAGGAGAGATTGGGTCGATTGGGCTTATACTTGCTGGAGTTTAGAAGAATGAGAGGGGATCTCATTGAAACTTATAAAATTCTGACAGGACTGGACAGACTAGATGCAGGAAGGATGTTCCTGATGGTCGGGGAGCCCAGACCCAGGGGTCACAGTCTAAGGATAAGGGGTAAGCCATTTAGGACAGAGGTGAGGAGGAATTTCTTCACCCAGAGAGTGGTGAACCTGTGGAATTCTCTACCACAGAAGGCAGTGGAGGCCAATTCATTAAATATATTCAAGAAGGAGTTGGATATATTTCTTAAGGCTAAAGGGATCAAGGGATATGGGGAGAAGGCAGGGACAGGGTACTGAGTTTGGATGATCAGCCATGATCTCATTGAATGGCGGAGCAGGCTCGAGGGGCCGAATGGCCTACTCCTGCTCCTGTCTTCTATGTTTCTATGAGTTGACCAGGAACGCATCGATTCCTTGCTCTTGGACTAGTGGGACCTTCACCGACCCTCCAGTACGTGCAGGGCTCGGTCTACATTTCATTCACACCCTCAGTCTCTGACCTCGATGGGAAGCAGGGAAGAAAGTACCCAGATCTCAACCTGCAGAGGTGGAGAATCTCTGGCCCCCATCCCCACCCCAGGGACCACTCGACTCAAAGTGATGTTGCAGTAGGTGGATTTATTTTGGCGCTTGCTGTTCACCTGCTTCTTTCTCACTCCACCACTGACGCTGTTTGAAGTTTGCAATGCGTGACTTGTCCTCTCAAAGGCTTATTTTTTTTTCCCTAACAACAAAAAAATCTTTCATTATAGAGCTGGATGGGCGAAGGGCCGTTGAAAATGTTAGTACTGCCGGCAATCCACTGCGACACCCTGGACATTCTGTCGGCGCTCATTATCGTGTAAGTCTACTTGAGTTCTTTGTGAGAGTTGGCTCTCCTGTTAATGACTGTACCCCCTCCCTCCGCTCAGTGATGAGGTTCCGTGTGTCAGGAATTACCCTGGGTCTTGCACACTCGATCGCTCGCAAACGTAGACTCGGTGGCTTCGGACCGGAGTGGAGGTCAGCCTTTCAGAATCATAGGCCTAGAAATTCAGTGGGCTGCGCCACCCGTTAGCGCCTTAAGAGGGCGCTAAGTGGGTCGGAAGCCACTGGCCACGCCTCCCGCTAAATTCAGCGGGACGCTAATGGCGGCGCTAGCCGTTAGCGCTGCACCACTACCGATGACGCCATTGGTGTGCGCAACGCCCTGATCGCGATATTTAGATGCGCCCCCTGCTTTAACGCCAGGCGCTATTTGCGACCGGTTCAGGGGGGCCTACCTGCGGCGGTAGAGGCACTAATTAAAGGAGAGGTGCGGGGCGGCTATTTTTGTTGTTGGCCGCCTGAGGGGGGCCCCCCCACCCCCCCCCCCCCCCCCCGCGCGGAGTGCCGGCTGCGTTCCAAGAGCCCGGCACTTCTCGGTGCCGGGCTCTTTTGCCGGCACTCGCGATCCTCGATCGCGCTGCACAAGGCCCCTCCCCTTTAAGAAGGGGAGGAAGGCCTGCAGTACCGCAGCGCGCCGTGCTGCAGCGTGTGGCGCTGCGGCACGTTGCGCAGCGATATTCAGTTGCAGCGCCCCAAGAGGGTTGCAGGGCGCCTCCAGTAGCGCCGCACTTCCCTCTAGGGTGCGCCAACTGAATTTCCGGCGGGCGGTCGCGACTGCTTCCGGGGCGCTACTTTTAGCGTCCTGGCAAGGCTGGTGCCCCAAACGGGGCTATAGTGAATTTCTAGGCCATAGACTCTTAGCGTACAGAAGGCGGCTATTCGGCCCATTGTGCCTGTGCTACTGAAAGAGCTCTCCAATTTGGCCCACTCCCCCGCGCCCTGCGAAGTTTTTTTCCCTTCCAGGTATTTATTCAATTCCTTTTGCAAGTCACTATTCAATCTGCTTCCACCGCCCTTTCAGGCAGTGCATTCCAGATCACCAACTCGTGTTTATAAAAAATTTCCTCACGTCGCTCTGGTTCTTTTGCCAAATCACCTTAAAACTGTGTCCTCTGGTTACTGACCCTTTTCATGATCTTCGATTGGAAAAGACGTTTTTTATTTTTTAAAAAAATTAAATCTTAATGCCTGACACCGTTCCATGTTTAAAAGTCCCGCTGGGGGGGCGTGCACTTCCTGTCCACGTGCCTCACTTCATGTTGACATGTTTTTTTTTTGGTCACGTTTTTCTTTCAAAATCCCCCATTGTAAATTGCTATGTAAACATTCCCCATTTAGTTTAACTGGGCCAATTGTAGGGGCCTGTATTAAATATAACATTTAGGGGCCCAGTGTTCCCTATAAGCTGCGTGGCTGTCTGGCGCTCTCGCGCAGGCCGCTTGCTGGCTTTACAACAGGAACAACCACGCATGTGCGGGAACTTGAATGGGCCGCGCAGCCAGTTAAAGGAGCCACGCACCCAAAAAAAAATTAAAGGGAACATTGTTCGGGGCTTGTATTAAATATAATAATTTGTGCATTATACATTGCATGTATGTATTATAAATGTGTACAGTAAACTCTCGATTTACCGGCACCCAAACAACCGGAAATCTCGGTTAACCGGCAAAATTCAGGAGTAGGTTCAGTTAAGTTTTTCTTCATATTAGTGGCCGTTTCTTGATTCTTGGCTGTGTAATCGGAGGTGCCTGCATTTGTTGCTAAGCAACAGGGACGCTTGGTCTGTGGTCGGGCTTCTTGCAGCTGTTGCTAAGCAACAAGGAAGCCTGGATTTGTTGCTGTGTACGAGCTCTCGTACCTTTTAACTATAACCCTCTGTAATCCGGACTTTTTGATAAACCGGCACCACGCCGGTCCCGTCGGTGCCGGATAAAAAAGAGTTTCCTGTACAGGAAACTTTTTTTTTATCCGGGACTGACGTGGTGCCAGTTCATCAAAAATTCCGGATAACCGAAAGCTATAGTAAAAGATACGGAGAGCTGAGAGCTCTGTATAAAGCAACAAACCCTGTTGCTTAGCAACAGTTTCAGAACAATGGCCACAAGTTCCAAGCGTCTCTGTAGCTTAGCAACAGCTGCAGCCACACCCTTGCACAGTAACAGATCGAGGAAGGCAAGTACAATATGAAGTAAAACTTACCTGAACCTACTCCTGAATTTTGCCGGTTAACCGAGATTTCCGGTTATTTAGGTGCTGGTAAATCGAGAGTTTCCTGTAGTTTGTGCGTGTGTGTGTGTGTGTGTATATAAAGCTGCACGTTGTATATAAAGTGCTGGCAGCCTTGTGTAATAGGAGCTATTCTCAGTTCTGTTTAGTATTTGCCGATGTTCGTCTTTCTTCATCCAACTTGCAGCGGTGATTTTTACAATCTTACTATGACGAGAAGACCAACACTTGAATCATTTTTATAATCCCCTGAAGCGGCCCATTTATCACAGCGCGTCGTGAGGGGAAATTCAAGTCGTACTTTCCCTTGCCGCATTAATCGTTGAGTCCGGTCGCAATCAAGGATTAAACTGAGCTAACCGTGAAAGTTTCAAACATTAGTGACTGCTTTTTCAGTTGGAATACAGCTGGAGTTGAGCAAATCGGCACTTGTTGGCGGCCTGTCTGCAGCTCGTCCGCCCGTCTACTCTACATATATTGTTGGCGGCGGTTGAAAGTCATGCCCAGGACGTGAACTGGCTGTGTGTTTTTTGTTTAACAGGTGCAGGAAGCATTTGCTGCGGTTTGCAGACGTCATTTGCCGGCTCTTCCCCCAAGTCCTGACCGCGTGGGGCACACCCCGGGACACAGCCGTGCCCGGACAGGAGAAAGCGTACAGGTCAGATTTTACGCTAGACGACCAACCCGAATGGGCACTTTCCCCATAGCCCTTTTGAAGTATTTCTCCAATTCCCTTTTGAAAGTTACTATTGAATCTGCTTCCACCGCCCTTTCAGGCAGCGCGTTCCAGATCACAACAACTCGCTGTGTAAGAAAATTCTCCTCCTGTTTCCCTGGTTCTTTTGCCAATTATCTTAAATCTGTGTCCTCTGGTTACTGACCCTCCTGCCAGTGGAAACAGTTTCTCCTTATTTACTTTATCAAAACCCTTCATAATTGTGAACACCTCTATTCAATGCTCTGTTAACCTTCTCTGCTCTAAGGAGAACAACCCCAGCTTCTCTCATCTCTTCACGTAACTGAAGTCCCTCACCCCTGGTGTAATTCTGGTAAATCTCCCCTGTACCCTCTCCAATGCCTTGACATCTTTCTAAAGTGTGGTGCCCAGAATTCTCCAGTTGAGGTCAAACCAGTGATTTATAAAGGTTTAGCATAACCATCGTGTATCAGAATTGAAGCATTTGCTTGGGCAGTCTAACCATAATCCACATGCTGTCATGGTTAGGATTCCAGTTAAATCTGCGCAGACACGGTTAGCAATGAAAAAAGGAGCACGTTAATCGTGAAGTTGTCCTAAAGAGATAGGCGCGTCTACTTGCTAGGGCAGCGGGCTATGGTCCAGTGTTGGAATCCAATTAAATGGCACCCCACCTATTATCAGACTAGGGCACCTGTACAAAGCCCTGGGTGGACCACACCTGGAGTGCTGTGAGCAGTTCTGGCCACCACACCTTAGGAAGGATAGATTGGCCTCTGAGGGAGTGCAGCGAAGGTTTACCAGAATGATACCTGGACTCCAGGGGGTAAAGAGGAGAGATTACACAAACTAGGGTTGTATTCCCTGGAATTTAGAAGGTTAAGGGGTGATCTGATCGAAGTTTTCAAGATATTAAGGGGAACAAATAGAGTTGGGGAGTCGAGGACTAGGGGGCATAGCTAAAAATTAGAGCCAGACCTTTCAGGAGTGAAATTAGGAAACACTTCTACACACAAAGGGTGGTAGAAGTTTGGAACTCTCTTCCGCAAAGGGCAATTGGTGCTGGATCAATTGTTAATTTTAAATCTGCGATTGATAGATTTTTGTATATCAAAGGTATTAAGGGATATGGGCCAAAGGTGGGTACATGGAGTTAGGTCACTGATCAGCCACGATCTCATTGAATGGCGGAGCAGGCTCAAGGGGCTGAATGGCCTCCTCCTGTTCCTATGCAGGCGGTACTCCTCGGCACTTGGTTACAAGTAATTGAGGTACGTGTAGCCCGGGCCCTAGTCTTGTGGAAGGAATTCCCCTTCATCTGGTCTGCACCATTTTTGTTCATGTCTCTCTGGCCACGGATTTAGTTCAAGCACCAGCTTTTCCCTTCTACTACCAAAATCGGGTACGGGAGTTACTGCCGGAGTGGCTGCTTTGACCGCGCTCCTCCAGCTTGGAGATGATGCATCGAGTCTCGGTGGGCTGGTTGTCGCTGTGTACGATGGCAGGTGTTGGGAGTGCCAGCTAGTGGCTAGTAATCCAGAGTCCTGGACTACTGATACAGGGAAAGATGAGATCAACTCCCACCATGGCGGTTTGTGAATTTGAATTCGGTTTATATTTATCGCCGTTAAAGTGACCATGAAGCCGTTGCATTGTTGTAAAAACCCAACTACAGGAAACTCTTGATTTACCAGCACCTAAAATAACCGGAAATCTCTGTTAACCGGCAAAATTCAGGAGTAGGTTCAGGTAAGTTTTACTTCCTATTAGTGGCCGTTCCTGGATCTGTGGCTGTGTAACCGGGGTTCCTGCACGTGTTGCTAAGCAACAGGGACGCTTGGTCTGCGGCCGGAGTTCCTGCACCTGTTGCTAAGCAACAGGGAAGCCTGGATTTGTTGCTGTGTACGGAGCTCTCGTACCTTTTAACTATACAGGAAACTTCGCGATATCCGGCACCGACGGGACCGAGCTGCTGCTAATCTATCAAAACTTCCGGATAGACCAGCGCTAATGTTGAAGGATACGGAGGTTTTCATCCCCGTATCTGACAACAAACACTGTTGCTTAACAACAGCTTGTAAACACTCGGCCCGTACCTTGGAAGCGTCTCTGAAGCTGTTGCTAAGCTACAGAGACGCTTTCCAGAGTCTGTTTTTATAAAAAAAAAAAAAAAAAAATGCTAGGAGAAGGAAAAAAAACCTAACCCAAACGGCTGCTGATTTCTGCTGTTAGATCGAGGTTTCCGGACATACAACCTCCGGATAAACCAAAGTTTCCTGTACCTCTCTGTAATCTGGACTTTTTGATAAACCGGCACCACACCGGTCCCGTCGGTGCTGGATAAAAAAGAGTTTCCTGTCGTTCACTATTGTCCTTTTAGGGACGGAAACCCGCCGTCCTTGCTCAGCCTGGACCTGCTTGTGACATGGTTGACACTTAACTCCCCTCTGAGGTGGCCTAGCAAGCCACTCTGTTGTATCAAGCCACTACGTTCAAGAAGGCCCACCACCACCTTCTCTAGGGCAACAAAGCATGGGCAGTAAATGCCGTCCTTGCCAGCGACATCCACGTCCCAAGAATGAATGGTAGAGGGGGGAATAAATAACTAAAATGACAAAATTGTGTTTACAGCTCGGTGAGAGTGAAGGCCTACGAGGTCTTGGGAACATGGGTGAAAATCTGCGGGGCTTCGGCAGGAGTTCTGCAGGGGCCGTTCCACCATTCTGATGTCTTGTTGGCTAATTTGATCAGTGACATCACTCCAGTGGTGGACACCTTGAAGGTAAGGAAACGGCGGGCAAGGAGGGTGGCTTTCAAAGAAAATAAAAAAATTCTGTGGGCAAACTCCCGAGAGCTTCAGTGGGAGATGGGGAGAGTTCATAACGGAACCGGCTCGCCTCACGAGTGGAGAACGGCTACTTACGCGAGGTCAGTCGGTCACCATAGGGACGCCAAGAGAACGGAAGGGGAAATAATTTTGCCCACAAAACAAAATGAGACGAGGGCATCGTAAAATGTTGTAACCTTGGCGGGCTCTGGGTGCCCCGTCGCAATGGAGTTAACTCTGTCATGTCGCAGCTTCTTGCTCTCGCTGGCATTGAAGCTTCTGAGCCATAATCCCTCCACCTCGTAATCTGTTGGAGCGAGGGGAGGAGATTTGTCATTTTCCTGCTCCCCCCACCCCCACCAGACTCAGAATGGAGGCTCGGGGACATGTGGGGCAGTCCAGAGTCATGGGTCAAGGGTTGGGGACCACCGCCCGCGCCGACTTGACTTGACGGGCTTTGACCTTTTACCCTTTTAGCTGCGGGCGGGGAAGCCGGCCGGGGACGGGGCCCAGCCACTGAACTACGGCAAGCACAGCAGCAAGAGGCAAAAGCTGATGGACCTGAGCGACGCTGCGGCCATGCAAAGCCACAAGAAACGGGACTTGAACGCCAACAGCGATGTCTGTCTGGCGGCGCTGAAAGGTACTTGCGGCGGTACTCCCCACCCCGCTGCTTCCGTCACTGCTCGGTGCGCCGGTCAATATACAGTCCCACCGCTATAGGGTCTCGCCTGCCGGGTCTTTATTGAGATGGGTGTAAAATGGGAGTGGATCTTATACACCGAGATTTATGGTATTTCTGCTGTTCGTTTTAACCTTTGCTTACTGAGGAAAATGGAGATGCTCAGTCACCTTGGAGCCGGTGGCTCGTTTCTGTCTCACTCCCATCTCCTGTACAGGGTGTGTCTCAGTCCCCGGGGTCACTCCCATCTCCTGTACAGTGTGTGTGTGTCTCGGTCCCCGGGGTCACTCCCATCTCCTGTACAGTGTGTGTGTCTCAGCCCCCGGGGTCACTCCCATCTCCTGTACAGTGTGTGTGTGTCTTTCAGTCCCCGGGGTCACTCCCATCTCCTGTACAGTGTGTGTGTCTCAGTCCCCGGGGTCACTCCCATCTCCTGTACAGTGTGTGTGTGTGTCTCAGTCCCCGGGGTCACTCCCATCTCCTGTACAGTGTGTGTGTGTCTCAGTCCCCGGGGTCACTCCCATCTCCTGTACAGTGTGTGTGTGTCTCAGTCCCCGGGGTCACTCCCATCTCCTGTACGGTGTGTGTGTGTGTCTCAGTCCCCGGGGTCACTCCCATCTCCTGTACAGTGTGTGTGTCTCAGTCCCCCCGGGGTCACTCCCATCTCCTGTACAGTGTGTGTCTCTCTCAGTCCCCGGGGTCACTCCCATCTCCTGTACTGTGTGTGTGCGTCTCAGTCCCCGAGGTCACTCCCATCTCCTGTACAGTGTGTGTGTCTCAGTCCCCGGGGTCACTCCCATCTCCTGTACAGTGTGTGTGTGTCTCAGTCCCCGGGGTCACTCCCATCTCCTGTACAGTGTGTGTCTCTCAGTCCCCGGGGTCACTCCCATCTCCTGTACAGTGTGTGTGTGTCAGTCCCCGGGGTCACTCCCATCTCCTGTACAGTGTGTGTCTCTCAGTCCCCGGGGTCACTCCCATCTCCTGTACAGTGTGTGTGTCTCAGTCCCCGGGGTCACTCCCATCTCCTGTACAGTGTGTGTGTCTCAGTCCCCGGGGTCACTCCCATCTCCTGTACAGTGTGTGTGTGTCTCAGTCCCCGGGGTCACTCCCATCTCCTGTACACTGTGTGTGTGTGTCTCAGTCCCCGGGGTCACTCCCATCTCCTGTACAGTGTGTGTGTCTCAGTCCCCGGGGTCACTCCCATCTCCTGTACACTGTGTGTGTGTGTCTCAGTCCCCGGGGTCACTCCCATCTCCTGTACAGTGTGTGTGTCTCAGTCCCCGGGGTCACTCCCATCTCCTGTACAGTGTGTGTGTCTCAGTCCCCGGGGTCACTCCCATCTCCTGTACAGTGTGTGTGTCTCAGTCCCCGAGGTCACTCCCATCTCCTGTACAGTGTGTGTGTCTCAGTCCCCGGGGTCACTCCCATCTCCTGTACAGTGTGTGTGTGTCTCAGTCCCCGGGGTCACTCCCATCTCCTGTACTGTGTGTGTGTCTCAGTCCCCGGGGTCACTCCCATCTCCTGTTCAGTGTGTGTCTCAGTCCCCGGGGTCACTCCCATCTCCTGTACAGTGTGTGTGTCTCAGTCCCCGGGGTCACTCCCATCTCCTGTACAGTGTGTGTGTGTGTGTCTCAGTCCCCGGGGTCACTCCCATCTCCTGTACTGTGTGTGTGTCTCTCAGTCCCCTGGGTCACTCCCATCTCCTGTACAGTGTGTGTCTCAGTCCCCGGGGTCACTCCCATCTCCTGTACACTGTGTGTGTGTCTCAGTCCCCGGGGTCACTCCCATCTCCTGTTCAGTGTGTGTCTCAGTCCCCGGGGTCACTCCCATCTCCTGTACAGTGTGTGTGTCTCAGTCCCCGGGGTCACTCCCATCTCCTGTACAGTGTGTGTGTCTCAGTCCCCGGGGTCACTCCCATCTCCTGTACAGTGTGTGTGTGTCTCAGTCCCCTGGGTCACTCCCATCTCCTGTACAGTGTGTGTGTCTCAGTCCCCGGGGTCACTCCCATCTCCTGTACAGTGTGTGTGTCAGTCCCCGGGGTCACTCCCATCTCCTGTACAGTGTGTGTGTCTCAGTCCCCGGGGTCACTCCCATCTCCTGTGCAGTGTGTGTGTCTCTCAGTCCCCTGGGTCACTCCCATCTCCTGTACAGTGTGTGTGTGTCTCAGTCCCCGGGTCACTGCCATTTTAAAAATGAATTTCCGATGATGCTATTCTTGAATCAGTCATGTATATAAAGAGGGCTGCCCGTACCCCTCCTGCCCCGAGCGCGCCCCCTACCCTACCCCGGCCCAGGTCTATCGACTCTCCACACAGTCTCTGAGCAGACTCTGGCGACGGGTTCAGGTAAGCCCAGGAGGTGCCGACTCCGTGAGCTTTGCCTGCTTTCCCCCTGTACGCCTCTGGTCTGTTGGTTTCGTCAATGGGTGATGCGGTTTCTTAATTCTCTGCTTTGTGTCTCCACCCCTCTCTGCCTGCAGTTTGCAGCGCTGTGATCCTGTCCTGTGGAAGCTTGCTAAAGGAGGAAACGCACAAGGTGAGTGAAGCTCTCTGCAGCCTCGCCCCCAAATGAGCGCAGCCAGGGGTCGTACGCGATCGGGGTTCCTTTCAGCATCTGCCCATAATCCGGCCCTCGTAACCTTAAAAATACTAAGCACCCCCATTTATACAGCAGCTTTCACGACCTCAGGATGTCCCAAAGCGCTTCACAGCCAATGAAATACCTTTAAAGTACAGTCTCGTGGGCCAACGTGACAGCCAAATTGGTGCACAGCAAGAGCCCACGCGCAGCACTGGGATGAACGAGCAGTTAATTTGTTGTGGGGGCGGATTGAAATCTGATCTCTTTTCCACCCCCCCGCCCTTTCAGAGTTCCACAAACCCGGGGACTAATAGAGTGGCACTGCTGCTGAATTTAAACAGTCACTTATTCTTTCTGCAATTGATGAAACGTAGGAGCAGGAGTCGGCCATTCGGCCCCTCGAGCCTGCTCCGCCATTCAATGAGATCATGGCTGATCATCCAAACTCAGTACCCTGTCCCTGCTTTCTCCCCATATCCCTTGACCCCTTTAGCCTTAAGAAATATATCCAACTCCTTCTTGAATATATTTAATGAATTGGCCTCCACTGCCTTCTGTGGTAGAGAATTCCACAGGTTCACCACTCTCTCTGGGTGAAGAAATTCCTCCTCATCTCTGTCCTAAATGGCTTACCCCTTATCTTTAGACTGTGACCCCTGGTTCTGGGCTCCCCCGCTATCGGAAACATCCTTTCTGCATCTAGTCTGCCTCGTCCTGTTAGAATTTTATAAGTTTTAATGAGATCCCCTCTCATTCTTCTAAACTCTAGCGAATATAAGCCTAATTGACCCAATCTCTCCTCATACGTCATTCCTGCCATCCCAGGTATCAGTCTGGTGAATCTTTGCTGCACTCCCTCCATGGCAAGAACATCCTTCCTCAGGTAAGGCGACCAAAACTGCACACAATACTCGAGGTGCGGTCTCACCAAGACCCTGTACAACTGCAGCAAGACATCCTTGTTCCTGTACTCTAATCCTCTCGCTATGAAGGCCAGCATACCATTTGCCTTCTTTACCACCTGCTGCACCTGCATGCTTACCTTCAGCGACTGGTGCACAAGGACACCCAGGTCTCGTTGCACTTTCCCTTTTCCCAATCTATTGCCATTCAGATAATAATCTGCCTTCCTGTTTTTCCACCAAAGTGGATAACCTCGCATTTATCCACATTATACTGCGTCTGCCCAATCGCCCAACCTGTCCAAATCGTACTGGAGTTTCTCTGCATCCTCCTCACAGCACACAAGCCCACCCAGCTTTGTGTCGTTTGCAAACTCGGAGATGCTACATCTAGTTCCCTCATCTAGATCATTTATATATATTGTGAATAGCTGGGGTCCTAGCACCGATCCCTGCGGTACCTCACTAGTCACTGCCTGCCACTCGGAAAAAGTCCCGTTTATTCCAACTCTTTGCTTCCTGTCTGCCAACCAGTTCTCTATCCAAGTCAGTACCTTACCCCCGATCCCATGTGCTTTAACTTTGCACGCTAGTCTCTTATGCGGGACCTTATCGAAAGCCTTCTGAAAGTCCAAATATACCACATCCACTGGTTCTCCCTTATCTATTCTACCAGTTACATCCTCAAAAAATTCCAGATGGTTAAAAAAGCATATGGGTTACTTGGGAATAGAAATAGGGGACTAGACCATAAGAGCAAAGAGACCTTGCGAGAACTTCACTGGTTAGGCCTCAGCTGGAGTATTGTGGACAATTCTGGGCACCGCACTTCAGGAAAGATGGACAGGCCTTAGAAAGGAGGTTTACCAGGATGTTCCCAGGGATGAGAGACTTCAGTTATGAGGAGAGGTTGGAAAAGTTAGGACCGTTCTCCTTGGAGCAGAGAAGGTTAAGAGGTGACCTCCTAGAGGTTTTCAAGATGATGAGAGGTTTGGATGGAATATTTTTTTCCCCCTATTTACTCCATCAGGCGAGTGGGTCACTAACCAGAGGTCATAGATTGAAAATCACTGGAATGGGGTCTAGAGGGGAGATGAGGAGAAATGTTTTCACTCAGAGCTGTCGGGATCTGGAACGCTCGACCTGAAAAGACGCCGGAAGCTGATCCCATCAATAATTTTCAAGGGGAGTTGGACAGGTACAGGAGGATGAGGAATTTACAGGATTATGGACAAAAAGGGGGGGGCGCGGGTGGGACTCGGCATCACTGCTCTTTCAAAGAGCCAGCAGAGGCACGACGGGCCGTATGGCCTCCTCCTATGCTGTAAGTATCGATGATTCAATGCGGGGTAACATTTACAGACTGAACAGTTAGTGCAGTTGTTATTAATTAGATACAGGAAACTTTCTGGTATCCGGCACGGACGGGACCGACGTGGTGCCGGTCCATCAGTAATTCCAGATAACCGAACGCTATAGTAAAAGATACGGAGCTCAGAGCTCCGTATAAAGCAACAAACCCTGTTGCTTCAGAACAATCGGCCACAAGTTGCAAGCGTCTCTGTAGCTTAGCAACAGCTTCAGCTACACCCTTGCACAGCAACAAATGGAGTAATAAAAGTTAAAAAAAAAGTTACCTGAACCGACTCCTGAATTTTGCCGGTGGCTAGAGCGTTCCGGTTATTTAGGGGCCGGTTAATCGAAAGTTTCCTGTACAAGTCAAGTTTTGTTGTAGCACGGTTCAATCCTAGAAACATGATACAGCAGATGGGGCGAAACTGTTTCTACTGGCGGGGGGGTCGCTAACCAGAGGGCACAGCTTTAAGGTAATTGGCAATAGAACCAGAGGGGAGAGGAGCAGAATTTTTATTTTACCGAACGAGTTGCTACGATCTAGAACGCGCTGCCTGAAAGGGCGGTGGAAGCAGATTCAATAGTAACTTTCAAAAGGGAACTGGATATATACTAGAAAAGGAAAAATAGCCGGACGATGGGGAAGGAGCAGGGGAGAGTGGGACTACAGGAAACTTTGGTTTATCCGGAGGTTAACTGTCCGGAATGCTCGAGCCACCGGCAAAAATCAGGAGCCGTTTCGTTAGGTTTTTTTTCTTTTCGTTGCTTTTTTTTTTCCACCAGTCAGGCTCTGCAAGGTCTAGCTAAAGCTGTTGCTTAGCTACAGAGATGCTTGCAAGCTATGGCCGACTGTTTAGAAGCTGTTGCTAAGCAACGGGGTTTGTTGCTAGATACGGAGCTCAAAAGCTCCCGTATGTTTTAACATTAGCGCTGGTTTGTCCGGCAGTTTTGATGGGACGGCAACAGCTCGGTCCCGTCGGTGCCGGATACCACAAAGTTTTCTGTAATTGGTTAATTCTTTCAAAGCCAGCACAGGCACGATGGGCTGAATGGCCTCCTGCGCTGTCTGATTCTATGAAATAATTTAATCTTGAATTTGTTACTTTTACTGAGTCTGGACAAAAATGAAAATCAATTTTTTGTGTTGATTCCTAGTTTTGAACCCTCTTTTAATCTTTGTGTGTGTGTGCGCGGGTGGGGCAAATTGTCAAATGTGCTCTACGTACTTTGCTTTGCACAGTTTTGTTCTCGTCCTTTCATGAACTTCACAACAAAAAAATCCCGGCTGAAATTGCCTTAATTGCTGCATCAATATCGTACGTTCATCTTGAGTGAACGTGCTCAGGTGCTTGTGTGAGATTTGAGCAAAACCCCAACAACTTGCATTTATATAGCGCCTTTAACGTAGTAAAACGTCCCAGGATGCTTCACAGGAGCCTTGTCGGGCAAAAATTGACACCGAGCCACGTAAGCTATTAGGACAGGTGACAAAACACTTGGTTAAAGAGGTAGGTTTTAAGGAGCGTCTTCGAGGAGCGTCACAGAGAGGTCGACCTTCTGGCCCAGAGTGGAAGAGTACGAAACACTTAAGTCAGGGCTTTGAGGTTTTAGCTTTGCAGCAGTCAGTCCAGCTTTTCCCGGTGAATGCTCCCAGATTATCTTCGGCTGCGAGTCCGTGTCGAGAGCCGTCTTCCCCGTAATGACGTCTTCCTCTTTCTGCTGCAGAAACTCCATGAGCTGGTGCTGCCTCTCCTGATCCGCCTGCAGCAGGGCGCCAGCTCCGCCAGCCCCTACCTCCGTGCGGACTGCCGGCGGGAACTCTACCGCCTCCTGCTCTTCCTGCTGCTGGTTCCCAGCTCGAAATGGCCGCCACCGCTGCACTGCGCTGTTAAAACGTTCAGCCAGGGGCAGAACGATGGAAACACTGAGGTAAAAAAAAAATTATAACCTATTAAACAATTTTGCATTCCCACACATTTTCCTGTGCCAGATTTTTCCCGTTGTAGTGATCCATGTCCATACGTATAATAGGAACTGCCTGAGTAAACGTCACGCTGCAATTACACCTTCCTGCCAGTAGTGGCGCTCTAGCAGCTCCGTATCACATCTCCTGGCTCCTCAGCCTGTACTGCAGAGGAGCACAAACACTGCAACCCACCCTAATTCTCTGCCTCCCAAATTGCTGCAAGTTTGTCAGCGTTTTGTAGATTTAAGCACAGAATGCGTGGTCCATAAAAGGGTACCTAATTACATCTGAATACCTTGGTCCAGTCGCCACCTGTCCTCTAGCCCCTTTGCACCTGAAGGCTGCATATAACTTACAACACAAATAGGCCATTCGGCCCAACTGGTCCATGCCAGTGTTAATGCGCCACACGAGGCTCGTCCCACCCACCTTTAGCTAACCCTATCAGCATAACCTTCTATTCCTTTCTCCCTCATCACAGAAACCCCACAGTGCAGATAGAGGCCATTTCGGCCCATCGAGCCTGCACCGACACATATCCCACCCGATCCCCGTAACCCCTACACCAACACATATCCCACCCTATCCCCGTAACCCCACGTATTTAATCCCCCTAACACTAAGGGTCAATTTTATTATAGCCAATTAACCTAACCCGCACATCTTTGGACTGTGGGAGGAAACCGGAGCACCCGGAGGAAACCCACGCAAACACGGGGAGAATGTGCAAACTCCAGGTGCTTATCTTAAAGGCATCTATTCGATTCGACTCAACCACTCCCTGTGGTAGTGAGTTCCACATTCCCACCACTCTGGGTAAAGAGGTTTCTCCTGGATTCCCTCTTGGATTTATTAGTGACTACAGGAAACTTTGTGATATCCGGCACCGACGGGACCGGCGTGTTGCCGATCTATCAAAACTGCCAGACATACAAAGTTAATGTTGAAGCATACGGAGGTTTTCATCTCCGTATCTGACAACAAACACTCTTGCTTAGCAACAGCTTCTAAAGAGTCGGCTGCAGCTGCAAGCATCTCTAGCTGAAGCTGTTGCTATAGCTACAGACCTTGCAGTGCCTGACTGGGGGGAAAAAAAAGAACGAGAACTAAAAAAACGTATAGAAAACGGCTCCTGATTTTTGCCGTTAGATCGAGTATTCCGGACATACAACCTCCGGATAAACCACAGTTTCCTGTATCTTATACTGATGGCCCCTAGTTTTGCTCTCCCCTCAAGTGGAAACCTCTTCTCTACGTCTACCCTATCAAAACTTTCTATAATTTTAAAGACCTATCAGGTCACCCCTCAGCCTTCCCTTTCCTAGAGAAAGGAACCCCAGCCTGTTCGGTGTTTCCTGATGGGTGTAACCTCGCAGTTCTGGTGTCATCCTTGTTATGCTCCGCTCGAGCCTCCTCCCGTCTTTCCTCGTCTAACTCTATCAGCATAACCCTCTATTCCCTTCTCCCTCACATGCTTGTCTAGCCTCCCCTTAAATGCATCTATACTATTCGCTTCAACCACTCCCTGTGGTAGCGAGTTCCACGTTCTCGCCACTCTTTGAGTAAAGAAGTTTCTTCTGATTTCCCTATTGGATTTCTTGGTGACTTTATCTTATATTGATGGCCTCTAGTTTTGCTCTTCCCCACAAGTGGAAACATTCTCCCTGTATCCACTCTATCAAAACCTTTCATAATTTTAAAGACCTCTATT
Source organism: Somniosus microcephalus (assembly GCF_052327205.1). NCBI lineage: Eukaryota > Metazoa > Chordata > Chondrichthyes > Squaliformes > Somniosidae > Somniosus > Somniosus microcephalus. The sequence goes on along the minus strand of NW_028225182.1, from coordinate 44,135,467 downwards.
AGGTCACCCCTCAGAGAAAAGAGACCCAGCCTGTTCATCCTTTCCTGATATGTATACCCTCGCATTTCTGGTATCATCCTTGTAAATCTTCTCTGCACCCTCTCCGGTGCCGCTATATCCTTTTTATAATATGGCGACCAGAACTGTACGCAGTACTCGGGTCTAACCAAGGTTCGATACAGGTTTAGCATAACTTCCCTACTTTTCATTTCTATACCTCTAGAAATAAACCCCAGTGCATGGTTTGCTTTTTTTATTGCCTTGCTAACCTGTGTCGCAACTTTTAGTGATTTGTGTATTTGTACTCCGAGATCCCTTTGTTTCTCTACCCCACCCAGACTCGCACCCTCCCCGTTCTTCCTACCAAAATGTAATACCTCACATTTATCTGTATATCTAAAAAAAATTAACTAATGGAATTAGAAGCTGTGAAAAGAGATGGATTTGCTTGGAACCTTAAGATTTCCGTACTAAATTAGCATCGTCTGTACCTGCAGGTCTCGGCTTTCTGCTCGGAAGCGCTGGTGATCTGCAACTGCTTAATCCATCCCCGGGTGCCTTCTCTTCAAATGCCTCTCAACACCGCGAGCCTCGTAACGACGGCTTTCAAACCGTCTGCGCCAGAGATGCAGGTCCTCGGCAGGCAGTCTCAAGTGCCCACATTCCACCTGCCCACCCCTCCGGCTCGGCCGCAGCCTGACAACCTGGCCGGCCTGCCCCTGCAGGGGCGGTTTGCTGGCCTGTCCGCGCCGGCGAGGTTTTCTTCCCCGCTCGCGCCAGCCGCTGCCAGATCCGCGGAGAACCACGCCCCCGAGGGGGAGACGGAGACCGACGCCAACAGTCTGCTGGCGACCCAGCCAGACGACGACGACGCTCTGTTCGGGAACGGCGGGCACCGGCCGGTCTTCGTGAGGTACGACAAGGAGGAGGAGTCCGATGTCGAGATCTCGCTGGAGAGCGACTCCGACGACAGCGTCATGATCGTCCCGGAGGGCCTCCTGCCCGAGCGGGGCTCCCCAGAAGCCAAGAAAGAAGAGACAGAGGAGATCGAGAAGGTAGTGGTCACCTCGCCCTCTCGGAGCCAAGTGCAGACCGCGGCTCCCGTTCAAGCACCACCTCCAACTCCAGCTCCAGTCCAACCCTCGCCCCAACCTCCAGCCGTCGAAGAGCAGAAGCTGGAAACCCAGGAAGCGAACGAAGATCTGACTGTCATAAATATCAACAGCAGCGAGGATGAGGAAGGAGAAGAATATCCGGAGGATGAGGATGATTATTACGACGATGAAGAGGAGGACTACGACGATGAAGAGGACTTTGACGAAGCGGAAATGGAGGAGGAAGACGAGGAGGAGGAGGAAGAGGAGGAGGATGAAGATGAGATGGATTACAAAGAGATTGAAGATCTGGAGGAGGATGAGGAAGACGAGGTGTTTGAGCATGACCAAGAGGTGATGTCGGAGGACGAAGAGCCTCCTGCGGAAATGACGGTGGAGGTGGGAGAGATTGGCGAGGTGGGAGAGATTGGCGAGGTGGGAGAGATTGGCGAGGTGGGAGAGATTGGCGAGATTGTCTCTCTTTCTGTACCTGTGACAGGTGAGGGTCAACCTGAAGCAAGCTCGCAGGTGTGCAGCGCACAGAAAGATGCAGCCTCCCAGCAGGACAATGCGGATGAGGTGAAAGTGCTGCAGAAGAATGAGGCGGTGCAGGACAGACCCCCCGATGTGGACAAGGAGGAGCAAGCCACCGGGGCGAAAGTGGAGGTGGAAAAGACCGAAGCGCCGGATCAGCCCAGCGAAGCCAAGGCGCTGGCCACTGCGCCGCTGGCGGAGCCCGTGAAGGAAGTGGTGTCACAGGAAGAGCCTGAGCAGGACGAGGCGTGCAAGGAGGCGCCGGATGCGGTATCAGACGGAGACAAAGCGGATGTCGGAGTATCAGAAGGCCGGGCCGAAGGAGCTGTTGCATCGGATAAAGGGGACGCGTCGAACGCGGAGGAGCCCGAGAAGAAAGCCGAGGACGGAACCGCGGCTAAAGCTGCCGACACTTCTGAGGCAACGGCGGAGGAAAGCGCAAGCGACCAACAGGACAAAGAGGAGACCGCTGAGAAACCTGACGAGACTAAGGTAGGACGCCTGCGTCTTGCAGTAAAGCTCGAGTCCTGTTTGAAGGTGTATTCTACAAGCAGTATGTTTAGGAGAGCCACCCCTTCATTGTATGCTGGGACTGATCCCACTGCATCAGAAGGAAGCTAACACCAAGGGACAATTGTGAGATGTTCTCCAGCCCTTGGCTGCAACCAGTCTCGTGGGCAAGGAAGGGCCTCGCTCGCAGCCCACCGTAATGTGGAGCTCTGTCTGATTAACCCTGGTCATCTAGGATGGCCTTCCTCTGCCACCGTGTTGGCATTGACCAGGGGTCCAACAGTTTCCCCAGGACGATACCCGGGTCGCCAGGATATAGTTGCGATTTTAAATGGAAAAACCGGGGCTGTATTCACTGGAAGAGAGAGGGTTAAAGGGGTCCAGAAAGAACAGATGACACTCTTGCGAGCGATTGTGTTTAAAATCATGAAGGCTTTAGATAGAGTAAATAAAGAGAAACTGTTTCCACTGGCTGAAGGGTCGATAACCACCAGAGGGCACCGATTTAAGGTGATTGGCAAAAGAACCAGAGGCGACCGGAGGGAAAACTTCTTTACACAACGAGTGGTTAGGATTTGGAATGCCCTGCCTGATCGGGTGGTGGATACAGATTCAATAGTGGCCTTCAAAAGGAATTGGATAAATACTTGAAGGAGAAAAAAATTGCAGGGCTATGGGGAAAGAGCGGGGGAGTGGGACTGACTGGATTACTCTTCGAAAGAGCCGGCACAGACTCGACTGGCCGAATGGCCTCCTTCTGTGCTGTGCTATTTAAGGAGGGAGAGGGAAAACGGGGAACTACAGACCAGTTAGCCTGATATCAGTTTTAAGGACGAGGTAACAGGGCACTTAGAAAATTATAATAGGATTGGGCAGAATCAACACGGATTTATGAAAGGGAAATCGTGTTTGACAAATCTGTTAGTTTTTTGAGGTTGTAACTAGCAGGATAGATAAGGGGGAACCAGTGGATGTGGTACATTTGGATTTTCAGAAGGCATTCGATAAAGTGCCACACAAGAGGTTATTCAACAAAATTAGGGCTCATGGGATTGGGGGTAATATACCTGCATGGATTGAGGATTGGTTAATGGACAGAAAAGAGTAGGAATAAATGGGTCATTCTCAAGGGCAACTAGGAATGGGCAATAAATGCTGGCCTTGCCAGCGACGCCCAGATCCCAAAAGTGAATTTAAAAAAAAAAAATTTAAAAAAATTGGGTTGACAGGCTGTAACTAGTGGGGTACCGCAAGGATCAGTGCTTGGGCCTCAGCTATTCACAATCTACATCAATGATTTGGATGAGGGGACCAAATGTAATATATCCATCCAAGTTTGCCGATGATACAAAGCTGGGTGGGAATGTAAGTTGTGAGGAGGATGCAAGGAGGCTTCAAGGGGATATAGACAGGCTAAGTGAGTGGGCAAGAACATGGCAAATGTGAAGTTATCCATTTTGGTAGGAAAAATAGAAAAGCAGAGTATTTTTTAAATGGTGAGAGATTGGGAAATGTTGGTGTTCAGAGGGACCTGGGTGTTCTTGAACACAAATCACTGAAAGTTAACATGCAGGTACAGCAAGCAATTAGGAAAGCAAATGGTATGTTGGCCTTTATTACAAGAGGATTGGAGAGTCTAGAACCAGGGGTCACAGTCTCAGGATAAGGGGTTGGCCATTTAGGACTGAGGTGAGGAGAAATTTCTTCACTCAGAGGGTGATGAATCTTTGGAATTCTCTACCCCAGAGGGCTGTGGAGGCTCAGTCGTTGAGTATATTCAAGATAGAGATCGATAGATTTTTGAATATTAAGGGAATCAAGGGATATGGGGATAGTGCAGGAAAGTGGAGATGAGGTCGATGATCAGCCATGATCTCATTGAATGGCAGAGCAGGCTCGAGGGGCCGAATGGCCGACTCCTGCTCCTATTTCTTATGTTCTTGTATAGCACCTGATCACATCCTCGAGGTGTCCCAAGGCACTTCACAAGCAGTGAAGCACTCTTGAAGGGCGACCACTCTTGGGAAGGCAATTTAAGTGTTGAAACCTCAAAGGATTTGAGTGGGAAAATAGCGCAAAATGATTTGCACTGGTGGTGGAATCAGTAACGAGGGGCTACAAATTGAGAAGTGTTGGGGGCGTAAGCGCTGGTTAGAAGGAACCCATTTTGTGCAGACGATTATTTGACTTAAGAAATAATTTACCGCAAGTGAGTCGATTTTTTTTTTTAAGGCGGCAATTGGAGAAACACTTGGAAGAAAACTACAGGAAACTGATATCCGGGACCGGCGTGTTGCCGATCTATCAAAACTGCCGGGCATACAGGGGGGCACGGTGGCATAGTGGTTAGCACTGTTGCCTCACCGTGCCAGGGACCCGGGTTCAAATCTGGCCTCGGGCGACTGTCTGTGTGGAGTTTGCACATTCTCCCCGTGTCTGGGTGGGTTTTCTCCGGGTGCTCCGGTTTCCTCCCACAGTCCAAAGATGTGCGGGTTAGGTTGATTTGGCTATGATAAATTGACCCTTAGTGTTAGGGGATTAAATGCGTGGGGTTACGGGGATAGGGTGGGATATGTGTCGGTGCAGGCTCGATGGGCCGAAATGGCCTCTATCTGCACTGTGGGGATTCTGTGTGAAAGTTAATGTTGAAGCATACGGAGGTTTTCATCTCCGTATCTGACAACAAACACTGTTGCTTAGCAACAGCTACTAAAGAGTCGGCTGCAGCTGCAAGCGTCTCTAGCTGAAGCTGTTGCTATAGCTACAGACCTTGCAGTGCCTGACTGGGAGCAAAAAGGAACGAGAACTACAAAAACTTATAGAAAACGGCTCCTGATTTTTGCCGTTAGATCGAGTATTCCGGACATACAACCTCCGGATAAACCAAAATTTCCTGTATTTGGGACCAGAGTAGACGGTTCGGTCCGACTGCCCGCCTCTCTTCCGCGGCTATGCCTGCGCACGGGTGCCCGTGGAGAGGGGGCACGCGATGTCCGCCGGTAACGCTTGAGGCTTTCCGAAGCCGCTGGGCACCGGAGCGACTTGAAGTGGGCAGGCCAACACCGGGAGCAACGTTATGCTTTAATTTGATAAGTTTCCTTTTATAATCTGAGCATTTATTGTTTCTTAAAAAGAGGGCACTTTTGTCGATTTGATTTTGACTGATGAGGCATGTGTCATCCTATGCGGCATTTTATAAAAGACAGCTCCAGTATGGATCTGCAGCCGGCACGATGGGCCGAATGGCCTCATCTGGCGCTGGTATTGGAGGCACTGCCTGGCCCTGCAAATCAGGGCTGCTTTTCCGTATTTTCGAGGTCCGCTTTGCGCATTGCTCAGTCGGATATAGTCCGGCTATAGACCGCTTAACGGACACTGCCCCAAACGGTGGACGTGAAGCACAGCCTTGTGGCGAGAGGCTCCCCCTGCGGTATCATTTATTCACTTGCATTTTCTCTCCTTCCCCATCCCACACGCACACACTCCTCAGGGTCAAGAGGACGAGACAGCGGCCATGTTAGCGGACTTCGTGGACTGTCCCCCAGACGAGGAGGAGGTGCCGGCAGCACCGGGCGCCAGCGCCTGACCACGTTCCTGTCGTGGAGACGGCAAAGGCGCCAGTTTCTTTGGCCAAGAGCTCTTTCAGCCACGTCATTGAGGAGCCCACGGCGCACAGCGCATGGTTGGACATGGACCCGGGGCGACAGCAACTTGGCCGCGGTTCCTTCAGAACTATGACCGTTTTGTGTGTGGGGGTGAGAGGGAGGGTCAGCTGTCCGGCCGGTTTTATTTCGGACCACTGAGCTATGCCCGGATGTGTGTGGACAGGTACCGAGGGTTTGGAAAGCTCCAAAATACTTCCTTTTTTGTGTGTTTGTGTTTTCTATGTGTTTTTATAAAATCTGAGCATAATTGTCAACACGGATGAACTTGAGACTTGTATACGCAATTAATAAACACAGTTACTGTGAAAGCGCTCGTACCGATTCGTTTTCAAACCGTCTTCACCAGTCCATGCTTCACCTGCACAGTACAGGATCATTAAGCTGGGGGCCCAAGGTATTTCCACTCCGCAGCACTCTCTGCCTCAGTACCGCACTCGGGGTTGACTGGTGAGAAGACCCTTCGATCCAGAGCAGCATTCATTGTCCTAACAGCAGGTCTCCAACTATCGGCAGACAGACGTGACGCAATGGGGTTTATTTTTGTACACGACTGCAGATTGAAATGAATTTTTTGGGTGGGGGGGGGGGGAGTTGATCTCGGTCAGCACTAGCTCTGTTTCTGTGGCAACAGCAATTGCAAATCGCTGTGCAGTCTGACTGTGGCACGGGGAGATGACTGTCCGGGAAGGATTTTTTTCACGACCTCTGTTCAGGAATTGTCGAAAGTTGCCTGGTGGTTTCGGCAAGACTGTGTGAAATGTTGACGTTTTTGCAGATGAACCAATCTGATTCAGTTATTATTGTCGCCAAAGTATTAAAGCAAGATATTTGCAAGAGGGCAACGAATACGTGGGATTACGCCCGAACCACGAGCTGTGACGACTGACTCGAAGCGATTGCCACAGCAGAGTATCTGGCCTCTGGCTACTCCGTTCAGTTCTGGCTACTCGCAGCATTGCCTTGCGAAGCTCTACAAAGGTCTGTGTTATCCTGCTGGTTATTAAGTTGTGTAAGGGATAAGTTCCAAGAAGGCTCCTTGCGAACTGACTGCCTCTGCTTAAAAAAAGATTTGCATTTATATACAGCGCCTTTCACGACCACCGGACGTCTCAAAGCGCTTTACAGCCAATGAAGTACTTTTTGAAGGAGTCACGGTTGTAATGTGGGAAACGCGGCAGCCAATTTGCGCACAGCAAGGTCCCACAAACAGCAATGTGCTAATGACCAGATAATCTGTTTTCTGTTGGTTGAGGGATAAATATTTGCCCCAGGACACCGAGGATAGCTCCCCTGCTCTTCTTCGAAATAGTGCCTTTTACGCCCACCTGAGAGAGCAGACGGGGCCTCGGTTTAACATCTCCCCCGAAAGACGGCACCTCTGACAGTGTGGCACTCCCTCAGCACTGCACTGGAGTGTCAGCCTAGCTTTATGTGCTCAAGTCCCTGGAGTGGGACTTGAACCCACAACCTTCTGACTCAGAGGCAAGTGTGCTACCCACTGAGTCACGGCTGACAAATTCAAATTCAAATCGCTTTATTGGCATGATAAGGTACATCTTATGTTGCCAAAGCATCAAAATACATTTATGGTTGAACACATAAACGCAGTTCTATTCATGCAGTGTATAAACAGGTATATCCCTGAGTGTATAAATATACATTCGCCTTGTTTATATATACTCTTTTCTTAGTTTACTGGTTGTCCCTCTGTTCATGGCAAGCTGTAACATAGTGCGCCGCCAGTGTTACACAGCTTCTCTCCTCCCCCAGTAGGAATGGGAGTTTTTGGTTGTCATTCAGACTGACACTGTTTTCCAAGTAATGTGTTCCGTGTCTCTTCCTCCATCATCTCACTCTGTGTGTCTTACACGACCTGTAAATAAAGTGGTTCATTTTCGACTGAACGCTTTGTTCTATCACTGCATGGATTTTCTTCTGGGATAAGACATGGGAACGTGGCAGGTACTGGAGACTGATGACGATTTACAGAGCAGAGGCTGCCTCTCTGGCACGAGCAGGAGAGGCGGAGCCTGACTTGTGCCCCATTGACCCCACTCACAACCTAAATGACCTCCTCGCTCGCAACCTAACCCAGTGGTTCCCAAACTGGGATCTGGGAGGTCCTTCGAGACTTGCCAGTGAAATAACGTGAAAAGTGCGGACGGAGGCGGGCTTGGTGTGGGCTGGGAATGGAGTGCGGCCGCCCAGTGCGCAGCGCGGAGACCGTGCTGGCTGACTCACCTAGGAGGGGAGATGCCTGAAGGCTATAAACCCATTTAGAATCTGTTCCCAAATTGTTCACGAACTAAATAGCTTTCCTCGTTGTTCAGGCTAAAATAAAAATAACCAATAGAACGCTTCGCTTCAGGTTGCAGTTGAGAGACCGACCCTTAAATCCGACGGGTATGGCTAAAAATTTAATCAGTTCGCAAGTCTAGATCAAATGCTGTGCTATTTTACAAGGAAGGAAAGCAGACCGACTTGGCTAACACATGAGAAGGACCCACTTTGCAACAGATCGCAGACTGCACTGAGACAAAGCAGTGTGCGGCCAAAAGCATACCACCTCCTGAATACAGTTGGTACCGAGTGTCCTTAGCATTGCTGTACCAACATTTTCAGGAAACGTAGAGTTTAAGCTGTGGAATTAGGGCCACTCTTCCCTCCCTCGCTTGGGGGAAACATCACACCAGGGATAGACAGACTCCGCAGTGCGATACTGGCACGCCCATCGCGCTGATAATCTGGTAACTAAATACCTGTTTTCTTAAAAGTACGATTACTAATGCATTTGAAAAGGGGTCCTGCAGCCCCAAAAGTTTGAGAACCACTGCCCTAACCTGACTGTAGCCCATTGATGATCTGTCTGAAACCCTAACCCTTCAAAAATTCCTGAACGGAGGTTGTGAAATGAAGAAAATCCATTGTGTGTCAGCCGTGGCTCTGGGTAGCACTCCTGCCTCTGAATCAGGTGGTCATGTGGTTCCAAGTCCCACTCCAGAGACTTGAGCACAAAAAGCTAGGCCAATAATAAGGGGAAAAAAACACTAGTGGGCGTAGTCTATAGGCCTCCGAACAGTGGCAACTCTGTTGGACTGAGTATCAATCAGGAAATAGTTGAGGCTTGTAATAAGGGAACATCTATAATTATGGGGGATTTTAACTATCATATTAATTGGACAAATCAAATTGGGCAGGGCTGCCTTGAGGATGAGTTCATTGAGTGTATTAGGGATGGGTTTCTTGAGCAGTATGGAACTGAACCGACCAGGGGGCAAGTAACCTTAGATCTGGTCCTGTGTAACGAGACGGGATTAATTAAAAATGTCCTAGTAAAGGATCCCCTTGGAATGAGTGACCATAACATGGTTGAATTCCATATTCACTTAGAGGGTGAGAAGGTTGGATCTCAAACAAGCGTGCTAAGCTTGAATAAAGGAGACTATGAAGGTATGAGAGCGGAATTGAGTAGAGTGGATTGGGAAAATAGATTAAAGGGTAAGACGATACATGATCAGTGGTGTACATTTAAGGAGTTATTTTACAACTTCCAAAAAAAATATATTCCACTGAGAAGAAAAGGGTGTAAAAGAAAAGACAGCCATCCGTGGCTAAGTAAAGAAATTAAGGATAGTATTTGACTAAAAACAAGGGCATATAAGGTAGCCAAATCTAGTGGGAGGATAGAGGATTGGGAAAACTTTAAAAGACAGCAAAAAATAACAAAAAGATTGATTAAGAAAGGGAAGATAGATTATGAAAGTAAATTAGCAAAAAATATAAAAACAGATAGTAAGAGTTTTTATAGTTATATAAAAAGAAAAAGGGTGGCTAAAGTAAATGTTGGTCCCTTAGAGGATGAGACCGGGAAATGAATGGTGGGAAATATGGAGATGGCAAAAACACTGAATGAATATTTTGTATCAGTCTTTACAGTAGAAGACACTAAGAATATCCCAACACTGGACAAACAGGGGGCTATGGGGGGGGGGGGGGAGGAGCTAAACACGATCAAAATCACTAAGGAAGTGGTACTCGGTAAAATAATGGGACTCGAGGTGGATAAATCACCTGGACCTGATGGCTTACATCCTAGGGTCTTGAGGGAAGTGGCGGTAGGGATTGTGGATGCATTGGTAATAATTTTCCAAAACTCCCTGGACTCGGCAAAGGTCCCGGCAGACTGGAAAACTGCAAATGTAACACCCTTATTTAAAAAGGGCAGTAGACAGAAGGCTGGAAACTATAGACTGGTTAGCCTAACATCTGTGGTAGGTAAAATTTTGGAGTCCATTATTAAGGCGACAGTAACAGGACATTTGGATAATCATAATTTAATAGGACAAAGTCAGCATGGTTTTATGAAGGGGAAGTCATGTTTGACAAATTTGCTGGAGTTCTTTGAGGAAGTAACATATAGGGTGGATAAAGGGGAACCAGTGGACGTAGTGTATTTAGACTTCGAAAAGGCATTTGACAAGGTGCCACACAAAAGATTATTGCTTAAGATAAAAAATCACGGGATTGGGGGTAATATTCTGGCATGGATAGAGGATTGGCTATCTAACAGAAGGCAGAGAGTTGGGATAAATGGTTCATTCTCAGACTGGCAATCAGTAACTAGTGGTGTTTTGCAGGGGTCAGTGCTGGGTCCCCAACTCTTTACAATCTATATTAACGATTTGGAGGAGGGGACCAAGTGTAACATATCAAAGTTGGCAGATGATACTAAGATGGGAGGGAAAGTAGTGAGTGAGGTGGACATAAAAAACCTGCAAGGGGACATAGACAGGCTAAGTAAGTGGGCTGAGATTTGGCAGATGGAATACAATACTGGAAAGTGTGAGGTTATGCACTTTGGCAGGAAAAATCGTAGAGCAAGTTATTATCTTAATGGCAAGAAACTGGAAAGTACTGAAGTACAAAGGGATCTGGGGGTCCTGGTGCACGAAACTCAAAAGGTTAGTATGCAGGTGCAGCAAGTGATTAAGAAGGCCAATGGAATGTTGGCTTCCATTGCTAGGGGGATAGAATATAAAAATAGGGAGGCATTGCTTCAGTTATACAAGGTATTGGTGAGACCGCACCTGGAATACTGCGTACAGTTTTGGTGTCCATACACAAGAAAGGACATACTTGCTCTCGAGTCAGTACAAAGAAGGTTCACTCGGTTAATCCCGGGGATGAGCGGATGGACATATGAGGAGAGGTTGAGTAGATTGGGACTCTACTCATTGGAATTCAGAAGAATGAGAGGCGATCTTATTGAAACATATAAGATTGTGAAGGGGTTGGATCGGGTGGATGCGGGGAAGATGTTCCCGATGATGGGTGAAACTAGAACTAGGGGGCATAGTCTTAGAATAAGGGGCTGCTCTTTCAAAACTGAGATGAGGAGGAACTACTTCACTCAGAGGGTGGTAGGTCCATGGAATATGCTGCCCCAAAAGCTGTAGAAGCTACATCATTACATAAATTTAAAACAGAAATAGACAGTTTCCTAGAAGAAAGGGGAATTAAGGGTTACGGGGAGCGGGCAGGAATTTGGACATGAGCCTAGGTTCGGATCGGACATGGCCCTGTGGGTAGCGGAGCGGGCCCAGGGGCCGTGTAGCCTGATCCTGCTCCTATTTCACGTGTCTAATTCTGTTAGATTCAGGAGATGGTTCTGTGATAGTGGATTGGCGGTTAGGATCAGATCAGCCATGATCTTATTGAATGGCGGAGCAGGCTCGAGGGGCCGATTGGCCTACTCCTGCTCCTATTTCTTATGTTCTTATGTAACACTCCCAGTGCAGTACTGAGGGAGCGCTGCACTGTCGAAGGTGCCGTCTTTAGGATGAGACGTTAAACCGAGGCGGTCTCGGGTGGACTATTTTGAACAGGAGCAGGGGAGTTATCCCTGGTGTCTTGGGGCCAATATTTGTCCGTCAATCAACATAATAAAAACATGATCCGGTCATTATCACATTGTTATTTGTGGGAGCTTGCTGTGCGCAAATTGGCTGCTGTGTTTCCTACATTACAACAGTGACTACACTTCAAAAGTACTTAATTGGCTGTAAAATGCTTTGGGATAGCCTGAGGTGGTGAAAGCTTTTGTTTAATCCTGCTTCCTTCCCTGTCGACCAGGGAATTTCCCCCACGCCCGGATATTGCCACCGGTGCAGCACTGCCTGTTGCCAGCAGAGGGCACCAAAGCTCCATCCCAACTTTTAGGAACAGCAACCACAGAGTTAGGGCAGAGCGATGGCGCTTTGCTACATGTCTCTGCGATCGGGTAGAGCAGCGCCTTGCTTGTGGACCGACACAAAGAGGCGAGGTGGCCTTCTCGTCACTCCGACTTGAAGGAATCGTGCATTGCGCCACTTCCCAGTGCGGGGATCGAACCTGCTACTTTCTGCTCCGTGCTAGGTGAAGGGGAACCATTCATTCCAGCCTGGCACTGTCGGGCTTGTGCGTGTCTCAGTTCTGGGCTGTGCACGCACTGGGTGAAAGGGGACAAATCCCTCCCGTTTTGCACCGTGCAGCTCGTGCTTACTCAGTTCCAGCCCCTGTACGTGAACGGTACACACTGGGTCAAAGGGTGCAGAGCAACAGAAGGAGGCCATTCAATGAGATCATGGCTGATCTGCGACCTAACTCCATGTACCCGCCTTTGCCCCACATCCCTTAATACCTTTGTTTAACAAAACAATCTATCAATCTCAGATATAAAATGAACAATTGATCCAGCATTAACTGCCATTCGTGGAAGAGAGGTCCAAACTTCTACCACCCTTTGTGTGTGGAAGTGTTTCCGAACTTCACTCCTTGAAAAGCCTGGCTCTAAACACGTAATACAATGCCGGAACACGCCTCACCACATCAGGACAAGAAACACCCGCCAGAACATGCCACACCACGCTTTACCTTGCCGTACCATGCCAGAACACGCCATACCATGTGACGCCACAACATGCCATACCACATCAGAACACGCCATGCCAGGTAAGAACACGTCACACTATGCCATACATTTCATGCCATGGCAGACCCAATTAATATTTTTTAATGTTACTCTGTCACACATCAATAATATATTAAAAATCTGCCTGACAACTTTTTCCACCACTGGTGGGAGGGTCTAAATCCAGTATGACAAGTTTCCACTGTAACTGTGGGCATAAGAATTTATAATAGAAATAAGGACAGAATGTACAACTTCAAAATGGGACTGAATAACGTCTGCACTCTGGTCTGAGGATCACGCACCCTGTAACTCCGCTTCACCGGAGGGCCACACTTGTCCCACTCTTGTCCCACTCTATGTCCCACACTTGTCCCACACTTGTCCCACTCTATGTCCCACTCTTGTCCCACTCTATGTCCCACACTTGTCCCACTCTTGTCCCACACTTGTCCCACTCTTGTCCCACACTTGTCCCACTCTTGTCCCACTCTTGTCCCACACTTGTCCCACTCTTGTCCCACTCTTGTCCCACTCTTGTCCCACACTTGTCCCACACTTGTCCCACTCTTGTCCCACACTTGTCCCACTCTTGTCCCACACTTGTCCCACACTTGTCCCACCCTTGTCCCACTCTTGTCCCACACTTCTCCCACTCTGGTCCCACACTTGTCCCACTCTTGTCCCACTCTTGTCCCACTCTTGTCCCACACTTGTCCCACACTTGTCCCACACTTGTCCCACTCTTGTCCCACACTTGTCCCACTCTGGTCCCACTCTTGTCCCACACTTGTCCCACTCTTGTCCCACTCTTGTCCCACACTTGTCCCACCCTTGTCCCACTCTTGTCCCACACTTGTCCCACACTTGTCCCACTCTATGTCCCACTCTTGTCCCACCCTTGTCCCACTCTTGTCCCACTCTTGTCCCACACTTGTCCCACTCTATGTCCCACTCTATGTCCCACTCTATGTCCCACACTTGTCCCACTCTTGTCCCACACTTGTCCCACTCTTGTCCCACTCTATGTCCCACTCTTGTCCCACCCTTGTCCCACTCTTGTCCCACACTTGTCCCACACTTGTCCCACTCTATGTCCCACACTTGTCCCACTCTTGTCCCACACTTGTCCCACACTTGTCCCACTCTTGTCCCACTCTTGTCCCACACTTGTCCCACACTTGTCCCACTCTATGTCCCACTCTATGTCCCACTCTATGTCCCACTCTTGTCCCACACTTGTCCCACTCTTGTCCCACACTTGTCCCACACTTGTCCCACTCTATGTCCCACTCTTGTCCCACTCTTGTCCCACTCTATGTCCCACACTTGTCCCACTCTTGTCCCACTCTATGTCCCACTCTTGTCCCACACTTGTCCCACACTTGTCCCACTCTATGTCCCACTCTATGTCCCACTCTCCCACACTTGTCCCACTCTTGTCCCACTCTTGTCCCACACTTGTCCCACTCTTGTCCCACTCTTGTCCCACACTTGTCCCACTCTTGTCCCACTCTTGTCCCACACTTGTCCCACTCTGGTCCCACTCTTGTCCCACTCTTGTCCCACACTTGTCCCACTCTTGTCCCACTCTTGTCCCACACTTGTCCCACTCTATGTCCCACTCTTGTCCCACACTTGTCCGACTCTTGTCCCACACTTGTCCCACACTTGTCCCACTCTTGTCCCACTCTATGTCCCACACTTGTCCCACTCTTGTCCCACTCTATGTCCCTCTCTTGTCCCACTCTATGTCCCACTCTTGTCCCACTCTTGTCCCACTCTTGTCCCACACTTGTCCCACACTTGTCCCACACTTGTCCCACTCTTGTCCCACACTTGTCCCACTCTTGTCCCACTCTTGTCCCACTCTATGTCCCACTCTTGTCCCACTCTTGTCCCACTCTATGTCCCACTCTTGTCCCACACTTGTCCCACTCTTGTCCCACTCTTGTCCCACTCTTGTCCCACACTTGTCCCACTCTTGTCCCACTCTATGTCCCACTCTTGTCCCACTCTTGTCCCACTCTATGTCCCACTCTTGTCCCACTCTTGTCCCACTCTTGTCCCACACTTGTCCCACTCTTGTCCCACTCTTGTCCCACACTTGTCCCACTCTTGTCCCACTCTTGTCCCACACTTGTCCCACTCTGGTCCCACACTTGTCCCAATCTGGTCCCACTCTTGTCCCACACTTGTCCCACTCTTGTCCCACTCTATGTCCCACTCTTGTCCCACTCTTGTCCCACTCTGGTCCCACTCTGGTCCCACACTTGTCCCACTCTTGTCCCACTCTTGTCCCACACTTGTCCCACTCTTGTCCCACTCTTGTCCCACACTTGTCCCACTCTTGTCCCACTCTTCTCCCACTCTTGTCCCACTCTTGTCCCACTCTATGTCCCACTCTTGTCCCACTCTTGTCCCACTCTATGTCCCACTCTTGTCCCACTCGTGTCCCACACTTGTCCCACACTTGTCCCACTCTATGTCCCACTCTATGTCCCACTCTTGTCCCACACTTGTCCCACTCTATGTCCAACTCTTGTCCCACTCTTGTCCCACACTTGTCCCACTCTTGTCCCACAGTTGTCCCACTCTATGTCCCACACTTGTCCCACTCTTGTCCCACTCTTGTCCCACTCTTGTCCCACACTTGTCCCACTCTATGTCCCACTCTATGTCCCACACTTGTCCCACTCTTGTCCCACTCTTGTCCCACACTTGTCCCACTCTTGTCCCACTCTTGTCCCACACTTGTCCCACACTTGTCCCACTCTTGTCCCACACTTGTCCCACACTTGTCCCACTCTTGTCCCACACTTGTCCCACTCTTGTCCCACACTTGTCCCACTCTTGTCCCACTCTTGTCGCACACTTGTCCCACTCTTGTCCCACACTTGTCCCACACTTGTCCCACTCTTGTCCCACTCTTGTCCCACTCTTGTCCCACACTTGACCCACACTTGTCCCACTCGTGTCCCACTCTTGTCCCACTCTTGTCCCACTCTTGTCCGACACTTGTCCCACTCTTGTCCCACACTTGACACACACTTCACCCACACTTGTCCCACTCTTGTCCCACTCTTGTCCCACACTTGTCCCACACTTGTCCCACTCTTGTCCCACACTTGTCCCACACTTGTCCCACACTTGTCCCACACTTGACCCACACTTGTCCCACTCTTGTCCCACTCTTGTCCCACACTTGTCCCACACTTGTCCCACTCGTGTCCCACTCTTGTCCCACTCTTGTCCCACTCTTGTCCGACACTTGTCCCACTCTTGTCCCACACTTGACCCACACTTGTCCCACTCTTGTCCCACTCTTGTCCCACTCTTGTCCCACTCGTGTCCCACACTTGTCCCACACTTGTCCCACACTTGTCCCACTCTTATCCCACTCTTGTCCCACACTTGTCCCACTCTATGTCCCACTCTATGTCCCACTCTTGTCCCACTCTTGTCCCACACTTGTCCCACACTTGTCCCACTCTTGTCCCACACTTGTCCCACACTTGTCCCACTCTATGTCCCACTCTTGTCCCACTCTTGTCCCACTCTATGTCCCACACTTGTCCCACTCTTGTCCCACTCTATGTCCCACTCTTGTCCCACTCTATGTCCCACTCTTGTCCCACTCTTGTCCCACTCTTGTCCCACACTTGTCCCACTCTTGTCCCACTCTTGTCCCACTCTTGTCCCACACTTGTCCCACTCTTGTCCCACTCTATGTCCCACTCTTGTCCCACTCTTGTCCCACTCTTGTCCCACACTTGTCCCACTCTTGTCCCACTCTTGTCCCACTCTTGTCCCACTCTATGTCCCACTCTTGTCCCACTCTTGTCCCACACTTGTCCCACACTTGTCCCACTCTTGTCCCACTCTATGTCCCACTCTTGTCCCACTCTTGTCCCACTCTTGTCCCACTCTATGTCCCACTCTTGTCCCACTCTTGTCCCACACTTGTCCCACTCTTGTCCCACTCTATGTCCCACTCTTGTCCCACTCTTGTCCCACTCTTGTCCCACTCTTCTCCCACTCTTGTCCCACACTTGTCCCACTCTTGTCCCACTCTATGTCCCACTCTATGTCCCACTCTTGTCCCACTCTTGTCCCACACTTGTCCCACTCTTGTCCCACTCTTGTCCCACTCTATGTCCCACTCTTGTCCCACTCTTGTCCCACACTTGTCCCACACTTGTCCCACTCTTGTCCCACTCTTGTCCCACTCTTGTCCCACACTTGTCCCACTCTTGTCCCACTCTTGTCCCACTCTTCTCCCACTCTTCTCCCACTCTTGTCCCACTCTTGTCCCACTCTATGTCCAACTCTTGTCCCACTCTTGTCCCACTCTTGTCCCACTCTTGTCCCACTCTTGTCCCACACTTGTCCCACTCTATGTCCCACTCTTGTCCCACTCTTGTCCCACTCTTGTCCCACTCGTGTCCCACACTTGTCCCACTCTATGTCCCACTCTATGTCCCACTCTATGTCCCACACTTGTCCCACACTTGTCCCACTCTTGTCCCACTCTTGTCCCACACTTGTCCCACTCTATGTCCAACTCTATGTCCAACTCTTGTCCCACTCTTGTCCCACACTTGTCCCACACTTGTCCCACTCTTGTCCCACTCTTGTCCCACAGTTGTCCCACTCTATGTCCCACACTTGTCCCACTCTTGTCCCACTCTTGTCCCACTCTTGTCCCACACTTGTCCCACTCTATGTCCCACTCTTGTCCCACTCTTGTCCCACTCTTGTCCCACTCTTGTCCCACTCTTGTCCCACACTTGTCCCACACTTGTCCCACACTTGTCCCACTCTTGTCCCACACTTGTCCCACACTTGTCCCACTCTTGTCCGACACTTGTCCCACTCTTGTCCCACACTTGACCCACACTTGTCCCACTCTTGTTCCACTCTTGTCCCACTCTTGTCCCACTCTTGTCCCACACTTGTCCCACACTTGTCCCACTCTTGTCCCACACTTGTCCCACACTTGTCCCACACTAGTCCCACTCTTGTCCCACTCTTGTCCCACACTTGTCCCACTCTTGTCCGACACTTGTCCCACTCTTGTCCCACACTTGACCCACACTTGACCCACACTTGACCCACACTTGTCCCACTCTTGTTCCACTCTTGTCCCACTCTTGTCCCACTCTTGTCCCACACTTGTCCCACACTTGTCCCACTCTTGTCCCACACTTGTCCCACTCTATGTCCCACTTTATGTCCCACTCTATGTCCCACTCTATGTCCCACTCTTGTCCCACTCTTGTCCCACTCTTGTCCCACACTTGTCCCACTCTTGACCCACTCTTGTCCCACTCTATGTCCCACACTTGACCCACACTTGACCCACTCTTGTCCCACTCTTGTCCCACACTTGTCCCACTCTATGTCCCACACTTGTCCCACACTTGTCCCACTCTTGTCCCACTCTTGTCCCACACTTGTCCCACTCTTGTCCCACTCTATGTCCCACACTTGACCCACACTTGACCCACACTTGACCCACTCTTGTCCCACTCTTGTCCCACACTTGTCCCACTCTATGTCCCACACTTGTCCCACACTTGTCCCACTCTTGTCCCACTCTTGTCCCACTCTTGTCCCACACTTGTCCCACTCTTGTCCCACACTTGTCCCACACTTGTCCCACACTTGTCCCACTCTTGTCCCACACTTGACCCACTCTTGTCCCACTCTTGTCCCAATCTTGTCCCACTCTTGTCCCACTCTTGTCCCACTCTTGTCCCACACTTGCCCCACTCTTGCCCCACACTTGTCCCACTCTTGCCCCACGCTTGTCCCACGCTTGTCCCACGCTTGTCCCGCTCTTGTCCCGCTCTTGTCCCGCACTTGTCCCGCACTTGTCCCGCTCTTGTCCCGCTCTTGTCCCGCTCTTGTCCCACTCTTGTCCCACACTTGTCCCACTCTTGTCCCACACTAGTCCCACTCTTGTCCCACTCTTGTCCCACTCTTGTCCCACACTTGTCCCACACCTGTCCCACACTTGTCCCACACTTGTCCCACTCTGGTCCCACTCTTGTCCCACACTTGTCCCACTCTTGTCCCACTCTTGTCCCACACTTGTCCCACTCTTGTCCCACTCTTGTCCCACACTTGTCCCACTCTTGTCCCACTCTTGTCCCACTCTTGTCCCACACTTGTCCCACTCTTGTCCCACTCTTGTCCCACACTTGTCCCACTCTTGTCCCACTCTTGTCCCACACTTGTCCCACTCTTGTCCCACTCTTGTCCCACACTTGTCCCACTCTTGTCCCACACTTGTCCCACTCTTGTCCCACTCTTGTCCCACACTTGTCCCACTCTTGTCCCACTCTTGTCCCACACTTGTCCCACTCTTGTCCCACTCTTGTCCCACTCTTGTCCCACACTAGTCCCACTCTTGTCCCACTCTTGTCCCACACTTGTCCCACTCTTGTCCCACACTTGTCCCACACTTGTCCCACTCTTGTCCCACACTTGTCCCACACTTGTCCCACACTTGTCCCACTCTTGTCCCACTCTTGTCCCACACTTGTCCCACTCTTGTCCCACTCTTGTCCCACACTTGTCCCACTCTTGTCCCACTCTTGTCCCACTCTTGTCCCACACTTGTCCCACTCTTGTCCCACTCTTGTCCCACTCTTGTCCCACACTTGTCCCACACTTGTCCCACTCTTGTCCCACACTTGTCCCACACTTGTCCCTCTCTTGTCCCACACTTGTCCCACTCTATGTCCCACTCTATGTCCCACTCTATGTCCCACACTTGTCCCACACTTGTCCCACTCTTGTCCCACTCTTGTCCCACACTTGTCCCACTCTATGTCCCACACTTGTCCCACACTTGTCCCACTCTTGTCCCACACTTGTCCCACACTTGTCCCACTCTTGTCCCACTCTTGTCCCACTCTATGTCCCACACTTGGCCCACACTTGTCCCACTCTTGTCCCACTCTTGTCCCACTCTTGTCCCACACTTGTCCCACACTTGTCCCACACTTGTCCCACACTTGTCCCACTCTTGTCCCACACTTGACCCACACTTGACCCACTCTTGTCCCACACTTGTCCCACTGTTGTCCCACACTTGTCCCACTCTATGTCCCACACTTGACCCACTCTTGTCCCACTCTTGTCCCACTCTTGTCCCACACTTGTCCCACTCTTGTCCCACACTTGTCCCACTCTTGTCCCACTCTTGTCCCACACTTGTCCCACTCTTGTCCCACACTTGTCCCACTCTTGTCCCACTCTTGTCCCACTCTTGTCCCACACTTGTCCCACTCTTGTCCCACACTTGTCCCACTCTTGTCCCACTCTTGTCCCACACTTGTCCCACTCTATGTCCCACTCTATGTCCCACACTTGTCCCGCTCTTGTCCCGCTCTCGGTCCCGCACTCGTCCCGCTCTCGTCCCACTCTATGTCCCACTCTTGTCCCACACTTGTCCCACACTTGACCCACTCTCGACCCACCCTCGACCCAGACTCCGCCTGAGCAACACCAAAGGAGATCGAGTAGTAACTATAAACATTCTATAAGCAGTTCCACCTACTTCAAATCTTGACCTCCTTCTCCACCCGCCTCTCTGACTGACCACAAACATCCCCACAAGAGGGTCACGAGGAGGTGGGAAGGATGAAGAGCCTCAGAAGCTGTAGGATGTGAATCGTTGGCCCGTGACACCCCAGGAACATGTGAAGTGGCTGCATTAAACTTCGCTCCACGGCCCGCCACTCCACCCTGCAGAATACAGGAGCGTCACAGAGTGAGGCCACTGAGCAAGTCACTCCTTGGTGTGGAGCCCCACGCCTCGGGGCCTGGCGGTCTCCCCAAGCCGTCCAGGGGGGCAGGTGGTAAATCCCACCCAATCCCCTCCCAGCGATGTGCTGCCAATGTCCTGACAACCCCGGTGTGGAGTGGAGGAGATGGAGCAGGCGAGTGGGTCAATAACCAGAGGTCATAGATTCAAACTCGCTGGGGATAGATCTAGAGGGGAGATGAGGAGAAATGTTTCCACTCCGAGAGTTGTGGGGATCTGGGATGCTACACCTGAAGAGGAGGTGGAAGCTGATCCCATGAATAATTTTAAAGGGGAGTTGGACAGGTCCTGGAGGATGAGGGTTACGGACAAAAAGCGGGGGGGGCGTGGGACTAAGCACGACTGCTTTTTCAAAGAGCCAGCATAGGCACGACGGGCCGAATGGCCTCCTCCTGCGCTAAGTTTCTATGATCTATCTATGACTAAAGGTTTGTGTGAACCACTGATCTAGTTTCATTCAAACTGAACATGACATCACAGAGTCAGTAGTACTGCTTGAATGATGTTATTGGATGATGGTGACATCACAAAGTCTTGGGCCTTGCTCGTCATCCCCCCCCCCCCGGTCACTTCGAACTGAGCAGATAGAAAAGACCTTTTGCTGCTGAATGAAGGAACAGCCACCCAAATTATGAAACCGGGATACTTGCTGCTCTTTATCCTGTTTAAGTTGATCCCGGAGTGCGACACCAGCCTTGGTGAGTTGGGGCTAGCTGGTTGACCATGAGGAAGCAAGGTAGAGCATCACTGATCAATAGGATGGGAACATAGGAGGATAGACCGAGAGAGAAATAGATAAGAGGGGCCGACAACTCAAAATATGAGCGAACTCCCAGGAGCACAGGCTGGAGATAGAACTACAACCCTTGCAGGGACGATTCTCCAAAGCACGCTCCTTTGAAGCACAGTTCCCCGCTGGGAGTGTGGGGTCAGTGAACTTGTCCATGGAATAATGCAACGTTATACGAGTCAAGAAAGAGGCAATGAAACTGATGGTTGGGTAGAGAGATGGATGGTTGGATTCAGCGACAGATGGATATAAAGGCAAATAGATGAGGTCAAAAGACAAATCTTCAAGTAGATAGACTTAACTTGTTGGGTAGATGAATAATTAGATAGTCTGAGATGGACAGATGTATAGGTAGACGTTCAACAGATAGGCTGTTGGAAAGATAGGCTGGTACAGATAGAGAGATAGGTAGGCAGAATGATTGATAGATAAACTGATAGATACACTGATGGATAGACAGAAACACTGATAGATACACTGATGGATAGAGAGAAATACTGATAGAGAGAAATACTGATAGATAGATACACTGATGGATAGACAGATTGATATACCTATCAATTCAGCCAATGAAAAGCGACGAGTTAAGAAAGTATAGGTTTTTATTGGCTAAATAACAGAGCCCACCCTCGTGGGTGATCGGATCCAACAAGGAGGAATACCAGCCAGTCGACCACCTTTATACCTGGGCAGGTAGGTGGAGCCATGGGCGGAGTCAGCAGTGGTCAGCCCAGGTATAACAGCGTGACAAGAGGCGACCTCGTATAGTGATACAACAGTGTGAACAGTGATAACGATATAACAGTGATAACTATAGTGTAACGATAGTGAACGATAAAAGTGGTTTACCACACAGATACACTGATGGATAGAGAGAAACACTGATGGACAGATCGATGGATAGACGGACAGATACACTGATGGACAGATAGAAACACTGATAGGCGGATAGATGGATAGACAGATAGATACACTGAAAGATAGATACACTGACAGATGGATAGACTGATAGATACACTGACAGATGGATAGACTGATAGATACACTGATAGATGGATAGGCAGATAGATACACTGATGGACAGATAGATGGACAGACAGACGAATACACTGATGGGCAGATAGGTGGATAGACAGACAGATACGCTGATAGACAGATAGATGGACAGACAGACAGATACACTGATGGACAGATAGACAGACAGATACACTAATGGACAGATAGACACACTGATGGACAGATAGATGGATAGACAGATAGATACACTGATGGACAGATAGATGGATAGACAGACAGATACACTGATGGACAGATAGATAGACAGATACACTGATGGACAGATAGGTAGATACACTAATGGACAGATAGATGGACAGACAGATACACTGATGGACAGATAGATAGACAGACAGATACACTGATGGACAGGTAGACAGATACACTGATGGACAGATAGACACACTGATGGACAGATAGATGGATAGACAGATAGATACACTGATGGACAGATAGATGGATAGACAGACAGATACACTGATGGACAGATAGGTAGATACACTAATGGACAGATAGATGGACAGACAGATACACTGATGGACAGATAGATAGACAGACAGATACACTGATGGACAGGTAGACAGATACACTGATGGACAGATAGATACACTGATGGACAGATAGATACACTGATGGACAGATAGATGGACAGACAGACGAATACACTGATGGGCAGATAGGTGGATAGACAGACGAATACACTGATAGACAGATAGATGGACAGACAGACAGATACACTGATGGACAGATAGATAGACAGACAGATACACTAATGGACAGATAGACAGATAGATACACTGATGGACAGATAGATGGATAGACAGATAGATACACTGATGGACAGATAGATGGATAGACAGACAGATACACTGACGGACAGATAGATAGATACACTAATGGACAGATAGATGGACAGACAGATACACTGATGGACAGATAGATAGATAGACAGACAGATACACTGATGGACAGATAGATAGACAGATACACTGATGGACAGATAGATACACTGATGGACAGATAGATACACTGATGGACAGATAGATGGACAGACAGATAGATGGATAGACAGACAGATACACTGATGGACAGATAGATAGACAGATACACTAATGGACAGATAGATAGACAGACAGCTACACTGATGGACAGACAGATACACTAATGGACAGATAGATGGATAGAAATACTGATGGACAGACAGACAGATACACTGATGGACAGATAGACAGATACACTGATGGACAGATAGATGGATAGACAGATAGATACACTGATGGACAGATAGATGGATAGACAGTCAGATACACTGATGGACAGATAGATGGATAGACAGACAGATACACTGATGGACAGATAGATGGATAGAAATACTGATGGACAGATAGATAGATACACTGATGGACAGATAGATGGATAGACAGACAGATACACTGATGGACAGATAGATGGATAGACAGACAGATACACTGATGGACAGATAGATGGATAGAAATACTGATGGACAGATAGATAGATACACTGATGGACAGATAGATGGATAGACAGACAGATACACTGATGGACAGATAGATGGATAGACAGACAGATACACTGATGGACAGATAGATGGATAGAAATACTGATGGACAGATAGACAGACAGATACACTGATGGACAGATAGATAGATACACTGATGGACAGATAGATAGACAGACAGATACACTGATAGCTGTATAGACTGATAGATAAACTGATGGACAGTTAGATAAATCAATGGACAGACAGATACACTGATGGACAGATAGATAGACAGATACACTGATGGACAGATAGACAGACAGATACACTGATGGACAGATAGATGGACAGACAGATACACTGATGGACAGATAGATGGATAGACAGACAGATGAACTGATGGACAGTTAGATAAATCAATGGACAGAGAAGGCGATAAATCAATAGAGGATGACCCTGAGAGGCAGCCGATGTACTTGTACGTTGTGATCTTTGGGAGCTGTGTTTCTCGAATGCAGTATCCCTGGGGTTTGGGTCGGGACAGTGTGATGGTTAAGGAAAAAAATCTGGGTAACATTTGGCAAGAAAATGTAAATGAGTTAGAATTCCAGTTCTGAACGGGTGGGTTTGAACTCTGCTATTATCTATCTTTCTTACAGAATGTGGGGAACGCACGTTCTACTCTGGTGCCACGGACACTCGGAGTGGCTATGAGAACGGTGTCGGCAGTCCCCGCAGCGCAGAGGGTAGTAAGGCGTGTCTCAACGAGTTTCCCTGGCAAGTGACCATAACACACTGGAGGAAGCACAAATGTGGAGGCTCCCTTATTAATGAGTACTGGGTTGTAACAGCAGCCCACTGTGTGGCAAATAGGTAAAGAAAGTGGCAGAATTTTCACAGAGGTGAAAAGAGGCCAAGATGTTGTAATGTCCATGTGTATACATGTACATTTACATATATAGACTCATAGAATCACAGAATGATACACCACAGAAGGAGGCCATTCGGCCCATCGTGCCTGTGCCGGCTCTTTGAAAGAGCTTTCCAATTAGCCCCAATCACCTGCTCTTTCCCCGTAGCCCTGCAATTGTTTCCCCTTCAAGTATTTATCCAATTCCCCTTTGAAAGTTACTATTGAATCTGCTTCCTCCGCCCTTTCAGGCAGCACATTCCAGATCACAACAACTTGCTGCGTAAAAAAATTCTCCTCATCTCCTCTCTGGTTCTTTTGCCAATCACCTTAAATCTGTATCCTTTGGTTACCGACCCTCCTGCCAGTGGAAACAGTTTCTCCTTATTTACTCCATCAAAACCTCTCGTAATTTTGAACAACTCTATCAAATCTCTAATAACAACAGAAAATGCTGGAAAAACTCAGCAGGCCAGGCAACATCCGTGGAGAGAGAAATAGAGTCAACGTTTCGGGTCGAAACCCTTCGTCAGGACTGAAAAAACACAGGACATGAAACAGATTAAAAGGCCAGTTTGGGGGCTGGGAAATGGGGACGAGAGAACAAAAGAGAAGTGAAGAGACATTAAGAGGTATTCAAAACCAGACGAGATGGTGATAGGACTAGTGGAGACAAAAGACGGCTCTAGATTAGGTGTGAAATGTGCTGGCAGAATGGGAGACAGTTGCCATGTGGGAGAGAGAAAAAGGGGGAAGGGCACAAAACAAAGGCGTGGATAAAAAATATATGTAAAAATGTAATAGGGGCCGAGGTTATGATCTGAAATTGACTCTATTTCTCTCTCCACGGATGTTGCCGGCCTGCTGAGTTTTTCCAGCATTTTCTGTTGTTATTTCAGATTTCCAGCATCCGCAGTATTTTGCTATCTATTAAATCGCTCCTTAGCCTTCTCTGCTCTAAGGAGAACAATCCCAGATTCTCCAGTCTCTCCACGTAACTGAAGTCCCTCATCCCTGGTACAGGAAACTCGCAATTTACTGGCACCCAAACAACCGGAAATCTCGGTTAACCGGCAAAATTCAGGAGTAGAGTCCCACTCCCCCCCGCCTCTTTCCCTGTAGCCCTGCAAATATCCAATTCCAACAACAACAAACACAACTTGCATTTATATTCCCTTTTGAAAGTTACTATTGAATCTGCTTCCACCCTTTCAGGCAGTGAATTCCAGATCACAACAACTCGCTGCGTAAAACAATTTCTCCTCATCTCCCCCTCTGGTTCTTTGGCCAATCACCTTAAATCTGTGTCCTCTGGTTACCGACCCTCCTGCCACTGGAAACAGTTTCTCCTTATTTACTCTACTAAAACCCTTCATGATTTTGAACACCTCCATTAAATCTCCCCTTAACCTTCGCCATCATTTTCAGTTCTTGTTTGACATTTCCCTCATTTGCAGTTTTTTTATTCAGTTGCAGGAAACTCCCGTTTAAACGGCACCTAAATATCCGGAATTCTCTATTAACCGGCAAAATTAATACTCTGAAAACACCTCAATAACCGGAAATGTTGCCGAGTCCGAGTCCGAGTCTCTCGCGGTGGCCGAGTTAGTCAGTGGGGGTCGTTCTCCAAACTGCCACTACTCGGCTTCTTGGCGCTGTCGGAAGTCGGAACACCTCAATAACAGGAGTCTGACTCTCCCGCGCTGTATACAGTCGTTCACTGTATAAGTTTTGTTTTACTATTAAGTAATTAAAGAGTTATGGATTACCCTCAACTGGCAGTACTGTACTTAATCAAGCATTCTGTAGGTGAGTACCCAATTACTGTATACTGCACATTTCTTGATTTTTTAAATTTTTGTTTGTTAAAAATAGCCTCGGTAGATAACCCTCTCCGTCACCCGGAATTTTTAATCAACCGGCAACACACCGGTCCCGTCGGTACCGGATACCAAAGAGTTTCCTGTACTTCATTTGTGCCTTTGGGAACAGGGAATGGTCACACTGAACTCAACAAGTCCATATCATTGGAGCACACCCCAACTATCAACTTCCTCTAGGAATCAAGCAATATGGGGGTCGACGGGAAAGTGGAGTTGAGGTCGATGATCAGCCATGATCTCATTGAATGGCGGAGCAGGCTCGAGGGGCCGTATGGCCGACTCCTGTTCCTAATTCTTATGTTCCTCAGTCCCTTCACTCTGCAGAAACACACCCAATTGCTTCTTCAAACCGCTTGTAATCTCTATAACCCTTTAAAGTTCCATCTGACTGCGGGCCAGAACTTGGCCGCACCTTCCAAACCCGCGACCTCCACCGCCTAGACGGACAAGGGGCAGCAGGCGCATGGGAACACCGCCACCTCCAAATTCCCCTCCCAGTCGTGCACCATCCCGACCTGGACATATATCGGCTGTTCCTTCACCGTCGCTGGGTCAAAATGCTGGAACTCCCTCCCTAACAGCGCTGTGGGAGCACCTTCACCACACAGACTGCAGCGGTTCAAGAAGGAGGCTCACCACCACCTTCTCCAGGGGCAACTAGGAATGGGCAATAAATGTGGGGCGCAGGGTCTGAGGTTGACATGAATCAGTTATTCATGAAAGAAAGACTTATGAAATAATACTGAGCGGCCTACGGGTGGCGCTGTCCAGGGAGAGTATAAATACTCGGGCACGGACCCCACTTGCGCAGGACATTCTTAACAGGAACTAGTGAAGGACACAACTAGACCTCCATGTTGTAAAACAGTTGATTAAAGCTTTGTTTAACGCTTAGACCAAGTGCCTAGTAGTTTTCTTACGTCAGAGGTCCCTGTGGATTTCCACTTGGTAGATGTCAGCTGGCCCCAAGAAGTGCTGGTAAATACCCATGGGGGAGGGAGAGGGCCTGGTAGCAGCCTCCTCAGATGCTTACCTGCTGAAGGCTTCGGTCTTGGCCAGGGTCTTCTGTGGGAGTCTTCATTTTGATCTCGAACCCCCCCTCCCAACGTGTACCTCTGATGACCTCGGAGAAATGGGCCAGGACTGGGCGGACTCGGAGGGGAGGGAGGAGGCGATGGGGGTGCACTTAACCGCGCCGAACTCAAACCATCTCCTTTGTCTTTTCAGGCGGAAAGCGGAAGCCCGCTGGTCTGCCTGTCCCAAAACACCAGACGCTGGGTCCTGCTGGGCACACTGATCTTGGCCCCCAGGGACCGCCGATCCGCCATAGTTTACACCAGGGTGGCTCACTACACCGACTGGGTGAAGGCCTGGACTGCGGCCTCCAGCAAACCAATCATCCCGCTCATCCCCGCCGCCCGCGCCATCCCGCAGCGGGAGCGAGAGGAAGCGTCGGGGCCAGAGGAGGAGGAGGGGGGGCCTCCCGCCAACGCCACGGCCAGGGTCGGGCAGCTGGGGCCCTGGCGATGGGTGGACCGGTTCAAGCCTGCGTCGCTGGCCAAGAAGGAAGGCACCCTGAACCGGGGAGGGGCAGTGACCCACCACCTGCTCCGGGTTACCTGCTGCGCCCTGTCCCTGCACAGGATGTGTTTGCTCGTCAGCTAGCGGAGGTGGTGCGATCGAAAGAATAAAGAGAGTCGGAGGCCTTCCTCTGTTCCCCGATGATGCCCTTGGTTTGGATTTTCTTACGTAGAGTTTTACACAGCACCGAAGCAGGTCATTCGGTCCAACTGGTCTATGCCAGTGTTTGTCCTCCACTCAAGGAACAGCCCAATCCCATGTGCCTACCTATTCCCATATCCCTTTTGCCCTCTTTCCTTTAACCACCTATATTACCTATTCTTAAACCTTGACATGGTCTCTGCTGCAATCACTAACTCCGGTCGTGCATTCCATGGCCTCACAAAGCTCTGTTGTGAAAGGTTTCCGCTACTCTCTGTCCGAAGTCTCTTACATATAACCTTGTATTGATGTCCCCTCGACCCAGACCCCGCGATCACTGGAAAGAGTCTGTCTCCATTCGGCCCTGTCCCAACCCTTCATAATTTGGAACACCTCGGTCAAATCACCCCTTAACGTCGCTCTGTATCCCTCGACCACTAAAAACAGATTAGCTGGTCGCTTAATGCCGCCTGTGGGATCCTGCTGTGCGCAGACCGACTGCCCCATTTGCTTACACTGCGGCAGTTTGGTTCTCCCGCTAGTCTGGCGTGACTTTGCGACAAACAGCGTACGCCCTCCCCCCCCCCCCCCCCCCCCGCTCAGCGGCCGCCTAACGCCCAGAATTCCGCCTGTTGTCAGTGCCATAAACGTGGCGTGCACGAGGACCCAGCAGGCAGGCAACCAACAAATCCACTGGGGCTGCCTCACTCCTCAACTATTTATTCCGGGACTATTGGGGGGGGAGAAAAATTACTCTCACATCTTTCACTGGCGCGTGCAGCCAGACCAATAACTGGTCAGGTTCCAGAAGTATTTGGTGAATTCCACAAATTCCCCCCCGAATAAAATCACAGGACATTTTAAGACGACTAAGTCAGCGAGTGATTAAGCACAGGATGTGACTTGTTTTCTGTGTAAATAATGTGTAGGAAAACACTGCTTTCAGGCTCTTAAAATTAATTGGATATCAAATGTAGCAGAGGCTCGCTCAATCGGATACACTTCCTGGGCCCTGAGCAATCTCCAGTCGGTTGCCGGGGTAACTGAATGGGGGGCGGGGGTGTTGATTTTAACCCCTACCCGGCCCGCGTGAAACTGGGCGGGTTCGGTTGTTAAAATGGCCGCCGGTTAGGCTGTTAAAATGGCCGCCAGTTAGTGACACACCCGCCATTTCCAACAGTTCGGCAAGGACACCTCCCCCCCCCACACTCCCATAGCCAAAAAGGCCCATCATCGCATGAGCATTGGCGAGGGTCGCCTGGAGGTCGTCAGGAACCCAAACCGCCGGTTTGAATCTATCCCCGAGCCGGGAAGTCGCCGCCGGCCCCTCTTTTCTCGACCAGGCCCAACCCGGGACCGAGGAGACCGAAAGAGGTGAGTGTCTTTCCTCCAAGGTGAGTTTATGCCTCCTGGACGCCCCTCCCCATCCCCTCCCCTAGATGCCCCTACCCCTCTCTTCCCCTAGATGCCCCTCCCCTAGATATCCCTTCCCATCCCCTCCTCTAGATATCCCTCCCCATCCGCTCCCCTAGATACCCCTCCCCATCCCCTCCCCTAGATACCCCTCCCCATCCCCTCCCCTAGATACCCCTCCCCATCCCCTCCCCTAGAAGCCCCTCCCCCTCTCCTCCCCTAGATACCCCTCCCCATCCCCTCCCCTAGATACCCTTCCCCATCCCCTCCCCTAGACACCCCTCCCCATCCCCTCCCCTAGATACCCCTCCCCATCCCCTCCCCTAGATACCCCTCCCCTAGATACCCCTCCCCATCCCCTCCCCTAGAAGCCCCTCCCCATCCCCTCCCCTAGATACCCTTCCCCATCCCCTCCCCTAGATACCCTTCCCCATCCCCTCCCCTAGACACCCCTCCCCATCCCCTCCCCTAGATGCCCCTACCCCTCTCTTCCCCTAGATGCCCCTCCCCTAGATATCCCTTCCCATCCCCTCCTCTAGATATCCCTCCCCATCCGCTCCCCTAGATACCCCTCCCCATCCACTCCCCTAGATACCCCTCCCCATCCCCTCCCCTAGATACCCCTCCCCATCCCCTCCCCTAGAAGCCCCTCCCCCTCTCCTCCCCTAGATACCCCTCCCCTAGATACCCTTCCCCATCCCCTCCCCTTGACACCCCTCCCCATCCCCTCCCCTAGAAACCCCTCCCCATCCCCTCCCCTAGAAGCCCCTCCCCATCCCCTCCCCTAGATACCCTTCCCCATCCCCTCCCCTAGATACCCTTCCCCATCCCCTCCCCTAGACACCCCTCCCCATCCCCTCCCCTAGATACCCCTCCCCATCCCCTCCCCTAGATACCCCTCCCCATCCCCTCCCCTAGACATCCCTCCCCATCCCCTCCCCTAGATGCCCCTCCCCATCCCCTCCCCTAGATGCCCCTCCCCATCCCCTCCCCTAGATGCCCCTCCCCATCCCCTCCCCTAGATGCCCCTCCCCATCCCCTCCCCTAGATGCCCCTCCCCTAGATGCCCCTCCCCATCCCCTCCCCTAGATGCCCCTCCCCATCCTCTCCCCTAGATGCCCCTCCCCATCCCCTCCCCTAGATGCCCCTCCCCATCCTCTCCCCTAGATGCCCCTCCCCATCCTCTCCCCTAGATGCCCCTCCCCATCCCCTCCCCTAGATGCCCCTCCCCATCCTCTCCCCTAGATGCCCCTCCCCATCCCCTCCCCTAGATGCCCCTCCCCATCCCCTCCCCTAGATGCCCCTCCCCATCCTCTCCCCTAGATGCCCCTCCCCATCCCCTCCCCTAGATGCCCCTCCCCATCCCCTCCCCTAGATGCCCCTCCCCTAGATGCCCCTCCCCATCCCCTCCCCTAGATGCCCCTCCCCATCTCCTCCCCCAGATGCCCCTCCCCATCCCCATCTCCTCCCCCAGATGCCCCTGCCCCAGGGCATCTCTCCCCTTCCACATGATGGCCCCCGGAACACGCAGGTGATTGTCTGCTGTTTTGGACGGGATAGAAACATAGAAGATAGGAGCAGGAGTAGACCATTCGGCCCCTCGAGCCTGCTCCGCCATTCAATGAGATCATGGCTGATCATCCAAACTCAGTACCCTGTCCCTGCTTTCTCCCCATATCCCTTGATCCCTTTAGCCTTAAGAAATATATCCAACTCCTTCTTGAATATATTTAATGAATTGGCCTCAACTGCCTTCTGTGGTAGAGAATTCCACAGGTTCACCATTCTCTGGGCGAAGAAATTCCTCCTCATCTCAGTCCTAAATGGCTTACCCCTTATCTTTAGACTGTGACCCTTGGTTCTGGACTCCCCCGCCATCGGGAACATCCTTCCTGCATCTAGGCTGTCTAGTCCTGTTAGAATTTTATAAGTTTCAATGAGATCCCCTCTCAATCTTCTAAACTCCAGCGAGTATAAGCCCAATCGACCCAATCTCTCCTCATACGTCATTCCTGCCATCCCAGGTATCAGTCTGGTGAATCTTTGCTGCACTCCCTCCATGGCAAGAACATCCTTCCTCAGATAAAGATAAGGATCTCAATGAAGCTCGGTTGTCGAACTCTGACACCATGGGGACAGTGTGTGGGTGGGACATACGGGTTGCCAACTCTGGTTGGATACATTCCTGGCGGTTTCATCACATGACCTCTGACTAACCCCCCCCCGCAGCCCCCCACTCTTGTCATTGGTCGCCGGTCACATCCATCCTCCTGTTGCCCCGCCCACCCACCCCAATCAGACTCTTCATTACCCGATTGGATGTTTCTTGCCTCAAACAGCCTCTTCCCATGTCCAGTATTTCCACAACTAAGAAATGAAAGTTTTCAAAGAAAATCACTTTTTAATGCTCCGATCATTTTTTTTTCTCCCCGGGTGTTGCTCGCAGCAGCGTCTCCTGGAGATAGATCTTGAATTCCTGGAGACTCCTGGGCAATCCTGGAGAGTTGGCGACCCCAGTGGGACATGGGTTTGGGATAGGGAATTGGGCCTCGTTCCCCGGTTGCGGGCTCGTGGCTCCCTCACCATTTCGGGCCTGAAACTGGGCCAAAAGGAATTTCTGTCCCTGTGACTTCAAAAGAAGCAGGAAAGGCTGGCAGGGGGATGGGGTGGGGGTACAAGTCGGAAATAATAATTTCAGCAACTTTCCCAGTTTGGCAGCGGTTCCCCTCCATGGTTTGAGGTCCTGGAATAATCAGATGCAGATTAGTTCGTTTAAAAAACAGTAATCCCAAGTGTTGGAGCAACCTCAGAGGAAATGTTTGTCAAATTAAGGAATGCTCCATGGACTGATCATTGAACAGAAAGCCAAGGATTAGCTCCCTCCTAGCTGGCCTCACTCGCCAGCCCTCCAACCCACATCCACACTCAATGGAGCCCTGAACTATAACACCTAGGATTTGGATCTAGCGATCTTGGCACTTTGTCTTCCTTTAGCTTAACAACAATTTGTATTTATATAGCGCCTATAACGTAGTAAAACGCCCCAAGGCGCTGCACAGGAGCGATTATCAAACAAAATTTGACACCGGGCCACATAAGGAGATATTAGGGCACGTGACCAAAAAGCTTGGTCAAAGAGGTAGGTTTTAAGGAGCGTCTTAAAGGAGGAGAGAGGGGTTTAGGGAGGGAATTCCAGAGCTTAGGGCCCAGGCAGCTGAAGGCACGGCCGTCAATGGTGGAGCGATTAATATCGGGGTTGCTCAAGAGGCCAGAATCAGAGAATTAGAATCAGCTGGCTGATGTCTTCACCGCCATCTTCAATCTGTCATTGGCCCAGGCAGTAGTCCCTACATGCTTCAAGACCACTACCATTATTCCTGTGCCAAAACAAATGGCTGTGACGTGCCTGAACGACTATCGACCTGTCGCACTCACACCCATCATAATGAAGTGTTTCGAGAGACTGGTCTTAGCCCCCATCAAAGCCAGTGTTCCTGCCTCTCTTGACCAACACCAGTTTGCCTATCGTGCAAACAGATCAACGGAGGATGCAATCACAACTGCTCTACACTCGGCACTGAATCACCTAGATGGTAAGGAGACCTACATCAGAATGCTGTTCATAGACTACAGCTCAGCATTCAACACTATCGTCCCCAACAAGCTGGCCACCAAACTCCAAACTCTTGGCCTGAACACTTCCCTCTGCAACTGGACCCTGGACTTCCTAACAAACAGACCCCAGTCTGTCAAATTAGGTAACCACACCTCCCCCCCCTGACCCTGAACACGGGGGCCCCACAAGGATGTGTGCTGAGCCCCCTCCTCTACTCCCTCTTCACCCACGACTGTGTGGCTGTTAATGGTTCCAACACCATCATCAAGTTTGCGGATGACACCACGGTAGTAGGCCAGATCACCAACAACGATGAGTCAGCCTACAGGGAGGAGGTCCAGCATCTCGTGAAGTGGTGCGCCGATAACAACCTGGCCCTTAACATCAAGAAAACCAAAGAAATCATTGTGGACTTCAGGAAGTCAAAAGGCGGAAGTCACACCCCCATCCACATCAATGGGGCTGTGGTGGAAAGGGCGGACAGCTTTAAGTTCCTCGGAGTCCACATCACGGAAGACCTCTCCTGGTCCCTCAACACCTCCTCTCTGGTGAAGAAGGCCCAGCAGCGCCTATATTTCCTAAGGAGGCTGAAGGGATGTAACCTGTCACCCCTGATCCTCTCTAACTTTTACCGCTGCACTATAGAGAGCATCCTGACAAACTGTATCACAGTATGGTATGGCAGCTGTAGCTACTATGACCGGAAAGCCCTGCAGCGGGTAGTCAAAACTGCCCAACGCATTACCGGCACCCGGCTACCGACCATAGAGCACATATACCAGAAACGCTGTCTACGGAGGTCACGGTCCACCATCAAAGACCCTACCCACCCCAGCCACAGTCTGTTCGCCCTCCTGCCATCTGGGAGATGCTACAGATGCATTTGCACCCGTACGACCAGATTTAGGAACAGCTTCTTTCCCAGGGCTGTCATCCTACTGAACTCCACAAATAAACTCTAAAGCCTGCACATCTGCCAATGCACTTTATTATGGTTATGTTTATGTTAATATACTACAAGCCAAATGTATGTTGAATGTTTAAATGTCTTAATCCAAATGTACACTCTCGGGAGCCGCAAGCCTACATTTCGTTGTACTGCACTGTGCACTAACAATGACAATAAAAGTTGATTTGATTTTGATTTTGATTTGATCATGGAGGGTTGCGGGGCTGGAGGAGATTGCAGAGATAGGGAGGGAGGCGCAGCCAGGGAGCAATTTGAAAACAAGGATGAGAATTTTAAAATCGAGGCATTGCTTAACTAACCTATCTAAGAAAAATTCCTTTTACCCATCATAATGCTGATCTTTGTTCTCTCAGCCACTTTAGGATTCATCCCCTCTCCGATATCCTTTTCAGTGAAGCCCGATGTGAAGTCCTGATTAAATGCCTCACCATTGTTTCATCATCTACACCCGGCATGGACTGGTTGGGCCGAATGGCCTGTTTCTGTGCCGTATATCCTATGTAAAATTGACAATCTTCATCTCTCAGCTGTCCCATCTCACTTTTAACCATTCTCTTTTTACTAATACATTTGTAAAATACTTTACTGTTCTTTCTGGTGCTTTTTCTCCATACTCCCTCTTCGCGTTACCTTATCCTGTTCTTACCCTCTTTTCTTAATTTCTGTTTCTCTTATAGTTTTTTTAAAATTCGTTATTACTATTTTCATAGTCCTTATAGGATCTCTTCTCCAGTTTCTGACCTTTTTATTTGTCTCTGGCATTGTGAAAATACTAGAGCTTTATTTTTCATTCGCTATCTCTCTTTTAAAAAAAAAGAAAATACCACTGTTGCTCAGCAATCCAGTGTTAAAATTTCTCCTTCCGCCTCGCCTAAGCCAGCTCGCTCCTCTTAGAATAGTGCAGCACAGAAGGTGGGGAGGGGGGGGACATTCGGCCCATCGAGTCTACGCCAAAAGATGCCGAGGCAAAGCGAAGGTTCCCCCTGGGATTTGAAACCAGCATCTCCTGTTTACTAGACAGGGACTTGAACCAACGAAGCCACAGAGCCACATGTCAGCTTTCTGAGAATCTGCCTGAATCCCATCTTGTGCTCTAGTTTTTCCACTGATCTTAAACCTCATCATATTGTGGTCTCCGTGCCCAGGGTGTTCAGCCCCACATTTAGCTCACCCACCTGACCTATTTCATTACTCATAACCAGCTCTGGTAACCTCTCCGCCCTTGTCGGCTAACTAACAAATTAAACTGCTGGAGGGAGGAGTGCTGTGCACATGTGAGGAGCAAACAATGAACATCATTTCACAACCTCAGGATGTCCCAAAGCACATTACAGCCAATGAAGTACTTTTATGAAGTGTTGTAATGTAGGGAACACGACAGCCAATTTGCGCACAGCAAGGTCCCACAGACAGCAACGTGACGCAATAATCTGTTTTAGGTGTTGGTTGAGGGATAATTATTGGCCCAGGACACAGGGGAGAACTCCCCTGCTCTTCTTCGAAATAGTGCCGTGGGATCTTTTACGACCACCTGAGAGGGCAGACAGGGTATCGGTTTAACATCTCATCTGAAAGACGGTACCTCCGACAGTGCAATGCCCCCTCAGTACTGCACTGGGAGTGTCAGCCTGGATTATGTACTCAGGTCTGGTGGAGTGGGATTTGAACCCACAACCTTCGGAGCCAGAAGTGAGAGTGCTACCCACTGAGCCACAGCTGACACCTATGGATTCCATTTTCCTTTCTCAATTTACTCCCTCTCTGTCCCAATTGGTAAGTCAATAGTTAAACTCTGCGACAGAGCTGCGTCTATCCTGACCTGTCCCTTCTGCTCCTGGTACTTCAGTGACTTCGTGGCCTATTGAGACGCAGGTTGAAGTCAAATTAGAGGCTGAGGCAAAGGAAGATGGTTGTGGTTGTTGGGGAGGTCAGTCACCCTAGGACATCGCCGCGGCAGATCCCAGGAAGCAACGTGGCCCAACTATCTCCGGCTGCTTCATCAATGACCTTCCCTCCCTCATAAGTTGAAGAGTGCGGCTATTCGCTGATGATTCTGCTTCATTTACAGCTCCCCCGATAACGAAGGAGCTGATCGCAGGACCCCTGATCCTCTCTAACTTTTACCGCTGCACAATAGAGAGCATCCTGACAAACTGTATCACAGTATGGTATGGCAGCTGTAGCTACTATGACCGGAAAGCCCTGCAGCGGGTAGTCAAAACTGCCCAACGCATTACTGGCACCTGGCTACCGACCATAGAGCACATATACCAGAAATGCTGTTTACGGAGGTCACGGTCCATCATCAAAGACCCTACCCACCCCAGCCACAGTCTGTTCGCCCTCCTGCCATCTGGGAGACGCTACAGATGCATTCACACCCGAACGACCAGATTTAGGAACAGCTTCTTTCCCAGGGCTGTCATCCTACTGAACTCCACAAATAAACTCTAAAGCCTGCACATCTGCCAATGCACTTTATTAGGGTTATGTTTATGTTAATGTATTACAAGCCAAATGTATGTTGAATGTTTAAATGTCTTAATCTAAATGTACACTCTCGGGAGCCGCAAGCCTACATTTCGTTGTACTGCACTTGTGCACTAACAATGACAATAAAGTTGATTATGATATGATTATGATTATGATAACATCCAGGTTCGGGCTGATGGATGGCAGGCAGCATTCGTGCCACATCAGTGCCAGGTAATGGCCATCTCGAGGAACCGAAAGCTCAGCCACCTCCCACTGCAGAATTTCAAAACTTGCGGATGACACCAAATTGGGGCTGTAGTTAATACAGAGGAATCATAGACTAGTACAACACAGGAGGAGGCCATTTGGCCCATCGAGTCTGTGCCGGCTCTTTCGAAGAGCAATCCAGTTAATCCCACTCCCACCTTCTCCCCATATCCCTGCAATTTTTTTCTCCTTATTTATCCAATTCCCTTTTGAAGGCTACTAGTGAATCTGTTTCCACCACCCTATCAGGCAGTGAATTACAAATCCTAACCACTCGTTGTGTAAAAAAGTTTCCCCTCCTGTCGCCTCCGGTTCTTTTGCCAATCACCTTAAACCTGTGCCCTCTGGTTATCGGCCCTTCAGTCACTGGAAACAGTTTCTCTTTATTTACTCGATCTAAACCCTTCATGATTTTGAACACCTCTATCACATCTCCTCTTAGCCTTCTCTGCCCCAAGGAGAACAACCCCAGTTTCTCCGGTCTATCCACATAACTGTATTCCTTCATCCCTGGAACCATTCTAGTAAGTCTCCTCTGTACCCTCTCCAAAGCCTTTGGCCCAGAAATTCGGGTCTCCCCGGGTGAGCACGCACGGGGTTCTCACCCGTAGGCCCAATGGAAGTGCCGGTTTCCTGCATGCACTGCGCACGCGCGGGAAACCGGCACTTCCGTTCCCCTGAACGAAGGGGTTCAGAAGTAGAACGCGTGCGCGGGAGAGGCAGCGCGTGCGCATCGAACTTACGTTTTTTTTGCCGGTTTTCCCGGGAGGGTAAGTCTCCAGGAGTTACACATTTAAAAAGCAGTCGCAAGGCCTGCTTTTTACAAGGTAAGTGGTGAATTAATTAAAATTAAAACATTTTTTCCACAGGTTTATTATTTTTAAATACTTTAAAGAAAGGTAAGTTTATTTTTAGCCCCGTTAGAAAATGTAATTAATATTTTCAAAAATTTAAATTATTGTTTAAAATTGTTATTTCATGTAATTTATAGTTTATTTTTAAAATGTGATGTTTTTTTAAAAATTTATTTGAAGATTTAGTGATGTTTTGGGGCTTATAGTATTTATAGGTTTGACAGGTCTTCCTGTCAAACTTATGAATGAAGCATCCCCTGCTCCGATTGGCTCTCCATGGCCCACGTGATCCTAGGGGACGCATCGAACTAACTGCGCCCCCGGGATACGCAAGCACTGCGCGCCGGCCGTTGGAGGAGGCCCAGGATCGGAATCCCACGGGGTCCCACAGCTCAACGGCCGGCGCGGTAGGTAAGTGCAGGTCGGGGGCTTGCACCCGCGGGAAGCCCCCGACCCGAATTTCTGGGCCTTTATGTCCTTCCTAAAGTGTGGTGCCCAGAATTGGACACAATACTCCAGCTGGGGCTGAACTAGGTTTAGCATAACCTCCTCTCTTTTGTATTCTGTGCCTCTATTTACGAAGCCCAGGATCCCATATGCTTTATTAACTGCTTTGTTAACCTGCCCTGCCTCCTTCAAAGATTTAATTCAAAGGAAGGGCGACAAAATACAGGAAGACATTTCTAAACTTGCAGAATGGGCGTGCCATTGGGAAATGAACTTCAAGTGCGAGGTAATACATTTTGGTCGGAAGAATAAGGTAGCCACATACTCCTTGCGTCTAAATGGGGTCGAGGAGCCGAGGGACCTGGGAGTACAGATACACAAATCACTAAAAGTAGCGACGCAGGTTAATAAGGCCGTAACAAAATCAAACAAAGCACTGGGGTTCATTTCTAGAGGGATAGAATTGAAAAGCAGAGAAGTTGTGTTAAACTTGCATCGAACCTTGGTTAGACCACACTTGGAGCACTGTGCACAGTTCAGGTCTCCACGTTATAAAAACGATATGGAGGCACTGGAGAGGGTGCAGAAAAGATTTACTAGGATGATACCAGAACTGAGGTTATACCTTTCGGGAAAGATTGAACAGGCTGGGTCTCATTTCTCTAGTAAAGAGAAGGCTGAGGGGTGACCTGATGGAGAGCTTCAAGATTATGAAAGGGTATCAATGGATTGGATCAGGTTGGGGCAAACTGGCCCTTTAAGACCAGGAGAGTGTAACCTTCTTCTACCAGCCAGTGGTGCTGTGGCACCAGTTACACAGCCCTGAGGCGTGGCCTCTTTAAATCTGTAACTTGGCCCGTGGCACCATGTGACCGGCAGATGTTTGGTCTCACGTAACATCTGTAAGAAAGAGACACTGTCCTCAGCACTGTCTCGCTGTGGGAACAGTAAATGGGCTGACTACAGCTCTCCCATCAAAGAAAGAAAAAACTTACATTTCTACAACGCCTTTCGCGACCTCAGGACGTCCCAATGCGCCTCACAACCAATTAAATCATTTTCTGAAGTGTGGTCACTGTAGTAACGTGGCGGCCAACTTGCACACAGCAAGATCCCACAAACAGCAATGCAATAATGAATGGATCATCGGTTTTTAGTTATGTTGGTTGAGGGATAAATATTGACCCCTGGACACCGGGGAGAACTCCCCCCCCCCTCCTCCCCCAACCCTTGCCCCCTGCTCTTCTTCGAAATAATGACCGTGGAATCTCATATGCTCGCCTCAGAGAGCAGACGGGGCCTCGGTTTAACGTCTCATCCGAAAGACGGCGTCTCCGACAGTGCAGCGGAGGCTCCCTCCCCTCAGAAGTGTCAGCCCGGACGGATTATGTGCTCAAGTCTCTGG
This sequence comes from Somniosus microcephalus, assembly GCF_052327205.1. Taxonomy (NCBI): domain Eukaryota; kingdom Metazoa; phylum Chordata; class Chondrichthyes; order Squaliformes; family Somniosidae; genus Somniosus; species Somniosus microcephalus. Next base: position 44,095,569 of record NW_028225182.1, on the reverse strand, counting down.
AGTGGGACTTGAACCCACGATCGGGTTGTCAACTCTGGTGGGACGTATTCCCGGAGGTTTCATTCTATGAACTCCGGCCCTCTGATTTTGCAGGCAGCAGTGTCCAGGAGATGAATCTTTCATTCCTGCAGGCAACAGGGCAATCCTGGAGGGTTGGTAAGCTTAACCCACAAGCGTCTGAATCAGAGGTGACAGTGTTTCTGCTGAGTCAAGGCTTCTAGCGGAGAGAACAGAAATGTGGAATATCGGCAATAATTAGGAACAGCGGAACAGCATTCAGCCCCTCGAGACTGTTCCACTATTCAATGAGATCATGGCTGATCTGTATCTCAAACTCCACCTACCCGCCTTAGTTCTGTAACCCTTAATATCCCTTACCCAACAAAATCTATTAATCTCAGTTTTGAAATTTTTTAATTGACTCCCCAGCCTCATTAGCTTTTTGGGGGAGAGAGTTCCAGATTTCCGCCACCCTTTGTGTGAAGAAGCACTTCCCGACATCACCCCTGAACGGCCTGGCTCTAATTTTAAGGTTACACCCCCTTGTTCTGGACTCCCCCCCCCCCCCACCAGAGGAAATAGTTTCAATTTCAATTTTTCAATTTCAATTTCAATTTCAATTTTATTTGTCACATAACCAAATACAAGTGAAATCCAGTCAGTGAAATGCTTTTTTCTTAACGAGCCGAGCGCACCAATCAGCACAGGGCACTTAGCTGCCTGGTACGCACGGAGCCCGCAAGGACGGCAGCCATCTTCATCGGCGCCATCACAATAGGGTCCGCTCTTGCCTCGGTCCGCCTTTCCCGCACTTCTGCCCGACAATCTTCAGACGCCGTGGTATGGACATCATCTACTGGGCCGACAGCTACTCTTTAATGTCCTCTCCATGGCGCTGGTGACTCTAGTAGCCTGCGTGTCTCCTCCACACACCGGGCCTGCACATTACCCCTGGCTGTCCCACTTGACGCCCTGGTAACCGGGTTCCCTCTCCGGCTCTCGCTCTTTTTAAAACTCTTCTCTCCGGCTCTCGCTCTTTTTAAACTGTTCTCTGCTCCGGCTTGTAATGATCAATAACGTCATTCTAGAGTGGTACACTAGATGGAGCCATAGAGCTGTATATTTAGTTGTATGTGTTTAAGACTACACTACCCACGATGCACTAGGCTACCCACAAGGCAGTAGTCAAGATGGCTGCCTGCACACAGAAGTACACATGCTGAATCTCTACAGATGCTGTACCTAGAGAACGTGTACTGAATAAATGACTAGCTAGAAGCTAGCTGTTCATAATAAGAATGTCTAGTTATTAATGAACATAATACGGCTCTCGCTCTTTTTTAAACTGTTCTCCTCTCCGGCTCTCGCTTTTTCTCTCTCTCTCTACCCTATCTAATCCTTTAATCATCTTAAACACCTCGATTAGATCACCCCTTAGTCTTCTAAACTCGAGGGAATACGAGCCTGGTCTGTGCAACCTGTCCTCGGAATTTAACCCTTTTAGCCCCGGGTATCATTCTGGTGAATCACCTCCAGGGGGGGGGGCGATAGAGGCCAATTTTGCAGCCGGAGGCGCTAATTCGAGCCAGGTGCTAAACTTTGCGCCTGGCCAGTATTAGCGCCCCAAAATGGGTGATACCGAATATCCCCCCCCCCTCCCCGAGTGTTTAACTGAGTTAAGAGTCAACCATGGTGGTGTGGGACTGGAGTCACGTATAGGCCCAGACTGGGTACGGACGTCAGGTTTCCCTCCCTAATGGACATCAGACATCAATGCTCTCCCTCCAAGACCGATACATCCTTCCTGAGGTGCGGGGCCCAGGACTGAACACAGTCACCCCAGATGGGGTCTAATCAGAGCTTTGTATGATTGTAACAGTTACCGAGTCACCCAGCATCGGAGAGAGGAAGAATACCGTGTAATCCCAGTTCTGCCACCCTCCAAGTGGCGCATTCCTGATCGCTGTTCAAAGGAAACTCGGGAATGGCCGGCTGTTTCCCAATTGGAATCCCGGCTAGTCCTGCCCTTGGAGGCTCAGTTTAGGCGGGGAAATCGAGATGTGGGCGCTGGTCCTACCATCCCATGGCGGAGGGCCTCAGCGCCCAGTTTCACCATCGCACTGTCCCTGTTCACCTATATTCTTTGAGAGAGTTTCCGAGCGGGACGCCCCCTCCGTGGCTCAGTGCATAAACCAGACAAAAGTTGACCCCGAGCCACATAAGGGGACATTAGGGACAGATGACCAAATGCTTGGTGGGTTTTAAGGAGCATCTTAAAGGAGGAGAGAGAGGTTTGGGGAGGGAATTCTGGAGCTTAGGGCCGAGGCGGCTGAAGGCACGGCCGCCAATGATGGAGCGATGAAATTTGGAGTTGGACAAGAGGCCAGAATTGGAGGATCGCAGAGATCTCGGGGGGGTTTGTGGGGCTAAAGGAGGTTACAGAGATAGGGAGGGGGGGGGCGCGAGGGCATGGAGGGAGTTGAGTGAGGGCTGTGCCCAAGGTGGGAGCTGCGTAGTTTCAAATCCCGCCAGTTTGTGACTTCGAATTCAGTTTTTAAAATATTGGAAATAAATAAAAATCTGGTGTCATTAAATGTGACTGTGAAGCTGTCAGATTGCTATTAAAAACCTAACTGGTTCACTGATTTCCATTAGGGAGGGAAACCTGACGTCCGTACCCAGTCTGGGCCTATACGTGACTGCAGTCCCACACCACCGTGGTTGACTCTTAATTCAGTTAAACACTCGGGGGGAAAAATTCGGTATCGCCCATTTTGGGGCGCTAATACTGGCCGGGCGCAAAGTTTAGCGCCCAGCGCTAATTAGCGCCTCCGGCTGCAAAATTGGCCTCTTATCGCCCCCTGGAGGTGATTTGAGCGCTAAATCAGGCACTACACACCTCTCTTAAGGCGCAGACGTCAGGGAGCGAGGCGCTACCTCAGAGCGCTTCCGAAGCTCAGGCGATGACCGTTACCATGGAAGCCAGACAGACTGACGCCGTCCAGTTCTTAAAGGGGAGGGGCCATCTTGCTGGCCAGACACACCCTGCTCACTGCAGCCTTGAATCTCGGCCTGGAGAGACCTCAAAAGCAATTGTGTTGGAAGCCCTAATGGATAGGCCCAGGGAAAGAGCTCGGTGCTCAGGAACCTCAAAAGTGGTGCTGAGGGCCAAAACTCCTTAGGGCAGCGTTAAAACCAAAAATTTTGCTGACAAGAAAAGGCAGGAAGCGCCCACCTTTAAATAGCGCTCCCCATGCCCCTTCCCGACTTGAAAACGTTCCCCGGTACCTGTTGTTCCTAGCGGCAGGCGCTAAGGCAGGGGGCGCGACTCAATATCCGGTCTGGGGCGCTACCGGGGCGTTGCACGCTTGACTGATGTCATGATCTGTGGGCGCAGGAGATCGTGGCGGTAGTGTTTATCGCCACCGCCAAACGACTGGTCAATTTTGCGAGTGACGCTAAAATCACCGCGCTCGGGCGCTAAGTTCCTAGCGCCCCATTAGCGCCCCCCCCCGGAGGCGTTAACGGGAGGTGCAAACCAACCGAATTTTTCCCCCTCATACTCTGCAAAACAGCTTCTATTGAAACACTTGTATAAGGTGAGCTTATGAACATGCACTTACGAATATAAGTTGGCTAAAATACTGCTGGGCTCAAATATAACTAGTCCCTAACAGAACTTTTTAAAAATTCCTTTATGGGATGTGGGCGTCGCTGGCAAGGCCAGCATTTATTGCCCATCCCTAGTTGCCCTTGAGAAGTTGGTGGTGAGCCGCCTTCTTGAACCGCTGCAGTCCGTGTGGCGAAGGTACTCCCACAGTGCTGTTAGGGAGGGAGTTCCAGGATTTTGACCCAGCAACAATGAAGGAACAACGATACACTTCTAAGTCAGGATGGTGTGTGACTTGAAAGAAAGACTTGCATTTATATAGCGCCTTTCACGACCACCAGACGTCTCAAAGCGCTTTAATTAAGTATTTTTGAAGCGTAGTCACTGTTGTAATGTAGGAAAGGTGGCAGCCAATTTGTGCACAGCAAGCTCCCACAAACAGCATTGTGATAATGACCAGATTATCTGTTTTTGTTATGTTGGTTGAGCTAGAAATATTGGCACCAGGACACCGGGGATAACTCGAAATAGTGCCATGGGATCTTTTACTTCTACCTGAGAGAGCAGACAGGGCCTCGGTTTAACGTCTCATCCGAAAGATGGCACCTCTGACAGTGCAGCACCCCCTCAGCACTGCACTGGAGAGTCAGCCTAGATTTTTATATGTGCTCAAGTTCTCTGAAGTGTGACTTGAACCCACAACCTTCTGACTCAGGGGTGAGTGTGCTACCCACTGAGCCAGAGCTGACACTTGGAGGGGAATTTGGAGGTGGCGGTGTTCCCATGCACCTGCAGCCCTCGTCCCTTCTAGTTGGAAGAGGTCGCGAGTTTGGGAGGCCATAACTAGGGCAGAATATAACTAGTCCCTAACATAACTAGGGCAGAATATAACTAGTCCCTAACATAACTAGGGCAGAATATAACTAGTCCCTAACATAACTAGGGCAGAATATAACTAGTCCCTAACATAACTAGGGCAGAATATAACTAGTCCCTAACATAACTAGGGCAGAATATAACTAGTCCCTAACATAACTAGGGCAGAATATAACTAGTCCCTAACATAACTAGGGCAGAATATAACTAGTCCCTAACATAACTAGGCCAGAATATAACTAGTCCCTAACATAACTAGGCCAGAATATAACTAGTCCCTAACATAACTAGGGAAGAATATAACTAGTTCCTAACATAACTAGGGCAGAATATAACTAGTCCCTAACATAACTAGGGCAGAATATAACTGGTCCCTAACATAACTAGGCCAGAATATAACTAGTCCCTAACATAACTAGACCAGAATATAACTGGTCCCTAACATAACTAGGCCAGAATATAACTAGTCCCTAACATAACTAGGCCAGAATATAACTAGTCCCTAACATAACTAGGGCAGAATATAACTGGTCCCTAACATAACTAGGCCAGAATATAACTAGTCCCTAACATAACTAGACCAGAATATAACTGGTCCCTAACATAACTAGACCAGAATATAACTAGTCCCTAACATAACTAGACCAGAATATAACTGGTCCCTAACATAACTAGGCCAGAATATAACTAGTCCCTAACATAACTAGGCCAGAATATAACTGGTCCCTAACATAACTAGGCCAGAATATAACTAGTCCCTAACATAACTAGGCCAGAATATAACTAGTCCCTACCATAAATATGCCAGAATATAACTAGTCCCTAACATAAATAGGCTAGAATATAACTAGTCCCTAACATAACTAGGGCAGAATATAACTAGTCCCTAACATAACTAGGGCAGAATATAACTAGTCCCTAACATAAATAGGCCAGCATATAACTAGTCCCTAACATAACTAGGCCAGAATCTAACTAGCCCCTAACATAACTAGGGCAGAATATAACTAGTCCCTAACATAACTAGGCCAGAATATAACTAGTCCCTAACATAAATAGGCCAGCATATAACTAGTCCATAACATAACTAGGGCAGATTATAACTAGTCCCTAACATAAATAGGCCAGAATATAACTAGTCCCTAACATAACTAGGCCAGAATATAACTAGCCCCTAACATAACTAGGGCAGAATATAACTAGCCCCTAACATAACTAGGCCAGAATATAACTAGCCCCTAACATAAATAGGCCAGAATATAACTAGTCCCTAACATAACTAGGCCAGAATATAACTAGCCCCTAACATAACTAGGCCAGAATATAACTATTCCCTAACAGAACGAGGCCAGAATATAACTAGTCCCTAACAGAACTAGGTCAGAATATAACTATTCCCTAACAGAACTAGGCCAGAATATAACTAGTCCCTAATATAACTAGGCCAGAATATAACTAGTCCCTAACAGAACTAGGCCAGAATACAACTAGACCCTAACATAACTAGGCCAGAATATAACTATTCCCTAACATAACTAGGCCAGAATATAACTAGTCCCTAACATAACTAGGCCAGAGTATAACTACTCCCTAACAGAACTAGGCCAGAATATAACTAGTCCCTAACATAACTAGACCAGAATATAACTATTCCCAACATAATAGTGGCAGCACGGTGGCATAGTGGTTAGCACTGTTGCCTCACAGCACCAGGGACCCGGGTTCGAATCCGGCCTCGGGCGACTATCTGTGTGGAGTTTGCACATTCTCCCCGTGTTTGCGTGGGTTTACTCCGGGTGCTCCGGTTTCCTCCCACAGTCCAAAGATGTGCGGGTTAGGTCGATTGGCTATGATAAATTGACCCTTAGTGTTAGGGGGATTAAATACGTGGGGTTACAGGGATAGGGTGGGATATGTGTTGGTGTAGGGGTTATGGGGATCGGGTGGGATATGTGTCGGTGCAGGCTCGATGGGCCAAAATGGCCTCTATCTGCACTGTGGGGTTTCTGTGATTCTGTGATAACTAGGCCAGAATATAACTATTCCCTAACAGAACTAGGCCAGAATATAACTAGTCCCTAACATAACTAAGCCAGAACATAACTATTCCCTAACACAACTAGGCCAGAATATAACTGGGCCAGAGTATAACTATTCCCTAACAGAACTAGGCCAGAATATAACTATTCCCAACATAACTAGGCCAGAATATAACTATTCCCTAACAGAACTCGGCCAGAATATAACTATTCCCTAACAGAACTAGGTCAGAATATAACTATTCCCTAACAGAACTAGACCAGAATATAACTATTCCCAACATAACTAAGCCAGAATATAACTATTCCCTAACAGAACTAGGCCACAATATAACTAGTCCCTAACATAACTAAGCCAGAACATAACTATTCCCTAACAGAACTAGGCCACAATATAACTAGTCCCTAACATAACTAAGCCAGAACATAACTATTCCCAACATAACTAGGCCAGAATATAACTATTCCCTAACAGAACTCGGCCAGAATATAACTATTCCCTAACAGAACTAGGTCAGAATATAACTAGTCCCTAACAGAACTAGGCCAGAATATAACTAGTCCCTAACAGAACTAGGTCAGAATATAACTATTCCCAACAGAACTAGGCCAGAATATAACTAGTCCCTAACATAACTAGGCCAGAATATAACTAGTCCCTAACAGAACTAGGCCAGAATATAACTAGTCCCTAATATAACTAGGCCAGAATATAACTATTCCCTAACAGAACTAGGCCAGAATATAACTAGTCCCTAATATAACTAGGCCAGAATATAACTATTCCCTAACAGAACTGGGCCAGAATATAACTATTCCCTAACAGAACTGGGCCAGAATATAACTAGTCCCTAACATAACTAGACCTGAATATAACTATTCCCTAACAGAACTCGGCCAGGATATAACTATTCCCTAACAGAACTCGGCCAGAATATAACCGGGTTAACGACAGCTGGACTAAACTCTGCAGCTGGCGATTACAGGCGGTGAGTGAAGAATTTCTAGCTATCAAGGCCTAACAGGGTTACCCAACGGAACCTGGAAGACAGCTGTGAAGCTTCAGTTGTGTTGAAATACAGTTTAATTAGAGGAGTACTGATGACAAAGCACTTCTGTTACTATTTATAGAGCAGTGGTGGCCTTGCACAATACCACGGGTAAGAACATGGGAATTACACTGTCTTGTCTAGAATTTTACCACGAGCTGGGTGGAGGCGGAGGTGCCGTCCTTCGGACGAGACGTAAAACCGAGGCCTCGCCTGCCCTCTCAGGTGGATGCAAAAGATCCCACGTAAATAGGGAGAAGTTATAACAGGAAGGATATACTGGCCTTGGAGTGGGAGCAGCACCGATTCACCAGAATGATACCGGGGGCTAAAAGGTTATATTACAAAAGCAGATTGTGTAGACGAGACTTGTATTGCCTTGAGTGTAGATGATTAAGGGGTGATCTAATTGAGGTGTTTAAGATGATTAAAGGAGTTGATAGTGTCGATAGAGAGAAACTATTTCCTCTGGTGGGGGGAGTCCAGAACAAGGGGGCGTAACCTTAAAATTAGAGCCAGGCCGTTCAGGAGTGATGTCAGGAAGCACTTCTTCACACAAAGGGTAGCGGAAATCTGGAACTCTCTCCCCCAAAAGGCTGTTGAGGCTGGGGGGTCAATCGAAAATTTCAAAACTGAGATTGATGGGGAAAAATTCGGTTGCGTTGCGCCTCCCGTTAGCGCCCCAGCCGCAAGCTTGGCTCGCACCCCCTGACCTTCCGCTGGACAAAATGTCCGACAGGGTCAGGGTGCCGTGTTTGTGGCCGGGGCTTCAATAATTAAAGGGCATGTGCCGGGCGGCCTTTTTTTTTGGTCCGCCTACCAGCACCAGCCCGCTCTGGCCTCCTCCTGCGGGGTGCCGGCCGCGATCCGTCAGCCCAGCACTCCTCTTGAGTGCCGGGCTCTTTTGCCGGCACCCCGCTCCCCGGTGGTCCGGCAGGGCCCTGGTGCGCGCTGCGCTGGGCCCCTCCCCTTTAATCAGGGCGGGAGGCCTGCAGTACCGCGGCGCTACGTGCCGGCCCACGTGGCGCTGCTGCACGTAATGCCGCGATATTCAATGGGAGCTCCCCAAGAGGGAGGGGGAGCGCTTCCAGTAGTGCCCCACCTCCTGCTTGGGGCACTACCATTGAATTCCCGGCGCGAGGGGCGCTAACTCATTTGGGGCGTTACAAGTAGCACCCCGGCGATGTTAGCGCACAAAAGGGGACGCGACCCAATTTTCCCCCATAGATTGTTGTTAGGCAAGGGTTACGGAACCAAGGCGGGTAGATGGAGTTAAGATACAGATCAGCCATGATTTCACTGAATAGCAGAAAAGGCTCGAGGGGAATGGCCTCCTCCAGTTCCTATATTCCACCCGCGTTATAAGGCTCAGTTATAACCCTCTCCCTGTGATACAAACACACACACTCACACTCACACACACTCACACTCACACACACACACTCACACACACACCATCACACACTCACACACACACATTCACACACACACACACTCACACACTCACACACACACACTCACACACACTCACACACACTCTCACACTCACACACACTCACATTCACACTCACACACACTCACACACACTCACACACACCCTCACACACACACACACACACACCATCACACACTCACACACACACTCACTCACACTCACACACTCATACACACACTCACACTCACACACCATCCCACACTCGCACACCCACACTCACACACCCACACTCACACACACACACATTCACACTCACACACACACACACCCACACTTACACACACACACATTCACACACTCACACACACACATTCAGACTCACACACACCCTCACACACACCCTCACACACTCACACTCACACTCATGCACATGCACATACACACGCACACACACAGATACACACTCACAGATACACACGCTCATACGCACACAGATACACACTCACAGATACGCACGCTCACACGCACACAGATACACACTCAGACACGCAGGCTCACACACACACTGGGGAGCAGGGTGTATTACACCACACACACAGACTACTGCCAGGGACTGCATTCCAATGGGTACGGAATGATCCCTTTCCTGACCACTCACCGCGGATTACTGGGAATTGGCCGTGGGACTGGCGACAATCGCCCGCACCTTTCCAGTGCCAGGAAAATGTGGAGAGTGAGCTCTGGGTCCACGGCCAGGCCCTGTACAACTTACTCACTGCCACTGGGATCTGCCTGGAATCCAGCCCCGACAGCTGGGAACAGGAGATGAATGGAGAGTTAACCGGCTACAAGTGACAACGGGTTTGAAAGCCAGCGGAGCCTGATCAGCACCAACTAGAGTTCTCTCACAGAGTCTGACCATACAGTGCTCAACTCTGACCCCCAGTCTGCTCCTTCACTCTGACCCCATCTCCTCCATTCACCAATCCTTTTAATCCCAGGGGTTAAATTATGAGGAGAGATTACACAAACTGTAGGTTGCTACAGTTATACAGGGCCTTGGTGAGACCACACCTGGAGTACTGTGTGCAATTTTGGTTTCCTTACTTAAGAAAGGATATACTTTCCATAGAGGGAGCGCAGCGAAGGTTCACCAGACTGATTCCTGGGATGGCAGGACTGTCGTATGAGGAGAGATTGGGTCGACTAGGCCTGTATTCACTAGAGTTTAGAAGAATGAGAGGGGATCTCATTGAAACGTATAAAATTCTGACAGGGCTAGACAGACTGGATGCAGGGTGGATGTTTCCCCTGGCGGGGGGGTCTAGACCGAGGGGTCACAGTCTCAGGATACGGGGTAGGACATTTAGGACTGAGATGAGGAGAAATTTCTTCACTCAGAGAGTGGTGAACCTGTGGAATTCTCTACCACAGAAGGCTGTGGAGGCCAAGTCACTGAATATATTTGAGAAGGAGATAGATAGATCTCTAGAAACAAAAGGCATCAAGGGGTATGGGGAGAGAGCGGGAATATGGTATTGAGATAGAGGATCAGCCATGATCATATTGAATGGCGGAGCAGGCTCGAAGGGCTGAATGGCTGAGTTCTGCTCCTATTTTTCTATGTTTCTATGTTTCTAAGACTAGGGGGCATAGCCTAAAAATCAGAGCCAGACCTTTCAGGAGTGAAGTTAGGAAAAACTTCTACACACAAGGGGTGGTAGAAGTTTGGAACTCTCTTCTGCAAATGGAAGTCGATGCGAGATCAATTGTTAATTTTAAATCTGAGATTGATAGATTTTTTGTTAACCAAAGGTATTAAGGGATATGGGGCAAAGGCGGGTGATGTAAGAAAACTACTAGGCACTTGGTCAGAGTATTAAGCAAGGCTTTAATCGACTGTTTCACAACATGGAGGTCTAGTTGTCCTTCACTAGTTCCTGTTTACAAAATGTCCCTGTGCAAGTTGGGCCAGTGCCCGAGTCTTTATACTCTCCCTGGACAGCGCCACCAGCAGGCCACCCAGTATATTTCATAAGTCATTTCTACATGAATGGCACGATTTATGACAGCGGGTATATGGAGTTAGGTCACAGATCAGCCATGATCTCACTGAATGGCGGAACAGGCTTGAGGGGTTCAATGGCCTCCTCCTGTTCCTATGTCCCCTCACAGCTGATAGAGAGGCAAAACATCCAACCCGCCCGCTAAGGCTGGATTCGAAGCCAAGGCCCCGGAGGTGAAAGGTCACTGCTCTGACTGGCTATGCAGTTGGCTAAACACAGATGTGATCTGTTGACGCTAATTCAACGAATTGGCTTTCGGCTAATGAAGGGTGGTTCAGACTGACTGCGCTTTCAGTTCTGGGGTAAAGGTCAGGGTTCAATGCTTCCTCAGCAACAATTTATTGAAAAAAACTTACAGGTCAAAGTTGAACAGAGTAGGAGGGCAGGTGAGGTGAAACAGGAAGTGGGTGACACCACGCTCGGGTTTTAGAACATCGACTGCATAGAGAAGGGAAGTCCGAGGAAGGTGATGGGTTCCACAGTTTTAGGGGTCTGGGGAAGAGTAGGAGAGGGTGGACTATGAGTCTTGATTTCAACACAGTGAGGATGCTGGGAAGAGGAAGAATAACTACTTGAGCTCATCCAACACTCTGCCGCCCGTGTCCCAACTTGCACCAAGTCCCGTTCACCCATCACCCCTTGTGCTCGCTGACCTACATTGGCTCCCGGTCCGGCAATGCCTCGATTTGAAAATTCTCAGCCTTGTTTTCAAATCCCTCCATGGCCTCACCCCCCTCCCTGTCTCTGTAACCTCCTCCAGCCCCACAACCCTCCGAGATCTCTATACTGCTCCAATTCTGGCCTCTAGTCCTAGCCCTACTTCCTTCTCCTCACCATTGGCGGCCGTGCCTTCAGCAGTCTGGGCCCCAAGCTTAGAAATTCCCTCCCTAAACCTCTCTAATGCCCCCTCCTCCTTTAAGACTCTCTTTAAAACCTACCTCCACCTGCCCTAATGTCTCCGTCATGGTTTCTGAGTCTGATAACACTCCTGTGAAGTGCCTTGGGATGTTTTACTATGTTAAAGCCGCTGCATACACACGAGTGGTTGTTGCTAAGTAGCATGAGGTATTCGGGGGAAGGGGAAAGGGGGATTCAAAGGGAGGGCAAACACCATCGCTGGTGAGTAGAAAGGCTGCATGTGAGAGAGAGGTTGAAAAGTCGAGGGGAGCGAGGGATTTCTGGCAACGAGCTCTACCTTGATTCCTGTCCAGGTTTGGCAACAATTCAGTGATGCTATTGCATCCCTGGAGAATTATACTTTCTGGAAATGTTCTTGCTTAAGAAAAACAAGAAAACCCCTTCATTATTTGTCTTGGAAACGACTGTTCCTCACACTGTGTGACTGTGCCTGACTGTTCCTCAAGTTGTGTGACTGTGTCCGACTGTTCCTCACACTGTGTGACTGTGCCCGACTGTTCCTCAAGCTGTGTGACTGTGTCTGACTGTTCCTCACACTGCGTGACTGTGTCCAACTGTTCCTCACTTGGTGTGACTATGCCCGATTGTTCCTCACACTGTGTGACTGTGTCCGACTGTTCCTCACTGTATGACTGTGTCCGACTGGACCTCACACTGTGTGACTGTGTCCGGCTGTTCCTCAAACCATGTGACTGTGTCCGACTGTTCCTCAGACTGTGTGACTGTGTCTGACTGTTCCTCACACTGTGTGACAGTGTCCATCTGTTCCTCACTGTGTGACTGTGTTCGACTGTTCCTTGCACTGTGTGAATGTGTCTAACTGTTCCTCACAATGTGTGACTGTGTCCAACTGTTCCTCACACCGTGTGACTGTGTCCGACTGTTCCTCACACTGTGTGACTGTCCAACTGTTCCACACACTGTGTGACTGTTTCCGACTGTTTCTCACACAGTGTGACTGTGTCCGACTGTTCCACATGCTGTGTGACCATGTCCGACTGTTCCTCACACTGTGTGACTGTACCCCACTGTTCCTCACACTGTGTGACTATGTCCGACTGTTCCTCACACTGTGTGACTGTGTCCGACTGTTCCTCACACTGTGTGACTGTGTCTGACTGTTCCTCACACTGTGTGACTGTGCCCAACTGTTCCTCACAATGTGTGACTGTGTCTGATTATTCCTCACACTGTGTAACTCTGTCCGACTGTTCCTCACCCTGTGTGACTGTGTCTGACTGTTCCTCACACTGTATGATTGTGTCTGACTGTTCCTCACACTGTGTGACTGTATCCGAGTGCTCCTCACACTGTGTGACTGTACCCGACTATTCGTCACACTGTGTGACTGTGTCTGACTGTTCCTCACACTGTGTGACTGTGTCTGACTGTTCCTTACACTGTGTGACTGTGCCCGACTGTTCCTCACACAGTGTGACTGTGCCCGACTGTTCCTCACACTGTGTGACAATGTCTGATTGTTCCTCACACTGTGTGACAGTGTCCATCTGTTCCTCACTGTGTGACTGTGTTCGACTGTTCCTCACACTGTGTGACGGTGTCCAACTGTTCCGCACGCTGTGTGATCATGTCCAACTGTTCCTCACACTGTGTGACTGTGTCTGACTGTTCCTCACACTGTGTGACTGTGTCCGTCTGTTCCTCACACAGTGTGACTGTGCCTGACTGTTCCTCACACTGTGTGACTGTGTCCAACTGTTCCTCACACTGTGTCTGTGTCTGACTGTTCCTCACTGTATGACTGTGCCTGACTGGACCTCGCACTGTGTGACTGTGTCTGGCTGTTCCTCAAACTGTGTGACTGTGTCCGACTGTTTCTCACACTGTGTGACTGTGTCTAACTGTTCCTCACACTGTGTGACAGTGTCCATCTGTTCCTCACTGTGTGACTGTGTTCGACTGTTCCTCACACTGTGTGACTGTGCCCGACTGTTCCTCACACAGTGTGACTGTGCCCGACTGTTCCTCACACTGTGTGACTGTGTCCAACTGTTCCTCACACTGTGTGACAGTGTCAGTCTGTTCCTCACTGTGTGACTGTCTTCCACTGTTCCTCACACTGTGTGACTGAGTCCGACTGTTCCTCACCCTGTGTGACTCTGTCCGACTGTTCCTCACACTGTATGATTGTGTCCAACTGTTCATCACGCTGTGCGGCTGTCTCTGACTGTTGTTCACGCTGTGTGACAGTGTCAGTCTGATCCTCACTGTGTGACTGTCTTCCACTGTTCTTCACACTGTGTGACTGTGTCCGACTGTTCCTTACACTGTGTGACTGTCTTCCACTGTTCTTCACACTGTGTGACTGAGTCCGACTGTTCCTCACACTGTGTGACTGTGTCCGACTGTTCCTCACACTGTGTGACTGTGTCCGACTGTTCCTCACACTGTGTGACTGTGTCCAACTGTACCTCACACCGTGACTGTGTCCGACTGTTCCTCACACTGTTTGACTCTGTCTGACTGTTCCTCACACTGTGTGACTGTGTCCGTCTGTTCCTCACACTGTGTGACGGTGTCCGACTGTTCCTCACACTGTGTGACTGTGTCTGACTGTTCCTCACACTGTGGGACTGTGCCCAACTGATCCTCACACTGTGGGACTGTGTCAACTGTGTCTGACTGTTCCTCACACTGTGTGACTGTGTCTGACTGTTCTTCACACTGTGTGACTGTGTCTGACTGTTCCTCACACTGTTGGGACTGTGCCCAACTGTTCCTCACACTGTGGGACTTTGTCGACTGTGTCTGACTGTTCCTCACACTGTGTGACTGTGTCTGACTGTTCCTCACACTGTGTGACTGTGTCTGACTGTTCCTCACACTGTGTGACTGTGTCTGACTGTTCCTCACACTGTGTGACTGTGTCTGACTGTTCCTCACACTGTGTGACCGTGTCCGACTGTTCCTCACATTGTGTGATTGTGTCTGTTTGTTCCTCACACTGTGTGACTGTGTCTGACTGTTCCTCACACTGTGTGACTGTGTCCGTCTGTTTCTCACACTGTGTGACTGTGTCCGACTGTTCCACACACTGTGTGACTGTGTCCGTCTGTTCCTCACACTGTGTGACCATGTCCGACTGTTCCTCACTGTGTGATCGTGCCCGACTCTTCCCTGTAAACCACCGGAATTATAACGGAAACTACCGCAATTGCTGGCAATTTGAGGAAAAGAATCGCTGAAATTGCTGGAAATGCACAGCAGGGGCCATGAGGTGGTGAAAGTAGAGCGGACTGCTTAACATTTTTCAGCCCGCAAGCCTTTGTCAGCAGTGAACACTCACAAATGGGCCTGTGTTTGGGCCGACACTGTTTCCAGACAGGAGAGACAGCGGCTGGCGGCTGGTGTCCACATCACCCTGAATCGTCTCAGGCCTTAAAACTCCAGGCCTGTTTCTATAAACCAGCGGGCTTTGGCGTTCTGTCTGAACCAGCCAGGCTTCGCTATCCCAGCTGGTTCTTCAAAGGTTTTTATTTATTCGATAATTTGTCTAAAGTCCAGGTGCTGGAATTAGTTACGTAAGGTCCCTTATTCTGTGCCGTATATATATATTCTCCCCTCTCCTGCTCTTCATCTTCTGGCCTGGTGTTAGGAACAACGTAGTCACAGGAGGAGGCCACTCAGCCCCTCGTTCCTGTTCCGCCATTCAATGACATCGTGGCTGATCTGTATCACAACTCCACTGACCCGCCTTTGCTCCAGATCCCTCAGTACCCTCACCTAATAAAAAAATCTTTCAATCTCAGTCTTGAAGGCTCCAATTGACCCCCCCCGCACCCCCACCAGACTCCATAGGCTTTTGGGGGGAGAGAATTCCAGATTTCCTCCCTCCACACTTTGTGTGAAGAAGTGCTTCCTGACATCACTCCTGGCTCTAATTTTAAGGTTCTGCCCCCCTGTTCTGGACTCCCCCCACCAGAGGAAATAGTTTCTCCGTATCTACCCTATCAAATCCTTTAATCATCTTAAACACCTCAATCAAATCACCCCTTAATCGTCTGTACGCAAGGGAATACAAGCCTAGTCTATGCAAGCTGTCCTCATAATTTAACTCTTTAAGTCGCGGTATTAGTCTACGCTGTTTCTCCCACAGAGGCCAATATATCCTTCCTGAGATACGGGGCACCAAACTCCACTGAGCTAGCTGGCCTAAGCCTGGCTGCTGTGCCCATGGGATAGGGAGGGTTAAAATCAGCCAGAGTTCCTGCGGCTGGAACGCTGGGTGCTGACAGCAAGGAGACAAATGGCCAGTTAATCTCCTTTAGGGGTATAGGTGGAGGGACAAATGTTGGCCGGGACACTGGGGCGAACTCCCCTGCTCTTCTCAAGGGAGCTGGAATACAAAGGGGCGGAAGTCATGCTACAGTTGTATAAAGCTCTGATCAGACCCCGTCTGGAGTAACTGTGTTCAGTTCTGGGCCCCGCACCTCAGGAAGGCTATACTGGCCTTGGAGCGGATGGAGTGCAGATTCACCAGAATGATATTAGGGCTGAAAGGGTTAAATTACAAGGACAGGTTACATAGCCAGGATGAATGCAGCTCTAACATCGCTCAAGAAGCTCGACACCATCCGGGACAAAGCAGCCCGCTTGATTGGCACCCCCCTCTACCACCTTAAACATTCACTCCCTCCGCCACCGGCGTACCGTGGCTGCAGTGTGAACCATCTACAAGATGCACTGCAGCAACTCGCCAAGGCTTCTTCGGCAGCACCTCCCAAACCCGTGACCTCTACCACCTAGAAGGACAAGGGCAGCAGGCCCATGGGAACACCACCGCCTCCAAGTTCCCCTCCAAAGTCACACACCATCCTGACTTGGAAATATATCGGCCGTTCCTTCATCGTCACTGGAACTCCCTGCCTAAACCTCTCCGCCTCTCTTTCCTCCTTTAAGACGCTCCTTAAAACCTACCTCTTTGACCAAGCATTTGGTCACCTGCCCTAATTTCTCCTTATGTGGCTCGGTGTCAAATTTTTTGTCTTATAACACTCCTGTGAAGCGCCTTGGGATGTTTTACTATGTTCAAGGTGCTGTATAAATACAAGTTCTTGTTGTTTAAGATAATTAAAGGATTCGCTAGGGTAGGATGGGCTAGATAGAGAGAAACTATTTCCTCTGGTGGGGTGAGTCCAGAACAAGGGGGGCGTAACCTTAAAATTAGAGCCAGGCCGTTCAGGGGTGATGTCAGGAAGCACTTCTTCACACAAAGATAGAAACTGGACGAGCGAAACCAAGAATCAAACAAACGGCGGTACTGTTTTTCAGATTCATTATTGTTCCACACATGCAATGCTGGGCGGAACCGAATCAAGCTTCTACCAGAATTATTTACCTTTACTGAGGCACTCGGTTGCTTTGGGAATGGAAGCCATGTGATGTTTGGGGAGGTGCGTCCTGCAAAGGCTTGTAGCAGCCTATCTGGCCCAGGCATGGTTGGCTGGGTTGAACTGACGCGGAGAGCATCATTCCCGGCCTTGCGTCATGTGGTCGGGCAGGGGGCCAAAGCGGAGGACGGCGAGCCCCGGCCACTTTTATTTCTGCATCAGGAATGTTTGGGCGGCCTGCCCGTAGGCTGAACGTTCAGACCAAAGATAGGCACGTTAGTCACTCGAAGGTGAAGGAAAATTAAAACTACCAAAGCAGGCTGATGAAATGATTCGAAACTTCGAAACATCAGCAAGTCATGAGATTGGTTTTCTTTTTCATTTAATGTCACTTAAAGAAGCCCAGTCCTCTCTTTTGATAAAATTACAGAATCTTCCGGCACAGAAAAAGGCCATTCGGTCGATGCTTGTGTTTTATTCCATGGGCCACCCAGTCTAATCCCACTCTCCCCTCATGCCCCATACCCTTTAAAATCCCACTCAGTCTAATCACTCTCTCCCGCTCACTCCCCATACCCTTTAATATCCCACCCAGTCTAATCACTCTCTCCCGCTCACTCCCCATACCCTTTAATATCCCACCCAGTCTAATCACTCTCTCCCCCTCACTCCCCATACCCTTTAATATCCCACCCAGTCTAATCCCACTCTCCCCTCATGCCCCATACCCTTTAAAATCCCACCCAGTCTAATCACTCTCTCCCGCTCACTCCCTCCTTTAATATCCCACCCAGTCTAATCACTCTCTCCCGCTCACTCCCCATACCCTTTAGTATCCCACCCAGTCTAATCACTCTCTCCCCCTCACTCCCCATACCCTTTAATATCCCACCCAGTCTAATCACTCTCTCCCGCTCACTCCCCATACCCTTTAATATCCCACTCAGTCTAATCACTCTCTCCCGCTCACTCCCCATACCCTTTAATATCCCACCCAGTCTAATCACTCTCTCCCCCTCACTCCCCATACCCTTTAATATCCCACCCAGTCTAATCACTCTCTCCCGCTCACTCCCCATACCCTTTAATATCCCACCCAGTCTAATCACTCTCTCCCGCTCACTCCCCATACCCTTTAATATCCCACCCAATCTAATCACTCTCTCGCCCTCACTCCCCATACCCTTTAATATCCCACCCAGTCTAATCACTCTCTCCCGCTCACTCCCCATACCCTTTAATATCCCACCCAGTCTAATCACTCTCTCCCCTCACTCCCCATGCCCTTTAATATCCCACCCAGTCTAATCACTCTCTCCCGCTCACTCCCCATACCCTTTAATATACCACCGAGTCTAATCACTCTCTCCCGCTCACTCCCCGTACCCTTTAATATCCCACCCAGTCTAATCACTCTCTCCCCCTCACTCCCCATACCCTTTAATATACCACCGAGTCTAATCACTCTCTCCCCCTCACTCCCCATACCCTTTAATATACCACCCAGTCTAATCCCACTCTCCCCCTCACTCCCCATACCCTTTAATATCCCACCCAGTCTAATCCCACTCTCCTGCTCACTCCCCATACCCTTTAATATCCCACCCAGTCTAATCCCACTCTCCCGCTCACTCCCCCCTTTACTATCCCACCCAGTCTAATCACTCTCTCCCCTCACTCCCCATACCCTTTAATATACCACCCAGTCTAATCCCACTCTCTCCCCTCACTCCCCATACCCATGAATATACCACCCAGTCTAATCACTCTCTCCCCCTCACTTCACATGCCCTTTAATATTCCACCCACTCTAATCACTCTCTCCCCCTCACTTCACATGCCCTTTAATATCCCACCCAGTCTAATCACTCTCTCCCCCTCACTTCACATACCTGTTGTGTATGTAATATGTGTGCTACTTTGAACCTATGGACAGGACTGCACTACTTGTTGGGCGTAGTGATACGCAGTACCACTCCTGGCCATAGGGGTATAAATAGTACTGTGGGTACTGATCTCCCCTCAGTTCCCGCCTGTGGGCATGAAGTAAAGACCTATGTATAGTCCCTACCTCCAACCAGTAAAGACCTGTTTGAGTTATACGTTTAAGTCTTTGTGTTAATTGTTCAATACAATACACATACTTAACACTGGCGACGAGTCAGGTTCTTACCCTGCGGCAGTTGAAGAGAGGTTTCAAACATCACCACCCCACTAGAAGCGACAGGCTTTAGGACTCTGAAGCCTCCATCAGCGACTGAGCACTGGAGTGCAGCAAACATCCTGACAGCTTCCAGCGACTGACAGAAGTCTTTCTGCAGTTTCCTTGTTCAACCTAGGTGGTGGGGTAAGCCGTGCAGTGTTGGCTGTAAAGACAGGGCTGGGGAAGTTGGAGAAGATAAGGGCGATCGCAATCCCTGATAAGAGCCGCGGTGAAACGCGCGAGCGGGTAAGCCAGAGCCCGGGAGGGAGCGAGCAAGAGCCACGCGAGCGGGTGAGCCAGAGGCCGGGAGCCGCTTCAAGTGCGAGGCGCAGCGCGGGCCAGCGATCGGAACCAAAGATAAGGGCCGCACTCGGGGGCTGAAGGGAGACGGCGTCGGGGGACGGGTGAAGACCGCCAAGCGCGGGAAAACCGCCATTTTGTGGGCGGAGGACGACGGCAAGAGCGGGAAGCCGCCATCTTTGATAACAAGTAAACAAAATAAAATCTGAGAAATTGCAGATCTACAATGCCTAAACACGGGAATATTAGCACCTTTGATAGTGACCTCGTAGATTGGGCCATATATGTTGAAAGAGTAAAAAATTATTGTAAGGCCAATAAAATTCATGACCAAGATAAAGCTCTAACATTATTAAATTTAATGGGTGGGAAGACATACGGGCAATTGAAACACCTGTTATCACCAGATGAACCGGCGGATAAGACGTTCGATGAGATTGTTACTGTCCTGAAAGATCATCTAAACCCCACACTGCTGATGCTAGCGGAACGATTTAAATTTTATGACAGAAGGCAGCTACAGCATGAAAGCAATGCTGATTATTTGCTGGAATTGCGTAAATTAGCGAAATATTGCCAGTTTGGAACGGGACTGACAGAGGCACTTCGAGACAAATTTGTGTGTGGTTTATTTAAACAGGATACACAAAAGCGACTGCTCGAGGAGAATGAGCTGACGCTTGAGAAGGCGGTCACTATGGCAGCAGCACACGAAGCCGCAGCGAGAGGCACGGCAGTAATGCAGCTACGGTCACCGGAGCTCAGTGCACACAAATTGGGTGTGAGTTCTGGCAAATGTTATCGTTGTGGAAAGACAACGCATGATCAGAACCAGTGTTGGTTTAAAAACCAAGAATGTAGAACTTGTGGTAGGCTTGGACATATAGCTAGAGTATGCAGGTCAGGGAAGAAGACCAGCAACAAGAAGTCACCGCAAGGAAAATACGCAAAGGTACACAAGGTGACTGAACAGGAGTCCGATTCAGACGCTAGCAGTAATGAACTGGCTAGCTTAAGCTGTAATGAACTGGCTAGCTTAAGAGTACTCAACGCTGGTAAGGGTGCAGACCTCCAGACAATTTGGGTCACTCTTCAGATAGAAGGAGTCCAAGTAAAACTGGAATTGGACACTGGATCGGCATTGACGGTCATAAATAAGAAAGATTACGGAAAGTTATTCCAACATATTCCCCTACAGGATACGGGGATTATATTGAAAACATACACGGGGCAAAGAGTGTACCCCATCGGGAAAATAGAGGTTGCAGTGGTCCACAAGGGCGAAGACAGTCAAATAATGGACTTATATGTGATATCTGAAGGAGGTTCTCCACTACTAGGACGGGAGTGGATTAGGAAAATGAATATGGACTGGCATTTCCTACAAACAATAACGAGTGAGAACTCGGTGAAGATAGTCAGCCCAGACTCTGGAACGGATGATGGTAAGCCCAACTCAGGTGCAAAAGACAAAGTTTCAGCACAGAATTCCACTGAGCATCAACAACATAGTTTAACTGTGGATTCTGAGTCTGGCAAGTCTACTGATGTGCCCATTTCTGAGGGACACCGGGCTCGAACTCAACTCCATTTCAAACTACAACAGCAATTAGAACAAATGCTTCGCCGTTGTGAGCAAGAGTTGAATGCAACGAAAGAGTTCTTTGATATAGAGTTGGAGAATCTGGAAAGACAACAGAAGCAGCTGATGGAGAAAATGGAGCAGGAGCACACAAAACGTCTGATGTCAGAGGAGTTAACGGTCAGCCAACTCCTGCATATGCTGAAGGACAGGACTCTGAAATGGGAAAAACTTGAACACGAACTTCAATATTCGAACGAAAGGGGTTCGGAGCTCTCAAAGGTTATTGGAAGAGCTGAGGTGGCAACACAGACTGAGATGACTGCAACAGAGCAGCCCTTGGATGCCAAAAGTACGCTGACTCACGTCAACGTAGAACAACAGACCGCTGAAACAGCTGCTCCGGTAGAGGGATTGAATAGTCCGATCAATCAATCTCCAAAAGAAGTTGAAGTAGTAAAATCTCAAATGAGGTCATTAGTAAACGACTTGCTGAAAGCCCAGAAAAAGCTGGATGAAGAGCTACGCATGAAGAAGTCTCTTCAGGAAAGATGTCTGGACTTGGAACAAAAGCTGGCTAACGCCCAGCTGGGTATGGAGGAAATAGAAGACCCTCTCGCTGGCCTAGATCAGGACGACACCGAATATTACTATGTCCTGTCCTGCCCAACTTGTAACTTCGACTCCCACCATACAGAAATCATGGAGGAGCACCGAAAGTCTACGGAACATCGGGAGAAGGTGGCTCTACTACGGAAAAAGGAGGGAGAGAAGGAGGAACTGCGCATGCAGCTGGCAGCTGACAGTGGAGCCCAGAGAGTCTCCAAGAAGCAGAAAAGGAAAAGTCGAAACAGAAGATGACCCATCTGAACCATTATTACCTCTACCAGATCACACACGTGGTCCCTCCGAACGGAGCCAATTCAGTTCGGAAGTTCAAACTGTTAAATCCATGGAAGGACTATTGAATGAATCACTCCAGCAACGTGAACCGACTCCACCACAGAGATTGAATCTGTGAACTGTTTTCCGCAGAGACTGAATCTGTGATCTGTTTTGACATGAAGTTATCTATGTATCTATGTTATTCTGTTATGTAAACCTGAAGTTATATATGTATATATGTTATTACGTTATGTTAAATGGGGAGATGACTGTAAAGCTAGGAAGGGAGGAATGTTGTGTATGTAATATGTGTGCTACTTTGAACCTATGGACAGGACTGCACTACTTGTTGGGCGTAGTGATACGCAGTACCACTCCTGGCCATAGGGGTATAAATAGTACTGTGGGTACTGATCTCCCCTCAGTTCCCGCCTGTGGGCATGAAGTAAAGACCTATGTATAGTCCCTACCTCCAACCAGTAAAGACCTGTTTGAGTTATACGTTTAAGTCTTTGTGTTAATTGTTCAATACAATACACATACTTAACAATACCCTTTAATATACCACCCAGTCTAATCACTCTCTCCCCCTCACTTCACATGCCCTTTAATATCCCACCCAGTCTAATCACTCTCTCCCCCTCACTTCACATACCCTTTAATATACCACCCAGTCTAATCACTCTCTCCCCCTCACTTCCCATACCCTTTAATATTCCACCCAGTCTAATCCCACTCTCCCCTCACTCCCCATACCCTTTAATATCCCACCCAGTCTAATCCCACTCTCCCCCTCACTCCCCATACCCTTTAATATCCCACCCAGTCTAATCCCACTCTCCTGCTCACTCCCCATACCCTTTAATATCCCACCCAGTCTAATCCCAGTCTCCCGCTCACTCCCCATACCCTAAATATCCCACTCAGTCTAATCCCACTCTCCCGCTCACTTCCCATACCCTATAATATCCCACCCAGTCTAATCCCACTCTCCCGCTCACTTCCCATACCCTTTAATATCCCACCCAGTCTAATCCCACTCTCCCGCTCACTCCCCATACCCTTTAATATCCCACCCAGTCTAATCCCACTCTCCTGCTCAGCCTTTTGTAATTCCTTTAATGTCAAACACGCCTGTTCCCTTTGAAACTTAATTCTGTTCTAAGCCCACATCAGCCCAAGGTTTGCATACTGCTGACACATCAGCGATGGTGCTTCTACCTCCTCTCTCACAGCCCTGGCCAGAGTTGAGAAGAATCGTATCGTCCAGTACATAATCTCTCTCTCTCTCTCGCCTCTCTCCTCCAGCCTCTCTCTTTGTGTCACATGCTCTTGTCTCTCTTTATGCTCAGTCTTCCTCGACACTTTCCACCCTAGTTCCTCTTCAGCTCCAGATCATCCTTCCCGCACACTCCCTGCACTCTCACCGTTCCGAAATTGGGACTCTTTTGTGCTGACTGCTGACCGAAGCTCATGCTTACCCGGGATCCTCAGCTTTTCCCTACCTCGTGTAGCCGACAAGGTTTTTCAATCACAACCTTACCCTCTACCAAATCGCTGCTACTCACTGTGGCTCCACATCACTCCCTTGCTATTGAAATCTGCTGTTCTTTCCTCATCTAGTTTTGTTGTGTATGTACCTTTAAGGGAATAACTGGTCTCAGACTGCAGTACCGGCAGTGACCACCCCCTGTATAAAAGGCCCTAGCAGGCTTCTGTAGTTTCAGTTTCCAGGTTGTCTCCATTCAGTAAAGACTTGTTATAATCAACTCCTGCAGTCCGTGTCTCAATTATACACGGACATAATACTGGCGACGAGTAAGAAACAAACTTACCTGCAACTCGGCAGCACCTCAGACGACGTTATTGAAGGTCAAAGCCAGAAGAAAGAAAAAAAAAATAATCCAAAAAAACTCGAGAAACAGGCGCCGACCGTGGGCAACCGCCCTCCAAATCATCGAATTGAAAAGTGCAGGAGAGATTGTTGAGAGCCAGGCTTGGTTCGCCAGTCTGTGGTTTCCCAGCTAATCGGGCTGGTGGCAGGTTAATCGGACTGACCCTTCCTGGGCTGCGGCGGGATGGAGCTCGATCGGGTGGCTCTGCAACGGGGCCGGGCAGCGAGTCGGGAAGCAAAGAGAGAGAGAGAGGGTGGAGCACACAGGGCGCGGCCGGTGCTTCGAAGCTGGGCAGCGTTCAGACCTAAGAAGAGGGAGGGAAGTGTCCCAGAGGGTCCGCTCCACGACGGGAACGGTTCTTCAATTAACGGAGCAAATATTGAAGCGCGATAGAAAAATAAAAATACCGCGGAGAGCGGCGTGGCAGCAGCGATCGGGGAGGCGCGAAGACCATAGGGCGTCGCCATTACAGGATAGTAAAATAAATATAATCGCCAGCAACAGCGTTGGCAGCAGCGGCAGCGGCGGGAAAGCACGGGAGGCGCCATCTTAACTCGGCGGGGAAGAAGGAAAAGCGCAGGAGGCGCCATTTTGATCCATCGGGGATGAAGGCAAAGCACGGGAGGCGCCATCTTAGATTTTCAAGATGCCAAAGACTGGCGATATCACTGCCTTTGATAATGCAATAGAAGACTGGACCACGTATGTGGAAAGAGTCGAGGTATATTGCGAGGCAAACGAAATAGCCGATGAGAAAAAGGCATCGGTATTGCTAAATTTAATGGGCGCAAGAATGTACGGCCTATTGCGGGACCTGATTACTCCAGCCAAACTGAAGGCGAAGAGTTTTAACGAAATTGTTGCTATCCTACAGGAACACCTAAATCCTACACCGCTGCTGATAGCAGAAAGATTTAAATTCCACAGGAGAAATCAGCATAAAAATGAGAGCAATGCTGATTACCTTACGGAACTACGCAAGCTATCAAAGCACTGCCAGTTCGGAGCAGGACTGGCAGATACCTTACGGGACCAATTTGTCTGTGGACTCCTGAGTGAAGGAACCCAGAAGAGGTTACTCTCAGAGAAAGAGCTGACGCTAGATAAGGCTTTCAGCGTGGCAGTATCGTACGAAGCAGCAGCAAGGGGAGCTGCGGAAGTACAACAAAAGCCACAGGAATACGGCACCCATGAAATGACACGGGGATTTGCAAAATGTTATCTCTGCGGCAGAACAAACCATGACCAGAAGGACTGCTGGTCCAAGGACAAAATATGCAGGCAATGCGGAAAGATGGGACACATTGCACGAGTTTGCAGGTCTGGGAAGAAGACCAACGACAACAAAAAGGCTACTAAGGAACCATACAGGAAAGTACAAAAGATGACGGACAGTAGCTCCGAAGACCAGATGAGCGATAGTGAATCCGGGAACAAGAGACTAAGCTGTCTCAAACTTCACAACGTAATCGCAGAAGAGGATCACCGAACCATTTGGGTCACCCTCACGATAGCAGGGTCCTAAGTCAAAATGGAATTGGATACAGGATCAGCTCTAACCGTCATGAATCGACGAGACTTCAAGCGGCTATTCTCACACATACCCTTGAGAGAGACATCCATTGTCTTGAGGACGTATACGGGGCAAAATGTATATCCCAGAGGAAAAATAAGGGTGCCTGTCGAATACAACAGCAAGAAAATACGGAAATTGTATCTCTACATTCTGCAAGATGGTGGACCACCATTATTGGGACGTGAATGGATCAGAAAGATAAGTTTAGACTGGCACTCCATTCAGGCACTGACGGTGGCTGGTAAAAAGGATGACGACGTCACTCCTGGACGATTGTCAACAATCTTAGCTGACACCAAAGAGGTATTTCAACAAGAACTGGGCACTCTTAAAGGCATAACCGCCTCGATAAAAATAGAGGAGAATGCAATTCCCAAGTTTTTCAAAGCAAGACCGGTACCATATGCAATTCGCCCAGCCGTCGAGGCAGAGCTGGAGAATCTGGAGAATGCAGGCATGTTATCTAAGGTAGACTGGAGCGAGTGGGCGACACCCATCGTTCCTGTCATGAAGAAAACGTTAAACAATAAGTCTGAGGAGCCAAGGAAGGTTCGCATCTGTGGGGACTTCAAGGTGACGGTGAACCCAGTCCTTCACACAGTACAATATCCTCTTCCAAGGATAGAAGATATCTTCGCTTCACTATCTGGAGGGAAGCGTTTACAAAAATTGACCTAGCACAAGCATATTTGCAGATGGAGGTTGAAGAATCCTCTAGGAAGTATCTCACGATAAACACTCACAAAGGTCTTTACCAGTATAATCGACTGGTATTCGGAGTAGCATCAGCTCCGGCGATATGGCAAAGAGCAATGGAACAAGTCCTGCAAGGGATTCCGGGGACTCAGTGTTACTTGGATGACATCCTAGTGACAGGCGAAGATGACAGTGAACACCTTGCCAACCTAGAGCAGGTGCTCACTAGACTACGTGGACATGGGCTACGAGCCAATCACCCCAAGTGCGAGTTTTTTAAGAAACAGATATTGTATTGTGGCCACGTGATTGATGAAGAGGGGTTGCATAAGTCCCCTGACAAAATTGAAGCGGTAGTTAAGGCTCCAGCGCCTGAAAATGTGTCGCAACTGAGGTCATTCCTTGGATTGGTGAATTACTACCATAAGTTTTTGCCGAATTTGTCCACAATTCTGCATCCACTGAACGCCCTACTACGAATGGGAGTAGCATGGAAATGGAGCGATGAATGTAAGCGGGCCTTTCAGAAGAGTAAGGACCTAATCACTTCAAGAGAAGTATTGGCTCACTACAACCCATCACTACCGATAAGACTGGCGTGTGATGCGTCTCCCTACGGCATTGGGGCGGTGCTGTCACATAAATTCCTTGATGGCTCAGAGAGGCCGATAGCTTTTGCGTCACGCTCGTTAACTTCAGCCGAGCGTAACTACGCCCAGATTGACAGAGAGACCCTCAGCCTGGTGTGGGGGGTGAAGAAGTTCAATCACTACCTGCACAGTCAGAAATTTACTCTACTAAATGATCATCAACCTCTCATCTCCATTTTCAACCCTCAGAAGGGTGTACCGATAATGACGGCACAACGGCTACAGAGGTGGTCCCTTTTCCTAGGGGCACACCAATATGACATCGAGTACAAAGGAACTAAACAGCATGGGAATACTGATGGATTGTCGCGCCTACCATTGCCGATGGTGGAAGAAGAACTGGCAGTGGATCCAGTGGTGTTATTCCACTCGACTATAGTCGAATGTCTCCCTGTGACGAATGCAAACATAGAAAAGGAAACACAAAATGACCCGACACTCTCCTGGGTCTATGATTTAACGGTGAAGGGATGGCCAGCACATGGCGAACCACTGCTGCCAGCATTCTCACCGAGAAGAGAACAGCTGTCAGTGTGCAGAGGAACCTTGATGTGTGGATCCAGAGTAGTAATTCCACCCAAATTGAAGGATAGAGTGCTCAATGAGCTTCATGAGGGTCATCTGGGAGGGGTAAAAATGAAGAACTTAGCCAGAGCGTTTGTGTGGTGGCCGGGAATCGATAGAGAAATCGAAGAGATGACCAAGAGCTGTACAGGATGCCAGAAGGTCCAAAACGCCCCACCACAAGCCCCTCTACATCCATGGGAGTGGCCCTCATCTCCATGGCAAAGGGTGCACATTGATTTTGCTGGTCCCTTTATGGACTCGATGTTTTTAATTGCGGTGGATGCACATTCAAAGTGGCCAGAGGTAATAAAAATGTCCTCAACCACCACAGAAAAAACTATCACAGTCTTACGAACCATATTCGCCAGGAATGGGCTGCCTGAACAGATTTGCTCTGACAATGGACCACAGTTTGTGTCTGAAGAGTTCCGGAGGTTCTTAAAGAACAATGGTGTTAAGCATTACACATCCGCCCCATATCATCCAGCCACTAATGGATTGGCCGAGAGGTTTGTTCAATCATTCAAGAAGGCTATCAAGGCAATGTGTAATGAAGATATACCCCTACAACACAAGGTGGATAACTTCTTGTTTGCCTACCGGAATGCGACACATGCGGTTACCAACCTAACTCCAGCCATGATGTTCTTCAATCGAAGACTACAATGCCGCTTGGATTTGGTTAAGCCAAACGTCAGAAGAGATGTGGAGAACAGGCAGTTTCAGAATATGAATGAAAGGCCGACCAGTGGTTTTAAGATAGGTCAACCAGTTTTGGCCCGGGACTACCGCACAGAGAAATGGCAGCCAGGAACGATCTGTCCACGGCAAGGACCTCTAATGTATACCGTGGACATTGGAGAGAGCATTGTAAGACGCCATGCTGACCAGATTCTAGAGTCACTGGAAAACGCCAACTCCACACCACGATCTGATACACCTGGCGATGAAACCGAAGTACCAATTGCATCTACCGCAGAATCAGTGATATTGGAAGGAGACGAACCAAACAACGACATTGATCCCGACTCAACCTTGCCAGAAGAACCTGATATCCAAAAGAGGCGTTATCCAGACAAAATCAGGAAGCCTCCTCAAAGACTGAACTTATAATTGCTTAACTTCAACCAATGTATCTAGCAATCGTAATTGTATTTGTAATTAGTTATTATTTAGTTGTTAAATGAATGTTATGTACTGTTTATCTAAAAGGGGAGGAATTGTTGTGTATGTACCTTTAAGGGAATAACTGGTCTCAGACTGCAGTACCAGCAGTGACCACCCCCTGTATAAAAGGCCCTAGCAGGCTTCTGTAGTTTCAGTTTCCAGGTTGTCTCCATTCAGTAAAGACTTGTTGTAATCAACTCCTGCAGTCCGGGTCTCAATTATACACGGACATAATAAGTTTCCTTCATTCTTTCCCTTCTTCCCTCGGAGGCCTTGACTCTTCATTGTTGTCCACTTCTGTGGGTGCTGGTCCTAAAAGCCCATTCTATGAACCGAGAGGCTGAGGTGCGATACGGCGATGTTAGAAAGCACGTCACACTGATGTGCATCGGGCGTAGGGTCGGCATGCCTCAAGGATTGTCCAGTGTAGAGGGAGCTTTACTCTGTTTCTAACCCATGCTGCACCTGCCCTGGGGAGTGTTTGATGGGACAGTGTAGGGGGAGCTTTACTCTGAATCTAACCCGTGCTGTACCTGCCCTGGGAGTGTTTGATGGGACAGTGTAGAGGGAGCTTTACTCTGTATCTAACCCGTGCTGTACCTGCCCGGGACATGTTTGATGGGACAGTGTAGAGGGAGCTTTACTCTGTATCTCTGTGCAGTGTCTCGGGCCATTGTGCTGATTCACGGTGCTGTATAAAGTGCGAGTTGCTGGACAGTGACATCTCTTGCTGAAACTTGGCTGTTGTCGGTGAATCATCAAAGACTAACCGTGCTGAGCCAGCAGGTCACTCCGGATGGGAATTACAATGAGAGGCACGTACACATGCCGTTGCAATATAAAACAGAACAAAGCATCCAAGCAGCAACTATAGAGACATTGAATAAGTTCCATTTGGCAGCTGTCCATTGCAAACTGAGGGTCAACACTTACTGATTGGGACAACAATGCGAGGGCTTCCCCTGACCTCAGTGATTAATCAGGAAAGTGTTTGAGCACTACAGGTCCAGACGGGAGATAGTCTGAGACATCCTGATAGTGTCTTGTTTTGTTTTTGGTTGTCTATGTCGCTCATTTGATCCCCTTTTGTTTACATGAATGATACAGATGATGTGATTGCTGGGAAATCGCCTTCACCCGTCTCTGCATCAAGCTGTCCCGTGTCAGGTGCTGTATCCAGCCCAAGCCTCCCTGTTTCATGCTCCAAAAACAATTTCAATTTCAATTTCAATTTCAATTTTATTGGTCACGTAACTAAATACAAGAAGTGTAATCTAGTCAGTGAAATGCTTTTTTCTTGACGAGCCGAGAGCGCCAAGCAGCAAGAACACTTAGCTGCCTGGTACGCATGGAGCTCGCAAGGACAACAGCCATCTTCATCGGCGCCATCACAAAAAAACACATACCGACATATACACGCATACATACTTTAAATATAAATAAAGCAGACATAAAATATATAAAAGACATAAAAAGACAGCACATAAAAAGAACAAGCAATAATGTAAAAAAAGTAATTTCTACAGTAATTACATTGATATTTCTACCCAGGCTTCTAGAATAATCTATGGTTACAGAGTGGCCGCACTGGGAGAGCATCGTGAGGAACTCACAACTTATAATTAAATAAATTTAATTAATTAATTAATTAATTAATAAAATTAAATAAATAAAGTGCCCCCTCAGTCTTTCTCGATGTTTCCATCATGGTCTCTCTCAATGTTTCCCCTCTCTCTCTCTCGATGTTTCCTCTCAGTTTTTCTTGATGTTTCCCCTCGGTTTCTTCCACACACCTGGCCTGCACATTACCCCTGGCTATCCAACTTGGCGTCCTGGCAACTGGGTTCCGCTCCAGCTCTCATCCTTCAAACTGTCTCTCCAGCTCTCGTCCTTCAAACTGTCTCTCCAGCTCTCATCCTTCAAACTGTCTCTCCAGCTCTCATCCTTCAAACTGTCTCTCCAGCTCTCGTCCTTCAAACTGTCTCTCCAGCTCTCATCCTTCAAACTGTCTCTCCAGCTCTCGTCCTTCAAACGGTCTCTCCAGCTCTCGTCCTTCAAACTGTCTCTCCAGCTCTCATCCTTCAAACTGTCTCTCCAGCTCTCGTCCTTCAAACGGTCTCTCCAGCTCTCGTCCTTCAAACTGTCTCTCCAGCTCTCGTCCTTCAAACTGTCTCTCCAGCTCTCGTCCTTCAAACGGTCTCTCCAGCTCTCGTCCTTCAAACTGTCTCTCCAGCTCTCGTCCTTCAAACTGTCTCTCCAGCTCTCGTCCTTCAAACTGTCTTTCCAGCTCTCGTCCTTCAAACTGTCTCTCCAGCTCTCGTCCTTCAAACTGTCTCTCCAGCTCTCGTCCTTCAAACTGTCTCTCCAGCTCTCGTCCTTCAAACTGTCTCTCCAGCTTTCGCCCTTCAAACTGTCTCTCCAGCTCTCGTCCTTCAAACTGCCTCTCCAGCTCTTGACCTTCAAACTGTCTCTCCAGCTCTCGTCCTTCAAACTGTCTCTCCAGCTCTCATCCTTCAAACTGTCTCTCCAGCTCTCATCCTTCAAACTGTCTCTCCAGCTCTCGACCTTCAAACTGTCTCTCCAGCTCTCGACCTTCAAACTGTCTCTCCAGCTCTCGACCTTCAAACTGTCTCTCCAGCTCTCAACCTTCAAACTGTCTCTCCAGCTCTCGACCTTCAAACTGTCTGTATCTCTGTAATCTCCTTTAGCCCTACAAAATCTAAAATCTTCTCCAGCCTTACAGCCCTCTGAGATCTCTGCGCTCCTCCAATTCTGGCCTCTTGAGCATCCCTGATTTTAATCGCTCCACCATCAGTGGCCATGCCTTCAGCAGCCAAGGCCCTAAGCTCTGGAATTCCCTCCCTAAACCGTTCTGCTTCTCTACCTCTCTTTCCTCCTTTAAAACCTACCTCTTTCTGCCATAATAACTCCTTATGTGGCTCGGTGTTGAGTTTGGTTTGATAACGCTCCTGTGAAGCGCCTTGGGGCATTTTACTAAGTTAAAGGTGCTATATAAATGCAAGTTGTTGTTATTGTTGTCATCTGAGGCTCCTCATTTTGGGAGGCAGGGGAGGGGGGCACCCTCCGAGGGCCCAGTGTGCAAAGACAGCCCGCGGTGCGGGTCGTACAGACCAGAGGGTCTCAGTCTGTTTCCCAGTCTCGGCCGCGTTAGCTGATCTGGGTCTGACCATTGCTGATTGGGTTAGGGAGGAGGAGAGCGAGGAAAGATCAGCTTGGGCTCCTGCTCCTCATCACTGGATGACGCAGGTGTGCGGCTGGACAGGATTGGGCGCGATGCCCCCCATGGTCCAACAGCTTGTATTTAGAAATAACAACAGAAAACGCTGGAAAAGCTCAGCAGGCCAGGCAACATCCGTGGAGAGAGAAACAGAGTCAATGTTTCGGGTCGAAACCCTTCGTCAGAACCGACCCGAAACGTTGGTTCTGTTTCTCTCTCTACGGATGTTGCCTGGCCTGCTGAGTTTTTCCAGCATTTTCTTTTGTTATTTCGGATTTCCAGCATCCGCAGTATTTTGCTATCGTACCAGCTTGTATTTAGGTTCAGTCACTAAGAGTGGCCGCTCAGAGGATGACCAGCACCCTATCTCAGCAAGGATCAGCCCCCAGAGGAGGCCGGCGGGGAGAAAGCCATAGCTATATGAGCCCCCGCCGCCCCAACCTCTTACTCTAGCAATGTGTTGATTTTTGCTTTCCCTCACCAGTGCTCCCCTGCCTCTCTAAGTGAGACGAGCAGTTTAGTGCTGGTTTCTTTTGTGCTGTGGGCCTGTGCCCACCAGGAGTTTGGTTGAGGCTGCCTGAACCTCATTTCACACAGGGCCCTCGCAACCTTCATAAATCACGGATAAGATGGGCCGAATGGCCTCCTTATGTGCTGTAAGTTGCTATGATTCTATGATCACTGGTTAGGCCCCAGCCAGAGGATTGTATCCCATTCTGGGCACCGGACTTTAGGAAGGATGTCAAGGCCCCTGGAGAGAGTACAGAGGAGATTTACTGGAATGGTTCCCGGGATGAGGGTATTCAGTTGGGTGGAGAGACTAGAGAAGCTGGGGTTGTTTTCCTTAGAGCAGAGAAGGTTAAGGGGAGATTTGATAGAGGTGTCCAAAATCATGAACGGTTTTTATAGAGTAAATAAGGAGAAAGTGGCAGAAGCGTCGGTAACCAGAGGACACAGATTTAAGGTGATTAGCAAAGAACCAGAGGTGAGTGAGGAGAATTATTTTACGCAGCAAGTTTTTGTGATCTGGAATGCGCTTCCTGAAAGGAAGCAGATTCAAGAGTAACTTTCAAAAGGGATTTGAATAAATACTTGAGGGGGAAACATTTGCAGGGCTACGGGCAAAGAGCAGGGCAGTGGGACTACAGGAACCTCTTTATTATCCGGCACCGACGGGACCGGCGTGGCGCCGGTTTATCAAAAAGTCCGGATTACAGAGAGGTATAGTTAAAAGGTACGAGAGCCCCATACACAGCAACAAATCCAGGCTTCCCTGTTGCTTAGCAACATGTGCAGGAACTCCGGCCACAAACCAAGCCTCCCTGTTGCTTAGCAACAAGTGCAGGAACCCCGGTTACACAGCCACAGATCCAGGAACTGCCACTAATACAAAGTAAAACTTACCTGAACCTGCTCCTGGATTTTGCCGGTTAACAGAGGTTTCCGGTTATTTAGGTGCCGGTAAATCGAGAGTTTCCTGTAATTGGAGAGCTCTTTCAAAGAGCCGGCACACACAAGACGGGCTGAATGGCCTCCTTCTGTGCTGTGTGATTCCATGATTCTACGACAGTGGAGGTGTTTTCTCCTCAGTCTGGTCCTTTTTTTTCAACCCGGATTCCAGAGTCAGAAGGTCAGCGGCCGACCATCTACTTCCTAACAATGAGCTTATAGGTCGGGTGTCAGCAGTGGCTCAGTGGGTAGCACTCGTGCCTTTGAGTCAGAAGGTCAAGGGGTCAAGTCCCATTCCAGGAAAACCTGCCCACAGATCTAGGCTAACACTCCAGTACGAACTTCTTGTTAAAAGAAAAGACTTGCATTTCTATCATGCCCATCCAAACATCCCAAAGCACCTTGCAGCCAATGAAGTACTTTTTGAAGTGTAGTCGCTGTTGTAATGTAGGAAACGCAACAGCCAATTTGCGCACAGCAAGCTCCCACAAACAGTAACGTGATAATGACAGATCATCTTATTTTAGTGATGTTGATGGAGGGATAAATTTTAGCCGGGATAGCGGGCATAACTCCCCTGCACTTCTTCGAAATAGTGCCAGGGGATCTTTTACATCCACCTGAGAGAGCAGCCGGGGCCTCGGTTTAACATCTCATCCAAAGAACGTTCCTCTGACAGTGCAGTGCTCCCTCAGCACTGCACTGGAGTGTCGGCCTGGGCATCTCTCAGTCCCTCTCTCTCGGAGATAACTGTACACTGACTGGGGTCTCAGTCCCTCTCTCTCAGGGAAATGCCTGTACACTGACTGGGCTCTCTCAGTCCCTCTCAGGGAGATAACTGTACACTGACTGGGGTCTCAGTCCCTCTCTCTCAGGGAAATGTCTGTACACTGACTGGGGTCTCTCAGTCCCTCTCTCTCAGGGAAATGTCTGTACACTGACTGGGGTCTCAGTCCCTCTCTCTCAGGGAAAAGTCAGTACACTGACTGGGGTCTCTCAGTCCCTCTCTCTCAGGGAAAAGTCTGTAGACTGACTGGGGTCTCTCAGTCCCTCTCTCTCAGGGAGATATCTGTGCACTGACTGGGGTCTCTCAGTCCCTCTCTCTCAGGGAGATATCAATACACTAACTGGGGTCTCTCAGTCCCCTCTCTCTCAGGGAGATATCTGTACACTGACTGGGGTCTCTCAGTCCCTCTCTCTCAGGGAGATATCTGTGCACTGACTGGGGTCTCTCACGGGGAGATATCTGTGCACTGACTGGGGTCTCTCAGTCCCTCTCAGGGAGATATCTTTACACTGACTGGTGTCTCTCAGTCCCTCTCAGGGAGATATCTGTACACTGACTGGGGTCTCTCAGTCCCTCTCTCTCTCAGGGAGATATCTGTACACTGACTGGGGTTTCTCAGTCCCTCTCTCTCAGGGAGATATCTGTACACTGACTGGGGTCTCTCAGTCCCTCTCTCTCTCAGGGAGATATCTGTACACTGACTGGTGTCTCTCAGTCCCTCTCTCTCAGGGAGATATCTGTACACTGACTGGGGTCTCTCAGTCCCTCTCCCTCAGGGAGATATCTGTACACTGACTGGGGTCTCTCAGTCCCTCTCCCTCAGGGAGATATCTGTACACTGACTGGGGTCTCTCAGTCCCTCTCCCTCAGGGAGATATCTGTACACTGACTGGGGTCTCTCAGTCCCTCTCTCTCAGGGAGATATCTGTACACTGACTGGTGTCTCTCAGTCCCTCTTCCTCAGGGAGATATCTGTACACTGACTGGTGTCTCTCAGTCCCTCTTCCTCAGGGAGATATCTGTACACTGACTGGTGTCTCTCAGTCCCTCTCTACCAGGGAGATATCTGTACACTGACTGGTGTCTCTCAGTCCCCTCTCTCCCAGGGAGATGTCTGTACACTGACTGGGGTCTCTCAGTCCCCTCTCTCCCAGGGAGATGTCTGTACACTGACTGGTGTCTCTCAGTCCCTCTCTCCCAGGGAGATATCTGTACACTGACTGGTGTCTCTCAGTCCCTCTCTACCAGGGAGATATCTGTACACTGACTGGTGTCTCTCAGTCCCTCTCTACCAGGGAGATATCTGTACACTGACTGGTGTCTCTCAGTCCCTCTCTACCAGGGAGATATCTGTACACTGACTGGTGTCTCTCAGTCCCCTCTCTCCCAGGGAGATGTCTGTACACTGACTGGGGTCTCTCAGTCCCCTCTCTCCCAGGGAGATGTCTGTACACTGACTGGGGTCTCTCAGTCCCTCTCTCTCAGGGAGATATCAATACACTAACTGGGGTCTCTCAGTCCCCTCTCTCTCAGGGAGATATCTGTACACTGACTGGGGTCTCTCAGTCCCTCTCTCTCAGGGAGATATCTGTGCACTGACTGGGGTCTCTCACGGGGAGATATCTGTGCACTGACTGGGGTCTCTCAGTCCCTCTCAGGGAGATATCTTTACACTGACTGGTGTCTCTCAGTCCCTCTCAGGGAGATATCTGTACACTGACTGGGGTCTCTCAGTCCCTCTCTCTCTCAGGGAGATATCTGTACACTGACTGGGGTTTCTCAGTCCCTCTCTCTCAGGGAGATATCTGTACACTGACTGGGGTCTCTCAGTCCCTCTCTCTCTCAGGGAGATATCTGTACACTGACTGGTGTCTCTCAGTCCCTCTCTCTCAGGGAGATATCTGTACACTGACTGGGGTCTCTCAGTCCCTCTCCCTCAGGGAGATATCTGTACACTGACTGGGGTCTCTCAGTCCCTCTCCCTCAGGGAGATATCTGTACACTGACTGGGGTCTCTCAGTCCCTCTCCCTCAGGGAGATATCTGTACACTGACTGGGGTCTCTCAGTCCCTCTCTCTCAGGGAGATATCTGTACACTGACTGGTGTCTCTCAGTCCCTCTTCCTCAGGGAGATATCTGTACACTGACTGGTGTCTCTCAGTCCCTCTTCCTCAGGGAGATATCTGTACACTGACTGGTGTCTCTCAGTCCCTCTCTACCAGGGAGATATCTGTACACTGACTGGTGTCTCTCAGTCCCCTCTCTCCCAGGGAGATGTCTGTACACTGACTGGGGTCTCTCAGTCCCCTCTCTCCCAGGGAGATGTCTGTACACTGACTGGTGTCTCTCAGTCCCTCTCTCCCAGGGAGATATCTGTACACTGACTGGTGTCTCTCAGTCCCTCTCTACCAGGGAGATATCTGTACACTGACTGGTGTCTCTCAGTCCCTCTCTACCAGGGAGATATCTGTACACTGACTGGTGTCTCTCAGTCCCTCTCTACCAGGGAGATATCTGTACACTGACTGGTGTCTCTCAGTCCCCTCTCTCCCAGGGAGATGTCTGTACACTGACTGGGGTCTCTCAGTCCCCTCTCTCCCAGGGAGATGTCTGTACACTGACTGGTGTCTCTCAGTCCCTCTCTCCCAGGGAGATATCTGTACACTGACTGGTGTCTCTCAGTCCCTCTCTACCAGGGAGATATCTGTACACTGACTGGTGTCTCTCAGTCCCTCTCTACCAGGGAGATATCTGTACACTGACTGGGGTCTCTCAGTCCCCTCTCTCCCAGGGAGATGTCTGTACACTGACTGGTGTCTCTCAGTCCCTCTCTCCCAGGGAGATATCTGTACACTGACTGGTGTCTCTCAGTCCCTCTCTACCAGGGAGATATCTGTACACTGACTGGAGTCTCTCAGTCCCCTCTCTCTCAGGGAGATATCTGTACACTGACTGGTGTCTCTCAGTCCCCTCTCTCTCAGGGAGATGTCTGTACACTGACTGGTGTCTCTCAGTCCCCTCTCTCAGGGAGATATCTGTACATTGACTGGTGTCTCTCAGTCCCTCTCTCTCAGGGAGATATCTGTACACTGACTGGGGTCTCTCAGTCCCTCTCTGTCAGGGAGATGTCTGTACACTGACTGGGGTCTCTCAGTCTAATAATGAGAGTATTATGGAGCATGAGAAAGTACAGAAGTGAGCAACAACAATGATATCAGGCATCAGGAATCTGTTATGAGAAACGTGAAAGGAATGTGATTGTGCTTTTTTTTTTGGAAATGGTTTGACGTGGCCAAACTGAGCGTTCCGAAGACACGGAGAGAATTAACCCGAGCATCGTATTAAAATGCTCAAACACCGGGAGAGACGGTTATAAATTCAGAAGTTAAGAGTAAGAGGGGAATCGGGCAGAAATATTGTTTTTAATACATAAATGGTAGCAGAGTGGTGGAATAAGGCAATTGAAGCTGACAGTATGATGGGTTCAAGAGGCAGTTAAATGGGAGTTACTTTAGCCAAAGGGTGAAAACAGGCACTCAATGAGTGCAGTGATCATAAGACTAGCCTGTTTGAAAGTCTGGACCGAGCACACAATTTTGTTCCTAATTGCTGATTACCATAATTTAAACTTGCCTGGAGATGCTGAGCAGAAACCCGCAGGTTTAGTGCTGAAGTGCTGATTAGATGCAAGTTTCGTGGAGCAGTACATGTGGGCTCCTCGCACCCACGTCCACCGAAGGTGTGGAGTGCGCTGGCTGGCACGTTGCAGGATGGCCCGGGGACCGAGGGAGAGGCCGCACACGTTCTCGGATGCGGCGCTGGTGTTCCTGGTGGAGGAGGTCCAGAGGGGCAGCACGGTGGCATAGTGGTTAGCACTGTTGCCTCACAGCGCCAGGGACCCGGGTTCGAATCCGGCCTCGGGCGACTGTCTGTGTGGAGTTTGCACATTCTCCCTGTGTTTGCGTGGGTTTACTCCGGGTGCTCCGGTTTCCTCCCACAGTCCAAAGATGTGCAGGTTAGGTTGATTGGCTATGATAAATTGACCCTTAGTGTTAGGGGGATTAAATACGTGGGGTTACGGGGATAGGGTGGGATAACTGTTGGTGTAGGGGTTACGGGGATCGGGTGGGATATGTGTCGGTGCAGGCTCGATGGGCCGAAATGGCCTCTATCTGCACTGTGGGGTTTCTGTGATTCTGTGATTCTGTGAGGAGGGATGTCCTGTACCCAAGGGGCGGTGGGGCAGGAAGAACGCCACCTCGCCCTCCTTGTCCCTCCCTCCCGCAGCAGCTGGTGCTGCTCTGCCTGGCCTCATGTCCTCCTCCCATTCCTCGTCCAGACCAAGGGGGGCCCCCCAGCAAGATGCCCATGACCAAGCACTCCTTTTCTCCCGGTGACTCCTATAAAGGTAGAGAACCACAGCATTTATTCTTTTTAGGTGAAAGTCCTGAGAGAATTTGCGGAATGAATGTTGCTCGAGTGTTGGTGAAGTCTTGACAAAGTGTCCCAGAAAGACTCCCGATGTGATTCAGAGGTACTCTTCGCAGCTCCAGCAGCAAGTGAACGTGAAATGGTGGGTATCCCAGTAAGTAGTACTTGAAATCCACATCAATGCCATGTTTACTCCCAAACATCTGCTCGCTGTTAGGAGAGGGCGTTAGTTGAAGTGCTAGCCACCAAAATGAGCGCTAGCAGGCATTTTAAGTGGCAATCAGCTGTTTGATGAGCCTCCAGGCGGCCGTTCCTAGCGCTGGCGTCAACTCCTTTACCAAGATGGCGTCTTGGGCTGAACTGGCATTTCAGCTCAAGACCCCATCTTGGCCACCTCAGAGGATCGTTAGCGCCTGAACGCGCTGCCAAAAATCGCCTCCGATGTGTTGCTGGAGAGAGAAGAAAAGAAAGAAAAGAAAGATTTGCATTTATATAGTGCCTTTCACGACCACCGGACGTCTCAAAGTGCTTTACAGCCAATTAAGTATTTTTGAAGTGGAGTCACTGTTGTAATGTGGGAAATGCAGCAGCTATTGGCACCAGGACACCGGGGATAACTCCCCTGCTCTTCTTCCAAATAGTGGCCATGGAATCTTTTACATCCACCTGAGAGAGCAGACGGGTCCTCGGTTTAACGTCTCATCTGAAAGACGGCCCCTCCGACATTGCGGCGCTCCCTCAGTACCGCCCCTCCGACAGTGCAGCACTCCCTCAGTACCGCCCCTCCGACAGTGCAGCACTCCCTCAGTACTGCCCCTCAGACGGTGCAGCACTCCCTCAGTACTGCCCCTCAGACAGTGCGGCGCTCCCTCAGTACTGCCCCTCAGACAGTGTGGCGCTCCCTCAGTACTGCCCCTCCGACAGTGCGGCGCTCCCTCAGTACTGCCCCTCCGACAGTGCGGCACTCCCTCAGTACTGCCCCTCCGACAGTGCGGCACTCCCTCAGTACTGCCCCTCCGACAGTGCGGCACTCCCTCAGCACTGCCCCTCTGACAGTGCGGCACTCCCTCAGTACTGCCCCTCTGACAGTGCGGCGCTCCCTCAGTACTGCCCCACCGACAGTGCGGCACTCCCTCAGTACTGCCCCTCCGACAGTGCGGCGCTCCCTCAGTACTGCCCCACCGACAGTGCGGCACTCCCTCAGTACTGCCCCTCCGACGGTGCAGCACTCCCTCAGTAACTAAACTGGAGTGTCAGCCTAGCAAGGAATGGAAGGATAGATGAGAGGGTCGGTAGGTGGGCCTGATCTATCAAAAAGGGACAAGGTTGTCGGCTTCAATGGTCTCTCCCCATTCCTAAAAACCCTTACGTATGTTCCAATATGGATTGAGACTCAGTTAATTTTTAATTAGGCGTCATACAACGGCCACTGATTAATGCCAACAAATGGAGTAGTTGAGGCAAATAGCATAGATGCATTTAAAGGAAATCTGGATAAGTAGATGAGGGAGAATGGAATAGAAGGACATGTTGATGGGGTTGAGATGAAGAGGGGTGGGAGGAGGCTTGTGTGGAGCATAAACACCGGCACGGACCAGTTGGGCCGCAAGGCCTGCTTCTGTGTAATGTATCAAAAGGTTCCTTTATTCCTCGTTCTGCTGATTTAAATAGCTGGAGGCTGCATGGAGTATAAACAGCAAGGGTAACTGCACTTACACTGAGCTGGTTATTGGCAATTGGGAATCTCTCGACAATGCCTGGAGATATATGAGGAGTGGGAGGTGGACAGACAGTAATCTGTGTAAAGGGTGGCTCTGGCAAAGTTCCGCTCTTGGATGAAGGGAGGTTGTGCTTGAACTGTATAAACCACTAGTTAGGCCACAGCTAGAGTACTGAGTACTTGCTTCACAGCGCCAGGGACCCGGGTTCAAATGCGGCCTCGGGTGACTGTCTGTGTGGAGTTTGCACATTCTCCCTGTGTTTGCGTGGGTTTTCTCCGGGTGCTCCGGTTTCCTCCCACAGTCCAAAGATGTGCAGGTTAGATT
The DNA here is from genome assembly GCF_052327205.1 of Somniosus microcephalus. Taxonomy (NCBI): domain Eukaryota; kingdom Metazoa; phylum Chordata; class Chondrichthyes; order Squaliformes; family Somniosidae; genus Somniosus; species Somniosus microcephalus. The sequence goes on along the minus strand of NW_028225182.1, from coordinate 44,054,754 downwards.
GATTGGCTATGATAAATTGACCCTTAGTGTTAGGGGGATTAAATACGTGGGGTTACGGGGATCGGGTGGGATATGTGTCGGTGTAGGGGTTACGGGGATCGGGTGGGATATGTGTCGGTGCAGGCTCGATGGGCCGAAATGGCCTCTATCTGCACTGTGGGGTTTCTGTGATTCTGAGTTCTGGTCACCACATTACAGGAAAGATGTGATTGCACTAGAGAGGTACAGAGGAGATTTACTCCAGGGCTGGAGAATTTTAGCTACGAGGGAAGATTGGATAGGCTGGGGTTGTTTTCTTTGGAACAGAGGAGGCTGAGGGGAAATTTAATTGAGGTGTATAAAATTATGAGGGGCCTAGATAGAATGGATAGGAAGGACCTATTTCCCTTAGCAGAGGGGTCAATAACCAGGGGGCATAGATTGAAAGTAATTGGTAGAAGGATTAGAGGGGAGTTGAGGGGAAATGTCTTCACCCAGAGGGTGGTGGGGGTCTGGAACTCACTGCCTGAAAGGGTGGGAGAGGCAGAAACACTCATCACATTTAAAAATTACTTGGATGTGCACTTGGGATGCCGTAACCTGCAGGGCTACGGACCAAGAGCTGGAAAGTGGGATTAGGCTGGATGGCTCTTTTTCGTCCGGCGTGGACATGATGGGCCGAATGGCCTCCTTCTGTGCCGTAAAGTTCAATGATTCTACGATTCTGTTTCTGCTTGCTGCATTAATACTGTTTGGGTGTGGCTGGAAACCTCAATTGAGGAGAAAGAAAAATGAAACTGATGCAGTTCTACAAGTCTGACCACTTGGGATATTTGAACAGATGGAAAGCTCATTGTTAAACTCCAGACTGGTCGGTGGTGATACTGAACAGGATACGAGAAGACAGAACATTCAACTTGTCAAATAGCCCAGCCTTTGCAACTAGGAGCGTTAGACTGCTTCAGAAGTGATTGCTAATGGCAATTAACCCATTATCGACTTTTGAAGTCATTTTTAGGTTTTATATTTGCTTCCTCTCAATATTTAATGTAATCGCCCCCCCCCCCCTCTCTCTGCAACCTCCGCCAGTCCTACAACCCTCCGAGATCTCTGCGCTCCTCCAATTCTGGCCTCTTGCGCTCCACCACTGGCGGCCGTGCCTTCAGCTGCCTGGGCCCTAAGCTCTGGAATTCCCTCTGCAAATTAAATATTTTTGAAGTGTAGTCACTGTTGTAATGTAGGAAACGCGGCAGCCAATTCGCGCACAGCAAGATCCCACAAACAGCAGTGTGATAAATGACTGGATAATCTGTTTTACTGCTGTTGATTGAGGGATACATATTGGCGCAGGACTCCCCTGCTCTTCTTCAAAATAGTGCCGTGGGATCTTTTACGTCCACCTGAGAGAGGACAGACGGGGCCTCGGTTTAACGTCTCATCTAAAAGACAGCACCTCCGACAGTGCAGCGCTCCCTCGGTACTGGGAGTGTCAGCCTGGATTACGTGCTCGTGCAAGAGTGCTAACCTCTGAGCCACAGCTGACACCTAGTTTGCATATCATCTCTTTGGTTGGTTCCGTAACCCTTAATACCCTTGCCAACAAAAATCTATCAATCTCAGTTATGACATTTTCGATTGACCTCCCAGCCTCAACAGCATTATGGGGGAGAGAGTTCCAGATTTCCACCACCCTTTGTGTGAAGAAGTGCTTCCTGACATCACCCCTGAACGGCCTGGCTCTAATTTTAACCCCAGATAACAACAGAAAATGCTGGAAAAACTCAGCAGGCCAGGCAACATCCGAGGAGAGAAAATAGAGTCAACGTTTTGGGTGAAAACCCTTTGTCAAGACTAAAGAAGCAGAGGAAATGAAATAGATTAAAAGGCCAGGCTGGGAGAGAACAAAAGAGAAGTGAAGAGACATTAAGAGGTATTCAAAACGAGACGAGATGGTGATCGGACTAGTGGAGACAAAAGACGGCTCTAGATTAGGTGTGAAATGCGCTGGCAGAATGGGAGACAGCTGCCATGTGGGAGAGAGAAAAAAGGGGGGGGAAAGGGCCAAAACAAAGGTGTGGATAAAAAATATAAGTAAAAATGTAATGGGGGGCCGAGGTTATGATCTGAAATTGTTGAACTCGATATTGGCCCAGTAATTCCGTTCCAAACGCGCGAGTACGGTCGGGGTACTCACGCGTCTGGCCGGAGGAAATGCCGGTTTTCAGCATGCACAGCGCATGCGGGGAAAACCAGCATTTCCTGTCCTCTGAACGAAGGGGTTCAGAGGCACAGCGCGTGCGACTGCACAGGCAGCGCGTGCGCAGTGAACTTCGTCGATTTCATTCATGGATTCAGTGAGGTTAAGTCCTTACAACTTACACATGAAAAAAGCATGTGTAAAGTTGCTCCAGAGGCTGCGGAGGAAGATATATTTTATCGTGGAGCTTCTGATAGGCAATATTTTTGTTTGAGAAAGGGAGGAAAGTTATTTTAAGAAATGATGAGGTAAGTTTTAAAGTTTAATTTTTTTTTAAACGGGTTTTCAGTACTGTAGGTAGAAGGAGCAATTGTGGCTGTGTGAATTGAATTTGCTGTGTTTATTAAATGTGAAAATGACTGTTCTAAAATCAATAATGTAACATTTCCAACATATTTAAGAAAGAAACTTTTCATCAGTAAGTAATTATGTATGTATGTACGTATATATTCCTTTACGTATATGTATGTACGTATGTATTCCTTTACGTATATGTATGTATGTATATATTCCTTTACTTATGTGTATGAATGTATGTATTTAATTATGACTTTGAGAGAAAGTAACTTATTGGAAAATCATCTCGGGCTGTGAAATTGATCAGGCGGGTATGATGTATTACCAAGACGATAACGCGTTTCTCCTGCCATAGGGCCGGGGTGATTTTCTAGCCAGTCACTTCATTAAAATTACTTTAACAACTCTTTCCATTTCTTCCTTGCAAGGACGTCTGTGTAAGCAGGAGGCCTGTGAGCGAGAAAAATGCCCGGGAACTGCTAGTAGCCAACACCTTCACGAGCTAGTGGCGCCTTGTACCTCCCCCTCCCCCCGCAAGGCAACGAAAGGAGCCGACACAATTTAAAGTGAAGCAGTGAACTTTTATTGCATCATAAAACAGTTTTCAGGGTCAGTTTTGATGTAGATAGTTTATAACTTTAAAATGTTAACTAGCTATTTCCTGCTTTTCAAACATTTGTAATCATGAATAGTTCAGAAAAAAATGTGTTAACATTTTAAAGTGACTTTTTCTGTTTTCTTAGTGCAATAAAGACATTCAAGGTGGAAACTAGCTATGTTCTAATTTTCAAATAGTTGTTGTAAAAATACTTTGGCTCCAATAAAAGTTGCTAATTTTTTTCAAACTGACTACAGGCTGCACTGTTTAAAGGAAAAGGTTACATATCCTTTCAGTCACAAATAAACATTTCAATGAAAACAGCAAACACAACATTTTACATGTCAATAAAATGAAAAATTTAACAATTGCACGATTTGCCCCCTCGCATCTGTGACTGAGGGTCCAAGGAGGTGCATTGCACAAGAGGTCATCGTCGTACGTATCCTCACACTGTTCCCTTTCGGGAACTGTATGAAGTGGTGGAAGGATTTCTGGCCACGTTAACGCTCCTTCCGTGACCATAACCATCTTCATACCAGCCATTAGGGTGGTTAGTCCTATGGCGCGAGGGTTTTACGGGCTCCCACAACCCATCTGAGGGGGGGGGGCCACCCACACCCGCGGACGCAAGTATCCCGCTGGATGTCCACCCAGAATTTATAGTTGGAGCTCCGACTCCACTTGTCGGGACTGTCTGGAGCGGGGTTCGAAACCCTACTCCTTCTGGCCCAGCGGCAGGGATGCTTACCGCTACGCAAAAGGCCCACTCCGCACAAAAGGTGACACCCATACGTTTCCTGCGCCTTTTCCCTCCACGTGACTGGAGCCCTATGCTGCCACTTGAAAAACCAAGCTATCATCTGTCCTTTTTGCGGCGCCTTGGACTTCTCATTACCAATGATGAGCAGGCGCTGCGCCTCCACCTCGTTGAGGAGATTGCTGAGGTCATCATCAGTTCAATTGTGAGTTCTTTTAATGCCATGAATTGTGCTCATTCCAGCCATTTCACGTTGCTAATCGGAGTGGGCCTTTGGCGTAGCGGTAGGATCCCCGCCGCTGGGCCAGACGGGGTAGGGTTTCGAACCCCGCTCCAGACAGTCCCGGCAAGTGGAGTCGGAGCTCCGGCTCTAAATTCTGGGTGGACATCCAGCGGGATACTTGCGTCCGCGGGTGTGGTACAAAGATGGTTATGGTCACGGAAGGAGCGTTAATCACGGCCATAAATCCTTCCACCACTTCATACAGTTCCCCAAAGGGAACAGTGTGAAGACACGTACGACGACGACGTTGCTAATTAAATAAATGGAATGAAAAAAATGCTTTCAGGGCTTTTAAAAGGCTTTAATTCTGTTTAAAACTACTTCAGATTCTTCAAAATAATGTAAAAGTTTATAAAAGTTACCAAAAGCTTCATAAAAATACCAAAAACCTATTTAAAATGCTGCTCTCGATGTAAAAATGCTTTGCAGCTTGTGGGAAACATTGGGGGCGTGTCCTTTTAAACTGAGACCTCAAGGGGCGTGTCTCACTTACACTGCGCGCTCCAGGCTTCGCGCTCGCTGCACTCCTGGGCGGCGTGACGTCAGATGCTGCCCGGGAGTCATCATTTTAAAACAGGAATTCCAGGCGTCCCTGAAGCTCAACGGCTGGCGCGTCGGGTAAGTGCACATCGGGGGCTTGCACGCGCGGCAAGCCCCCGATCCTAATTTCTGCCCCATTGAGTCCGGAAAGCTGCAAAGTGCCTAATCGGAAGATGAGGTGCTGTTCCTCGAGTTTACGGTGAGCTTCCGTGGAACAATGCAAGAGACCAAGGACGGTGAGGTCCGAGTGGGAATGGGGCGGTGAATTAAACTGACAGGTGACCGGAAGCTCGGGGTCCCCCTTACGGACTGAACGGAGGTGTTCCGCAAAGCGGTCACCCAATCTGCGTTTGGTCTCCCCAATGTAGAGGAGACCACATCGTGAGCAGCGAATTTTAACCCTCTTGTTCTGGGCTCCCCTACCAGAGGAAATAGTTTCTCTCTCTCTCTACTCTATCGAATCCTTTAATCATCTTAAACACCTCAATTAGTTCACCCCTTAATCTTCTATAGTCAAGGGAATACAGGCCCAGTCTATACAACCTGTCCTCGCAATTTAACCCGTTAAGCTCTGGGATCATTCTGGTGAATCTGCGCTGCATCCCCTCCAAGGCCAGTATATCCTTCCTGTTGTGCGGTGCCCAGAACTGAAGGCAGTTACTCCACACAGGGTCTGACCAGAGCTTTATACAACTGTAGCATAGCTCCACCCCTTCGTACCCCAGCTCCCATTGCCTCCGCATCCCCATTGTTAGTAGAACCCAACCTCAGGGGAGAAAACTGGAGAGTCGTGTACAGTAAGGATGATAAAATCACTTTAAATTACACCTCCCTCAAAGAACGCCGTGCTCTTTTGATATTTAATTGAAGGAACACTGCTACTGTAGGCCGATGGCCTTTAGAAATGGCTCGGTTATCTCTCCCTCCCTCTGAATCCCCTCTAATTGCCTTTTGACCCCCTTAACTCTGCCTGTTTCAGCGCTCCCACCAGCTCTCGGGTGCAAATTCCTAAGTAGGAGTGTCGGCCGTGATATTGTTTTAAGATGTCAGGTGGAATAAAAGCACCAGGGCGTCTCCTTGTGAACATGTTTTATACCCACCCTTGTAAAAAAAAAAGCTTTCCACATGTCTGGCCAGCTTTTGAATTTACAGCTCATGCACTCTAATCACAAAAGGTCCTCTGTTCCACGAGGTCCTGTCGTCTCTCGTGACCGCTACCTGTTACAGACTGGGCTTAGCCTCAAGGGCAGGCATTCATTCCAACGCCATTCCTCCGTCCTTCGTTGGGGTGAGGACAGAATTGGGTCGGACTACCGTAAAATCACAGCACAGACGGAGGCCATTCGTCCCGTCGGGCCTGTGCTGGCTCTTTGAAGGAGCAGTCGTGCTTAGTCCCACACCCCCGCTTTTTGTCCGTAACCCTGTGAGCTCCTCATCCTCAAGGACATATTAAACTCCCTTATTATTGATGGAATCAGCATCCACCACCTTTTCAGGTCGAGCGTTCCAAATCCTGACAACTCTGAGTGAAAAGAATTCTCCTCATCTCCCCCTCAAGATTATTGCCAACGATTTTGAAGCTATGACCTCTGGTTATTGACCCACTCGCCACAGGCAACAGTTTTTTCTCTGTCTACTCTAGCAAAACCTATTAGGTCACGTCTTAACTATCGCTGTTCCAAGGAGAACAGTCCTAACTTTTCCAACCTCACCTCATAACTGAAGTGGTGCGCCGATAACAACCTGGCCCTCAACATCAAGAAAACCAAGGAAATCATTGTGGACTTCAGGAAGTCTAAAGGCGGAAGTCACACCCCCATCCACATCCATGGGGCTGTGGTGGAAAGGGTGGACAGCTTTAAGTTCCTCGGAGTCCACATCACGGAAGACCTCTCCTGGTCCCTCAATACCTCCTCTCTGGTGAAGAAGGCCCAGCAGCGCCTATATTTCCTAAGGAGGCTGAAGGGATGTAACCTGTCACCCCTGATCCTCTCTAACTTTTACCGCTGCACAATAGAGAGCATCCTGACGAACTGTATCACAGTATGGTATGGCAGCTGTAGCTACTATGACCGGAAAGCCCTGCAGCGGGTAGTCAAAACTGCCCAACGCATTACCGGCACCCGGCTACCAACCATAGAGCACATATACCAGAAACGCTGTTTACGGAGGTCACGGACCTTCATCAAAGACCCTACCCACCCCAGCCACAGTCTGTTCGCCCTCCTGCCATCTGGGAGACGCTACAGATGCATTCGCACCCGAGCGACCAGATTTAGGAACAGCTTCTTTCCCAGGGCTGTCATCCTACTGAACTCCACAAATAAACTCTAAAGCCTGCACATCTGCCAATGCACTTTATTATGGTTATGTTTATGTTAATGTATTACAAGCCAAATATATGTTGAATGTTTAAATGTCTTAATCTAAATGTACACTCTCGGGAGCCGCAAGCCTACATTTCGTTGTACTGCACTTGTGCACTAACAATGACAATAAAGTTGATTATGATTATGAAGCCTCCACCCCCGTGGTCAAAAAGGACAAAATTGCCCGCTTGATTGGCACCCCATCCACCACCTTAAACATTCACTCCCTCCACCACCGGCGCACTGTGGCTGCAGTGTGTACCATCTACAAGATGCACTGCAGCAACTCGCCAAGGCTTCTTCGGCAGCACCTCCCAAACCCGCGACCTCTTCCACCTAGAAGGACAAGGGCAGCAGGTGCATGGGAACAGCACCACCTCCAAGTTCCCCTCCGAGTCATACACACTATCCTGACTTGGAAATATATCATGGTTCCTTCATTGTCGTTGGGTCAAAATCCTCGAACTCCCTCCCTAACAGCACTGTGGGAGTACCTTCACCACACGGGACTGCAGCGGTTCAAGGAGGCGGCTCACCACCACCTTCTCAAGGACAATTAGAGATGGGCAATAAATGCTGGCCTTGCCAGCGACGCCCACATCCCGTGAATGAATTTAAAAAAATAATCTGCTGAGACTCACACATGGAGAAGGGCCACATGGGTGAGGGACGGGTGAGTGAGCAGTGCGATAGACCCGTAGCCCCAGCGATAATCTAAGTTCCTTCCAGAGGGGGGGATATCAGAGAGTGCAAAACAAGAAGGCTAGGGATAGACTACTTTGCATCTGATGTTGTGAATCATGAGCCTGGGGCTGGTGGATGAAACAGAAAACTGTTCAGTGATGAGGGATGGAAACAGTGCATCTAAATTAACAGGAATGGTAAGAATGGTTGTGGGAAGGGATGACTAGGTTGTGTTAAAGAGCAGCCTGAGCTTTATGGAAGAGTTTCTCAGTGACGTCACTTGTCCTCCATCTTATCTCTGACTCTTTTCAGCCTCGGTGGCTCTCTCTGACTACCATCGTTCACCCTTCATCTGGGTTTCACCGAGAGGGTTTGAAGACGATGCTCATTTCACCGAGAGGGTTTGAAGACGATGCTCATGGTGCTCCCCGATCCCCTGGGCCCCCCCTGTGGGGGGGTGGGGGGAACCCAGACCACCTTTAATATCAGCCTTCTTCATTCATCATCAACAACAACAACAACAACAACAACTTGTATTTATATAGCACCTTTAATGTAGTAAAACGTCCCAAAGTGCTTCAGAGGAGCGGTAACAAAAAAACATTTGACACCAAGCCACGTAAGGAGATATTAGGACTGATGACCAAAAGCTTGGTCAAAGAGGCAGGTTTTGAGCAATGTCTTAAGTGAGGAGAGGTCGGGAGACAGAGAGGTTTAGGGAGGGAATTCTATAGCTTAGGGCCTAGATGGCTGAAGGCACGGCCTCCAATGGTGGGGCGAAGGGAGTGGGTGAGTGATGCGCAAGAGGCCAGCATTGGAGGAGCGCAGATTGAGGTACAGATGTAGCATTTGTTGAAGCATTGACTCACCCTGACCACCCGAGTGAGGTCGTTCAATTTCTTCCTGCACTGTGCGTGTCCGTCCTGGGGACCACAGTGCTGCCCGAGACCTGCTGGGCTACCTCCCTCCACATGGCGCGGAAGACTTGCGGCGAGGGCCTCCTGCCACTTGCCGGGTAGAGCACCACCCTCCGTCTCTCCACAGTGAAGGCCAAGGCCTCCAATGCTTGGTGGTAGAATCTGCGAGCGAGCTCCCTGGGCCGTTGATCTGCCATAACGACACCTCCTTCAGTGGTTCGGTTCCTTCTCCTTGGCCTTCTGCTGCTTGCTGAGACAACCGCAGAACCAGCAATGCTGAGAATGAGGTTCTGCAGCATAATTGAACCTCCCCTTTAAGAATGGGAAAGAGCCTGCGGCAATGATGACGAGCGATTCGACTGCACCTGATATTGGTTAGCGCTTTGAGTCTAATGCCAGTGAGCTAGGTCATTAGTGCTTGATTTAGCACTCCCACTATTTCTTTGAGCGATGACACTGAATTCTGCGTGTAGCGAGATTCATTAGCGCCTGCGCGAAATCTCAAATTTGTCAGAAGTTAGCGTCCATTCCTGGGCGATAATGAATTTCACCCCCAAGGCCTTGCCTCTGATATTGGAGCCGAGAGGATGATGCACTCTCTCATCCTATCCCTCAACTCCTCTCTTGAGAAACACATTTGCCTCTTCAGAAGGTCGTGGGTTCGAGTCCCACTCCAGGGACTTGAGCACATAAAGCTAGGCTGACACTCCCAGTGCAGTACTGAGGGAGCGCCGCGCTGTCGGAGGCGCCGTCTTTCGGGCGAGACGTTAAACCGAGGCCCCGTCTGCTTCCTCAGGTGGACGTAAAAGATCCCATGGCACTATTTTGAAGAAGAGCAGGGGGAGTTCTCCCCGGTGTCCTGGACAATATTTATCCCTCAACCAACATCACTAAAACAGATTATCTGGTCATCTTCACATTGCTGTTTGTGGGAGCTTGCTGTGTGCAAATTGGCTGCCGCGTTTCCCACATTCCAACAGTGACTACACTCCAAAAGTACTTCATTGGCTGTAAAGCGCTTTGAGACGTCCGGTGTACGTGAAAGGCGCCATAGAAATGCAAGTCTTTCTTTCTTTAGGAACATAGGAACAGGAGGAGGCCATTTAGCCCCTCGAACCTGTTCCGCCATTCAATGAGATCGTGGCTGATCTGTGACCCTTATCCATTAATACCTTTGGTTAACAGAAATCTACTAATCTCAGATTTAAAATTAACAATTGACGTAGCATTAACTTCCATTTGCGGAAGAGAGTTCCAAACTTCTACCACCCTGTGTGTGTAGAAGTGTTTCCTAACTTCACTCCTGAAAGGCCTGGCTTTAATTTTTAGGCAATGTCCCCTAGGCTTAGACTCCCCAAGCAGCAGAAATAGGTTCATCTCTATCTACCCCATCAGTTCCCCTTGAAAACTTCGATCAAATCACCCCTTAATCTTCTAAATTCCAGGGAATACAACCCTAGGTCTGTGTAACCTCTCCACGTAATTTAACACCTGGAGTCCAGGTATCATTCTGGTAAATCTGCGCTGCACTCCCTCCAAGGCCTTGAGCCCATTTAATGGCCCAGAAATTCGGGTCTCCACGGGTGAGTACGCACGGGGTACTCACCCGTAGGCCCAATGGAAGTGCCGGTTTCCTGCACGCACTGCGCATGCGTGGGAAACCGGCACTTCCGTTCCCCTGAAAGCAGGGGTTCAGAGGTCGAATGCGTGCGCGGGAGAGGCTGCGCGTGCGCATCGAACTTCGGTTTTTTTTGCGGGTTTTCCCGGGAGGGTAAGTCTCCAGGAGTTAGACATGTAAAAAGCAGGCGTAAGGCCTGCTTTTTACATAGAAGAAAGGAGCAGGAGTAGGCCATTCGGCCCTTCGAGCCTGCTCCGCCATTCAACGAGATCATGGCTGATCATCCAAACCCTAGCACCTGGTCCCTATACCGACAGCCATCCCACCCAAGCCCTATCCCCGTAACCCCACATATTTAATCCCCCCTAACACTAAGGGCCAATTTTTATCATAGCCAATCAACCTAACCCGCACATCTTTGGACTGTGGGAGGAAACCGGAGCACCCGGAGGAAACCCACGCAAACACGGGGAGAATGTGCAAACTGCACACAGACAGTCACCCGAGGCCGGATTTGAACCCGGGTCCCTGGCGCTGTGAGGCAACAGTGCTAACCACTATGCCACCGTGCTACAAGGTAAGTGGTGAATTAATTAAAATTAAAACATTTTTTCCACAGGTTTATTACTTTTAAATACTTTAAAGCAAGCTAAGTTTATTTTTAACCCCGTTAGAAAATAAAATTATTTTTTTCAAAATGTTAAATTATTGTTTAAAATAGTTATTTCATGTAATTTATAGTTTATTAAAAAATTTGATTAAAAAAAAATGTATTTGAAGATTTAGTACTGTTTTGGGGCCATAGTATTTATAAGCTTTGACAGCTCTTCCTGTCAAACTTATGAATGAAGCATTCTTTGCTACCATTGGCTCTCCATGGCCCACGTGATCCCAGGGGACGCTTCGAACTAACTGCGCCCCTGGGATATGCAAGCACTGCGCGCCGGCAGTTGGAGGAGGCCCAGGATCGGAATTCCACGGGGGCCCACAGCTCAACGGCCGGCATGCTAGGTAAGTGCAGGTCGGGGGCTTGCACCTGCGGGAAGGCCCCGACCCGAATTTCTGGGCCTATATAGTGTCCACTTCAATGTCCACATTCAATGACTTCACTGACCTTTGAACGGAAAAAGTTCCCACAACTTTGCTTCCTACACCCATTTACTTCATTTTATATACAGGTTACAACACAGGAACAGGCCATTCAGCCCAACCCTCCACGCAAACATTAATGTGATAATAACCGGATAATCTGTTCTGGTGACGTTGGTTGAAGGATAAACATCCACCTGAGAGGGCAGACAGGACCTCTGTTTAACATTTCATCCGAAGGACAACACCTCCAACAGGCTGACACTCCCAGTGCAGTTCTGAGGGTGTGCTGCGCTGTCGGAGGTGCCGCTTTTCGGATGAGATGTTAAACCGAGGCCCCGTCTGCTCTCTCAGGTGGATGTAAAAGATCCCATGGCAACTATGCGAAGAAGAGCAGGGAGGAGTTATCCCCGGTGTCCTGGCCAATATTTATCCCTCAACCAACATCACTAAAACAGGTTATCTGGCCATTATCACATTGCCGTTTGTGGGAGCTTGCTGTGCGCTGATTGGCTGCCGCGTTTCCCACATTCCGACAGTGACTACACTCCAAAAGTACTTCATTGGCTGTAAAGCGCTTTGGGAGGCCCTGAGGTCACGAAAAGTGTGATAGAAATGCCAGTTCTTTCTTTACACCCCTCTGGGGGGAAAGGTGGTGATCCGGTTTTGCGTTGAGCTTACGTACCCAGCTAGCGCCGTTTGTCCAAATGGCACAACCATCCCGCCTGAGCGTCACAGTTAGAGCGCGGTGCCCTGCGCCAAGGAGATGAATAAACTGAGCCAGTATCGGGGCCCTGCCTGCCTCATGGCTTCAGCATCAAAAAAAGGATCGGATCTTGTTTTTCCTTCCTCCTCCCTGCCCGTCCATTTTCCCCCCCAACCCCCTCTCCTGAAATCGGCAGCATACGGTGCAATGGACCCCGACTGCCTCCCAGTCCCCCTCACCCAAGTGGCCATTCTTCGTGTCAGTGGGCTATTCGACCTGGGTGGGATCACAGCCGAGCCCAATCCATCCCCACCCAACGTCAGCACAATGTGCACTGGGCCCCTGCCAACAACAACTTGCATTTACATGGTGCCTTTAGCATAGCAAAACGTCTTAGACAGTAACCAGGACCAGAAATCATGGCTGGATTTACGTCTAAAAGAAAGGGAGGCTTGCATTTATATAGTGCCTTTCATGATGTCCCAAAGTGCTTTACAGCCATTGAAGTACTTTTTGAAGTGTAGTCACTGTTGTAATGTAGGAAACACAGCAGCCAATTTGCGCACAGGAAGCTCCCACAAACAGCAATGTGATAATGACCAGATAATCTGTTTTTTTTAGTGATGTTGATTGAGGGATAAATATTGGCCCAGGATACCGGGGAGAAATCCCCTGCTCTTCTTCAAAATAGTGTCATAGGATCTTTTACTTCCACCTGAGACGGGGCCTCAGTTCAACCTCTTCCTCCGAAAGGCGGCACCTCCGACAGTGCAGCACTGGAGGGTCAGTCTAGATTTTAGTGCTCAAAGTCTCATGGAGAGGGACTTGAACCCACAACATTCTGACCCAGCGGCAAGGGTGCTACCCGCTGACACACCTACCCCACTAGCCCGCAATTGCTATCTTTCTAGACAGCCTGCGAGACTGTATCAGAAGGGACAGCCCACTTATTTGTATCTTTTAGAATTTAAATAAAACTCTGGCGATCCTGTTGGAGAGAATGACTCCCAGCCTCATTCGAACACTCACTGCTTCTGTGTGATGATAACAGTTCGCTCACCAACCTTCTCAGACAGCCTGTGTCACTCAACAGTCTCCATTCCTTAAAAGGCAGCCAGACATGTTTCGAGACAGGCTCGCCTGCTTGGCCGCTTCTCTCCCAGTCCCTTATTTAGGCTGGGCTTGTGTCTTGGGCTGATTCACCGCGTCTTCCCCTCTAGCCCCCAGCTGGTTGAGGTCAATAAACTTCAATGGGCTCCGGTGGGAGAAATAAAAGCTCCCATCTGCTCACCAGCGGGTTCAGGAGCCTGGAGGGAATGAGCTCGCTGCTCCCGTGGAATGCAGAGAATGCTAAAAAAAGAGGCCCTAAGATCAATCAGTAGGTTGTGGGCCTGAGCCCGAGTCTATTGATTGAGCACACAATCGGAGCGGGTTTGCTAGGAATGCGGGATTTAAAAATAATATATTACGGGTAAATTCACACGCAGTCAAACGCTTGCAGATTTATTAAAGGTTAAATAAACCTTGACACATGTATCACGGCCAATCATCGAGATAACATCGGTTGCGAAAGGTGCTCGTGTTACAGCTAGTTTAACCCTTCAGGTGCCTTCCTTCGACATCTCCCCCACTCGCAGTACAATGATCTTGCTTATCAGCTTAGCTCCTCCATCGCCTCACCGCCTCCATGACCCTTCTCTCAGTCTCAATCTCCCATTCTGACGCCTTATTGTCACTGGAGTTGGTTGAAAAAACACCAGTGTTTTGAGGTCGGCGTGACACAGAGGGAGCCAACCCACCAAATCACCGATGTAGGGTCTCCAGTGTAGAGCAATGAAGCAGAGGCTGAGGGGAGACTTAATTGGGGTGTATAAAATTATGAGGGGCCTAGATAGAGTGGTTAGGAAGGACCTATTTCCCTCAGCAGAGAGGTCAATAACCAGGGGGCAGAGATTTTAAGTAATCGGTAGAAGGATTAGAGAGGAGTTGAGAACTTTTTTGCACCCAGAGGGTGGTGGGGGTCTGGAACTCACTGCCTGAAAGGGTGGTCGAGGCAGAAACCCTCATCGCATTTAAAAAGTACTTGGATGTGCACTTGAAGTGCCGTAACCTGCAGGGCTACGGACCAAGAGCTGGAAAGTGGGATTAGGCTGGATCGCTCTTTGTGGGCCGGCACGGACACGATGGGCCGAATGGCCTCCTTCTATGCCATAAATTTCTATGATTCTATAAACATGTGGCAGCTGGCCTTCGGAAAGCCTCTCGTACTGATACACCGTCAGTCTTTCAATTTTAGAGTTTAACTACAGAGCTTAATATTAATGAAATATAGAATATGTAATTATTTTGTCCAAAATGGTTTTCTGAACGGTTTCTCAATTTTAACCTCCAGTGGTACTGAGGGAGTGCTGTACTGTCAGAGGTGCCGTCTTTCGCTGAGACGTTAAACCGAGGTCCCGTTCAGAGAAAGAAAGAACCTGCATTTATTTAGCGCCTTTCACGATTTCAGGACGTCTGAAAGCGCTTCACAGCCAATGAAGTAATTTTGAAGTGCAGTCACTGTTGCAATGTGGGAAACGCGGCAGCCAATTTGCGCACAGCAAGCTCCCACCAACGGCAATGTGATAATGATCAGGCAGTCTGTTCAGATGGGTGTTAACTATTCCCTGGCACTATCTGTGACCTCCCTGAGTCCCCCCCAAAAAAAGCGCATCAACTCACCTCACTGCAATACGTGGGATCTTGCTGTGCGCAAAATGGCTGCCTTGTCGGCTAGGTCCTGACCTCTATCTAATGACCTGGCGGCTGTAAAAGTGTCGAAGTAAGCTGAGTTTGGTTGCGATGCCTGGTAGAATAGCCGTCACTATCTTGGCTCCCACTTGTAGAATGGCCTCTTCGGTGAGGCACTGGGGGAAGCGGAGCATCTGTGGGATCGGTAAGGAGTCCATGTCCTTCAGGTTGGCAAACGGGCCAAATTAGTAGGAACAAAAATAAAGGGTGATTGCCGGATTAGGAATGGGATTGAAAGATCCAGTCGACAGGGAGATGACCAAATACTCTATGGAAAGCAATGATTCCTGAGCTGGTGGGACCAGAGGAAAAACATTCAAGGAATGTAACAAGTCAGGGATGAATAATGGACAGAGCCAGGAGAGGCAGATGTTCTAGACTTCTCCTCACTTACCTTTAGGGATTAGGGAGTGATTGCACGAATGTTCCCTCAGTGAGGGTTAAATGGCTGGGATGGGGCCTGTGATAGGACCTGGTTGTCTCTGGTCTGTGCAGGGAGTGAGCTTGATGAGACGTCAGGCCCTTTTCACCCTCCCTCCTTTCTCCTGTTTAACCGTGAGTGCCGGAGACTCCACCGAAGATCCAGCTGCAGAAGGAGATGTGGCTCGAGGAAGCCTCCTAAATGACGGGAGAAGCTTAATGGCGGGAAACAGAGGGAGGCAGCTCCGAGGGCTCTGCGGGCGTGGGCTACCTTCTTTGTTTTCAAACCCCAAATCTTCCAAACGGGGCAACATTTGGGAATTGGCTTTAAGAACTGGTGTAAATCCTCTTTTGGTTCTTATTGGTTCTTATACGGACTGCAGCGGTTCAAGAAGGCGGCTCACCACCATCTTCTCAAGGGCAATTAGGGATGGGCACTAAATGCAGGCCTAGCCAGCGACGCCCACATCCCATCAATGAATTAAAAAAAAAATGTTTTAATCGAGGCGGGGAGAAGTTGAGGAAAACCAAGAAGTGGTGACATCAAGCTTTCAAATGTCTACAAGTGGTGGGAAGAAAGTGAGTTCATTTGGAAGCTTACTCATAGCGTGGCGGTAAAAGGTCATGGTGGGAACTACATTTTGGGGTAATCCAATGGAGTAAAGCATGTCGGGAAAGAGGCAAAGCTTGCATAAACTTGGCTTGCATTCCCTTGAGTTTGGGTGGTCAAGGGGTGACCTGTTTGCAATGTTACAAGGATGCGATAGGGTAGATACGAACAAACTACTTCCTCTAGTGAGGGGAATCCAGAACCACAATTTAGAAAATACGGCAGGCCATTCAGGAGTGAAATCAGGACACACAAAGGGCAGTGGAAATCTGGAAGGGAGAGGGGGTGGAGGCAGCGATTGGGAGGGGGGTCGGGGCAGTGATTGGGAGGGGGGCAGTGATTGGGAGGGGGGCAGTGATTGGGAGGGGGGCAGTGATTGGGAGGGGGGCAGTGATTGGGAGGGGGGCAGTGATTGGGAGGGGGCAGTGATTGGGGGGGCAGTGATTGGAAGGGAGGCAGTGATTGGAAGGGGGGCAGTGATTGGAAGGGGGGCAGTGATTGGGAGGGGGCAGTGATTGGGAGGGGGCAGTGATTGGGAGGGGGCAGTGATTGGGAGGGGGCAGTGATTGGGAGGGGGCAGTGATTGGGGGGGCAGTGATTGGAAGGGGAGCAGTGATTGGAAGGGGGGCAGTGATTGGGAGGGGGCAGTGATTGGGAGGGGGGCAGTGATTGGGAGGGGGCAGTGATTGGGAGAGGGGCAGTGATTGGGAGAGGGGGTCGGGGCAGTGATTGGGAGAGGGGGTCGGGGCAGTGATTGGGAGGGGGGCAGTGATTGGAAGGGGGGGTCGGGGCTGTGATTGGGAGGGGGGCAGTGATTGGGAGGGGGGGTCGGGGCAATGATTGGGAGGGGGTGTCGGGGCAGTGATTGGGAGGGGGTTCGGGGCAGTGATTGGGAGGGGGGATCGGGGCAGTGATTGGGAGGGGGGATCGGGGCAGTGATTGGGAGGGGGGTCGGGGCAGTGATTGGGAGGGGGGCAGTGATTGGGAGGGGGGGTCGGGGCAGTGATTGGGAGGGGGCAGTGATTGGGAGGGGGGGTCGGGGCAGTGATTGGGAGGGGGGGTCGGGGCAGTGATTGGGGGGGGTCGGGGCAGTGATTGGGAGGGGGGTTGGGGCAGTGATTGGGAGGGGGCAGTGATTGCGAGGGGGGGTCGGGGCAGTGATTGGGAGGGGGGCAGTGATTGGGAGGGGGGGTCGGGGCAGTGATTGGGAGGGGGGCAGTGAGTGGGAGGGGGGGTCGGGGCAGTGAGTGGGAGGGGGCAGTAATTGGGAGGGGGGGTCGGGGCAGTGATTGGGAGGGGGTGGTCAGGGCAGTGATTGGGAGGGGGGGTCGGGGCAGTGATTGGGAGGGGGGGGTCGGGGCAGTGATTGGGAGGGGGGGTCGGGGCAGTGATTGGGAGGGGGGGTCAGGGCAGTGATTGGGAGGGGGGGTCGGGGCAGTGATTGGGAGGGGGGGGTCGGGGCAGTGATTGGGAGGGGGTGGTCGGGGCAGTGATTGGGAGGGGGTGGTCGGGGCAGTGATTGGGAGGGGGGTTCGGGGCAGTGATTGGGAGGGGGGGTCGGGGCAGTGATTGGGAGGGGGGTCGGGGCAGTGATTGGGAGGGGGGGTCGGGGCAGTGATTGGGAGGGGGTGGTCGGGGCAGTGATTGGGAGGGGGGTTCGGGGCAGTGATTGGGAGGGGGGGTCGGGGCAGTGATTGGGAGGGGGGGGTCGGGGCAGTGATTGGGAGGGGGTGGTCGGGGCAGTGATTGGGAGGGGGGGTCGGGGCAGTGATTGGGAGGGGGGGTCGGGGCAGTGATTGGGGGGGGTCGGGGCAGTGATTGGGAGGGGGGGGTCGGGGCAGTGATTGGGAGGGGGGGTCGGGGCAGTGATTGGGAGGGGGGGGTCGGGGCAGTGATTGGGAGGGGGTGGTCGGGGCAGTGATTGGGAGGGGGTGGTCGGGGCAGTGATTGGGAGGGGGGGGTCGGGGCAGTGATTGGGAGGGGGGGTCGGGGCAGTGATTGGGGGGGGTCGGGGCAGTGATTGGGAGGGGGGGTCGGGGCAGTGATTGGGAGGGGGGCAGTGATTGCGAGGGGGGGTCGGGGCAGTGATTGGGAGGGGGGCAGTGATTGGGAGGGGGGGTCGGGGCAGTGATTGGGAGGGGGGCAGTGATTGGGAGGGGGGGTCGGGGCAGTGATTGGGAGGGGGGCAGTGATTGGGAGGGGGGGTCGGGGCAGTGATTGGGAGGGGGCAGTGATTGGGAGGGGGGGTCGGGGCAGTGATTGGGAGGGGGTGGTCGGGGCAGTGATTGGGAGGGGGGGTCGGGGCAGTGATTGGGAGGGGGGGTCGGGGCAGTGATTGGGAGGGGGTGGTCGGGGCAGTGATTGGGAGGGGGGGTCAGGGCAGTGATTGGGAGGGGGTGGTCGGGGCAGTGATTGGGAGGGGGGGGTCGGGGCAGTGATTGGGAGGGGGGGTCAGGGCAGTGATTGGGAGGGGGGTTCG
Source organism: Somniosus microcephalus (assembly GCF_052327205.1). Lineage (NCBI taxonomy): Eukaryota > Metazoa > Chordata > Chondrichthyes > Squaliformes > Somniosidae > Somniosus > Somniosus microcephalus. Next base: position 44,036,358 of record NW_028225182.1, on the reverse strand, counting down.
GGGCAGTGATTGGGAGGGGGGGTCGGGGCAGTGATTGGGAGGGGGGGGTCGGGGCAGTGATTGGGAGGGGGTGGTCGGGGCAGTGATTGGGAGGGGGGGGTCGGGGCAGTGATTGGGAGGGGGGGTCGGGGCAGTGATTGGGGGGGGTCGGGGCAGTGATTGGGAGGGGGGGTCGGGGCAGTGATTGGGAGGGGGGGTCGGGGCAGTGATTGGGAGGGGGGGGTCGGGGCAGTGATTGGGAGGGGGTGGTCGGGGCAGTGATTGGGAGGGGGGGGTCGGGGCAGTGATTGGGGGGGGTCGGGGCAGTGATTGGGGGGGGTCGGGGCAGTGATTGGGAGGGGGGGTCGGGGCAGTGATTGGGAGGGCGGAGTCGAGGCAGCGATCGGGCGGTGGCTGGCCTGTGGTTTGGGTGTGGAGCTGGGAACCAAACACCCTGGTCTCTAGTGACGGTGACACACTCCCCCCGTCAGCAGTTACGATGGTGCACGCCCCCGTCAGTGGTGGTTGCTGCTCTTCCATTTCTGCTTTTGAACAAGTTTCCTCTACAATAGTGAGGAGGAGTAAGTGGCGCAAAGGTCAATCATTACATAGAGATTGCACAAGCAGACAACACAGATAAGTAGTTACACTGGTGCACGAGAGGGAATCCATTGTGCTGTGGGCGGCTAGACACAATCAAAGGCTGGACGTGCTCAGAATATTACTCCAATGTAGCTCTTGCCTATGGGCCTCAACGTGCCTCCCTATCTGGTACATTTGTCCTTTCTGTCTTGTTCAATTTTCATCTGGTTTCTCACTCGATTTTTTAAAACATTTTATGAAAGGGATGAAAAATGGCATGGCTTCCCATCTCAGTCGCCTGGAGTCAGATTCAAACCTCCCACATCAGGAACAGCACAGGTTAGATATAGAGTAAAGCTCCCTCTACACTGTCCCATTAAACACTCCCAGGGCAGGTACAGCACGAGTTAGATACAGAGTAAAGCTCCCTCTACACGGTCCCATCAAACACTCCCAGGGCAGGTACAGCACGGGTTAGATACAGAGTAAAGCTCCCTCTACACTGGCCCATTAAACACTCCCAGGACAGGAACAGCATGGGTTAGATATAGAGTAAAGCTCCCTCTACACAGTCCCATCAAACACTCCCAGGGCAGGTACAGCACGGGTTAGATACAGAGTAAAGCTCCCTCTACACTGGCCCATCAATCACTCCCAGGGCAGGTACAGCACGGGTTAGATACAGAGTAAAGCTCCCTCTACACTGTCCCATCAAACACTCCCAGGGCAGGTACAGCACGGGTTAGATACAGAGTAAAGCTCCCTCTACACAGTCCCATCAAACACTCCCAGGGCAGGTACAGCACGGGTTAGATACAGAGTAAAGCTCCCTCTACACTGGCCCATCAAACACTCCCAGGGCAGGTACAGCACGGGTTAGATACAGAGTAATGCTCCCTCTACATTGCCCCATCAAACACTCCCAGGGCAGGTACAGCACGGGTCAGATACAGAGTAAAGTTCCCTCTACGCTGTCCCATCAAACATTCCCAGGGCAGGTACAGTATGGGTTAGATACAGAGTAAAGCTCCCTCTACACAGTCCAATCAAACACTCGCAGGGCAGGTACAGCATGGGTTAGATACAGAGTAAAGCTCCCTCTACTCTGTCCCATCAAACGCTCCCAGGGCAGGTACAGTACGAGTTAGGCCTGCTGTTGGCTGCGGTAAAATGAAGTGCCGTAAGAAGATCAATCAGCACTGTAGCAGTTCGTGTTCACCTAGGTAGGTATCAGACGAATGACTACTAAATAATTGAGTTCGACTTCAGGAGAACAATCAATATGTTATTTAATGCAGGAAACAGATGTTATACAGCAGACAATGGAGTTGGATGCAGGAGAGCCAGTAGGTACGTCTTAACCCAGCGTGGATGCCACGAGGACTGACTCCGCAGTCCTGTGGAGAGCGTGATGACGTCATCACGCTCGGTCGCGTTTTCCCGCGCTTAGGTGGTCACGTGACCGTGTCGTGATGTTAGCGCGTTTGCCTGCGCTTGGGCGGTCACGTGACCTGCACCGTTGCGTCGGCGCGTAGCTGTGGCTGGCCATTGCAGCCGAAGTCATGAGAGCGGGCGGCCGAACCGGGCCGGTGGCCATCACGGGCGCGGGAGGCTGAACCGGGCCGGCGGCCACCGCAGGAGCGGGAGGCCGAGTTGTGCCGGCGGCCGTCGGGAGAGTGTAAGGCCGAGCTGGGTCGGCTCGCATCTCGGTGTGTTACGCGACGCGCGACGTGATGTTAGTGCGTTACGTCGCGTTCTTAAAGGGGCAACGGCCCAAACAGGTAAGTTATGTACATACAAAGGTAAGTTAAAGGGAATTATGTATATACATAGTAAGGGACACCCGGTGGAACTGGCACAGCACCGCCTTCTGAGGACAACTCAGGGTTGGGCAGTAAATGTGGCCTCACCAGGCTAGCCCACCTCCCATGAACAGAAACAAATGTAATCCCCACCGGCTGTGCCTTTCTGCGTGTCGCCTCCGCACAGCAGGATTCAGACTGCCCCTGCCCTGTGAGTGATCGGACAGCACCGCCACATGGATTTCTAGTCAGGTATGTTACACTGAAAAGCTGCTGTGTTATGTAATGGGAGGGACCTGTGCGAGCGGAATGCTTCCCCCCCCCCACCGAGGGCGGAACGCCAGCTGAGTCACCAATCCCTGGCGGTACCTGTTGGTTCAAGCTTTTATTTATGTGTGAGGCTCGACTCACTCATGGTGCCACCCCTTTTCCTGTCTGTCTGTGTGTCTGGAAGCGTGAGTCTGAGAGTACAGCACCTCACTTACACGCAAAGGTTTTATGGCGAGTGTGACTCTCATCGACCTGCCTTTGCGGTCGACTTTTAAGAAATTCTTGTGCCCTTAAGGTCAGGAACTGAGAGATAAAGAGAAAGGAAGAGAGAGAGAGAGAGAGATGAGGGAGGAAAAGAAAGAATGAGAGGGAAAGAGAGAATGAAAGTCGAAGAGAGAGATAAAATAAAGGAAGTGTTGCATTTATACAGCACCTCAGGATGTCCCCAAGCGCTTTGCAGCCAATTAAGTACTCATGAAGTGTCGTGACTGTTGCAATGTAAGAAACGTGGCAGCCAATGTGCGCACAGCAAGATCCCACAAACAGCAACGAACTAATGACCAGATATTGTTTTTGGTGGGGTTGGTTGAGGGAGGGAATGCTGCGGATGATACTGGGGAGAACCTGAATAGGCAGACGGGGCCTGGGTTCAACGTCTTACCTGCAAGACTGCGACTCCGACAGTGCAGCGCTCCCTCACTCCTGCACTGGTGTCAGCCGACACTATGACTGGTCCTAAAGCTGGGCTTAAACCTTCTGAATCAGAGAGAAAAGCAGAGAAAGAAAAAAGAGATGGAAATAGAATGAGACAGAGGGAAAGAGAATGGAACAAAGAGGGAGAGTGGAAGAGAGAATGAGATAAAAAGGGCAAGAGAGAGAGAGAGAGAGGTGAGACAAAGCAAAAAACAGATGGAGACCTCGAGCTCAGGTTAGCCTGGAGCTATGATTGGCTAGAGCTATCTTTAGCCTCGAGCTATGATTGGTCTAGAGCTATGATTGGCCTGGAGCTATGATTGGCTAGAGCTATCTTTAGCCTCGAGCTATGATTGGTCTAGAGCTATGATTGGCTAGAGCTATCTTTAGCCTGGAGCTATGATTGGCCTAGAGCTATGGTTGGCTAGAGCTATCTTTAGCCTGGAGCTATGGTTGGCCTAGAGCTATGATTGGCTAGAGCTATGATTGGCCTAGAGCTATCTTTAGCCTGGAGCTATGATTGGCCTAGAGCTATGGTTGACTGTGAGCTATGGTTGGCCTAGAGCTATGATTGGCTAGAGCTATCTTTAGCCTGGAGCTATGATTGGCCTAGAGCTATGGTTGACTGTGAGCTATGGTTGGCCTAGAGCTATGATTGGCTGTGAGCTATGGTTGGCCTAGAGCTATGGTTGGCCTAGAGCTATGGTTGGCCTAGAGCTATGATTGGCCTAGAGCTATCATTGTCAGCTGTGGCTCAGTTGGCAGCACACTCACTTCTGAGTCAGAAGGCTGTGGGTTCAAGTACCCACCCTAGGGACTTGAACACATAAAGAAGGCTGATACTTGCAGTACTGGGGGAGTGCTGCTCTGTCGGAGGTGCCGTCGTTCGGATGAGACGTTAAATCGAGGCCCCGTCTGCTCCCACAAGTGGACATAAAAGATCCCATAGCACTATCTTGAAAAAGAGCAGGAGAGTTATCCCTGGTGTCCTGGCCAATATTTGTCCCTCAATCAACATAACAAAAACAGATGATCTGGTCATTATCACATTGCTGTTTGTGGGAGCTTGCTGTGCACAAATTGGCTGCCATGTTTCTCACATTACAACAGTGACTACACTCCAAAACCACTTCATCGTCTGTAAAGCGCTTTGAGATGTCCGGTGGTCGTGAAAGGTGCTATAGAAATGTAAGTCTTTCTTTTTTTCATTAGCCTATGATTGGCCTAGGGCTACGATTGGCTTAGAGCTATGGTTGGCCATGAGTTATGGTTGGCCTACAGCTATCATTAGCCTCGAGCTATGGCTGGCCTAGAGCTAGGTTTGCTTGGGAGAACCTGCAGGGAGGAGACAGGCAAAAATTCAGCGGCTGCTGAGGTCCACAGGGCACCAGTTATCTGGCCATGGGCAGCCGACCTGCTCAGTCTGTACACACAGTCCGCTCGATGCTTTAGCATTGCCAGCCTGTACAGAACTATGGCCAGTATTCGGGAAGCGCCGAAGCCTAAATATTGAAATAGTCATCAAACAATGCAAATCATTGAAAAGCCTCTAAAAATAACCACGCCAACTGGGCTCAGTCGAGTAGGACTCTTGCCTCTGGGTCAGAAGCTGTGGGTGCAAGCCCCCAATTCCAGGAGTTGAGCCCATCACTGTAGGCTGACAGTTCAGTGAGGGAGCACCGCGTGGTTGGAAATGCCATCCTACGGGTGAGATGCTGAGCTTTGGCCTGGCATACTCTGAAGCTCCTGTGGCACTCGTTGGGAAGTTCCCTGGCTAACGTTCCTTCCTTGGCCATTCCTGCCAAGAACAGATTAAATGGTCGCTCCATCTCATGGCCTTTTAGGGCCAGTTCCAAGCATTTTTCAGAAAATCGTGCTCGGAATTATCCATTCGTTCATCTTAATGGGGGCAGGGATTAGCTTATGACGCGCTCCCTGGGCATGTCGACTCAACCCTCTCGTGTGCCAAAAATGGCTGCATTACAACAGTCAATGCATCTCAAAAAATGATTCATTGAATGGAAACTGCTGAGAGACGTGATAAGGGATTATAGGAATCCAAGTCTTTTTAAGGAATAATTCATCAACAATTGGCACTGAGTCATGGTCCGAGCCCCTCAATATAGGTCAGTAGCCTTTCCTTCTTGGCTTCATTGCTAAACATAAACCACAACACGCCACAATCCACTGGAGTAATATTCTTGGCAAGCTCTGGTGTCTAAAGGTGACTGTCCTCAGTAGCAAGATGTGAGATCCACCCAATCTCTGTGGAGTTTAACACGCTCCATCTTGCAAAGAAACTACATTATACAACAGGGAACCATGGCAATTCCTTTATTTCATATTTTTTAAATCACTTTCCTCTTGGCCTGTGAAGCATGTGCCATTTCTGTTGGGTGCGGGCATGGGCTAGGGGACAACCATCCGATGGTTCAAGTGAGGGAGACAATTCTGTGAATAAAGTGAGTGGTCCATCCTCGGCTGGAGTATTGCATCCAGTTCTGGACACCACACTTTAGGAAGGATATCAAGGCCCTGGAGAGGGTGCAGAGGAGGTTTTACCAAGGTGATACCAGAGATGTGGGGCGATTGGAGAAGCTGGGATTGTCCTCCTTAGAGCAGAGAAGGTTAAGGGGAGGCCTAATAGAGGTGTACGAAATTCTGAGGGGTTTTGATAGAGCAAGTAGGGAGAAACTGTTTCCTCTGGCAAGTGGGTTGGTAACCAGAAGTCATAGATTTAAAATAATTGGCAAAAGGAGAGGGGAAATGAGGAGAAATGTCTTCACACAGAGGGTTGTTAAGATCTGGAACGCACGACCTGAAAGGCTGGTGGAATCAGAGTCCATAGGAACTTGCAAAAGGCAATTGGACATGTATTTGAAGAGGACTAATTTACAGGGTTAGGGGGAAAAAGCTGAGGGGGTTCTAAATTGGACAGCTCCTTCAAAGAGCTGGCACAGGCATGACGGGCCGAGTGGCCTCCTTCCGCCCTATAAGATTCTATGTTAGATTCTAACTCTGCGACCTATATGAGGAATCCCACAGTGTGCTCCAAGAGAGGGGCCAATGGTGTCCAATGCAGGTGGGGGGCCTTAGCCCTATCTTTGAGCCACATGAAGGGTGGTGGGAGACAGTGCATGAGAGGGAGCAGGTAACCCGACATCGTGTCATGTGCCATGGAGAATCCCCAGCTCTGCATGTGGGACTCAAACTCTACGTCTTCTTTATTTTTATTCATTCCTGGGCTGTGGGCGTCGCTGGCAAGGCCGGCATTTATTGCCCGTCCCTAATTTCCCTTGAGAAGGTGGCGGTGAGCCGCCTTCTTGAACCGCTGCAGTCCGTGTGGTGAAGGTGCTCCCACAGTACTGTTAGGGAGGGGAGTTCCAGGATTTTGACCCAGCGACGATGAAGGAACGGCCGATATATTTCCAAGGTGTGTGATTTGGAGGGGAACTTGGAGGCGGTGGTGTTCTCATGCGCCTGCTGCCCTTGTCCTTCTAGGCGGCAGAGGTCGCGGGTACGGGAGGTGACCCAACACTACGGCTAATCATGAGGTGGGAGGAGGGGGTGGGGAATGGCTGTTTCAGCTGGGATGGCGGGGTCACACATGGGGGAGAAAAACAAGTAAGAAATTGCCTGATAGAGATTTTGCATTCTGGGCGACAGGCTGCCATCACAGGGATAAGGTTCTCGCTTCCTGTAAATGAGTGTCTGCTCACTTATCAGAACAAAGACTTCCCTCTGGTCCTCGACATATATGGCTGTCGTTCATTTCCTGCTTTTAAGGCAAAGGCATGTTATCTTAATCGTCTTCCGCAGTTCTATGTATCCAGTTTCGTGAACTGAATGATAACTACGTATTTTCCACTGGGTAAAAAGGCCTTAAAGACTTGCATTTAAATAGCACCTTTCACAACCACCGGATGTCCCAAAGCATTTACAGCCAATTAAGTACTTTTTGAAGTGTAGTCACTGTTGTAATGTAGGGAAAATGGCAGCCAATTTGTACACAACAAGCTCCCACAAACAGCAATGTGATAATGACCAGATAATCTGTTTTTGTTATGTTGATTGAGGGATAAATATTGGCCCCAGGACACCGGGGAGAATTCCCCCTGCTCTTCTTCGAAATAGTGGCCGTGGGATCGTTTGCGTCCACCTGAGAGGGAAGACGGGGCCTCGGTTTAACGTCTCATCCGAAAGACGGCAGCTCCGACAGCGCGGCGCTCCCTCAGTACTGGCACTGGGAGTGTCAGTCAGGACTTTTCCGCTCAAGTCTCTGGAGTGAGCCCATAGCAGTCTGGACCTTGCCCAGCTACACTGGGCTGAGGAACGTCCCCATGTCGGAGCCCATGGCGGTGTGACTGCAAGGCTCAGTTGACGGCCCGGGTGTGGACTGAGCCAGGCAGACCCGGTTAGCAGCCAGCTCCGTGCTAAGAAACGAACCACTTCCAACCAGCTGACTTAGGACTGGTGTCTGGAAGTCGACGAGGTGAGCGACACACGGAGTAGATTTCAGGGGGGCGGATGGAGATAGCAAAGACTTTTGCAAACATTTAACATGCTGCTGTGACTCCAGGTTCTTTCTGGGCTGTGTGGCTACGGTGGCCTCACACATTTATGTTGCGAATGGGCAGCAGTTGGCGCTGGACTGATGAATGAGGGCTGGATGTAATGTCAAGTTCGAGAGGTGAAAGTTCAGACTCTGACCTACTCTGATACCCAGTCCCGCAGGTGAAAGGTCAGACTCTGACCCACTGCGATACCCAGTCCCACAGGTGAAAGGTCAATGTCTGACCCACTGCGATACCCAGTCCCATAGGTGAAAGGTCAATGTCTGAAACATAGAAGATAGGAGCAGGAGTAGGCCATTCGACCCCTCGAGCCTGCTCCGCCATTCAATGAGATCATGGCTGATCATCCAAATTCAGTACCCTGTCCCTGCCTTCTCCCCATATCCCTTGATCCCTTTAGCCTTAAGAAATATATCCAACTCCTTCTTGAATATATTTAATAAGTTGGCCTCAACTGCCTTCTGTGGTAGAGAATTCCACAGGTTCACCATTCTCTGGGTGAAGAAATTCCTCCTCATCTCTGTCCTAAATGGCTTACCCCTTATCCTTAGACTGTGACCCCTGGTTCTGGACTCCCCGGCCATCGGGAACATCCGTCCTGCATCCAGTCTATCTAGTCCTGTTAGTATTTTATAAGTTTCAATGAGATCCCCTCTCATTCTTCTAAACTCCAGCGAGTACAGGCCCAATCGACCCAATCTCTCCTCATACGTCATTCCTGCCATCCCAGGTATCAGCCTGGTGAATCTTCGCTGAACTCCCTCCATGGCAAGAACATCCTTCCTCAGATAAAACTGCACACAATACTCCAGGTGTGGTCGCACCAAGGCCCCTGTACAACTGCATCAAGACATCCTTGCTCCTGTACTCAAACCCTCTCGCTACGAAGCGCATCACCCATTCCCACGGGTGAAAGGTCAATGTCTGACCCACTGCATCACCCAGTCCCAGAGGCAGTAATTTTCCCCTCAAAGGTTAGTATAACAAAGCAACATCTGCAAAAAGTTAGCATGCTTGGCAAGATGCCCGGGGTATTTAGGTCATATCTCAAATTGAGACCAGAGCACACAGCTGTACAAAGAGGTACTAATATTAGTGGTGATACATTTAATAAATGCGCATCTTCTAACCAGTTTGACAGTGGCCACAGCGACTGATTCCTGTCAGCGCTTAAACATGAAAGAGGACAACCGCATTCACTGCAATTGTCTAATGGTGAGTGACTTTACTGTATCGTCCTGCCTCTTTACTCGGGTTCAAAGAACGACAATGGAAGAGGGAAACATCAAAATATATGCACTCTCTCGCCTCTGAGTCAGAAGGCTGTGGGTTCCAGCCCCACTCCAGAGACTTGAGCACAAAATCTAGGCCGACACTTCTGTGCAGTACTGAGGGAGTGCTGCACTGTCGGAGGTGCCGTCCTTCTGCTGAGATGGCAAAAGATCCTATAATACTATTTTGAAGAAGAGCAGGGGAGTTCTCCCCGGTGATATTTATCCCTCAACCAATAATCACAATAACAGATTATCCGGTCATTATCACGTTGCTGTTTGTGGGAGCTTGCTGTGCGCAAATTGGCTGCCGCGATTCCCTACCTTACAACAGTGACTACACTTCAAAAAGTACTTCATTGGCTGTAAAGCGCGTTGGGATGTCCTGAGCATATCCACTTTCGCCAGCCACGAAATGGAGCTGAGGCGGGGGGCAAGGGGGTGTGTGGGGGGGGGAAGAGTCGGGCACTGCGCCACTCTGTCACATGCCCGCAAGTGCTATGTCATGCCATCTTTCCTCTGCACTGATTTTATTTTACTTCATCTCTGCTTGCCTCTCCTAGAGAGCGTCCTGACAGGTGGTGTCAATAATGTGTGGTATGGTAACACCACTGCACAGGACAGGAAAGCCATCCAGAGTGTTGTGAGGACGGCAGAAAAGATCATCGGGTGTGCACTTCCGTCCATCGAGGAGATCTTTCAGACCAGGTGTCGGAACAAGGCCCGCTCCATCATCCAGGACCCCAATCACCCTGGGCACGAACTGTTCTCCCTCCTGCGGTCCGGTCATCGGTACCGCAGCATTCGAACCAGGACCAGCAGGTTCAAGAACAGTTTCTACCCACAGGCAGTGCGCCTACTGAACTGCTAACCGCACTGCCCCACATACCATAGTCACATTCTCCCTCCCACCCTGGAACTGTATATCACTTGAACCGTGAGCGCACAAGAACATTCTTGATCACTGGACTGTGTGCACATAGGACTCTTGTACCTCAACCTTAACTTATAACTTATATAACTTATAACTCATTTGTACATTGCACACTGCATTTTAACTTATACTTATTTATATATTATACTTATACTACCATATACTTATCATATTACATTACTATTACTTCCAGTGGTAACAGAGGCTTTTTGCACTATTCATCATATCCTGCAACTTGGACTGTCATTGCTATGCTTATTTGCTTATTTGCTTTTTGTTTCTATATTTGTACTTGTTTATACTTCTGCTTTTTATATTTATATATTATATTGTGGGAGTGAGTGGGGAGCAAGCATTCCATTGTACCAGTTACATATGGCAATAAAATAATCTTGAATCTTGAATCTTGAATCTATCCCCTTCCGCCCCAGCCTGCCAGAGGGTTGAAATGCATTTTGAGTCTTTCTGAAGGTTTGAAGAATATTTGCCCCCACTATGTAGCCACTTACCTTTGAGTGGCAGCATCCCTTTAAATTTTTCATTCTCAGGATGTTGGCATCGCTGATTCGGCCAACATTTATTGCCCATCCCTAGTTTCCCCTGGAGGAGGTTCCTTGAACCACTGCAGTCGGTGTGGTGAAGGTGCTCCCATAGTACCCTCCCAGGGTACTTAAGGAAGTGGCCCTAGAAATAGTAGATGCATTGCTGATCATCTTCCAGCATTCGATGGAATCTGGAACAGTACCCATGAATTGGAGGGTAGCTAATGTTACCCCACTATTCAAAAAAGGTGGTAGAGAGAAAACGGGAAATTACAGACCGGTAAGCCTGACATCGGTAGTGGGGAAAATGCTAGAGTCCATCATAAAAGATGTAATAGCAGAGCACTTGGAAAACAGTGACAGGATCGGACAAAGTCAACATGGATTTACAAAAGGTAAATCGTGCTTGACTAATCCACTGGAATTTTTTGAGGATGTAACTGGTAAAATAGATAAGGGAGAACCAGTGGATGTGGTGTATTTGAACTTTCAGAAGGCTTTCGATAAGGTCCCGCATAAGAGATTAGCGTGTAAAGTTAAGGCACATGGGATTGGGGGCAAGGTATTGACTTGGATAAAGAACTGGTTGGCAGACAGAAAGCAAAGAGTTGGAATAAATGGGTCTTTTTCTGAGTGGCAGGCAGTGACTAGTGGGGTACCGCAGCGATCGGTCCTTGGACCCCAGCTATTCACAATATATATTAATGATCTAGACAAGGGAACTAGATGTAATATCTCCAAATTTGCAGATGACACAAAGCTGGGTGGGCGTGTGTGCTGTGAGGAGGATGCCGAGAAACTCCAGGATGATTTGGATAGGTTGGGTAATTGGGCAAAAGCGTGGCAGATGCAGTATAATGTGGATAAATGTGAGGTTATCCACTTTGGTGGCAAAAGCAGGAAGGCAGATTATTATCTGAATGCCAATAGATTGGGAGAAGGGGAAGTGCAACGAGACCTGGGTGTCCTTGTGCACCAGTCGCTGAAGGTAAGCATGCAGGTGCAGCAGGCGGTTAAGAAGGCAAATGGTATGTTGGCCTTCGTAGCGAGAGGGTTTGAGTACAGGAACAAGGATGTCTTGCTGCAGTTATACAGGGCCTTGGTGAACCACATCTTGAATATTGTATGCAGTTTTGGTCGCCTTATCTGAGGAAGGATGTTCTTGCCATGGAAGGAATTCAGCGAAGATTCACCAGGCTGATACCTGGGATGGCAGGAATGACGTATGAGGAGAGATTGGGTCGATTGGGCTTGTACTCGCTGGAGTTTAGAAGAATGAGAGGGGATCTCATTGAAACTTATAAAATTCTGACAGGACTGGACAGACTAGATGCAGGAAGGATGTTCCCGATGGTTGGGGAGTCCAGAACCAGGGGTCACAGTCTAAGGATAAGTGGTAGGCCATTTAGGACAGAAATGAGGAGGAATTTCTTCACCCAAAGAGTGGTGAACCTGTGCAATTCTCTACCACAGAAGGCAGTAGAGGCCAATTCATTAAATATATTCAAGAAGGAGTTAGATATATTTTTTAAGGCTAAAGGGATCAAGGGGTATGGGGAGAAAGCATGGACAGGGTACTGAATTTGGATGATCAGCCATGATCGTATTGAATGGCGGAGCAGGCTCGAGGGGCCGAATGGCCTACTCCTGCTCCTATCTTCTGTTTCTATGTTTCTATAGTACGGTCAGGGAGCGAGCTCCAGGATTTTGACCCAGAGATGATGAAGGAACGGCTGATATATGTCCAAGTCAGGATGGTGTGTGACTTGTAGGGGAACTTGGAGGTGATGGTGGTGTTGCACCTGCTGCCCTTGTCCTTCTAGGTGGTAGAGGTCGCGGGTTTGGGAGGTGCTGCCGCAGAAGCCTTAGTGAGTTGCTGCAGTGCGTCTTGTAGATGGTACACACTGCAGCCACGGTGCGCCGGTGGTGGAGGGAGTGAATGTTTAAGATGATGGATGGGGTGCTGAACTTTCAGCTGTAGCATGATTTTGCAACCACCCCCCAATCAGTTAGCACCCTGCACAAGGCTGCTTAGCTTGTATTACACAAACTAGGGTTGTATTCCCTAGAAGTTAGAAGGTTAAGCGGTGATTTGATCGAAGTTTTCAAGATATTAAAGGGAACTGATAGGCTAGATAGAGAGAAACATTTTCTGCTGCTTAAATCTAGGACGAGGGGACATTGCCTAAAAATTAGAGCCAGGTCTTTCAGGAGTGAAGCTAGGAAACACTTCTACACACAAAGGGTGGTAGAAGTTTGGAACTCTCTTCCGCGAATGGCAATTGATGCTGGGTCAATTGTTAATTTTAAATCTGAGATTGATAGATTTTTGTTAACCAAAGGAATTAAGGGATATGGGCCAAAAGACGGGTATGTGGAGTTAGGTCACAGATCAGCCATCATCTTATTGAATGGCGGAACAGGCTCGAGGGTCTCAATGGCCTCCTCCTGTTCCTATGCTCTTGGCCAGCAGTGAATAATTCCACCAATGAGATTGACGCTGAGCATCCTGGGTAGCCAGCTCACTGCGCCATTGGCCAACTTTACACCAGTCGCAAGGAAATTCCACCTGTACTTCAACGGGACTGCAAAATTGGCCCCGGTATTTATCACAAAACCCTCAGTGCAGCAGCTATTAGCTGAACCTGTGCTGGAGCACCGAGGGACCACGGGGCAAGTTAGCATCTTCACCGTTCCCGCGTCGAGTTTCCAACAACGGGATTTTGGGCCCCGCAGTGCTGAGTGCAAAATGTACGGAAAATGGCGGAGACTTTGAACAAATATTTTGTATCGGTCTTCACGGTAGAAAACACTAAAAGCATCCCAATAATGGATAATCAAGGGGCTATTGGGGTGGGGGGGGAAACTTAAAACAATCACTATCACTAGAGAAAAAGTACGAGGCAAACTAATGGGACTAAAGGTGGACAAGTCCCCTTGACCCGATGGCCTGCATCCTAGAGTCTTAAAAGAGGTGGCTGCAGAGATAGGGGATGCATTGGTTGTAATCTAACAAAATTCCCTGGATTCTGGAGGGGTCCCAGCAGACTGGAAAACCGCAATTGTAACGGCCCTATTCAAGAAAGGAGGGAGACAGAAAGCAGGCAACTATAGACCAGTTAGCCTAATATCTGTCATTGGGAAAGTGCTGGAGTCCATCATTAAGGAAGTGGTAGCAGGACATTTAGAAAATCATAATATAGTCAAGCAGAGTCAGTGTGGTTTTATGAAAGGGAAATCATGTTTGACAAATTTGCTGGAGTTCTTTGAGGTTGAAATGAGCAGGGTGGATAAAGGGGAAGCAGTAGATGTCATGTATTTGGATTTCCAGAAGGCATTCAATAAGGTGCCACATAAAAGGTTACTACACAAGATAAGAGCTCACGGGGTTGGGGGTAATATATTAGCATGGATAGAGGATTGGCTAACTAACAGAAAACAGAGCGTCGGCATAAATGGGTCATTTTCAGGTTGGCAAACTGTAACTAGTGGGGTGCCACAGGGATCAGTGCTGGGGCCTCAACTATTTACAATCTATATTAATGACCTGGATGAAGGGACTGAGTGTAATGTAGCCAAATTTGTTGATGATACAAAGATAGGTGGGAAAGCAAATTGTGTGGAGGACGCAAAGAATCTCCAAAGGGATATAGATAGGCTCAGTGAGTGGGCAAAAATCTGCCAGATGGAGTATAATGTGGGAAAATGCGAGGTTATCTACTTTGGTAGGAAAAATAAAAAAGCAAATTATTATTTAAATGGGGAGAGATGACAAAATGCTGAGGTACAGAGGGACCTGGGGGTCCTTGTACATGAATCACAAAAAGTTAGCATGCAGGTACAGCAAGTAATTAGGAAGGTAAATGGAGTGTTGGCCTTTTTTGCTGGGGGCATGGAGTATAAAAGTAGGGAAGTCCTGTTACAACTGTACAGGGCATTGGTGAGACCACACCTGGAGTACTGCGTACAGTTTTGGTCTCCTTATTTAAGGAGAGATATACTTGCATTGGAGGCGGTTCAGAGAAGGTTCACCAGGTTGATTCCGGAGATGAAGGGGTTGTCTTATGAGGAAAGGTTGAGCAGGTTGGGCCTATACTCATTGGAGTTTAGAAGAATGAGAGGGGATCTTATTGAAACATATAAGATTCTGAGGGGGCTCGACAGGGTAGATGCACAGAGGATGTTTCCCCTCGTGGGGGAATCTAGGACTAGGGAACATAGTTTCAGAATAAGGGGGCACCCATTTAAATTGGAAATGAGGAGGAATTTCTTCTCTCAGAGGGTCGTGAATCTTTGGAATTCTCTTCCCCAGAGAGCTGTGGAGGCGGGGTCATTGAATATATTTAAGGCGGAGATACACAGATTTTTGAAAGGTAAGGGAGTCGAGGGTTATGGGGAGCGGGCAGGGAAGTGGAGTTGAGGCCAAGATCAGATCAGCCATGATCTTATTGAATGGCGGAGCAGGCTCGAGGGGCCAAATGATCTACACTTACTCCTACGTCTTATGTTCTTATGTAACCCCCCAGACCCCCATCTAGAGAAGACCTGCCCTTTACAGAGGCACCACCTCTCATTCTCCATATCTGATTTCCACCAAACAAACACACTTCACCATCAGGAAATGAGGGAATATTTGGGGAATCAGGAATTGCATACGGTACGTTAGAAGGCCGCAGGTTCAAACCCTGCAACAGGGCTTGAGCACGCAATCTAGATTGACCCTCCGGTGCAGTACCGAGGGAGTGCTGCACTGTCGGAGGTACAAATTCTTCAGCTGGGGCATCATAGCAAGGCCTGGTCTGCTTGATTTGCTGGAGATTAAATTAGAACATAAGAAGAACAGGAATTAGGAGCAGGAGTAGGCCATACGGCCCCTCGAGCCTGCTCCGCCATTCAATAAGATCATGGCTGATCTTCGACCTCAACTTCACTTTCCCGCCCGATCCCCATATGCCTCGATTCCCCTAGAGTCCAAAAATCTATCGATCTCAGCTTTGAATATACTCAATGACTCAGTATCCTTTGGGGCAGAGAATTCCAAAGATTCACAACCCTCTGAGAGAAGAAATTCCTCCTCATCTTAGTCTTAAATAGTCGACCTCTTATCCTGAGAATGTGCCCCCTAGTTCTAGACTCTACTCTCCAGCCAGGGGAAACCGCATCTACCCTGTCAGGCCCTCTCAGAATCTTATACGTTTCAATGAGATCACCTCCCATTCTTCTAAAGTGCAGAGAGTATAGGCCCAATCTACTCAAAATATCCCGAGACACTATTCGAAGAGGAGTAGGGAGATCTCCCCGTGTTCCGGCCAACATTCCTCCCTTAACCAACACCGCCAGAAATGGATTAACTGGTCGTTTATATCAACGCTGTTTGCAGGATCTTGCTGTGCATAAAGTTACCTGCACAACAACAGTGAGTGCACTTCAGACCGGCGCATTGCACGTGAAACGCTTCTGCGAGAGATAATACGATCGTGTATGTTATAAATCTCATCATCAAGAAACTACAGGAAACTTTTTTTATCCGGCACGGACGGGACCGACGTGGTGCCGGTTCATCAAAAATTCCCGATAACCGAACGCTGTAGTAAAAGATAGGGAGCTGAGAGCTCCGTATAAAGCAACAAACCCTGCTTCAGAACAATGGGCACAAGTTGCAAGCGTCTCCGTAGCTTAGCAACAGCTGCAGCCACACCCTTGCACAGCAACAAATGGAGTAAAAAAAGTAATAAAAGTTACCTGAACCTACTGCTGAATTTTGCCGGTTAACCGAGATTTCCGGTTGTTTAGGTGCTGGTAAATCGAAAGTTTCCTGTACTTATGAAATAATGCTGGACGGCCAGCTGGTGGCACTGTCTAAGGAGTATAACTACGCGGGCGTGGGCTCCAGCTTTCCAGGGACATTTTGTAAGACAAGGAGCGAGTGAAGTACAACTAGACCTCCATGTTCTGAAACAAGTTGATTAAAGCCTTGCTTTATACTCAAACCAAGTGTGTAGTGAGTTTTATTACGTCAGTGTATAAATACCAGTCTGGTTTTACCCTCTCACCCCCTTCGCTTCTGATTCTCTCCCTCTCTCCTCCTTCTCTTTTTTACACTCTCTCTCTTCAGTGCCACCCGCTGAGAGACGGCAGCAAAAAAAATCCCCCCAAGGCCAACAGCCTTGTGGAGCAGGAAAAATCGTCATGGTGACCCACACTGCCAGTCACTGTCCTGTAAAAATAACTGAGGCCTTTCGCGATGTTGTGACGGTGTGATAAGGCACTGTGTAAATACAAGCACATTTCATCTAACATCCTGACAGAAAATAGACAGAAAACAAAAACAAACAGACGCTACAATTAATCATAATGTTGGCAACTGCCTGGACCTTGACTCCAGGATTTACTGGTACCAGGATCTATTATTATACCAAGAAAAAGGTTAAGGGGTTAAAACAATTGCTGTGAACACACTGTGGTTTTTTTTTTGGTGTATTTGGAAAGGATTTTTGAAGTTGTTTTTGTCTTCTGGTTGGCGGTGCAGCCGGAACCACGGAGGAAATGATTCGGTGAGTCTGGGCTGTAAACATGACTCCACACAATCTGGAGAGAAGGCCACAGAGTCAACAGCAAACAGGCCTCAGCATCAAAGAATACTGGTGTCAGCTGTGGCTCAGTGGGTAGCACTCTCGCTTCTTGAGTCGGAAGGTTGTGGGTTCAAGTCCCACTCCAGAGACTCCAGTACGTAATCCAGGCCGACACTCCCGGTGCAGTACTGAGGGAGCGCTGCACTGTGGGAGGGGCAGTACTGAGGGAGCGCGGCACTGTGGGAGAGGCAGTACTGAGGGTGTGCTGCACTGTCGGAGGGGCAGTACTGAGGGAGCGCTGCACTGTCGGAGGGGCAGTACTGAGGGAGCGCTGCACTGTGGGAGGGGCAGTACTGAGGGAGCGTTGCACTGTCGGAGGGGCAGTACTGAGGGAGCGCTGCACTGTCGGAGGGGCAGTACTGAGGGAGTGCTGCACTGTGGGAGGGGCAGTACTGAGGGCGGGGCAGTACTGAGGGAGCGCTGCACTGTCGGAGGGGCAGCATTGACGGAGCGCGGCACTGTCGGAGGGGCAGTATTGAGGGAGTGCTGCACTTTCGGAGCGTTGCACTGTCGGAGAGGCAGTACTGAGGGAACGCCGCACTGTCGGAGGGGCAGTACTGAGGGAGCGCCGCACTGTCGAAGGGGCAGTACTGAGGGAGCGCTGCACTGTCGGAGGGGCAGTACGGAGGGAGCGCCGCACTGTCGAAGGGGCAGTACTGAGGGAGCGCCGCACTGTCAGAGGGGCAGTACTGAGGGAGCGCCGCACTGTCGGAGGGGCAGTACTGAGGGAGCGCCGCACTGTCGGAGGGGCAGTACTGAGGGAGCGCCGCACTGTCGGAGGGGCAGTACGGAGGGAGCGCCGCACTGTTCGGAGGGGCGGTACTGAGGGAGCGCCGCACTGTCGAAGGGGCAGTACTGAGGGAGTGCTGCACTGTCGGAGGGGCAGTACTGAGGGAGCGCTGCACTGTCGGAGGGGCAGTACTGAGGGAGCGCCGCACTGTTCGGAGGGGCAGTACTGAGGGAGCGCCGCACTGTCGAAGGGGCAGTACTGAGGGAGCGCTGCACTGTCGGAGGGGCAGTACTGAGGGAGCGCCGCACTGTCGGAGGGGCAGTACTGAGGGAGCGCCGCACTGTCGGAGGGGCAGTACTGAGGGAGCGCCGCACTGTCGGAGGGGCAGTACTGAGGGAGCGCCGCACTATCAGAGTTGCCACCTTGTGGAGGAGACGTTAATCCGAGGCCCCTGTCTGCCCTCTCAGGTGGACGTAAAAGATCCCACGGCCACTATTTCGAACAAAACAGGGGAGTTATCCCCAGTGTCCTGGACAATATTTATCCCATGACCAAGCTCACCAAAACAGATGATCCGGTCATTATCACATTGCTGTTTGTGGGAGCTTGCTGTGCGCTAATTGGCTGTGTGTTTCCTACATTTCAACAGTGACTACACTTCAAAAGTACTTCATTGGTCGTAAAACACTTTGGGAGGCCCTGAGGTTGTAAAAGGCACGAGATCAATGCACGTTCTTTAACAGATATATGTGTGGGACTGGAGTGCAGCCGCATGTTTGGACTTGCACCAGACTGTATCGAATCATCTACTTCTCATTCCTCATAAACAGTTCTGTCCTAACACAGCAGCCGCTCTCGTGTTAAATCCACCTGGGCACTGAGATCTTTCTCCCATTATAAAGAGGAGAGGGAGAGAAAGAGAACTGAAGGAAGAGAAAGGGGGAGAAACAGGCATGAAGGAAGAGAGAGGGAGAGAAACAGGAGTGACGAAGAGTGAGAGAGAGAAACAGGAGTGAAGGAGGAGAGAGGGAGAGAAACACAAGTGAAGGAGGAGAGATGAAGAGTGAGGGAGAGAAACAGGAGTGAAGGAGCAGAGATGAACCAAAGCTGTAGATGAAGCTTTGAACTAAAAAAGTGGGGGTGGGGTCAGGTGAGGGGAGATTTAGAAATCTAAAGAGAAAGGTCAAGGCAATAGAGCAGTGTAACGATTTGGGTAAAAATAATCAGAGTGTGACAGGAAGGGACATAATGGTAGCAGTGCAGCAGAGAATAAGGTCAAAGGAGGGAATAATGGTAAAAAATTTAAATTAAAGACTCTTTATCTGAATGCACGAAGCATTCGTAACAAGATAGATGAACTCGTGGCACAAATAGAGATAAATGGGTTTGATCTAATAGCCATTACAGAGACATGGTTGCAAGGTGGCCACGGTTGGGAACTAAGGGCTAAAAATTCACTTTGGGGCGCCAAGCTCGCCTGGGCGCCGGAATTACCGCTGCGCGCAGAGCCACTTGCGCCATCGGGATATTCAGTTTCTGCGCCCCAAATGGAAGCCGGCCGCTATACAAGGCTTCCCGTGCCCCGCTTGGGGGGCTGAAACTGAATATCGGCGCGCAAAGTGCCGCAGCGCCACCCGCTGTGGCATGGCACGCTGCGGTACTGCAGGCCTTCCTCCCACTGTTAAGGGGGAGGTGCCTGCAACAGCGCGATCCCCGCTCGCGAGTGCCGGCAAATGAGCCCGGCACCAAGGAGAAGTGCCGGGCTCTCGGGAAACAGCCGGCAATGCCGCCGGGGGGTGGGGGGTGTAGGAGGCCGGGGACGGAGGTGCGGGCAGGCAGCCGCCGAAAAAGCGGCCGGCCGCACCTCCACCTTAACTAGCACCACTACCGCCACAGGTAGGCCCCTGTGTACCGGTTGCTATTTGCGGCCAGCGCGGAAGAGCCGGCCGCGACCTAATATGGCGTCCGGGGCGGTAGCGGGGCGTTGCGCACACCTATGACGTCATCGGTGGCGGTGCAGCGCTACAGGCTAACGCCGCCATTAGCGCCCCGCTAAATATCGCGGTGGTTGCGGCCAGTGGCGCTAAAGCCTCTGAGTGGCCTCTTTGGGCGCAAACTGGTGGCGCAAGCAACTGAATTTCTAGGCCTAAATGTTCCAGGGTACTTGGCATTTTGAAAAGACAGGCAAAATGGAAAAGGAGGGGGAGTAGCCCTGATAATAACGGATGACATAAGGACAGTAGAGAGAAAGGATCTCGGCTTGGAAGGTCAGAAAGTAGAATCAGTATGGGTGGAGATAAGGAATAACAAGTGGCAGGAACACTAGTGGGAGTAGTATATAGGCCCCGTAACAGTAGCTATACCGTTGGACAGAATATTAATCAAGAAATAGTAGGAGCTTGCAACAAAGGTAATGCAATAATTGTGGGGGACTTTAATCTTCATATAGACCGGACAAATCAAATTGGCAAAGGTAGTCTGGAGGACGAGTTCATGGAATGCATTCGGGACAGTTTCCTAGAACAATATGTCATGGAACCAACAAGGGAACAGGCTATTTTAGATCTTGCATTGTGTAATGAGACAGGTTTAATTAGCAATCTCATAGTAAAGGATCCCCTGGGGCAGAGTGATCATAATATGATAGGCTGTCACACTCAAAATTAATGTGAAATTCTAAGTACGAAACTAGAGTCTTAAACTTAAATAAAGCCAATTACATAGGTATGAGGGGCAAGTTGGCGGTAGATAAGCAGTGGCTAACATTTAAAGAAATATTTCATAATTCTCAGCAAAAATACATTCCATTGAGAAACAAAAACTCCACAGGAAAAGTGATCCAACCGTGACTAAAGAAGTTAAAGATAGCATTAGGTTGAAAGAAGAAGCTTATAATGTTGCAAAGAATAATACTAAGCCTGAGGATTGGGAGAGTTTCAGAAACCAGCAAAGGCTGACCAGAGAATTGATAAAAAGGGAAAAAATAGAATGAGAGAAAACTAGCAAGAAATATGAAAGCAGATTGTAAGAGCTTCTACAAGTATGTAAAAAGCAAAAGAGTAGCAAAAGTAAACATTGGCCCCTTAGAGTGTTAAACAAATATTTTGTGTCTGTCTTCACAGTAGGAGACACAAAAAGCGTACCAAAAATGGTGGGGAACCAAGGGTCTAATGAGGATGAGGAACTTAACATAAGTAATATAAGTAGAGAAAAAGTACTAGAGAAACTATTGGGACAAAAATCCGACAAATCCCCTGGACCTGACGGCCTACATCCTAGGATTCTAAAACAGGTGGCTGAAGAGATCGTGGATGCATTGGTTTTGATCTTCCAAAATTCCCTAGATTCTGGAATGGTCCCAACAGATTGGAAGGTTGCAAATATAACACCGCTATTCAAGAAAGGAGGGAGAGAAAAAACAAGGAACTACAGGCCAGTTAGCCTGACATCAGTCATCGGGTAAATGCTGGAATCCATTGTTAAGGAAGTGGTATCAGGGCACTTAGAAAATCATAACATGATTAGGCAGAGTCAACTGGTTATATGAAAGGGAAATCGTGTTTGACAAATTTATTAGCGTTTTTTGAAGATGTATCTAGCAGGGTAAATAAAGGGGAACCAGTGGATGTAGTATATTTGGGTTTCCAAAAGGCATTCAATAAGGTGCCACATAAAAGGTTATTACACAAGATTAGGGCTCATGGGGTTGCAGGTAATATAATAGCATGGATAGGGGATTGGTTAACAGACAGAAAACAGAGAATAGGGATAAACGGATCTTTTCCAGGTTGGCAGGCTGTAACTAGTGGGGTGCCGCAAGGATCAGTGCTGGGGCCTCAGCTATTTACAATCTATATTAATGACTTAGATGAAGGGACCGAGTGTAATGTATCCAAGTTTGCTGATGATACAAAGCTAGGTGGGACAGTAAGCTGTGAGGAGAACACAGAGTCTGCAAAGGGATATAGATAGACTAAGTGAGTGGGCAGTAAGGTGGCAGATGGAGTATAATGTAGGGAAATGTAAGGTTATTCACTTTGGTAGGAAGAATAGAAAATCAGAGAGTGTGTGTGAGTGTGTGTGTGTGTGAGTATGTGTGATTGTGTGAGTGTGTGTGTGAGTGTGAGTGATTGTGAGTGTGTGAGTGTGTGTGTGTGAGTGTGAGTGTGAGAGTGTGTGTGTGAGTGTGAGTGTGTGTGAGAGTGTGTGTGTGTGTGTGAGTGTGAGTTTGTGTGCATGAGTGTGTGTGCGTGTGTGTGTGTGTGCGAGTATGTGAGTGTGTGTGAGTGCGTGTGTGTGTGCATGTGTGAGTGTGAGTGTGTGTGTGTGTGAGTATGTGTGTCTGTGTGTGTGTGTCTGTGTGTGAGTGCGAGTGTGTGTGTGTGTGAGTGTGTGTGTCTGTGTGAGTGTGTGAGAGTGTGAGTGTGTCTGTGTGAGTGTGTGTGTGTGAGTGTGAGTGTGTGAGTGTGTGTGTGAGTGTGTGTGTGTCTGTGTGAGTGTGTGTGTGTTTGTGAGTGCGAGTGTGTGTGTGTGTGAGTGTGTGTGTCTGTGTGAGTGTGTGAGAGTGTCTGTGTGTGAGTGTGTGAGTGTGTGTGTGAGTGTGTGAGTGTGTGAGTGTGTGTGTGAGTGTGTGTGTGTCTGTGTGAGTGTGTGTGTGTTTGTGAGTGTGTGTGAGTATCTGTGTGAGTGTGTGTGAGAGTGTGAGTGTGTGTGAGTGTCTGTGTGAGTGTGTCTGTGTGAGTGTGTGTCTGTGTGTGAGCGAGTGTGTGTGAGTGTCTGTGTGAGTGTGTGTGAGAGTGTGAGTGTGTCTGTGTGAGTGTGTGTGCATGAGTGTGTGTGTGTGTGTGTGTCTGTGTGTGTGTGTGTCTGTGTGTGTGAGTGTGTGAGTGTGTGTGTGTCTGTGTGAGTGTGAGTGTGTGTGTGTGTGTCTGTGTGTGTGTGTGTCTGTGTCTGTGTGTGTGTGTGTCTGTGTGTGTGTGTGTCTGTGTGTGTGTGTCTGTGTGTGAGCGAGTGTGTGTGTGTGTCTGTGTGTGTGTGTGTGTCTGTGTGTGTGTGTGTCTGTGTGTGAGCGAGTGTGTGTGTGTGTCTGTGTGTGAGCGAGTGTGTGTGTGTGTCTGTGTGAGTGTATGTGAGTGTCAGTGTGTGAGTGTGTGTGTGAGAGTTAGTGTGTGAGTGTGTGTGTGTGTGTGAGAGTTAGTGTGTAAGTGTGTGTGTGTGTTTGTGTGAATTTGTGTTAGTGTGTGTGTGAGTGTGTGTGTGTGTGTGAGTGTGTGTGCGTGAGTGTGTGTGTGTGAGTGTGTGTGTGTCTGTGTGAGTGCGAGTGTGTGTGTGTGTGTAAGTGTGTGTGTGTGTGTGTGAGTGTGTTTGTGTGAATTTGTGTTAGTGTGTGTGTGAGTGTGTGTGTGTGTGTGAGTGTGTGTGCGTGAGTGTGTGTGTGTGAGTGTGTGTGTGTCTGTGTGAGTGCGAGTGTGTGTGTGTGTGTAAGTGTGTGTGTGTGTGTGTGAGTGTGTTTGTGTGAATTTGTGTTAGTGTGTGTGTGTGTGATTTTGTGAGTATGTGTGAATGCGAGTATGAGTATGTGAGTGTGAACATAATACAAACTGCTTACAGGCATGCATTTTCAGTCACAGTCAGACAGTGCACAGTGAGATGGTGTGACCTGGGATGTGCCAGCATTCCTAAGCTGGTACCCCACCAGTTGCCCTAGCTGGTACCCCACCAGTTACCCTAGCTGGTACCCCACCAGTTGCCCAAGCTGGTACCCAACCAGTTGCCCAAGCTGGTACCCCATCAGTTGCCCTAGCTGGTACCCCATCAGTTGCCCTAGCTGGTACCCCACCAGTTGCCCTAGCTGGTACCCCACCAGTTGTCCTAGCTGGTACCCCACCAGTTGCCCTAGCTGGTACCCCACCAGTTGCCCAAGCTGATACCCCACCAGTTGCCCTAGCTGGTACCCCACCAGTTGCCCTAGCTGGTACCCCACCAGTTGCCCTAGCTGGTACCCCACCAGTTGTCCTAGCTGGTACCCCACCAGTTGCCCTAGCTGGTACCCCACCAGTTGCCCAAGCTGATACCCCACCAGTTGCCCTAGCTGGTACCTCACTAGTTACCCAAGCTGGTACCCCACCAGATGCCCTAGCTGGTACCACACCACTTTGCCAGTGACCAGAACTATTTCAGTGGCTCAACCTGTTCTGTGTGGTCTGGGCGTATAATCGCAGGCAGACAGGAGCAGTGAAGGGAATGCAGAGAGAGAGAAGGAGAGAAGAGGTCGCTCTAGCTGATAACCCCACGGACAGGTACTGTTGACTGGCAGTTAAGCGTGAGAACAGTTGGCCGCCAATTACTCGCCTCGTTCCACTGACAGGGTTAAACGGGGTCAGAAAAACCCTAGCATGACGCACTTGTTCCAAGCAATCCCAAATTAAACCTCGTGTCAGACAGCAGAAAAAAACTCTTCTTCGTAACAATGACTGGTTCCAGTACAGGAGGAAAGATTGTGCAGTTCCTGAACAGACAATTTCCATGATTGGGTTGCGAAAGAGTTGTGAAAGTGAAATAATGAAGGGAGTTTAACTTCTTCGGTTCCCCAACCCAATCCTTTTCGCCCTTCCCCTCCCCCGATCCGAGCCTTGGACAGCCCGGGTCCCCAGCCCGCAGTTTACACGGCCCTCGAAGAATCCACCCTGGTGTGGCCAAATCGGTCAAAGTCACACCTGGACTGAGCGCTTCAGATCAAAGACAAAACACTGCAAATGCTAGAAAAGTGAGGCAGAAAGGGAGAATGCTGGAGTATTACAGCAGTCATCGAATCATAGAATCAGACAGCACAGAAGGAGGCCATTCGGCCCATCGTGCCTGTGCCGATACTTTGACAGAGCTCTCCAATTAGTCCCACTCTCCCGCTCTTTCCCCATAACCCGGCAAATTTTTCCCCTTCAAGTATTTATCTGGTTCCCTTTTGAAAGTTACTATTGGGGCAATAATTCCTCCCCAAACGCGTGAGTACGGAAGGGGTACTCACGTGTCTGGCCGGAGGAAATGCCGGTTTTCACCATGCACAGCGCGTGCGCTGAAAACCGGCATTTCCTCTCCTCTAACCCAAGAGGTGAAGAGGCTAGCGCGTGCGCTGTAGGGGGCAGCGCGTGCGTCTTGGATTTCCTCTGTTTTGGGGGATTTGCGCATGTCTAAAGGCCTCCGGTCTTTACGCTTGTAAAAAGCACACGTAAGTATTTATTTTTACAGGTAAGTGGTGTTTTAGTGTAATTTAGAATTTTTTTTCCACAGGTTTATTATTTTAAAGAATCTACAATAAGGTAAGTTTAGTTTTAGACCCTTTTTATTAAAAAATTATTTTTTTCAAAAAAAAAATTATTGTTTAAATTATTTTTTTTAACTTATTTATACTTAATTTAATGATTGGGACGTTTTTTAAATTTTTATTTAAAGTTTAAATAGTGTTTTGGGCCCCCGTAGTTTTCATGAGTTTGACAGTTCTTACTCTCAAACTCATGAATGAGTTTCCCCTCCCCTGATTGGTTGTACAGTGCTCACCTGATCCCAGCCGGCACATCGCACTAACTACGCCGCTGGATCAGGTAAGCACTGCGCGCTGACATCTGAACCGGGCCAGTGACAGGAAATGCAAGCAGGCCCGGGCTTCAGATGTCAGCGCGCAGGGTGAGTGCAGATTGTGGGCTTGCACGCGCGGCAAGCCCCCGACACCAAGTTCTGGGCCATTGACTCTGCTTCTGTTAAGTCTGTGTGTTCTAGTTATTGTTAATAAGAATCACTGCACACAGACCACAAGAGTAAATTCAACAGGTCTTTACTAGTCGGAGGTCAGGCTGAACTGCCCAATAAATCATTACACAGCACTTATATACCGGTGTGGTCACCACCGGTATTACAGTATACAGCAGCCAAGATAAAGTAGTGCACCTCTTAAAATAGTTCTCTTAAAGGTGGAACGGTTACATACACCACAATCCTCCCTTTTTAGCTTAACAGTATATATTCCCCATTAAACATAACATAATAACATATATACACAACTTCATGTAAAAACAGTTCACAGATTCAGTCTCTGAGGAGGCCTCCTGATCCGAGACGGATAACGCCTTTCAGGGGTCTCTGGTTCTCGTTGCTGGGGTGACTCATCTAGTTGATCCCCTATGGATAGGACATCATCATCAGGTATATTCACTTCTGAGGTAGATGCTTCAGGTTCACTAACTTCCTCCACGGTTGTCTCTGTCGTAACCATGGGCTCGACCCTTGTTCTCGACCCCACCAGTTGGTCAGCATGACGTCGCATTACATTTTCACCAACATCTACCGTGTACATCAGGGGTCCTTGTCTGGCCCGAATTGTTCCCGATTGCCATTTCTCGTTTTTATAGTCCCTGGCTAACACCGGTTGTCCTATTTCAAAACTCCGAGTGGGCTTGTTATTGATATGCTGGAACTGTTTGTTTTCGACTTCCCTCCGCACATTTGGTTTTAACAAGTCCAACCTGGACCGCAACCTCCTGTTATAGAACATCATGGCAGGACTTTGGTTTGTTGTTGCATGGGTGGCGTTTCGATATGCCAGTAGGAAATTGTCCACCTTGTGTTGCAGTGGAATCTGATCTTCGCTCATGGCCTTTATTGCCTTTTTGAACGTCTGTACAAACCTCTCGGCCAGCCCATTCATAGCTGGATGATATGGGGCAGAGGTATAATGTTTCACCCCATTCTTCTTCAGGAATTTCTGGAATTCCTCTGACACGAACTGTGGTCCGTTGTCTGAACATATTTGCTCTGGCAATCCATTTCTTGCAAATATCGTTCTTAGCACCGCGATCGTCTTCTCCGAGGTAGTGGTAGTCATTTAATCACTTCTGGCCATTTAGAATGTGCGTCCACCGCAATTAAAAACATGGAATCCATGAATGGACCAGCAAAGTCAATATGTACACATTGCCATGGGGTTGAAGGCCATTCCCATGGATGCAGCGGTGCAATTGGAGGTGCATTTGGACTTTTTGGCACCCTGAGCAGCTTTTCGTCAGATCCTCTATCTGTTGGTCGATACCCGGCCACCACACATAAGCCCTAGCAAGGCTTTTCATCTTGACTCCCCCCAGATGACCTTCATGTAGTTCTTTTAGAACTCTCTCTCTTAACTTAGGAGGGATAATCACCCTTGTTCCATACATCAATGTTCCCTGACAGATGGACAGCTGTTCTCGTCTTGCTGAGAATGCCGGTAACAGTGGATCACCATGGGCTGGCCATCCCTTTACTGTCAATTCGTAGACCCGGGACAGTGTCGGGTCATTCCTAGTCTCCCTTTCAATATTTGCATTGGTGACAGGTAAACATTCGATGATGGTCGAGTGAAATAACTCCACCGGGTCAACCGTCGGTGCCTCCTCCTCAGTAGGTAGTGGCAGGTGCGACAGCCCATCAGCATTACCATGCTGCTTTGTACCTTTGAATTCTATCTGATATTGATGTGCCCCTAGGAAAAGGGACCATCTCTGGAGCCTCTGTGCTGTCATCACTGAAACACCCTTCTTAGGGTTAAAAATGGATACCAACGGCTGGTGGTCTGTCAGCAGTGTAAACTTCTGGCCCTGCAGGTAATGATTAAACTTCTTTACTCCCCACACAAGGCTGAGAGCCTCCCTATCTATCTGAGCATAGTTGCGCTCAGCGGAGGTCAATGATCTGGATGCAAATGCGACTGGCCTTTCCAAGCCATTTGGCAACTTGTGTGAGAGTACTGCTCCAATACCATAAGGAGAAGCATCACAAGCCAAATGAATAGGTAGAGTTGGGTTGAAGTGAGCCAACACTTCCTCTGAGGTGATCAATGCCTTGCTTTTGCGAAAGGCCTTCTTACAGTCCTCGCTCCACTTCCATGGTACTTCTTTCTGCAAAAGAGCGTTCAGCGGGTGCAGCACCGTGGATAGATTTGGCAGAAACTTATGGTAATAGTTAATCAACCCTAGGAACGACCTCAACTGGGATACATTTTCCGGAGCGGGAGCCTTCACAACAGCTTCGATCTTGTCAGGTGACTTGTGCAGCCCCTCCTGGTCAATGACATGACCACAGTACGAGATCCGTTTCTGAAAGAACTCACATTTCTGGCGATTAACCCGAAGTCCATATTCCTTCAATCTGGTGAGCACCAGTTTCAAATTTGCAAGGTGTTCCTCATCATCATCTCCTGTAATCAGGATATCGTCCAAGTAACATTGAGTGCTTGGAATTCCCTGTAATACCTGCTCCATGGCCCTCTGCCAAATTGCTGGAGCCGAAGCCACTCCAAAAACCAATCTATTATATCGATACAAGCCTCTGTGCGTGTTGATTGTGAGATACTGGCGCGACTCTTCCTCAACTTCCATCTGTAAG
This sequence comes from Somniosus microcephalus, assembly GCF_052327205.1. Lineage (NCBI taxonomy): Eukaryota > Metazoa > Chordata > Chondrichthyes > Squaliformes > Somniosidae > Somniosus > Somniosus microcephalus. Next base: position 44,007,939 of record NW_028225182.1, on the reverse strand, counting down.
TACGCTTGCGCCAGGTCTATCTTGGTGAAGTGTTTCCCGCCAGACAATGAAGCAAAGATATCCTCAATCCGCGGAAGCGGATATTGCACCGTGTGAAGCACCGGATTAACCGTGATCTTGAAGTCTCCACAGATGCGGACCTTCCCCGGTTCCCCGGCTTGTTACTCGATGAACGCTTCATGACGGGAACAATTGGCGTAGCCCACTCACTCCAGTCCACCTTAGACAGTACTCCTGAACGTTCTAACCCTTCCAGCTCAGCTTCCACAGCAGGTCGTATCGCATAAGGTACCGGTCTGGCTTTGAAAAATTTTGGGTTTGCATGTTCTGCAATCTTGATTTTTGCCGTAACTCCTCTCAGTGTTCCCAGTCCCTGTTGGAACACCTCTTTAACCTCATCCAATATTCTGGACAATCGTTCAGGTTTGACATCTTTTTTTCCGGAATCTACCGTTATTGCTTTTAGGGAGTGCCAGTCCATATTTATTTTCCTGATCCACTCCCATCCCAGAAGTGGTGGACCTCCCTCAGGTAGTACATATAAGTCCATTCCTTGGTGTTCTTTGCCCTTGTGTACCACCTTGACTTTTATCTTTCCGATGGGGTATACTCTTTGCCCCGTGTATGTCTGCAATACTATCTCCGTATCCCGTAGGGGAATATGTGTGAATAACCTTTTGTAATCTTGCTAATTCATGACCGTCAACGCCGATCCGGTGTCCAATTCCATCTTCACTTGGACTCCTGCTATCTGAAGTGTGACCCAGATAGTTTGTAGGTCAGCTTCCTTACTCACATTGTGAATTCTCAGACTACCCAGTTCCTTGCTGTTGGAGTCTGAATCTGAATTCTGTTCATCCGAACTCTTCTCAGCCACCTTATGTACCTTTCTGCACTTTTCCTGCGGTGACTTTTTGTTGCTGGTCTTCTTTCCTGACTGGCATACTTTAGCTATGTGACCAAGCTTGCCACATTTTCTACATTCCTGATTTTTAAACCAGCATTGGTTCTGATCGTGTGTTGTCTTTCCACAACAATAACATTTCACTGTACCCAAAGCCATTTGATCTACGCTGAGTACCGCTGCCTTCAGCTGCATTTCCGCAGTGCCTCTCGCTGCGGCTTTGTGCGATGCTGCAATAGTGACAGCCTTATCAAGTGTAAGATCATTCTCTTCAAGCAGCCGCTTTTGTGTTCCTTCTTTCGACAATCCACACACGAATTTGTCTCTCAGTGCCTCTGTCAGTCTTTCCCCAAACTGACAGTATTTCGCTAGCTTACGCAGTTCAATTAAATACTCCGCGTTGCTTTCCTCTTTCAGTTGCGTTCTCGCATAAAATTTAAATCGTTCCGCTAACATCAGCGGTGTGGGGTTCAAATGATTTCTCAGGACAGCAACAATATTAGCGAAAGCCTGATCCGCCGGTTTAGCTGGTGATAGAAGATGCTTCAATAGCCCGTATGTCTTCGCACCCATTGAGTTTAGTAAGGTTAGTGCTTTATCTTCATCTGATATTTTATTTGCCTTACAATAAATCTCTATGCGTTCTACATACGTGGCCCAATCTTCAACATCGGGATCAAAATCGTTGATGTTACCACGCTTAGGCATCCCCGCAATCTTCTTGAGAAACAAAAAGAATTTTTTTTTTCTTCAAAATGGCGGTTTCCCGCGCTTGTCTTCTTCCCCCGCCTACGAAAATGGCGGCTTCCCGCGTTTGCCTTTCTCCCCCGCTGGCTGTAATGGCGATTGCCGTATTGCTGCGTTCGCCCTCCCCAGCGGTTCTCAAATCGTGCCTCCCAGCCCCTCTTGCAGTCTGGTCCTTTCCCCCGGCTGCGGCTGAGTTCTCCGCGTTTTTTTATTTTTATTTTATCCCGCGCCTCGCGGCCTCGGTAGCTGCCCGGCCTTTTCCCCTGGTCGCGGTCGAGCTCTCTCTCGACGCTGTTGCGTCTCCCAGCCCGCTTGCAGCCCGGTCTTTTACACCAGCTGCGTTTGCATTCACCGCGGCTCCCGTGCCTTACGCTGCCCCAGTCTCAGCGCCTCTGGCCCCGACTTCTGTCCGGCTCTTTTCCCCGGCCGTGGTCGAGTTCTCCGCCCTTATATCCTCCATTTTTCCCTCCCCTACTTCACAGCCAACGTGGCCGACTTGCTGCTCGTCGCTGATCGGCTTACCCACCACCGTGATAGAAGGGATGATCACTGCCTGTTGCTGATGGAAGGCTTCGTGTCAGGATTCTTCCTTGCTCTTCAGACCCGAGTCTTTTCTCAGCAGGATGATGAGGGCGGATGCCTCTTCTCGACGCCCGTTAAACTGCCTTGGATATATCTCTGCCGCAGGGTAATATCGTCATCGTCGCCACTGTTAAGTCTGTGTGTTCTAGTTATTGTTAATAAGAATCACTGCACACAGACCACAAGAGTAAATTCAACAGGTCTTTACTAGTCGGAGGTCAGGCTGAACTGCCCAATAAATCATTACACAGCACTTATATACCGGTGTGGTCACCACCAGTATTACAGTATACAGCAGCCAAGATAAAGTAGTGCATCTCTTAAAATAGTTCTCTTAAAGGTGGAACGGTTACATACACCACAGCTTCCTCCGCCCTTTCAGGCAGCGCATTCCAGATCACAACTCGCTGTGTAAAATAAAAATTCTCCTCATCGCCCCTCTGATTCTTTTTGCCAATTACCTTGAATCTGTGTCCTCTGGTCACCGACCCTCCTGCCAGTGGAAACAGTTTCTCCTTATTTACTCTATCTAAACCCTTCATGATTTTGAACACCTCGATTAAATCTCCCCTCAACCTTCTCTGCTCTCAGGAGAACAACCCCAGGCATCTCCAGTCTCTCCACATAACTGAAGTCCCTCATCCCTGGTGCCGTTCTAGTAAATCTCCTCTGCACCCTCTCCAAGGCCTTGACATCCTTCCTAAAGTGTGGGGCCCGGACACCTCCGACAGCGCGGCACTCCTTCAGTACTGAACTGGAGGGTCAGCCTGGATTTTTGTGCTCAAGTCTCTGGAGTGGGACTTGAACCCACGACCTTCCTGACTGGACATCTCTCTCAATACTCCAGCTGAGGCTTAACCAGCGATTCATAAAGGTTTAGCAAAGCAGTCAGGTGGAGATTCCTCATCTGAACTCTTGGGCCTAGAAATTCAGTTTGGGCCCACCAGCTCACTTGCGCCCAGAAGTTACCGCTGTGCGCGGAGCCACTTGCGGCCACCGGAAATTCAGTTTCAGCGCCCCAAGTCGAAGCCGGCCGCTATTCAAGGGTGTGGCCGCCCCCGCTTGGGGCGCTGAAACTGAATTTCGGCGCGCTAGGTGCCGCAGCGCCACCCGCTGCGGAGCGGCAGGCTGCGGTACTGCAGGCCTTCCTCCCTCTCTTAAGGGGGAGGTGCCTGCAACAGCGAGATCGCCGCTCGCTAGTGCCGGCAAATGAGCCCGGCACCACGGAGAAGTGCCGGGCTCCCGGAAAACAGCCAGCAATGCCGCGGGGGGGGGGGGGGGGGGGTGGAGGAGGTCGGGGAAGGAGGTGCGGGCAGGCGGCCGCCGAAAAAGCGGCCGGCAGCACCTCCGCCTTAACTCGCCCCACTAAGGCTGCAGGACGGCCCCGTTTTCAGATCGCTGTTTCCGGCCGCTGCGGAAGAGGCGGCCGCAACTAAATATGGCGGTCGGGCCGGTAGCGGGGCACTGCGCACACCGATGACGTCATCGGTGGCGGCGCAGCGCTACTGGCTAACGCCGCCATTACCGCAGCGCTGAATATCGGCGCAGTCTCAGCAAGTGGCGCAAAAGCCCTCTTTGGGCGAAAACTGGGCGCAAAGCCTACTGAATTTCTAGCCCTTGAAGTCTGGTCGTTTATCAATCCCTACATAGCCTCACTCCACCAACCTCTTCTCGCCTCACACCCAGCCCTATAGCCCTCCAACTCTGATCCGCTGTGCACCCAGGGCATCAAGGGTTAAATTATGAGGACAGGTTGCGTAAACTTGGTTACGAATATACAAGCTCCTGGATCTTCACTCTGATCCCAGCAACAGCATTAAAAAGAACAGTGCTAGGGGCAGCTTGGGGGCCCTGTGATTGGAAAGAAAGGGGGAAGAATTCGGTTGCCGGGGCGCGGTGTCGCTAGCGCCTCCCACGAAATTCAGAGGGAGGTTAGCGGCGGCGGTAGCCTGTGTTGGATGACGTCATCGCGGTGTGCAGCGCCCCGGCCACAAACTTGACTCGCGCCCCCTGATCTACTGCCGGTCGCTCTGTCCAACAGGGTCGGGGGGGGGGCGTTTCAGCGACCGCGGCAGCACAAATTAAAGGGCAGGTGCCGGGCGGCCATTGTTTTTCGGCCACCTGCCAGTACCTTCCCCCTCTCTCACCTCCTCCTGCGGGGTGCCGGCCGCGATCGGTCAGCCGGGCACTCCTCTTGAGTGCCGGGCTGTTTTCCTGGCAGCCCGCTCCCCAGTTGTCCAGCAGGGCCCCGGTGCGCGCTGCGCTAGTCCCCTCTCCTTTAATCAGGGGTTGGAGGCCTGCAGTATCGTGGTGCTGCTGCACATAGCGCCATGTTATTCAATGGGAACACTGCAAGAGGGAGGGGGAGTGCTTCCAGTAGCGCCCCGCCTCCTGCTTGGGGCACTACCATCCAATTTTGGGCTCGGGGCGCTAATTTTTTCGGGGTGCTAAAAGTAGTGCCCTGGCGAAGTTAGCGCACCCCAATTTTACCCCCAAAGACTTGCATTTCTATAGCACCTTTCACATCCTCAGGATGTCCCAAAGCGCTTTACAGCCAATGAAGTACTTTTGAAGTGTAGTCACTGTTGTAATGTGGGAAATGCAGCAGCCAAAGTGTACACAGCAAGCTCCCGCAAACAGCAATGGGATAATGACCAGATAATCTGTTTTTAGTGATGTTGGTTGAGGGATAAATATTGACCAGGAATAACTCCCCTGCTCTTCTTCGAAATAGTGGCTATGGGATCTTTTACGTCCTCCTGCGAGGGCAGAAGGGGCCTCGGTTTAACATGCCATGCGAGTGACAGCACCTCCGACAGTGCAGCACTCCCTCGGTACTGCACTGCAGTGTCAGCCTGGATTTTTGTGGTCTTAATCCCTGGAGTGGGACTTGAACCCACAACCTTCTGACTCAGAGGCGAGGGTGCTGCCCACTGAGCCACAGCCGACGTTGTCCAATGACCTGGCAGTGGCTCAGGATGTGCTAATTATTTTCATCAACAGATTTATTAATAGATTTCAAAACATTGACTAACTCTGGGATTTTCCGACATATGGTTTACTTCCTGACTACTGCCTCCCGTCAGTCAATCCACGCAAACAGGACGCACATCTCTCTCATTCCTGATGAACAAGGGGCCGGAAAGAAAAACAGGAAACACGTACCTAGTGAAGCAGAAACGGGGGGAAATTCCTCTGCTGCCACTCCTTGCTCGACACCCCACCCCCACCACCAAGTAGAGGCCTCCTTCCCTCCGAGCCCCCTGCCTCATGGGAGGAACTTGGAGCCACTGAAGACACTGAAATACAAAGGGGCGGAAGTTATGTTACAGTTGTATCAAGTTCTGGGAAGACCCCATCTGGAGTTCTGTGTTCAGTTCTGGGCACCGCACCTCTGGAAGAGTACAACCATTCTTGGGGATGCACCCAGACTAAAGGGTAACTTATGCAGACAAGTTGCATAAACTAGGCTTGTAGCCCCCTTGAGTGGAGAAGATTAAGGGGTGATCTAATGGAAGTGTTCAAGATGATTAAAGGAGTTGAGAGGGTGGATAGAGAGAAACTATTTCCTCTGGTGGGGGGGGGGGGGGGGAGTCCAGAACAAAGGGGGCAGAACCTTAAAATTAGAGCCAGGCCGTTCAGGGGTGATGTCAGGAAGCACTTCTTCACACAAAGGGTAGCGGAAATCTGGAACTCTCACCCCCAAAACGCTGTTGAGGCTGCGGGGGTCAATTGGAAATGTCAAAACTGAGATTGGTAGATTTTTTGTTCGGCAAGGGTATCAAGGGTCACGGAACCAACGGCGAGTAAATGGAGTTCAGATACCGGTCAACTCTGATGTAATTGAATGACGGAACAGGCTCGAGGGGCTGAATGGTCTCCTCCTGTTCTGATGTTCCTAAGGACGGGTATATTCGCAACATCTCATCCATTCCCAAATCTCCCCAGAGTGAAATGAGCCCCCCCCCTGCCCTATAAACCATCTGTCCCAGACTAACCTGCCCCCTACCCCCAAGGAGGGAATGACCATAACCCTGTGAGGGAGCAACAACCGCCCAAATATACTCAAATTTTGGTAGGCCCTCTGTTATCTGCAGCAGACCGTGGGGGCAATGATTTTGGCGACGTTTAGTGAATTTGTGAATACTTTTGCTATGTTTACCACAGAGAGGAGGTATTCCATCATTTAAAAAAAATGTATAATTCATTCTCGGGATACAGGCATCGCTGGCAAGGCCAGCATTCATTGTCCATCTCTAGTTACCCTCGAGAAGGTGGTGGGCCTTCTGCTTGAACACTTATAGCAGTTTGTTACAACAGAGTGGACTTCAGAGGGCAGTTAAGATAAATCAGGTTGGGGTGGGACTGGAGTCCCAGACTGGGAAAGGACGGCAGGTTTACTTCCTTTAAGGACATCATTGAACCTGTTGGGTTTTTACGACTATCCAACAGGTTCATGGTCACTTTTACTGATACCAGCTTTTTATTTCCAGATTTTTTTCAACTGGCCAATTCTCAAACTGCCCTTGGTGGGATTTAGAACTCATGTTCTCCTGGATGACTAGTCCAGTGTCATAACCACTACACTATCTGTACTGTAGAATGGACCGAGAAAGTGTGTAACTCACGTAAAACTCACCGGCTGGTCACTGAACACCACAAACTCAACTGGACCAGCCACATAAATGCTGTGGCCACAAGAGTAGGTCAGAGGCTAGGTATTCTGTGGCGAGTGACTCACCTCCTGACTCCCCAAAGGCTTTCCACCACCAACAAGGCACAAGTAAGGAGTGTGATGGAATACTCTCCACTTGTCTGGATGAGTGCAGCTCCACCAACACTCAAGAAGCTTGACACCATCCGGGACAAAGCAGCCCGCTTGATTGGCACCCCATCCACCACCTTAAACATTCACTCCCTCCACCACCGGCGCACCGTGGCTGCAGTGTGCACCATCTACAAGATGCACTGCAGCAACTCGCCAAGGCTTCTTCGGCAGCACCTCCCAAATCCGCGACCTCCACCACCTAGAAGGACAAGGGCAGCAGGCGCATCGCAACATCGTCACCTACAAGTTCCCCTCCAGGTCACACACCATCCCAACTCGGCCGCTCCTTCATCGTCGCTGGGTCAAAATCCTGGGACTCCCTCCCTAACAGCACTGTGGGAGCACCTTCACCACACGGACAGCAGCGGTTCAAGAAGGCGGCTCACCACCACCTTCTCAAGGGCAACTAGGGATGGGCAATAAATGCCGGTCTTGCCAGCGATGCCCATATTCCGAGAATAGCTCTCATATCACGTTATGTGAATCAGTTAATTATACATAATCTGATCCACACACCAAGAGACAAGAAAAGAACGCTTGCTGCCACACACAGACTATATATTAAGAAACACTTTCAAAACCACCTGATGTTTCTTCATCTGAAATACACTAACAATATGCAAAATTGTCTTATTAAATTCGAGGACTGCATCTCTCCCACCACATTTTTTGTAGAAGAATGGGTTAGATAAAACATCCTCACGATTTTCTGACGAAGGGTCATCGAGAGAAATCTGTTTCTCTCTCCACAGATGCTGCTCGACCTGCTGAGTGTTTCCAGCATTTCCTGTTTTAATTTCAGATCTCCAGCATCTGCATTATTTGGCTTTTGCAGATAAAACATTCATTTGATTTGCGTTTCCAAAATTTTCCTTTCTTGTGCTCATCACAGAATCTACAGTGCAGATAGAGGCCATTTCGGCCCATCGAGCCTGCACCGACACATATCCCACCCTATCCCTGTAACCCCATGTATTTAATCCCCTAACACTAAGGGTCAATTTATCATAGCCAAATCAACCTAACCTACACATCTTTGGACTGTGGGAGGAAACCGGAGCACCCGGAGGAAACCCACGCAGACACGGGGAGAATGTGCAAACTCCACACAGACAGTCACCCAAGGCCAGATTTGAACCCGGGTCCCTGGCGCTGTGAGGCAACAGTGCTAACCACTATGCCACCGTGCCCCCGTCCAAATGGAGGTACCTCAGCAATGGCAAACTCGAACATTCTGTATTTCGAGCAACCCTGTGTCACAATCAAACATTCCCAGGGCAGGTACAGCACGGGTTAGATAACGAGTAAAGCTCCCTCTACACTGTCCCATCAAACACTCCCAGGGCAGGTACAGCACGGGTTAGATACAGAGTAAAGCTCCCTCTACACTGTCCCATCAAACACTCCCAGGGCAGGTAGAGCACGGGTTAGATACAGAATAAAGCTTCCTCTACACTGTCCCATCAAACACTCCCAGGGCAGGTACAGCACGGGTTAGATACAGAGTAAAGCTCCCTCTACACTGTCCCATCAAACAGTCCCAGGGCAGGTACAGCACGGGTTAGATACAGAGTAAAGCTCACTCTACACTGTCCCATCAAACACTCCCAGGGCAGGTAGAGCACGGGTTAGATACAGAGTAAAGCTCCCTCTACACTGTCCCATCAAACACTGCCAGGGCAGGTACAGCACGGGTTAGATACAGAGTAAAGCTCACTCTACACTGTCCCATCAAACACTCCCAGGGCAGGTACAGCACGGGTTAGATACAGAGTAAAGCTTCCTCTACACTGTCCCATCAAACACTCCCAGGGCAGGTACAGCACGGGTTAGATACAGAGTAAAGCTCCCTCTACACTGTCCCATCAAACACTCCCAGGGCAGGTACAGCACAGGTTAGATACAGAGTAAAGCTCCCTCTACACTGTCCCATCAAACATTCCCAGAGCAGGTACAGCATGGGTAAGATACAGAGTAAAGCTCCCTCTACACTGTCCCATCAAACACTCCCAGGGCAGGTACAGCATGGGTTAGATACAGAGTAAAGCTCCCTCTACACTGTCCCATCAACACTCCCAGGGCAGGTACAGCATTGGTTAGATACAGAGTAAAGCTCCCTCTAAACTGTCCCATCAAACACTCCCAGGGCAGGTACAGCACGGTTTAGATACAGAATAAAGCTCCCTCTACACTGTCCCATCAAACACTCCCAGGGCAGGTACAGCACGGGTTAGATACAGAATAAAGCTCCCTCTACACTGTCCCATCAAACACTCCCAGGGCAGGTACAGCACGGGTTAGATACAGAATAAATCTCCCTCTACACTGTTGTAAAGTCTGTGGGTTGTATAGCGAAGTAATACACAGACTACAAGAGTAACTTAAACAGGACTTTACTATTCGAAGGTCAGGGCGAATCTGCCCAATAAATTCTGCCACAGCACTTATATACCGGTGTGGTCACCGTCGGTATTACAGTATACAGCAGCCAGGATAAAGTAGTGCCACACCTAAAATAGTTCTCTTAAAGCTGGACGGTTACATACAATAGTTCTCTTAAAGGTAGAACAGTTACATACACTACAATCCTCCCTTTTTAGCTGACAACATACTTATTCCCCATTAACATAACATCATAACATATCCAACTTCATATTACAACAGTTCACAGAGGTAGTCTCTGCGGAAACAGTTCACAGATTCAGTCTCTGCGGGAAACAGTTCACAGATTCAGTCTCTGATATTCTTGACTCGGTCCGGACCACGCCTCCGTGGTGTAGTCGGGTCACCTTGCTAGAGGGACTCATCCCATAGTCCTTCCCTAGACTTAACAGCTTTACTTCCATCACTTCTGAACCAGCATTGCTGACTTTTTAAACAAACAAAAAAAATAAAAAATAACAGTTGGATTGCCTTGGGAAATTTTCCTACTTTCCAACTGATTTGGCTCCGTTCGGGGGACCACGTGTGTGATCGGGTAGAGGTAATAATGGTTCAGATGGTTATCATCTTCTGCTTCGTCTTTTCCTTTTTTGCTTCTTGGAGACTCTCGGGGCTCCATTGTCAGCTGCCAGCTGTAACGCCACCATCTCCCTATGTTCCTTAGACTTTAAGTGATTCATCCTGATTTCGGCACTTTGGGAGTTCTCGGCACAAGCTGGGCAGACCAGGTCCTCGTAATATTCAGTGTCACTCAACAGATCATGGTAATATTCGGTGTCGTCCTGAGCTAGGCCAGCGAGAGGGTCTTCTATTTCCTCCTTACCCAGCTGGACGTTAGCCGACTTTTGTTCCAAATCCCGACATCTGTCCTGAAGAGACTTCATCATGCGTTCAGATTCCTCCCGCTTTTTCTGGGCTTCCTGCAAGTCTTTTACTAATGACCTCATTTGTGATTTCAATACTTCAACTTCATTCGGAGATTGATTGATCGGACTATTCAATCCCTCTACTGAAGTAGCTGTTTCAGTATTCTGTTGTTCTACATTGCCGTGCGTCAGTGTACTTTTGGCATCCAAGGGCTGTTCTGCTGCAGACTTCTCAGTCTGGGTTGCCACCTCAGCTCTTCCAATGACTTTTGAGAGCTCCCTTCCCTTTGAAGATTGAGGCTCGTATTTAAGTTTTTCCCATTTTAGAGTTTTATCCCTCAGCATATGAATGAGTTGGCTGACTGTTAACTCTTCTGCCATCATCCCTTTTCCATTAACTACAGGGCTGTTTATAACCTTGCCCTGGAGGAGTTGGCTGACTGTTAACTCTTCTGTCCTCATCCCTTTTCCATTAGCTGCAGGGCTGTTTAGAACCTTGTCCTGGGGCTCCTTTGCTGCTTCTACTTCGCCATCATCCGCAGCCCCCATCATTCGAATTTCCACAAATGAATCGTCCGGTGATGCTGCACCCAACTTCAGTAGGAGCTCGGAAGTCATGTCGACCAACTCAGCTTTTTCTGCCTGCAACCTGCTAACCAGCGCCTTCAGTTGCGGCACATCTTGTTCCACCGGATTGGAGCACGCCCCTTCAGAAGCCGAATCAGCTTTGATTCGTTTGGCCTCCTCGTGCAGACGGTTTGTGTGCTCCTGCTCCCTTTTCTTCCCCAGCTGCTTCTGTTGTCTTTCCAGATTCTCCCATTCGGTATCATAGAACTTTTTCATTGCTTTCATCTCTTGCTCGAGACGGCAATTCAATTGTTCTAATTGCTGTCGTAATCTGAAATAAGTTTGCATTCGAGCTCGATGTTCCTCAGTAATATATATGTCTGTAACTTGAACAGACTCAGAATTCTCTGTCAAGCTATGTTGTTGTTGTTCAGAGGAATTCTGTTCTGAAACTTTGTTCTCCTCTGGAACATAAGCCTTTAGGCCCACATTCGTTCTACCAACCTTAGTCAGCAAGTTCATTTTAGACTTGTCTTTCATGCTTGGGCTGGTCTTATCGTCATCCGTTTCAGAGTCTGAGCTGATTGTCTACCCCGAGTTCTCACTCGTTATTGCTTTGAGGTAGTGCCATTCCATGTCTATTTTCTTGATCCACTCCCGTCCTAGAAGTGGTGGTCCTCCCTCAGGTAGTACGTATAAGTCCATTCCGGGGTGTTCTTTGCCCCTGTCTCTCACCTTGACTCTTATCTTTCCCATGGGGTATACTTTATGCCCCGTGTATGTCTGCAATACGAACTTGGTATCTCTCAAGGGTATATGTGAGAATAGCCGGTTGTAATCCCTTCGATTTATGACTGATAGGGCTGATCCAGTGTCCAATTCCATTCTCACTTGGACTCCGGCTATTTTTAGCATGATCCAGATAGTTTGTAGGTCAGCTTCCTTACTCACATTATGAATTCTCAGACTACCCAGTTCCTGGCCGCTTGGGTCTGAATCCGAATTCTGTTCATCTGAACTCTTCTCAACCACCTTGTGTACTTTGTTGTACTTTTCCTGTGATGGCTTTTTTTTTTGGTTGTTGGTCTTCTTCCCTGACCGGCATACTTTGGCTATGTGACCCAGTTTGCCACATTTCCTACAGTCCTGGTTTTTAAACCAGCATTGGTTCTGGTCGTGTGTTGTCTTCCCACAACGATAACATTTCATTGCACCAGAAGTAATTTGATCCACACTGAGGACCGCTGCCTTCAGCTGCATTTCCGCAGTTCCTTTCGCTGCGGCTTCGTGTGATGCTGCAATAAGGACAGCCCTATCCAGTGTAAGGTCGTTCTCTTCGAGCAGTCGCTTTTGCGTTCCTTCCTTCGACAACCCGCACACGAACTTGTCTCGCAATGCCTGTCAGATTTCCTCCAAACTGGCAGTATTTCGCTAGCCTATGCAGTTCGACCAAGTATTCCGCGTTGCTTTCCTCTTTCCGTTGCGTTCTCGCATAAAATTTGAATCGTTCCGCCAACATCAGCGGTGTGGGGTTCAAGTGATCCTTCAGAACAGCAACAATATTATCGAAGGTTTGATCCGCCGGTTTAACTGGTGCTAGAAGATGCTTCAATAGCCCGTATGTCTTCTCCCCCATCGAGTTTAGCAAGGTTATAGCTTTATCATCATCCTCTATTTTATTGGCCTCACAATATATCTCAATGCGTTCTACATACGTGGCCCAATCTTCTACCTCGGAATCGAAATCGTTGATGTTACCACGCTTAGGCATCTTCACCTCCCTGATAAACAACAACGAAATATTTCTTTAACTCTTTTTTTTTTCCCAAGATGGCGGTTTCCCCGCGCTTATCTTCTTTCCCCGCCCCTTTCAAAATGGCGGTTCCCGCTTCTGTCTTTTTCTCCGCCTACTGGCGGCTTCCCGCGGTTTCCCGCGCTTATCTTCTTTCCCCGCCCACTTTCAAGATGGCGGTTCCCGCTTTTCTTCCCCTGGCGGGAGGGGTAAGCTTTTCCCTCGGGCGACGGCCGCTGGCTTTCGGGGTTCGCAGCCTGCTCTTCGGCTTCAGCGTGTTCCCTTCTCTCGGCCGGGCAACCGGCTCTGGGTACAACCCGTTGACGGCGAACGGTCTCAGCCGCTGGCTGGATCTCGCTCAGTCTCCCTCGCTCGGGCTCTGTCGCTCCGGTGCTGGGTACAACCCGTTGACGGCGAACAGTTTCAGCCGCTGGGCTGGATCTCGCTCAGTCTTCCTCGGGCTCTGTCTCTCTCGCTCTCTCTCGGGCTCTGTCTCTCCCGTTCGTGCGGCTCTCGCTCGGGCTCTGTCTCTCCCGCTCGCGCGGCTCTCAATCGCGCCTCCCAGCCCTCTCGCAGTCCGGTGCTTCCCTCCCCGGCTGCGGCTGAGTTCTCCGCGATTTATTTATTTTATCTCTTCCCGCGCCTTACGATCCCGGTCGCAGCGCTTCGTGGCCTCGGTCACTGTCCGACCTTTTTCACCCAATCGCTCCTCCCAGCCTCTCGCAGTCCGGTGCTTCCTCCCCGGCTGCGGCTGCGTTCTCCGCGGTTTATTTATTTTTATCTCTTCCCGCGCCTTACGATCCGGTCGCAGCGCTTCGTGGCCTCAGTCACTGTCTGGCCTTTTTCACCCCAATCGCGCCTCCCAGCTTCTCGCAGTCCGGTGCTTTCCTCCCCGGCTGCGGCTGAGTTCTCCGTGGCTTATTTATTTTTATATCTTACCGCGCCTTACGATCCCGGTCGCAGCGCCTCGTGGTCGCGGTAGTTGTCCGGCCTTTTTCGCCGTCGTGGTCTAGCCGTCTCACGACGCTCCCCAGCCTGCTTGTACCGCGGCTTCTGCTCCACGCTGCCCCAGTCTCAGCGCCTCTGGGCCCGACTTCTGTCCGGCTCCTTTCCCCCTCGACCGTGGTCGAGTGCACCGCCCTTATCCTCCGTTTATTTGTTTCTATTTTCCCTTTACTCACAGTCACCGTGGCCGACTTGCTTCTCGTGTTGATCGGCTCACTCACCACCGTGGCAGAAGGGACAATCCGTGCCTGTTGCTGATGGAAGACTTCGTGTTTGAAATCTTCCTCCTTTCTTGGTCTGCAGACTCGAGTTTTCTCTCAGCAAAACGACGAGGGCGGGTGCCTCTTCTCGACGCTCGTTTACTTCTTCAGAAGTATTGTTGCCGCAGGGTAAGATCGAAATCGTCGCCACTGTAAAGTCTGTGGGTTGTATAGCGAAGTAATACACAGGCTACAAGAGTAACTTAAACAGGACTTTACTATTCGAAGGTCAGGGCAAATCTGCCCAATAAATTCTGCCACAGCACTTATATACCGGTGTGGTCACCGTCGGTATTACAGTATACAGCAGCCAGGATAAAGTAGTGCCACACCTAAAATAGTTCCAATAAAGGTGGACGGTTACATACAATAGTTCTCTTAAAGGTAGAACAGTTACATACACTACAACTGTCCCATCAAACACTCCCAGGGCAGGTACAGCATGGGTTAGATACAGAATAAAGCTCCCTCTACACTGTCCCATCAAACACTCCCAGGGCAGGTACAGCACGGGTTAGATGCAGAGTAAAGCTCCCTCTACACTGTCCCATCAAACATTCCCAGAGCAGGTACAGCATGGGTTAGATACAGAGTAAAGCTCCCTCTACACTGTCCCATCAAACACTCCCAGGGCAGGTACAGCACTGTTTAGATACAGAGTAAAGCTCCCTCAACACTGTCCCCATCAAACACTCCCAGGGCAGGTACAGCACAGGTTAGATAATGAGTAAAGCTCCCTCTACACTGTCCCATCAAACATTCCCATAGCAGGTACAGCATGGGTTAGATACAGAGTAAAGCTCCCTCTACACTGTCCATCAAACACTGCCAGGGCAGGTACAGCACGGGTTAGATACAGAGTAAAGCTCCCTCTACACTGCCCCATCAAACACTCCCAGGGCAGTTGCAGCACGGGTTAGATACAGAGTAAAGCTCCCTCTACACTGCCCCATCAAACACTCCCAGGGCAGGTACAGCACGGGATAGATACAGAGTAAAGCTCCCTCTACACTGTCCCATCAAACACTCCCAGGGCAGGTACAGCACGGGTTAGATACAGAGTAAAGCTCCCTCCAAACTGTCCCTTCCAACACTCCCAGGGCAGATACAGCATGGGTTAGATACAGAGTAAAGCTCCCTCTACACTGTCCCATCAAACACTCCCAGGGCAGGTACAGCACAGGTTAGATACAGAGTAAAGCTCCCTCTACACTGTCCATCAAACACTGCCAGGGCAGGTACAGCACGGGTTAGATACAGAGTAAAGCTCCCTCTACACTGCCCCATCAAACACTCCCAGGGCAGTTGCAGCACGGGTTAGATACAGAGTAAAGCTCCCTCTACACTGTCCCATCAAACACTCCCAGGGCAGGTACAGCACGGGTTAGATACAGAATAAAGCTCCCTCTACACTGTCCCATCAAACACTCCAAGGGCAGGTACAGCACGGGTTAGATACAGAGTAAAGCTCCCTCCAAACTGTCCCTTCCAACACTCCCAGGGCAGATACAGCATGGGTTAGATACAGAGTAAAGCTCCCTCTACACTGTCCCATCAAACACTCCCAGGGCAGGTACAGCACAGGTTAGATACAGAGTAAAGCTCCCTCTACACTGTCCATCAAACACTGCCAGGGCAGGTACAGCACGGGTTAGATACAGAGTAAAGCTCCCTCTACACTGCCCCATCAAACACTCCCAGGGCAGCTGCAGCACGGGTTAGATACAGAGTAAAGCTCCCTCTACACTGTCCCATCAAACACTCCCAGGGCAGGTACAGCACGGGTTAGATACAGAGTAAAGCTCCCTCTACACTGTCCCATCAAACACTCCCAGGGCAGGTACAGCACGGGTTAGATACAGAGTAAAGCTCCCTCCAAACTGTCCCTTCCAACACTCCCAGGGCAGATACAGCATGGGTAAGATACAGAGTAAAGCTCCCTCTACACTGTCCCATCAAACACTCCCGGGGCAGGTACAGCACAGGTTAGTTACAGAGTAAAGCTCCCTCTACACTGTCCCATCAAACACTCCAAGGGCAGGTACAGCACGGGTTAGATACAGAATAAAGCTCCCTCCACACTGTCCCATCAAACACTCCCAGGGCAGGTACAGCACGGTTTAGATACAGAATAAAGCTCCCTCTACACTGTCCCATCAAACACTCCCAGGGCAGGTACAGCACGGGTTAGATACAGAATAAAGCTCCCTCTACACTGTCCCATCAAACACGACCAGGGCAGGTACAGCACGGGTTAGATACAGAATAAAGCTCCCTCTACACTGTCCCATCAAACACTCCCAGGGCAGGTACAGCACGGGTTAGATACAGAGTAAAGCTCCCTCTGCACTGTCTCATCAAACACTCCCAGGGCAGGTACAGCACGGGTTAGATACAGAGTAAAGCCCCCGCTACACTGTCCCATCAAACAATCCCAGGGCAGGTACAGCATGGGTTAGATACAGAGTAAAGCTCCCTCTACACTGTCCCATCAAACACTCCCAGGGCAGGTACAGCACGGGTTAGATACAGAGTAAAGCTTCCTCTACACTGTCCCATCAAACACTCCCAGGGTAGGTACAGCACTGGTTAGATACAGAGTAAAGCTCCCTCTACACTGTCCCCATCAAACACTCCCAGGGCAGGTACAGCACAGGTTAGATACAGAGTAAAGCTCCCTCTACACTGTCCCATCAAACATTCCCAGAGCAGGTACAGCATGGGTTAGATACAGAGTAAAGCTCCCTCTACACTGTCCCATCAAACACTCCCAGGGCAGGTACAGCACAGGTTAGATACAGAGTAAAGCTCCCTCTACACTGTCCAGCAAACACTGCCAGGGCAGGTACAGCACGGGTTAGATACAGAGTAAAGCTCCCTCTACACTGCCCCATCAAACACTCCCAGGGCAGGTACAGCACGGGTTAGATACAGAGTAAAGCTCCATCTAAACTGTCCCATCAAACACTCCCAGGGCAGGTACAGCACGGGTTAGATACAGAGTAAAGCTCCCTCCAAACTGTCCCTTCCAACACTCCCAGGGCAGATACAGCATGGGTTAGATGCAGTGTAAAGCTCCCTCTACACTGTCCCATCAAACACTCCCGGGGCAGGTACAGCACGGGTTAGTTACAGAGCAAAGCTCCCTCTACACTGTCCCATCAAACACTCCCAGGGCAGGTACAGCACGGGTTAGATACAGAATAAAGCTCCCTCTACACTGTCCCATCAAACACTCCCAGGGCAGGTACAGCACGGGTTAGATACAGAATAAAGCTCCCTCTACACTGTCCCATCAAACACTCCCAGGGCAGGTACAGCACGGGTTAGATACAGAATAAAGCTACCACTACACTGTCCCATCAAACACTCCCAGGGCAGGTACAGCACGGGTTAGATACAGAATAAAGCTCCCTCTACACTGTCCCAACAAACACTCCCAGGACAGGTACAGCACGGGTTAGATACAGAGTGAAGCTCCCTCTACACTGTCTCATCAAACACTCCCAGGACAGGTACAGCACGGGTTAGATCCAGAGTAAAGCTCCCTCTACACTCCCATCAAACACTCCCAGGGCAGGTACAGCACAGGTTAAATACAGAATAAAGCTCCCTCTACACTCCCATCAAACACTCCCAGGGCAGGTACAGCACGGGTTAGATACAGAGTAAAGCTCCCTCTACATTGTCCCATCAAACACTCCCAGGGCAGGTACAGCATGGGTTAGATACAGAGTAAAGCTCCCTCTACACTGTCCCATCAAACACTCCCAGGTCAGGTGCAGCACGGGTTAGATACAGAGTAAAGCTCCCTCTACACTGTCCCATCAAACATTCCCAGGTCAGGTACAGCATGGGTTAGATACAGAGTAAAGCTCCCTCTACACTGTCCCATCAAACACTCCCAGGGCAGGTACAGCATGGGTTAGATACAGAGTAAAGCTCCCTCTACACTGTCCCATCAAACACTCCCGGGGCAGGTACATCACGGGTTAGATACAGAGTATAGCTCCCTCTACACTGTCCCATCAAACACTCCCAGGGCAGCTCCAGCATGGGTTAGATAAAGAGTAAAGCTCCCTCTACACTGTCCCATCAAACACTCCCCACGGCGTGTACAACACGGGTTAGATACAGAGTAAAGCTCCCTCTACACTGTCCCATCAAACACTCCCAGGGCAGGTACAGCACGGGTTAGATATAGAGTAAAGCTCCCACATCACTGCCCATCAAACACTCCCAGGGCAGGTACAGCGCGGGTTAGATACAGAATAAAGCTCCCTCTACACTGTCCCATCAAACACTCCCAGGCCAGGTACAGCACGGGTTAGGTACAGAGTAAAGCTCCCTCTACACTGTCCCATCAAACACTCCCAGTGCAGGTACAGCATGGGTTAGATACAGAGTAAAGCTCCCTCTACACTGTCCTGTAGGGTTCGAAAATCCACAACCACTTTTTACCAAAAATTGGATTGCCCTATACAGTTTAAAACCAACATTTTCGGCTAAGGCAGAGGTCCCAACAATATGCCTGGGACATCCGAATACAGGGGACTGTGGCTCAGGGGTGAGCCATAGATGTCGGCCAATCGAAGCAGATTGCATTCTCAGAGGCCAATCAGGGGACCGAGTCGGACCTGATGCGAGGAAACCCCCAGACAATGGGGACCACCCGGTCCGGGTTTGAATATGTGACTTACCCCTAATCGGGCTATGAATACAAGCCATCATCATCTTAATCAACTCGGACTAGGGACAATAGTCTTGGGATCACTACAGTTAAGAGGTGGCCCAAACTAATCAAGTCCCAGGACTGACACAATGGGGCAGCAGACTTGGAGGAGCCGATGTGCACTCAAAACAATACCCCTGTCCTCACACCTACCTGTATATATATGGAACACAAGAAGGACCAACGCTGAGAGAGAACTATTACCAGAAGAACGAACAGGAGAGCGAGTTAAGACGCTGAGGGAAAAGACGAGCCCGGGAGGGACGAGCTGGGGCGGACTAACATCTAAAGAACTCCAACCACGCTGAGGAGAAGATCCACCATCAGGCCCCAGTCTCAATCGGTATACTGAAGGTTTACTCCGCTACCAGACGGCGCAACATCGCCGCAAGAAGCCGTACCATATACCGACTCCCATTCCTGGGACCTCGACAAGAAGATACCAACGACCGAAGTGGCTGTGGAAGACGGCATTCACTCCAGTCATTTCGGGAACCTTTTCCATCAAGCACAAACCAACCAACGACAACCGACCGAAAGCACAATCAACAAAACCAAACTTCGAGAAAACCCGACCAGACGCAGCAAGGTCCTCTCCGAGGTTCGGGGTACGGCGAACCCCGAGGCACAGGTCGAATTCCGACGACGACAGCAACAACAACAACCCAACAACCGCACTCAAAATTCCATCTGTCAAGGGAGGAGGCTGTGAGTATAATCCAAGGGCCTGCAACTGTTAGTCTAGTTTAGGTAGGAATGTGGGTTGGTGGGATTGGACTTGGTAAAGATAAAACTGTGTAAAAAAAAAGTGTCCGTTCTCTCTCATATTTTATTTATAGTTATAAATGTGTGTGTGTGTTTATTACTTTGTGGTAGAACTTACCTTGGCAAATAAAATTGGTTGTCACCTGTTCTTTTTCCAAGGACTACTTGTCTCCGAGTCTCTATTTAAAGTGCATCGTTCTCCACCCAAATTCTGGAGTTAGAACCAGATAGGGGCATTAGGGCGCTTCGAACCCGTCAAACAAGGGAACAGCAGACCAGGGAAAAGAGAGAGGACTCCAGGAGCACTTGGGCTCAGGAGTACCCCACAGATTAGGTATAAACTGTGCGGGTCGCCACCGTATTTCAGTCCTCCTCTATAAGCTGTTGTTCTCTATCTCCTGAGAGGGTGTTTAGTGACACCCGACCTGCAGGCTAACATAAGCTGCAAGGGTATAAAGGAGACCGAGGCCCAATACATCAACAGGCACTAGAGACCCCTGCAATTGGGCAGAGCAGAGCCCCATCCCCCTACAGTCCCATCAAACACTCCCCGGGCAGGTACAGCATGGGTTAGATAGAGAGTAATGCTCCATCAACACTGTCCCATCAGACACTCCCATGGCAAGTACAGCACGGGTTAGATACAGAGTAAAGCTCCCTCTACACTGTCCCATCAAACACTCCCCGGGCAGGTACAGCATGGGTTAGATACAGAGTAATGCTCCATCAACACTGTCCCATCAAACTCTCCCATGGCAAGTACAGCACGGGTTAGATACAGAGTAAAGCTCCCTCTACACTGTCCCATCAAACACTCCCAGGGCAAGTACAGCACGGGTTAGATACAGAGTAAAGCTCCCTCTACACTGCCCCATCAAACACTCCCAGGGCAGGTACAGCATGGGTTAGATACAGAGTAAAGCTCCCTCTACACTGTCCCATCAAACACTCCCAGGGCAAGTACAGCACGGGTTAGATACAGAGTAAAGCTCCCTCGACACTGCCCCATCAAACACTCCCAGGGCAAGTACAGCACGGGTTAGATACAGAGTAAAGCTCCCTCTACACTGCCCCATCAAACACTCCCAGGGCAGGTACAGCATGGGTTAGATACAGAGTAAAGCTCCCTCTACACTGTCCCATCAAACACTCCCAGGGCAGGTACAGCACGAGTTAGATACAGAGTAAAGCTCCCTCTACACTGTCCCATCAAACACTCCCAGGGCAGGTACAGCACAGGTTAGATACAGAGTAAAGCTCCCTCTACACTGTCCCATCAAACACTCCCAGGGCAAGTACAGCACGGGTTAGATACAGAGTAAAGCTCCCTCTACACTGCCCCATCAAACACTCCCAGGGCAGGTACAGCACGGGTTAGATACAGAGTAAAGCTCCCTCTACACTGTCCCATCAAAAACTCCCAGGGCAGGTACAGCAAGGGTTAGATACAGAGTAAAGCTCCCTCTACACTGTCCCATCAAACACTCCCAGGTCAGGTACAGCACAGGTTAGATACAGAGTAAAGCTCCCTCTACACTGTCCATCAAACACTGCCAGGGCAGGTACAGCACGGGTTAGATACAGAGTAAAGCTCCCTCTACACTGCCCCATCAAACACTCCCAGGGCAGTTGCAGCACGGGTTAGATACAGAGTAAAGCTCCCTCTACGCTGTCCCATCAAACACTCCCAGGGCAGGTACAGCACGGGTTAGATACAGAGTAAAGCTCCCTCTACACTGTCCCATCAAACAATCCCAGGGCAGGTACAGCACGGGTTAGATACAGAGTAAAGCTCCCTCCAAACTGTCCCTTCCAACATTCCCAGGGCAGATACAGCATGGGTTAGATACAGAGTAAAGCTCCCTCTACACTGTCCCATCAAACACTCCCAGGGCAGGTACAGCACAGGTTAGATACAGAGTAAAGCTCCCTCTACACTGTCCATCAAACACTGCCAGGGCAGGTACAGCACGGGTTAGATACAGAGTAAAGCTCCCTCTACACTGCCCCATCAAACACTCCCAGGGCAGTTGCAGCACGGGTTAGATACAGAGTAAAGCTCCCTCTACACTGTCCCATCAAACACTCCCAGGGCAGGTACAGCACGGGTTAGATACAGAGTAAAGCTCCCTCTACTCTGTCCCTTCCAACACTCCCAGGGCAGATACAGCATGGGTTAGATACAGAGTAAAGCTCCCTCTACACTGTCCCATCAAACACTCCCGGGGCAGGTACAGCACGGGTTAGTTACAGAGTAAAGCTCCCTCTACACTGTCCCATCAAACACTCCAAGGGCAGGTATAGCACGGGTTAGATACAGAATAAAGCTCCCTCTACACTGTCCCATCAAACACTCCCAGGGCAGGTACAGCACGGGTTAGATACAGAGTAAAGCTCCCTCTACACTGTCCCGTCAAACACTCCCAGGGCAGGTACAGCACGGGTTAGATACAGAGTAAAGCTCCCTCCAAACTGTCCCTTCCAACACTCCCAGGGCAGGTACAGCACGGGTTAGATACAGAATAAAGCTCCCTCTACACTGTCCCATCAAACACTCCCAGGGCAGGTACAGCACGGTTTAGATACAGAATAAAGCTCCCTCTACACTGTCCCATCAAACACTCCCAGGGCAGGTACAGCACGGGTTAGATAAAGAATAAAGCTCCCTCTACACTGTCCCATCAAACACTCCCAGGGCAGGTACAGCACGGGTTAGATACAGAATAAAGCTCCCTCTACACTGTCCCATCAAACACTCCCAGGGCAGGTACAGCACGGGTTAGATACAGAGTAAAGCTCCCTCTGCACTGTCTCATCAAACACTCCCAGGGCAGGTACAGCACGGGTTAGATACAGAGTAAAGCCCCCGCTACACTGCCCCATCAAACAATCCCAGGGCAGGTACAGCATGGGTTAGATACAGAGTAAAGCTCCCTCTACACTGTCCCATCAAACACTCCCAGGGCAGGTACAGCACGGGTTAGATACAGAGTAAAGCTTCCTCTACACTGTCCCATCAAACACTCCCAGGGTAGGTACAGCACTGGTTAGATACAGAGTAAAGCTCCCTCTACACTGTCCCCATCAAACACTCCCAGGGCAGGTACAGCACAGGTTAGATACAGAGTAAAGCTCCCTCTACACTGTCCCATCAAACATTCCCAGAGCAGGTACAGCATGGGTTAGATACAGAGTAAAGCTCCCTCTACACTGTCCCATCAAACACTCCCAGGGCAGGTACAGCACGGGTTAGATACAGAGTAAAGCTCCCTCTACACTGCCCCATCAAACACTCCCAGGGCAGTTGCAGCACGGGTTAGATACAGAGTAAAGCTGCCTCTACACTGTCCCATCAAACACTCCCAGGGCAGGTACAACACGGGTTAGATACAGAGTAAAGCTCCGTCTAAACTGTCCCATCAAACACTCCCAGGGCAGGTACAGCACGGGTTAGATACAGAGTAAAGCTCCCTCCATACTGTTCCTTCCAACACTCCCAGGGCAGATACAGCATGGGTTAGATACAGAGTAAAGCTCCCTCTACACTGTCCCATCAAACACTCCTGGGGCAGGTACAGCACGGGTTAGTTACAGAGTAAAGCTCCCTCTACACTGTCCCATCAAACACTCCCAGGGCAGGTACAGCACGGGTTAGATACAGAATAAAGCTCCCTCTACACTGTCCCATCAAACACTCCCAGGGCAGGTACAGCACGGGTTAGATACAGAATAAAGCTCCCTCTACACTGTCCCATCAAACACTCCCAGGGCAGGTACAGCACGGGTTAGATACAGAATAAAGCTACCTCTACACTGTCCCATCAAACACTCCCAGGGCAGGTACAGCACGGGTTAGATACAGAATAAAGCTCCCTCTACACTGTCCCATCCAACACTCCCAGGACAGGTACAGCACGGGTTAGATACAGAGTAAAGCTCCCTCTACACTGTCTCATCAAACACTCCCAGGGCAGGTACAGCACGGGTTAGATACAGAGTAAAGCCGCCGCTACACTGTCCCATCAAACACTCCCAGTGCAGGTTCAGCACAGGTTAGATACAGAGTAAAGCCCCCGCTGCACTGTCCCATCAAACACTCCCAGGGCAGGTACAGCATGGGTTAGATACAGAGTAAAGCTCCCACTACACTGTCTCATCAGACACTCCCAGGGCAGGTACAGCACAGGTTAGATACAGAATAAAGCTCCCTCTACACTCCCATCAAACACTCCCAGGGCAGGTACAGCACGGGTTAGATACAGAGTAAAGCTCCCTCTACATTGTCCCATCAAACACTCCCAGGGCAGGTACAGCATGGGTTAGATACAGAGTATAGCTCCCTCTACACTGTCCCATCAAACACTCCCAGGGCAGGTACAGCATGGGTTAGATACAGAGTAAAGCTCCCTCTACACTGTCCCCATCAAACACTCCCAGGGCAGGTACAGCACGGGTTAGATACAGAGTAAAGCTCCCTCTACACTGTCCCATCAAACACTCCCAGGGCAGGTACAGCACAGGTTAGATACAGAGTAAAGCTCCCTCTACACTGTCCCATCAAACACTCCCAGGGCAAGTACAGCACGGGTTAGATACAGAGTAAAGCTCCCTCTACACTGCCCCATCAAACACTCCCAGGGCAGGTACAGCACGGGTTAGATACAGAATAAAGCTACCTCTACACTGTCCCATCAAACACTCCCAGGGCAGGTACAGCACGGGTTAGATACAGAATAAAGCTCCCTCTACACTGTCCCATCCAACACTCCCAGGACAGGTACAGCACGGGTTAGATACAGAGTAAAGCTCCCTCTACACTGTCTCATCAAACACTCCCAGGGCAGGTACAGCACGGGTTAGATACAGAGTAAAGCCGCCGCTACACTGTCCCATCAAACACTCCCAGTGCAGGTTCAGCACAGGTTAGATACAGAGTAAAGCCCCCGCTGCACTGTCCCATCAAACACTCCCAGGGCAGGTACAGCATGGGTTAGATACAGAGTAAAGCTCCCACTACACTGTCTCATCAGACACTCCCAGGGCAGGTACAGCACAGGTTAGATACAGAATAAAGCTCCCTCTACACTCCCATCAAACACTCCCAGGGCAGGTACAGCACGGGTTAGATACAGAGTAAAGCTCCCTCTACATTGTCCCATCAAACACTCCCAGGGCAGGTACAGCATGGGTTAGATACAGAGTATAGCTCCCTCTACACTGTCCCATCAAACACTCCCAGGGCAGGTACAGCATGGGTTAGATACAGAGTAAAGCTCCCTCTACACTGTCCCCATCAAACACTCCCAGGGCAGGTACAGCACGGGTTAGATACAGAGTAAAGCTCCCTCTACACTGTCCCATCAAACACTCCCAGGGCAGGTACAGCACGGGTTAGATACAGAATAAAGCTCCCACATCACTGCCCATCAAACACTCCCAGGGCAGGTACAGCACGGGTTAGATACAGAATAAAGCTCCCTCTACACTGTCCCATCAAACACTCCCAGGCCAGGTACAGCACGGGTTAGGTACAGAGTAAAGCTCCCTCTACACTGTCCTGTAGGGTTCGAAAATCCACAACCACTTTTTACCAAAAATTGGATTGCCCTATACAGTTTAAAACCAACATTTTCGGCTGAGGCAGAGGTCCCAACAATATGCCTGGGACATCCGAATACAGGGGACTGTGGCTCAGGGGTGAGCCATAGATGTCGGCCAATCGAAGCAGATTGCATTCTCAAAGGCCAATCAGGGGACCGAGTCGGACCTGAAGCGAGGAAACCCCCAGACAATGGGGACCACCCGGTCCGGGTTTGAATATGTGACTTACCCCTAATCGGGCTATGAATACAAGCCATCATCATCTTAATCAACTCGGACTAGGGACAATAGTCTTGGGATCACTACAGTTAAGAGGTGGCCCAAACTAATCAAGTCCCAGGACTGACACAATGGGGCAGCAGACTTGGAGGAGCCGATGTGCACTCAAAACAATACCCCTGTCCTCACACCTACCTGTATAAATATGGAACACAAGAAGGACCAACGCTGAGAGAGAACTATTACCAGAAGAACGAACAGGAGAGCGAGTTAAGACGCTGAGGGAAAAGACGAGCCCGGGAGGGACGAGCTGGGGCGAACTAACATCTAAAGAACTCCAACCAAGCTGAGGAGAAGATCCACCATCAGGCCCCAGTCTCAATCGGTATACTGAAGGTTTACTCCGCTACCAGATGGCGCAACATCGCCGCAAGAAGTCGTACCATATACCGACTCCCATTCCTGGGACCTCGACAAGAAGATACCAACGACCGAAGTGGCTGTGGAAGACGGCATTCACTCCAGTCATTTCGGGAACCTTTTCCATCAAGCACAAACCAACCAACGACAACCGACCGAAAGCACAATCAACAAAACCAAACTTCGAGAAAACCCGACCAGACGCAGCAAGGTCCTCTCCGAGGTTCGGGGTACGGCGAACCCCGAGGCACAGGTCGAATTCCGACGACGACAGCAACAACAACAACCCAACAACCGCACTCAAAATTCCATCTGTCAAGGGAGGAGGCTGTGAGTATAATCCAAGGGCCTGCAACTGTCAGTCTAGTTTAGGTAGGAATGTGGGTTGGTGGGATTGGACTTGGTAAAGATAAAACTGTGTAAACATTCTCGTTGTGTCCGTTCTCTCTCATATTTTATTTATAGTTATAAATGTGTGTGTGTGTTTATTACTTTGTGGTAGAACTTACCTTGGCAAATAAAATTGGTTGTCACCTGTTCTTTTTCCAAGGACTACTTGTCTCCGAGTCTCTATTTAAAGTGCATCGTTCTCCACCCAAATTCTGGAGTTAGAACCAGATAGGGGCATTAGGGCGCTTCGAACCCGTCAAACAAGGGAACAGCAGACCAGGGAAAAGAGAGAGGACTCCAGGAGCACTTGGGCTCAGGAGTACCCCACAGATTAGGTATAAACTGTGCGGGTCGCCACCGTATTTCAGTCCTCCTCTATAAGCTGTTGTTCTCTATCTCCTTAGAGGGTGTTTAGTGACACCCGACCTGCAGGCTAACATAAGCTGCAAGGGTATAAAGGAGACCGAGGCCCAATACATCAACAGGCACTAGAGACCCCTGCAATTGGGCAGAGCAGAGCCCCATCCCCCTACAGTCCCATCAAACACTCCCCGGGCAGGTACAGCATGGGTTAGATAGAGAGTAAAGCTCCATCAACACTGTCCCATCAAACTCTCCCAGGGCAGGTACAGCATGGGTTAGATAGAGAGTAAAGCTCCATCAACACTGTCCCATCAAACTCTCCCAGGGCAGGTACAGCATGGGTTAGATACAGAGTAAAGCTCCATCAACACTGTCCCATCAAACACTCCCAGGGCAGGTACAGCACGGGTTAGATACAGAGTAAAGCTCCCTCTACACTGCCCCATCAAACACTCCCAGGGCAGGTACAGCATGGGTTAGATACAGAGTAAAGCTCCCTCTACACTGTCCCATCAAACACTCCCAGGGCAGGTACAGCACGAGTTAGATACAGAGTAAAGCTCCCTCTACACTGTCCCATCAAACAGTCCCAGGGCAGGTACAGCACAGGTTAGATACAGAGTAAAGCTCCCTCTACACTGTCCCATCAAACACTCCCAGGGCAGGTACAGCACGGGTTAGATACAGAGTAAAGCTTCCTCTACACTGTCCCATCAAACACTCCCAGGGTAGGTACAACACGGGTTAGATAGAGAGTAAAGCTCCCTCTACACTGTCCCATCAAACACTTCGTGGTCAAGAGTTAGATGCAGAGCAGCTTAGAAAGACATAGAGGAGCCAAATTGCAGGAACAGGCAGATGGAAGGGGGAAGAAAAGAGTCAAAATAACAACACAGGAATGCTAGAAGTAGAAGGAACGTGCCGCTGGGAGTGGAGGCTGTTGTGGCAGTCGGGAACTACCAGTTGTAGGAATACCAGAAATATGGCCAATACCAGTGGATGGTCATGAGTACAACCTGAGGACTGTTTAAAAATTAAGACTGTTTAAAATTAATATTGTACCAAATGAAGTACAAAGACTGTTTAAAATTAATATTGTTTAAAAGTAATATTGTATGTAACCAACAAATGTCAAATCGATTGACACCTACAGAATGTTGGAAAACTGTACCTTTTTGCTATGTAAGCTTTGGCAATATGGTTCTCTGTAAACTTTCATGCCAATAAAGCATTTGAATTGGAATTGGAATTGGAGTACAACATACAGGGTTATGGGAAAAATAGACAGGAACAGAGGCAGTGATCACCCCAGGTCAGACCCCTGGGCGGTTAAAGAGGTGAACCCTGTCGGAGGTGGAACTTGGGGACGTTGTTCGCGAACGTTTCAATAGAGAACAAGTGGAATACCTTTAAAGGAATAGTGCTGAGCCTGGCGGTTATACGCAGACCTGCAACGAGCAAATGTAAACTAAACAAGCGTGAGCCATGTGTTAAGAATCAAAAGTAAAGCAGGAAGAACAAAGTCTGTAAATCCTGCAAGGAGAAAGGTTGAATGGCTCCATTGGGATGAATGTTGGAATGTACAGAAACACAACGAAAGGATGATCAGTGGGGAAGAGATAGAGCTGGACAAAAGTAAGAAATTCTCTGTGTTCGCTACCAGCAAAGGGGCCAAAGAACAGGCACCAACCATAAAAGATGCGAACAGGGCTGAAGCTGAGGACAAGCGTCAAGACAGTTAATATTCTAAATGATTGTTACCTCCAAATGTTCACTAGGGAAGACTGGCACTTTATTCCCTCCCTAGGTACCGATATCCCAAGTTGCATTAATCACTTTGATGTAAATGAGGTCGAAGTCCAAGAGAGGCTAAAAGGGCTCAAAAGCAAATCAATCCCCAGAGCACTAAGTGAGGCACTGACGCTCATTATTAGAGAGTTTATAAAGGATGGAGGGAGGTTCTGGTATACTGCAGCATGGTGCCCACATTGCAACTCGCAAAAGGCTTCTTCGGCAACACCTCCCAAAGCCACGGCCTCTACCACCTAGAAGCACAAAGGCAGTGGGTGCACCACCACCTCCAAATTCCCCTCCACCATCCTGACTTGGAAATATATCGGGCATTCCTTCATCGTCGCTGGGTCAAAATCCCGGAACTCCCTCCCAAACAGCACTTGTGGGAGCACCTTCACCACACGGACTGCAGCGGTTCAAGAAGGCGGCTCACCACCACCTTCGCAAGTGCAACTAGGGACGGGCAATAAATGCTGGCCTGGCCAGCGATGCCCACATCCTAAGAATGAATATATAAAAAAAACACAAAGCAGAGGCAGGCAACTGCTCTGCATATGAACCAAATGGTGCAATTTTAAACAGGGTGCAGGAACAGAGAGGCCTGGGAGTGCATGTGCACAAATCTTTGAATGAATGAATGACTTACATTTTTATAGCGCCTTTCACAACCACCGGACGTCTCAAAACACTTTACAGCGAACGAAGCACTTTTGGAGTGTAGTCACTGTTGTAATGAGGGAAACACGGCAGCCAATTTGCACACAGCAAACTCCCACAAACAGCAATATGATAATGGCCAGATCATCTGTTGTTTTCACAGAATCACAGAAACCCCACAGTGCAGATAGAGGCCATTTCGGCCCATCGAGCCTGCACCGACACATATTCCACCCGATCCCTGTAACCCCTACACCAACACATATCCCACCCTATCCCTGTAACCCCACGTATTTAATCCCCCTAACACTAAGGGTCAATTTATCATAGCCAATCAACCTAACCCGCACATCTTTGGACTGTGGGAGGAAACCGGAGCACCCGGAGAAAACCCACGCAAACACGGGGAGAATGTGCAAACTCCACACAGACAGTCGCACGAGGCCGGATTTGAACCCGGGTCCCTGGCGCTGTGAGGCAACAGTGCTAACCACTATGCCACCATGTTTTGTTATGTTGATTGAGGGATAAATATTGGCCCAGGACACCGGGGAGAACTCCCCTGCTCTTCTTCGAAATAGTGGCCGTGGGATCTTTTACGTCCACCTGAGAGAGCAGACGGGGCCTCGGTTTAACGTCTCATCCGAAAGACGGCACCTGCGACGGTGCAGCGCTCCCTCGGCACTGCACTGGAGTGTCAGCCTAGATTTATGAAGGTGGTCGGGCAAGCTGAAAAGGTTGTTAAAAAAGCATATGGGATCATAAGAATCATAAGAAATAGGAGCAGGAGTAGGCCATTCGGCCCCTCGAGCCTGCTCCGCCATTCAATGAGATCATGGCTGATCTTCTGCCTCAACTCCATTCACCGGCCCTATCGCCATATCCCTTGATGCCTTTACTAGTCAGAAATCTATCGACTTCTGTTTTGAATATACCCAATGACTGAGCCTCCACAGCCCTCTGGGGTAGAGAATTCCAAAGATTCACCACACTCTGTGTGAAGAAAGTTCTTCTCATCTCAGTCCTGAATGACCTACCCTTTATCCTGAGGCTGTGGCCCCTGGTTCTCGACTCCCCAGCCAAGGGAAACATTCTCCCAGCATCCACCCTATCAAGCCCTATAATAATTTTGTATGCGTCAATGAGATCCCCTCTCATTCTTCTGAATTCAAGAGAATACAGGCCTAGTTTACTCAATCTCTCCTCATACGACAGTCCCGCCATCCCAGGAATCAATCTCGTGAACCTTCGTTGCACTCCCTCTATGGCAAGTATATCCTTCCTTAGGTAAGGAGACCAAAATTGTACACAGTACTCCAGGTGTGGTCTCACCAAGGCCCTTGGCTTTATTAATAGAGGCATAAAAAGCAAGGAAGTTATGCTGAACTTTTATAAAACACTGGTTAGGCCTCAGCTGGAGTATTGTGTTCAATTCTGGGCTTTTGGAAGGATGTCAAGACCTTGGAAAGGGTGCAGAGGAGATTTACGAGAATGGTACCAGGGGTGAGGAGAGACTGGAGAAGCTGGGATTGTTCTCCTTCGAGCAGAGAAGGCCAAGGGGAGATTTGATAGAGGTGTTTAAAATCATGAATGATTTTGATGGAGTAAATAAAGAGAGACTGTTTACAGTGACAGGAGGACGCAGATTTAAGGTGATTGGCAAAGGAACCAGAGGTGACTCGAGGAAACATTCTTTTACACAGCGAGTTGTTGTGATCTGGAATGCGCGGCCTGAAAGCAGATTCAATAGTAACATTCAAAATGGAGTTGGATAAATACTTGAAAAGGAAAAGTTTGCAGGGCTATGGGGCAAGAGCAGGAGAGTGGGACTAATTGGAGAGCTCTTTCAAAGAGGCACAATGGGCCGAATGGTTTCCTTCTGTGTTGTATCATTCTACGATTCTAACTACGGACTGATTAATCTTACAGGGAAGAGTCTCGCTCTATGTGGTCCTACCCAATTGTTCTGCAAGGTAGCTGGTGTTTAAGGATTCTAGGAGGGTGGGGGAGGGAGGGTGAAGTGACACCTCACACTGGCTGCAAAGTGTACGGCGGAATTCCCGACGAGCAACAACAGGAAGCCATCGCAATCAGCCAAACACAGGAAGCAGGCGTCAGAACATGCCTGGAAATACCCAGAGCTGCCGGATTGCCCCGATCAGCTTGTTTAGCACCTTCCTCTACTGGGTCAGATCCTGCCACAAACCCGCGCACCAGAAACTGATCGGAAGAAGCTGGGGTTGTTCTCCTTCGAGCAGGGAAGGTTAAGGGAAGATTTAATTGAGGTGTTCAAAGTCATGATAGAGTAAATAAGGAGAAACTGTTTCCACTGACAGGAGGGTCAGGAACCAGAGGACACAGATTTAAGATCATTGGCAAAAAATCCAGAGGGGGAGATGAAGAGAAATATAAACCACCCCGAACCCCTTGATTAGATTCCAGCCTGTAACTCACTCCCGGGTATCTGTTATTCTATATATAAACCACCCCGAACCCCTCGATTAGATTCCAGCATGTAACTCACTCCCGGGTATCTGTTATTCTGTATATAAACCACCCCGAACCCCTCGATTAGATTCCAGCCTGTAACTCACTCCCGGGTATCTGTTATTCTACATATAAACCACCCCGAACCCCTTGATTAGATTCCAGCCTGTAACTCCCTCCGGGTATCTGTTATTCTATATATAAACCCCCCGAACCCCTCGATTAGATTCCAGCCTGTAACTCACTCCCGGGTATCTGTTATTCCATATATAAACCCCCGCGAGCCCCTCGATTAGATTCCAGCCTGTAACTCACTCCCGGGTATCTGTTATTCTTTATATAAACCCCCTGAACCCCTGGATTAGATTCCAGCCTGTAACTCACTCCTGGGTATCTGTTATTCTATATATAAACCACCCCGAACCCCTCGATTAGATTCCAGCCTGTAACTCACTCCCGGGTATCTTTTATTCTACATATAAACCACCCCGAACCCCTCGATTAGATTCCAGCCTGTAACTCCCTCCGGGTATCTGTTATTCTTTATATAAACCCCCTGAACCCCTCGATTAGATTCCAGCCTGTAACTCACTCCCGGGTATCTGTTATTCTTTATATAAACCCCCCGAACCCCTCGATTAGATTCCAGCCTGTAATTCCCTCTGGGTATCTGTTATTCTTTATATAAACCCCCCGAGCCCCTCAATTAGATTCCAGCCTGTAACTCACTCTCAGGTATCTGTTATTCTATATATAAACCCCCCGAGCCTCTCGATTAGACTCCAGCCTGTAACTCACTCCCGGGTATCTGTTATTCTATATATAAACCCCCCGAACCCCTCGATTAGATTCCAGGCTGTAACTCACTCCCGGGTATCTGTTATTCTATATATAAACCCCCCGAACCCCTCGATTAGATTCCAGGCTGTAACTCACTCCCGGGTATCTGTTATTCTATATATAAACCCCCCGAACCCCTCGATTAGATTCCAGGCTGTAACTCAAACCCGGGTATCTGTTATTCTATATATAAACCACCCGAACCCCTCGATTAGATTACAGCCTGTAACTCACTCCCGGGTATATGTTATTCTATATATAAACCACCCCGAACCCCTCAATTAGACTCCAGCCTGTAACTCAGACCCGGGTATCTGTTATTCTATATATAAACCCCCCGAACCCCTCGATTAGATTCCAGCCTGTAACTCACTCCCGGGTATCTGTTATTCTATATATAAACCCCCCGAACCCCTCGATTAGATTTCAGGCTGTAACTCAAACCCGGGTATCTGTTATTCTATATATAAACCACCCGAACCCCTCGATTAGATTACAGCCTGTAACTCACTCCCGGGTATCTGTTATTCTATATATAAACCACCCCGAACCCCTCGATTAGACTCCAGCCTGTAACTCACACCCGGGTATCTGTTATTCTATATATAAACCCCCCGAACCCCAAGATTAGATTTAATGCAGAAAAGTGCGAAGTGATACATTTTTGTAGAAAGAATGAAGAGAGGAAATATAAACTAAAGGGTATAATCCTAAAGGGGGTAAATTAATAGAGATACATAGAAACATAGAAGGTAGGAGCAGGAGTAGGCCATTCGGCCCCTCGAGCCTGCTCCGCCATTCAACGCGATCATGGCTGATCATCCAAATTCAGTACCCTGTCCCTGCTTTCTCCCCATATTCCTTGATCCCCTTAGCCTTAAGAAATATATCCAACTCCTTCTTGAATATATTTAATGAATTGACCTCAACTGTCTTCTGTGAGAGAGAATTCCACAGGTTCACTCTCTGGGTGAAGAAATTCCTCCTCATCTCAGTCCTAAATGGCTTACCCCTTATCCTTAGACTGTGACCCCTGGTTCTGGACTCCCCCGCCATCGGGAACATCCTTCCTGCATCTAGTCTGTCTAGTCCTGTTAGAATTTTATAAGTTTCAATGAGATCCCCTCTCACTCTTCTAAACTCTAGTGAATATAAGCCCAATCGACACAATCTCTCCTCATACGTCATTCCTGCCATCCCAGGTATCAGCCTGGTGAATCTTCGCTGCACTCCCTCCATGGCAAGAACATCCTTCCTCAGATAAGGCGACCAAAACTGCACACAATACTCAAGGTGTGGTCTCACCAAGGCCCTGTACAACTGCAGCAAGACATCCTTGCTCCTGTACTCGAACCCTCTCGCTGTGAAGGCCAGCATACCATTTGCCTTCTTAACCGTCTGCTGCACCTGCATGCTTACCTTCAGCGACTGGTGCACAAGGACACCCAGGTCTCATTGCACTTCCCCTTCTCCCAATCTATTGCCGTTCAGATAATAATCTGCCTTCCTGTTTTTGCTACCAAAGTGGATAACCTCGCATTTATCCACATTATACTGCATCTGTCATGCATCTGCCCAATCGCCCAACCTGTCCAAATCGTACTGGAGTTTCTCTGCATCCTCCTCACAGCACACCCACCCACCCAGCTTTGTGTCATCTGCAAACTTGGAGATATTACATCTAGTTCCTTCGTCTAGATCATTAATAAATATTGTGAATAACTGGGGTCCTAGCACCGATCCCTGCGGTACCCCACTAGTCACTGCCTGCCACTCGGAAAAAGACCCGTTTATTCCAACTCTTTGCTTCCTGTCTGCCAACCAGTGTTCTATCCAAGTCAGTACCTTACCCCCAATCCCATGTGCTTTAACTTTGCACGCTAGTCTCTTATGCGGGACCTTATCGAAAGCCTTCTGAAAATCCAAATACACCACATCCACTGGTTCTCCCTTATCTATTCTACCAGTTACATCCTCAAAAAATTCCAGTAGATTAGTCAAGCATGATTTACCTTTTGTAAATCCATGTTGACTTTGTCCGATCCTGTCACTGTTTTCCAAGTGCTCTGCTATTACATCTTTTAGGGTATATGTGCACCTAAGGGTATATGTGCACAAATCGTTGAAGGTGGCAGGGCAGGTTGAGAAAGCGGTTAAAAAAGCATACGGGATTCTGGGCTTCATAAATAGAGGCATGGAGTACAAATGCGTGGAAATTATGATGAACCTTTATAAAACACTGGTTCGACCTCAATTGGAGTATTGTGTCCAATTCTGGGCACCGCACTTTAGGAAGGATGTGAAGGCCTTAGAGAGGGTGCAGAAAAGATTTACGAGAATGGTACCAGGGATGAGGGATTTCAGTTACGTGGATAGACTGGAGAAGCTGGGGTTGTTCTCCTTAGAGCAGAGAAGATTGAGCGGAGATTTGATAGAGGTGTTCAAAATCATGAGGGGTCTAGACAGAGTAGATAGAGAGAAACTGTTCCCAATGATGGAAGGGTCAAGAACCAGAGGACACAGATTTAAGGTGATTGGCAGAAGAACCAAAGGCGACATGAGGAAAAACTTTTTTACACAGCGAGTGGTTAGGATCTGGAATTCACTGCCTGAAAGGGTGGTGGAGGCAGATTCAATCACGGCTTTCAAAAAGGAGTTGGATAAGTACCTGAAGGAAAAAAAATTGCAGGGCTACGGGGAAAGGGCGGGGGAGTGGGACTAGCTGAAGTGTTCTTGCAGAGAGCCGGCACGGGCTCGACGGGCCGAATGGTCTTCTTCCGTGCTGTAACCATTCTATGATTCTATCATATAGACCCACCCCCGCGAGCCCCTCGATTAGATTCCAGCCTGTAACTCACTCCCGGGTATCTGTTATTCTATATATAAACCCCCCGAACCCTTCGATTAGATTCCAGCCTGTAACTCACTCCCGGGTATCTGTTATTCTATATATAAACCCCCCGAACCCTTCGAGTAGATTCCAGCCTGTAACTCACTCCCGGGTATCTGTTATTCTATATACAAACCACCCGAACCCCTCGATTAGATTCCAGCCTGTAACTCACTCCCAGGTACATGTTATTCTATATATAATCCATCCAAACCCCTCGATTAGATTCCAGCCTGTAACTCACTCCCGGGTATCTGTTATTCTGTATATAAACCACCCAAACCCCTCAATTAGATTCCAGCCTGTAACTCACTCCCGGGTATCTGTTATTCTATATATAAACCCCCCGAACCCCTCGATTAGATTCCAGCCTGTAACTCACTCCCGGGTATCTGTTATTCTATATATAAACCCCCCGAACCCTTCGAGTAGATTCCAGCCTGTAACTCACTCCCGGGTATCTGTTATTCTATATACAAACCACCCGAACCCCTCGATTAGATTCCAGCCTGTAACTCACTCCCAGGTACATGTTATTCTATATATAATCCATCCAAACCCCTCGATTAGATTCCAGCCTGTAACTCACTCCCGGGTATCTGTTATTCTGTATATAAACCCCCCTCAATTAGATTACAGCCTGTAACACAGGTATATATAAACCCTCTGAATCCCTCGATTTGATTTCACCCTGCAAGCACTCCTGGGGATCCATTATTATATTCTATGTACATAAACCACTAAACCTCTTGATTAGATTCTGGCCTGTAACTCACTCACTGTTTCCTGTTGCTCGCTACTTAATTCCATTTTTCTCGCTTCCTGTAATGAATATCACACTGACAGCTTGTGAAATTCTATGCTAATTCAACTGCCGCTGTTGCGGCCAGATGTAAATACGCTTTGCTGAAGGTTTCATGGACAGCAGCTGACTATAAATGGAATGACGAGGATCCCCTCGGGGAACAGGCTGATGAGGGCAAGGACACTGCCAGCAAAAAGCTACAAATGACATGTATTTCGTCAGTCGCGTTTCGCTGTCAACATCCTGGACACAACATACGCTGTGAAACAGAAATGACCTCGCTTTCGATTACTACATTAAACGGTGCCTTTCTTGGGCCTAAAAATTTGGTTGCTTTGCGCCTCATTCTAACCGGGCGCAAAGCAACTAGCGCCCGGACGTGGCCAACGCCTCCCGCGAAATTAAGCGGGAGGTTAGTGGCGCCGGTTATTGTTAGCGCGCCGTGGCGCTGTGCCACCGGCAATGACATCATCGCCGTGTGCAGTGCCCCGCTCGCGCCCCAGCCGCGATCTTCGGTAGCGCCCCCTGATTTACCGCCGGACGCTATGTCCGACGGGGTCAGGGGGGGGGGCCTACCTGCAGCCGGGGCGGCGCAAATTAAAGGGGAGGTGCTGGGGCAGCCATTTTTGTTGCTGGCCGCCTGCCAGCACCTGCCCCCCGTTGCCGTCCCCGGCCTCCTGACCAGCCTGCCCGCGGAGTGCCGGCTGCGCTCTGTGAGCCCGGCACTCCGTGAGCCCAGCTGGGCCCCGGGTCGTGCTGCGCAAGGCCCCTCCCCTTTAAGAAGGAGGCGGGGTGCTTCCAATGAATTTCGGCCGCGGGGGAGCTAATCTTTTCAGGGAGCTAAAAGTCACGCCCCCACTCAATTTTTCCTCCTTGAAGTCTTCTGATAACCCACTGTTGATTATCCTAATGTTCTGTCTCCCCACAGATGCTGCCTGACCTGCTGAGTGTTCCCAGCTTTATAGATCTCCCAGCATCCGCAGTATTTTGCTTCTTCTGACTGCTGTGTTTACAGTTGCCAGCCTTCCAAGATTGTTACAAAAATATTGGAGATTGCGGGGAGGGGGGTATAAAGGCTGTTTGATTGACAGTCCAGTATCATCCAATCAGGTAACGGAGAGTCTGTCCACATTCCAATTGGGAAGGCGGGTGGACGTGTCGGGCAACCAATGGCGGCAGTGTGGGGGCGGGTGGTCGTATGATGGAACCTCCAGGAATATGTCCAAACAGAGTTGGCAACACTAGTCTTATTTGGTTGGAAGGGAGTGTTGGGTTTATAGGATATCATCATTTATCCATGTGTTCGGCGAGTCGGGCGGAGGCAGCGCAGCAGCAACGACGACCCGCTACAGCACGTCGGCCGGCAGCTCCTCGGCGGGAAGCTCGCAGTCCGACTGGGAGGAGGGAGAGCCGGGCATGGTGGCCAGAGGCCGGACCGTGAGCGGGAGAAGCAGGCCACCACATCGTGGAGCCGGCAACAGTGAGGAGGAGGCCGCGGTGACGGAGCGGCTGAGGGACATCACGTTCCCACTGCCATTCACAGAATCACA
Organism: Somniosus microcephalus; assembly: GCF_052327205.1. Classification (NCBI taxonomy): domain Eukaryota; kingdom Metazoa; phylum Chordata; class Chondrichthyes; order Squaliformes; family Somniosidae; genus Somniosus; species Somniosus microcephalus. The sequence continues at coordinate 43,970,433 of NW_028225182.1, read as the reverse complement.
GAAACCCCGCAGTGCAGATAGAGGCCATTTCGGCCCATCGAGCCTGCACCGACACATATCCCACCCGATCCCCGTAACCCCTACAGCAACACATATCCCACCCTATCCCTGTGACCCCACGTATTTAATCCCCCTAACACTAAGGGTCAATTTATCATAGCCAATCATCCTAACCCGCACATCTTTGGACTGTGGGAGGAAACCGGAGCACCCGGAGGAAACCCACGCAAACACGGGGAGAATGTGCAAACTCCACACAGACAGTCACCCGAGGCCGGATTTGAACCCGCGTCCCTGGTGCTGTGAGGCAACAGTGCTAACCACTATGCCACCGTGCTGCCCTTTGGATGCCGTGGATGTCATTGAATTGACTTTTTCTGAACATGGCGCTGGAGAATCGCGACGTGTCTCTGTGAGCTCCCACAGCTTATTGTGGGAGTGATCGGGGAGCAAGCATTCCATTGTACTAGTTACATATGGCAAATAAAATTGAAATTGAATTGCTTAATGCAAGTTTGAGGACCACGAAACGATGAGACATCTGGTTAATATATGTTACTCATCAAAGCATTGATACAACCCATTACATGCAGCATCCATGAGAGTGGCATCGGAAGTAACTCATGTGCAATGGACTCATCGGGTGTACACGAGCCGTCTTGACTGCTCACGCTAGCCTAAACAAGACTAGGTAAAAGTCCCTGAAGGGCTCTGGCGCACTGTATCTTTATAGGGTTAATTACATCTCCCTAACGTGACGCTATTACATCAGCGCGCCCTATCTAAGTCTAATGAATATGTGAATTCGCTTAGCTAACACATCACTACGTCAAGTGGCATTATGCACCCCTCCTTCAAATGTGCCAGCGCAGTACCATCAAGCTCTTGTTCATTGTTCTCTCGACGTGAGTATCCACGCCTGTCACAAATGGTCTTCACTCTCACCTCTTCTTAATACATTTCACAGCGAGCGCTATTCATGCTTCACACTCGCTCTCCATGCCCGTTACAATTAAAATTCCTTTCTCATCTCTTTCCACAGACTGTTACTGAGTCCTGCCTGACACAAGCTTCAGACGCCGACCTCGTCCTGATTAACCCCATCAACAGAATCCGTTGGCTATGATCATTCTACCTGATGTGCCTATTCTTACGGGAGGGGGGAGGTGAGCAGGGTTCAAAGGTGGCATGCCTACCAAAGGTGATAAGCCTACCAAAGACAGTTTGGCATCAACCCAGCCTGGTAATGTAACAAGTGAGCCACACAGGCCTTTAGTATTCCAGGGCACCGCTGGTGATTGATTGAGCAAGTCAAACAACACATTGATAACATTTAGGGGAAAGGTTGAAATTACGCCCATTCTTGGCCCCACAAATGGCCTCACACTATTGCGCTCAGCGAGAAAGAAACTCCCAATGAAACACAGATGGAACGTATATAGGCAGGCAGAGCAGTGAGCAATGGGCAATGAAAGGAGAGAGGCAAATAAAATGGGACTAAATGCTACTGGCAGGGGTCCCAAACAAATGAGAGTGTCCAGTCATAGAGAGGTGGGCAGATTCCTTAATGCTCTTGGAATTCAGTGCATAACAAGAGAAATATTTAACTCTGGCCCTTGGAGAGAGATGATCAACCAGGTTTGCAACCTTCACCCACTCATTAAACCCCAGTCCATTCCATACCGCTGGGCTCGCTAACAGAAGTGCAATACACACAGGGTGCTTCCGGTGACTTACAGATCAAGGATTCAGATACTCCCAGGGTTCTTTGAACCCTACTGTGGGGAACAGTTCTGTCCGCTCGCTCCTGTAAGTGAACGTCACCAGACTGTATGTAAGATACTTCTAGTTTTAGAACCACAGTCATTAACGGCAATAAGTGAGGCCATTCGGCCCATCGTGCTTGTGTCCTCTCTTTGAAGGCGCTTTCCCGTTAGTTGCATCTCCCCTGTGCCATCTCTCTGAAAGATCTCTCCCATTAGTCCCATTCCCCTGTGCCCTCTCTCTGAAAGATCTCTCCCATTAGTCCATCTCCCCTGTGCCCTCTCTCTGAAAGATCTCTCCCATTAGTCCCCAGTCCCTTGTGCCCTCTCTCTGAAAGATCTCTCCCATTAGTCCATCTCTCCTGTGCCCTCTCTCTGAACGATCTCCCCCAATAGTCCCAGTCCCCTGTGCCCTCTCTCTGAAAGATATCTCCCATTAGTCCCAGTCCCTTGTGCCCTCTCTCTGAACGATCTCCCCCATTAGTCCCATTCCCCTGTGCCCTCTCTCTGAAAGATCTCTCCCATTAGTCCATCTCCCCTGTGCCCTCTCTCTGAACGATCTCCCCCATTAGTCCCATTCCCCTGTGCCCTGTCTCTGAAAGATCTCCCCCATTAGTCCCAGTCCCTTGTGCCCTGTCTCTGAAAGATCTCCCCCATTAGTCCCATTCCCCTGTGCCCTCTCTCTGAAAGATCTCTCCCCCATTAGTCCCATTCCCCCGTGCCCTCTCTCTGAAAGATCTCCCCCATAAGTCCCATTCCCCTGTGCCCTCTCTCTGAAAGATCTCCCCCATTAGTCCCAGTCCCCTGTGCCCTCTCTCTGAAAGATCTCCCCCATTAGTCCCATTCCCCCGTGCCCTCTCCCTGAAAGATCTCCCCCATTAGTCCCATTCCCCCGTGCCCTCTGTCTGAAAGATCTCCCCCATTAGTCCCATTCCCCTGTGCCCTCTCTCTGAAAGATCTCTCCCATTAGTCCCAGTCCCCTGTGCCCTCTCTCTGAAAGATCTCTCCCATTAGTCCCAGTCCCCTGTGCCCTCTCTCTGAAAGATCTCTCCCATTAGTCCCAGTCCCCTGTGCCCTCTCTCTGAAAGATCTCTCCCATTAGTCCCATTCCCCTGTGCCCTCTCTCTGAAAGATCTCCCCCATTAGTCCATCTCCCCTGTGCCCTCTCTCTGAAAGATCTCTCCCATTAGTCCATCTCCCCTGTGCCCTCTCTCTGAAAGATCTCTCCCATTAGTCCCCAGTCCCTTGTGCCCTCCCTCTGAAAGATCTCTCCCATTAGTCCATCTCCCTTGTGCCCTCTCTCTGAACGATCTCCCCCATTAGTCCCAGTCCCCTGTGCCCTCTCTCTGAACGATCTCCCCCATTAGTCCCATTCCCCCGTGCCCTCTCTCTGAAAGATCTCTCCCATTAGCCCCCAATCCCTTGTGCCCTCTCTCTGAAAGATCTCCCCCATTAGTCCCATTCCCCTGTGCCCTCTCTCTGAAAGATCTCTCCCATTAGTCCCAGTGCCCTGTGCCCTCTCTCTGAAAGATCTCCCCCATTAGTCCCAGTCCCCAGTGCCCTCTCTCTGAAAGATCTCCCCCATTAGTCCCATTCCCCTGTGCCCTCTCTCTGAAACATCTCCCCCATTAGTCCCATTCCCCTGTGCCCTCTCTCTAAAAGATCTCACCCATTAGTCCCAGTCCCCTGTGCCCTCTCTCTGAAAGATCTCTCCCATTAGTCCCATTCCCCTGTGCCCTCTCTCTGAAAGATCTCCCCCATTAGTCCCATTCCCCTGGGCCCTCTCTCTGAAAGATCTCTCCCATTAGTCCCATTCCCCTGTGCCCTCTCTCTGAAACATCTCCCCCATTAGTCCATCTCCCCTGTGCACTCTCTCTGAAAGATCTCCCCCATTAGTCCCATTCCCCTGTGCCCTCTCTCTGAAAGATCTCTCCCATTAGTCCCATCTCCCCTGTGCCCTCTCTCTGAAAGATATCTCCCATTAGTCCATCTCCCCTGTGCCCTCTCTCTGAAAGTTCTCCCCCATTAGTCCCATTCCCCTGTGCCCTCTCTCTGAAAGATCGCCCACATTAGTCCCATTCCCCTGTGCCCTCTCTCTGAAAGATCTCCCCCATTAGTTCATCTCCCCTGTGCCCTCTCTCTGAAAGATCTCTCCCATTAGTCCCATTCCCCTGTGCCCTCTCTCTGAAAGATCTCCCCCATTAGTCCCAATCCCCTGTGCCCTCTCTCTGAAAGATCTCCCCCATTAGTCCCATTCCCCTGTGCCCTCTCTCTGAAAGATGTCCCCCATTAGTCCCATTCCCCTGTGCCCTCTCTCTGAAAGATCTCCCCCATTAGTCCCATTCCCCTGTGCCCTCTCTCTGAAAGATCTCCCCCATTAGTCCCATTCCCCTGTGCCCTCTCTCTGAAAGATCTCTCCCATTAGTCCCAGTCTCCTGTGTCCTCTCCCTGAAAGATCTCCCCCATTAGTCCCATTCCCCTGTGCCCTCTCTCTGAAAGATCTCTCCCATTAGTCCCATTCCCCTGTGCCCTCTCTCTGAAAGATCTCTCCCATTAGTCCCAGTCTCCTGTGTCCTCTCCCTGAAAGATCTCCCCCAGTAGTCCCATTCCCCTGTGCCCTCTCTCTGAAAGATCTCTCCCATTAGTCCATCTCCCCTGTGCCCTCTCTCTGAAAGATCTCCCCCATTAGTCCCATTCCCCTGTGCCCTCTCTCTGAAAGATCTCTCCCATTAGTCCATCTCCCCTGTGCCCTCTCTCTGAAAGATCTCTCCCATTAGTCCCATTCCCCTGTGCCCTCTCTCTGAAAGATCTCCCCCATTAGTCCCAGTCCCCTGTGCCCTCTCTCTGAAAGATCTCTCCCATTAGTCCCATTCCCCTGTGCCCTCTCTCTGAAAGAACTCCCCCATTGGTCCCAGTCCCCTGTGCCCTCTCTCTGAAAGATCTCTCCCATTAGTCCCATCTCCCCTGTGCCCTCTCTCTGAAAGATCTCCCCCATTAGTCCCATTCCCCTGTGCCCTCTCTCTGAAAGATCTCTCCCATTAGTCCCATTCCCCTGTGCCCTCTCTCTGAAAGATCTCCCCCATTAGTCCCATTCCCCTGTGCCCTCTCTCTGAAAGATCTCCCCCATTAGTCCCAGTCCCCTGTGCCCTCTCTCTGAAAGATCTCCCCCATTAGTCCCATTCCTCTGTGCCCTCTCTCTGAAAGATCTCTCCCATTAGTCCCATTCCCCTGTGCCCTCTCTCTGTAGAGATCTCACCCATTAGTCCCAGTCCCCTGTGTCCTCTCCCTGAAAGATCTCCCCCATTAGTCCCATTCCCCTGTGCCCTCTCTCTGAAAGATCTCTCCCATTAGTCCCATTCCCTTGTGCCCTCTCTCTGATAGATCTCTCCCATTAGTCCCAGTCCCCTGTGCCCTCTCTCTGAAAGATCTCTCCCATTAGTCCCATTTCCCCGTGCCTTCTCTCTGAAAGATCTCCCCCATTAGTCCCATTCCCCTGTGCCCTCTCTCTGAAAAATCTCCCCCATTAGTCCATCTCCCCTGTGCCCTCTCTCTGAAAGATCTCCCCCATTAGTCCCATTCCCCTGTGCCCTCTCTCTGAAAGATCTCTCCCATTAGTCCCATTCCCCTGTGCCCTCTCTCTGAAAGATCTCCCCCATTAGTCCCATTCCCCCGTGCCCTCTCTCTGAAAGATCTCTCCCATTAGTCCATCTCCCCTGTGCCCTCTCTCTGAAAGATCTCCCCCATTAGTCCATCTCCCCTGTGCCCTCTCTCTGAAAGATCTCTCCCATTAGTCCATCTCCCCTGTGCCCTCTCTCTGAAAGATCTCTCTCATTAGTCCCATTCCCCTGTGCCCTCTCTCTGAAAGATCTCCCCCATTAGTCCCATTCCCCTGTGTCCTCTCTCTGAAAGATCTCCCCCATTAGTACCATTCCCCTGTGCCCTCTCTCTGAAAGATCTCTCCCATTAGTCCATCTCCCCTGTGCCCTCTCTCTGAAAGATCTCTCCCATTAGTCCATCTCCCCTGTGCCCTCTCTCTGAAAGATCTCTCCCATTAGTCCATCTCCCCTGTGCCCTCTCTCTGAAAGATCTCCCCCATTAGTCCCAGTCCCCCGTGCCCTCTCTCTGAAAGATCTCTCCCATTAGTCCCACTCCCCTGTGCCCTCTCTCTGAAAGATCTCCCCCATTAGTCCCACTCCACTGTGCCCTCTCTCTGAAAGATCTCTGCCATTAGTCCCAGTCCCCTGTGCCCTCTCTCTGATAGATCTCCCCCATTAGTTCCATTCCCCTGTGCCCTCTCTCTGAAAGATCTCCCCCATTAGTCCCATTCCCCTGTGCCCTCTCTCTGAAAGATCTCTCCCATTAATCCCAGTCCCCTGTGCCCTCTCTCTGAAAGATCTCCCCCATTAGTCCCATTCCCCTGTGCCCTCTCTCTGAAAGATCTCTCCCATTAGTCCCAGTCCCCTGTGCCCTCTCTCTGAAAGATCTCTCCCATTAGTCCCAGTCCCCTGTGCCCTCTCTCTGAAAGATCTCCCCCATTAGTCCCATTCCCCTGTGCCCTCTCTGTGAAAGATCTCCCCCATTAGTCCCATCTCCCCTGTGCCCTCTCTCTGAAAGATCTCCCCCATTAGTCCCATTCCCCTGTGCCCTCTCTCTGAAAGATCTCTCCCATTAGTCCATCTCCCTTGTGCCCTCTCTCTGAAAGATCTCTCCCATTAGTCCCAGTCCCCTGTGCCCTCTCTCTGAAAGATCTCCCCCATTAGTCCCATTCCCCTGTGCCCTCTCTCTGAAAGATCTCTCCCATTAGTCCCATTCCCCTGTGTCCTCTCCCTGAAAGATCTCCCCCATTAGTCCCATTCCCCTGTGCCCTCTCTCTGAAAGATCTCTCCCATTAGTCCCATTCCCCTGCCCTTTTCATATTCCCTTCTAATTTTTACTTCTTCAAATATTTCTCCACTTCCCGTTAGCGGATTCAGCTTCCTCCACTGTTTCTGGTCAGACATTCCATATCCTATCAAATCACTGTGCAAATATTTTCGCTAAGATCTCCCTTTGTTCTTTTAGTGACGATCATCAATTTATGGTCTTTAGTTACTGGCTCACTGACCAGTGGAAATTATTTTTGCCGAATCATATTATCAAAGCCACTGATGATTTTGATTCTCTCTTACCTTACTCTGCTCTCCTGAAAAAAGGTCCACCTTCTCTAAACACTCCTCATAACTAAAGCCTCTCCTCATTGCTATCTAGTTAGTAACCTACAATATGGCATTAACATCTGAGCAAGCTGTGTGTTATCCTATACATAACATACTCCCAGCTGTGTGTTATCCTGTGTATAACACACTCCCAGCTGTGTGTTATCCTGTATATAACACACTCCCAGCTCTGTGTTGTCCTGTATATAACACACTCCTAGTGGTGCATTATCCTGTATATAACACACACCCAGCTGTGTGTTATCCTGTATATAACACACTCCTAGTGGTGCATTATCCTGTATTTAACGCACACCCAGCTGTGTGTTATCCTGTATATAACACACTCCTAGTGGTGCATTATCCTGTATATAACACACACCCAGCTGTGTGTTATCCTGTATATAACACACGCCCAGCTGTGTGTTATCCTGTATATAACACACTCCTAGTGGTGCATTATCCTGTATATAACACACACCCAGCTGTGTGTTATCCTGTATATAATACACCCCCAGCTGTGTGTTATCCTGTATATAACACATGCCCAGCTGTGTGTTATCCTGTACATAACACACTCCCACCTCTGTGTTATCCTGTATAAAACACACACCCAGCTGTGTGTTATCCTGTATATAATACACTCCGAGCTGTGTGTTATCCTGTATATAACACACTCCGAGCTGTGTTGTATCCTGTATATAATACACTCCCAGCTGTGTGTTATCCTGTGTATAACACACTCCGAGCTGTTTGTTATCCTGTATATAACACACTCCCAGCTGTGCGTTATCCTGTATATAACACACTCCCAGCTGCGTGTTGTCCTGTATATAACACACTCCGAGCTGTGCGTTATCCTGTATATAACACACTCCGAGCTGTGTGTTATCCTGTATATAACACACTCCCAGCTGTGCGTTATCCTGTATATAACACACTCCCAGCTGTGTGTTATCCTGTATATAACACACTCCGAGCTGTGCGTTATCCTGTATATAACACACTCCCAGCTGTGTGTTATCCTGTATATAACACACTCCCAGCTGTGCGTTATCCTGTATATAACACACTCCCAGCTGTGTGTTATCCTGTATATAACACACTCCCAGCTGTGCGTTATCCTGTATATAACACACTCCCAGCTGTGTGTTGTCCTGTATATAACACACTCCGAGCTGTGCATTATCCTGTATATAACACACTCCGAGCTGTGTGTTATCCTGTATATAACACACTCCCAGCTGTGCGTTATCCTGTATATAACACACTCCCAGCTGTGTGTTATCCTGTATATAACACACTCCCAGCTGTGTGTTATCCTGTATATAACACACTCCCAGCTGTGCGTTATCCTGTATATAACACACTCCCAGCTGTGCGTTATCCTGTATATAACACACTCCGAGCTGTGCGTTATCCTGTATATAACACACTCCCAGCTGTGTGTTATCCTGTATATAACACACTCCCAGCTGTGTGTTATCCTGTATATAACACACTCCCAGCTGTGCGTTATCCTGTATATAACACACTCCCAGCTGTGTGTTATCCTGTATATAACACACTCCCAGCTGTGTGTTATCCTGTATATAACACACTCCGAGCCTTGTGTTATCCTGTATATAACACACTCCCAGCTGTGCGTTATCCTGTATATAACACACTCCCAGCTGTGTGTTATCCTGTATATAACACACTCCCATAGCTGTGTGTTATCCTGTATATAACACACTCCCAGCTGTGTGTTATCCTGTGTATATCACACGCCCAGCTGTGCGTTATCCTGTATATAACACACCCCCAGCTGTGTGTTATCCTGTATATGACACACACCCAGCTGTGTGTTATCCTGTATATAACACACTCCCAGCTGTGTGTTATCCTGTATATAACAGCCCCCCAGCTGTGCGTTATCCTGTATATAACACACGCCCAGCTGTGTGTTATCCTGTATAAAACACACACCCAGCTGTGTGTTATCCTGTATATAACACACTCCCAGCTGTGTGTTATCCTGTATATAACACACTCCCAGCTGTGCGTTATCCTGTATATAACACACTCCTACCTCTGTGTTATCCTGTATATAACACACTCCCAGCTGTGTGTTATCCTGTATATAACACACTCCTAGCTGTGTGTTAACCTGTATATAACACACTGCCGGCTGTGTGTTATCCTGTATATAACACACTCCTAGTGGTGCGTTATCCTGTATATAACACACTCCCATAGCTGTGTGTTATCCTGTATATAACACACTCCGAGCTGTGTGTTATCCTGTATATAACACCCCCCCAGCTGTGCGTTATCCTGTATATAACACACTCCCAGCTGTGTGTTATCCTGTATATAACACACTCCCATAGCTGTGTGTTATCCTGTATATAACACACTCCCAGCTGTGTGTTATCCTGTAAATAACACACTCCCAGCTGTGCGTTATCCTGTATATAACACACTCCCAGCTGTGTGTTATCTATATATATAAATCGGTCGATCTGTCTGTCCTTCTGTCTGTCTGTCCTTCTGTCTATCCATCTGTCTGTCTGTCCTTCTGTCTGTCTGTCTGTCATCACGTGTGCGTCTGTCTGGTATGCGCTCGAAAGTTATAGAGCGTACCTACGCGTGCGTTACGTCGAAAGAAAGCTTACCTTTCCAAAACGGTCTTAAGCGTATTTACGTTTCGGCCGGGCAAAAATCGCGCCCGCGGTATCCGAAAAACCTTCAACATTCCGCTCATTAGCATCTCATTATCCGCTCATTAGCGACAGAGTGACCGCGAGGTCTTATCGTTCTGAACCGAGGTGAGTAGCCGCCATCTTGCTTCCATTCTTTTTCCTGCTTTCTGCGTATTTCTTTTCAAATATACATTTCCAGCAAAATAAAATTGAATTTATTAAATTGTTTTAAAAAAAACTTGATTCATTTGTAAATATTTTCTCTAACCTGAAGATTCTTTTTCCTACCTTTCCCCGTTTTTGTTAGGCCTGAAAGCCTGGGTGTTTCTTGCCCAGCCAGGCCCGACCTACGTAATTCTCCCACGGCTTCTGCGAAGCTCCTCACCCCGCCCCCCCCCCATCGTGTCACGTTACCCGGGGCAACAGCGTCAGCCACGAGGGTCAGGGTGCGCGCGCAGCAGGAGCAGCTGAGGTGCAGCGTCTCTCTCTGTTCCACGCTCGGCTCGGGCAGGGGGGGGGCGGGGCTCTTGGGAGTGCGGATCTCGGCCGGGGCTTGGTGAGCGGGAACGAATAACCCGGCAACCGGGCCCGCCGGCCGTCTCTCACAGATGCAATCGGCGGACTTCAAGCCGGCTCGGCCGGGGGGGCGGGGCTCGGACAGCGGGGCTCTCGGGAGTGCGGGGCGGGGCGGGCGGGGCTCTCGGGAGTGCGGGGCGGGGTGGGGCTCGGAGAGCGGGGCTCTCGGGACTGCGGGGCAGGCGGGGCTCGGAGAGCAGGGCTCTCGGGAGTGGAGTGCAGGGCGGGGCGGCGCGGCCGGTGCTCGGGAGGACGGGGGCTCGGAAGGGGGGGAAGGGTTACCCCGGCAACTGGGCGTGGCCGTCTCTCAGCCTCAAGCCGGCTCATGCCTGTTCTCGGGGCTTGGCTCCGTTTGCGGCCACGGGCCACTCGCCCTCTCTCTCTCCTTCCCTCTGTCTCTCTCCCCCCCTCCTCAGCCCACCTCCTCTCCCCCCTCCTCCCCTCCCCCCCTCCCCCTCCCCCCTCCCCTCACCCCTCCCCACCCTCCTCCCCCCTCCCCTCCCCCCCCTCCTCGCCCTCCTCCCCCCTCCCCTCACCCCCCTCCGCACCCTCCTCCCCCTCCCCTCCCCCCTCCCCGCCCTCCTCCCCCTCCCCTCCCTCCCCCCCCTCCCCTCCCCCCCTCCCTCCCCTCCCCCCTCCCCCGCCCTCCCCCTCCCCCGCCCTCCCCCCTCCCCCTCCCTCCCCTCCCCCCTCCCCCGCCCTCCCCCTCCCCCGCCCTCCCCCTCCCCCTCCCCCTCCCCGCCCTCCCCCCTCCCCGCCCCGCCCTCCCCGCCCTCCCCCCTCCCCGCCCTCTCCCCCTCCCCACCCTCTCCCCCTCCCCGCCCTCTCCCACTCCCCACCCTCTCCCTCCCTGCCCTCTCTTCCCCCCAGTCACTCTCTCTCTTCCCCCCAGTCGCTCTCTCTCTTCCCCCCAGTCGCTCTCTCTCTCTCTTCCAACAACAACATGCCCTCGAAAAAGCCTCGGCACCGCCGGGCACTTCAGCTAGTCTCTATATATATAAATCGGTCGATCTGTCTGTCCTTCTGTCTGTCTGTCCTTCTGTCTGTCTGTCTGTCATCACGTGTCCGTCTGTCTGGTATGCGCTTGAAAGTTATAGAGCGTACCTACGCGTGCGTTACGTCGAAAGAAAGCTTACCTTTCAAAACGGTCTTAAGCATATTTACGTTTCGGCCGGGCAAAAATCGCGCCCGCGGTATCCGAAAAACCTTCAACATTCCGCTCATTAGCACCTCATTATCCGCTCATTAGCGACAGAGTGACCTCGAGGTCGACCAATCGTACGCCGGGTTGCTGGCGCGTGCGGCCGGGCCCTCCTACGGTCGAGTGACGGGACGATTGACCAATCCTACGCTTTGGTGACCTGACGGTCGACCAATCGGTGCGTGTGTGGGCGGGCCTTATCGTTCTGAACCGAGGTGAGTCGCCGCCATCTTGCTTCCATTCTTTTTCCTGCTTTCTGCGTCTTTCTTTTCAAATATACATTTCCAGCAAAATAAAATTGCTTTCATTACATTGTTTAAAAAAAATCTTCATTCATTTGTAAATATTTTCTCTAACCTGAAGATTCTTTTTCCTACCTTTCCCCGTTTTTGTTAGGCTTGAAAGCCTGGGGCTTTCTTGCCCAGCCAGGCCCGAGCTACGTAATTGTCCCACGGCTTCTGCAAAGCTCCCCCCCCTGCCCCCCCCCACAAGTGTCACGTTACCCAGGGCAACGGCGTCAGCCACGAGGGTCAGGGTGCGCGCGCAGCAGGAGCAGCTGAGACGCGGCATCTCTCTGTTCCCCGCTCGGCTCGGGCGGGGGGGGCGGGGCTCTTGGGAGTGCGGATCTCGGCCGGGGCTTGGTGAGCGGGAAGGGTTACCCCGGCAACCGGGCCCGCCGGCCGGGGCAACGGCGTCAGCCACGAGGGTCAGGGTGTGCGTGCAGCAGGAGCAGCTGAGACGCTGCGTTTCTCTCTGTTCCCCACTCGGCTCGGGCGGGGGAGGTGGGGGGGGCGGGGCTCTCGGGAGTGCGGCTCTCGGCCGGGGCTTGGTGAGCGGGAAGGGTTACCCCAGCAACCGGGCCCGCTGGCCGTCTCACAGCCGCAATTGGCGGTCTTGAAGCCTGCTCAGGAGGGCGGGGCTCTGGAGGGCGGGGGGCCGTGCTCGGAAGATCGGGCCTCTGGAGTTCGGTGCTTGGTGGGGGGGTTGGGGTGGGGTGGGGTGGGGGGGGTTGGGGTGGGGTGGGGGGGGTTGGGGTGGGGTGGGGTGGTGGGTGGGTTGGGGTGTTCGGGTGGGGTGGGTGGGGTAACCTCGGGAGTTCGGGGTGGTGAGCCTCGGGGGGGCGGGGATCAGGGGGCTCGGGAGTTCGGGGGGGGGCGAGCCTCGGGGATCAGGGGGCTTGGGGACTCTCCCCCTTCCCCTCCCCCCACCCCCTCTCTCCCTCCCCCCCCCTCTCTCCCTCCCCCTCCCTCTCTCCCTCCCCCCTCCCCCCTCCCTCTCCCCCTCCCCTTCCCTCCCTCCCCTTCCCCCCTCCCCTTCCCCCCCTCCCCTTCCCCCCTCCTCTTCCCCCCCTCTCTTCCCCACCCCCTCTTCCCCCCCAGTCGCTCTCTCTCTTCCCCCCAGTCACTCTCTCTCTTCCCCCCAGTCGCTTTCTCTCTCTCTTCCAACAACAACATGCCCTCGAAAAAGGCTCGGCACCGCCGGGCACTCCAGCTAGTCCTGTATATAACACACTCCCAGCTGTGCATTATCCTGTAAATAACACACGCCCAGTTGTGAGTTAACCAGAACCAAATTGTTAGCACTTAAAGCTAACCAGTTAGATCAATGGAGTGACAGATGGCCAGTGAAAAACAGAGCTGCATACCATTTAGTTCCTAATTGTCTTTATGTCATTCTGACGGGGTGGAATATTTACATGAAGTAAAATTTCTCAGAAAACAGGAAGACAGGGTTAATCATTGCACTTTGGCAGTGGGATGAGGAATTTCAACCTGGATGTTAAACTCAATGCAACAATGAGAAGGCAAGCCAGGACGACACTGTGGAGGATCCTGATTGGTTGAGGACTGTGTTAAAACCCTCCAGTAAGATGGCGTGGTTTGGCTTTGCATACAGCCTGTGTCTCTTCAATCAACACCAGAGGAGGAAATTATTACCACTCACCACCTCTAGACTGCGAGTGACGACAGTAGAATAGACCATGCGCTGCTAATGCAACAGTCATCCCAACTCTCCGCTAGAATCATAGAATCATTGAGCACAGAAGGAGACCATTTGGCCCATCGTGCCTGTGCCGGCTCTTTGAAAGAGGTCTCCAATCAGTCCCACTCCCCCCTGCTCTATCCCCATAGCCCTGCAAATTATTCCTTTTTTAGTATATATCCAAATCCCTTTGGAAAGTTACGAATGAATCGGCTGCCACCTTATAGGCAGTGCATTCCAGATCATAACAACTCGCTGAGTTATAAAAATCTCCTCGTCTCACCCCTGTTTTTTTTTTGCCAATTATCTTAAATCTGTGTCCTCTGGTTACCGACCCTCCTGCCAGTGGAAAGTTTCTCCCTATCTACTCTACCAAAACCCCGCTTTGACAGGACCTCCCAAACCCACAATCTCTTCCACCTAGATGGGCAGCAGGCGCACGGGAACACCACCACCTCCAAGTTCCCCTCCAAGTCACACAGAATCCCGACTTGGAAATATATCGGCCGTTCCTACATCGTCGCTGGGTCAAAATCCTGGAACTCCCTCCCTAACAGCACTGTGGGAGCACCTTCACCACACAGACTGCAGCGGTTCAAGAAGGTGTTTCAGCACCACATTCTGAAGGGCAATTAGGGATGGGCGGTAAATGCTGGCCTGGCCAACGATGCCGACTCCCTGAGAATGAATATAAACAAGAATTGACAGTCGGAGAAGAACTCAAGTGCGACAGATCAGTCATGATCTAATTGAATGGCGGAACAGGCTTGAGTGGCTGAATGGCCCCCTCCTCTTCCCAGGTTCCTAAGGCACTCACTGCTGCTTCAGGAAGCTTTCTACCATCCTTTCTTCTGTTTATGATCGAGTTGTTGTCTGAGTTAGTTGCCAAGGGTGTGTAACCTGCACCAGCTGCTAATGTGGCTGGGTTAGAAAACTAAATAAAGACGATGCAGCTTGCCATGAGGAATCATCGATAAGACTGTGAAAAAGACGGGCCTCATGCCAGTCCAAACACCGGCTGAACGCAAAACAGGATGGCAGGAAGCTTACAAAATACAACATAACAAGAGGGGACACAGTATAGAACAATGGGATATAGAGGGGACACAGTATAGAACAATGGGATATAGAGGGGACACAGTATAGAACAATGGGATATAGAGGGGACACAGTATAGAACAATGGGATATAGAGGGGACACAGTATAGAACAATGGGATATAGAGGGGGACACAGAATAGAACAATGGGGTATAGAGGGGACACAGTATAGAACAATGGGAGATAGAGGGGACAAAGTATAGAACAATGGGATATAGAGGGGAACACAGTATAGAACAATGGGATATAGAGGGGGACACAGTATAGAACAATGGGATATAGAGGGGACACAGTATAGAACAATGGGTTATAGAGGGGACACAGTGTAGAGCAATGGGATATAGAGGGGACACAGTATAGAAAAATGGGATATAGAGGGGGACACAGTATAGAACAATGGGATATAGAGGGGACACAGTATAGAACAATGGGATATAGAGGGGACACAGTGTAGAGCAATGGGATATAGAGGGGACACAGTATAGAAAAATGGGATATAGAAGGGGACACAGTATAGAACAATGGGATATAGAGGGGGACACAGTATAGAACAATGGGATATAGAGGGGAACACAGTATAGAACAATGGGATAGAGAGGGGGACACAGTATAGAACAATGGGATATAGAGGGGACACAGTATAGAACAATGGGATATAGAGGGGACACAGTATAGAACAATGGGATACAGAGGGGACACAGTATAGAACAATGGGATATAGAGGGGACACAGTATAGAACAATGGGATATAGAGGGGACACAGTATAGATCAATGGGATATAGAGGGGACACAGTATAGAACAATGGGATATAGAGGGGACACAGTATAGAACAACAGGATATAGAGGGGGACACAGTATAGAACAATGGGATATAGAGGGGGACACAGTATAGAACAATGGGATATAGAGGGGACACAGTCTGGAACAATGGGATATAGCGGGGACACAGTATAGAACAATGGGATATAGAGGGGACACAGTATAGAACAATGGGATATAGAGGGGAACACAGTACAGACCAATGGAATATAGAGGGGGACACAGTATAGAACAATGGGATATAGAGGGGACACAGTATAGAACAAGGGGATATAGAGGGGACACAGTATAGAACAATGGGATATAGAGGGGACACAGTATAGAACAATGGGATATAGAGGGGGACACAGAATAGAACAATGGGAAATAGAGGGGACACAGTATAGAACACTGGGATATAGAGGGGACAAAGTATAGAACAATGGGATATAGAGGGGAACACAGTATAGAACAATCGGATATAGAGGGGGACACTGTATAGAACAATGGGATATAGAGGGGACACAGTATAGAACAATGGGATATAGAGGGGACACAGTGTAGAACAATGGGATATAGAGGGGACACAGTATAGAAAAATGGGATATAGAGGGGGACACAGTATAGAACAATGGGACATAGAGGGGGACACAGTATAGAACAATGGGATATAGAGGGGAACACAGTATAGAACAATGGGATAGAGAGGGGGACACAGTATAGAACAAGGGGATATAGAGGGGACACAGTATAGAACAATGGGATATAGAGGGGACACAGTATAGAACAATGGGATACAGAGGGGACACAGTATAGAACAATGGGATATAGAGGGGACACAGTATAGAACAATGGGATATAGAGGGGACACAGTATAGATCAATGGGATATAGAGGGGACACAGTATAGAACAATGGGATATAGAGGGGGACACAGTATAGAACAATGGGATATAGAGGGGGACACAGTATAGAACAATGGGATATAGAGGGGGACACAGTATAGAACAATGGGATATAGAGGGGACACAGTATAGAACAATGGGATATAGAGGGTGACATAGTATAGAACAATGGGATATAGAGGGGAAACAGTCTGGAACAATGGGATATAGCGGGGACACAGTATAGAACAATGGGATATAGAGGGGACACAGTATAGAACAATGGGATATAGAGGGGGACACAGGATAGAACAATGGGATATAGAGGGGGACACAGTATAGAACAATGGGGTATGGAGGGGACACAGTATAGAACAATGGGATATAGAGGGCACACAGTATAGAACAATGGGATATAGAGGGGACACAGTATAGAACAATGGGATATAGAGGGGAACACAGTACAGAACAATGGAATATAGAGGGGGACACAGTATAGAACAATGGGATATAGAGGGGACACAGTATAGAACAAGGGGATATAGAGGGGACACAGTATAGAACAATGGGATATAGAGGGGACACAGTATAGAACAATGGGATATAGAGGGGGACACAGAATAGAACAATGGGAAATAGAGGGGACACAGTATAGAACACTGGGATATAGAGGGGACAAAGTATAGAACAATGGGATATAGAGGGGAACACAGTATAGAACAATGGGATATAGAGGGGGACACAGTATAGAACAATGGGATATAGAGGGGACACAGTATAGAACAATGGGATATAGAGGGGACACAGTGTAGAACAATGGGATATAGAGGGGACACAGTATAGAAAAATGGGATATAGAGGGGGACACAGTATAGAACAATGGGACATAGAGGGGGACACAGTATAGAACAATGGAATATAGAGGGGAACACAGTATAGAACAATGGGATAGAGAGGGGGACAGTATAGAACAAGGGGATATAGAGGGGACACAGTATAGAACAATGGGATATAGAGGGGACACAGTATAGGACAAACGCATATAGAGGGGACACAGTATAGAACAATGGGATATAGAGGTTGGCACAGTATAGAACAATGGGATATAGAGGGGACACAGTATAGGACAATGGGATATAGAGGGGACAAAGTATAGAACAATGGGATATAGAGGGGGACACAGTATAGAACAATGGGATATAGAGGGGACACAGTATAGAACAATGGGGTATAGAGGGGACACAGTTTAGAACAATGGGATATAGAGGAGGACACAGTACAGAACAATGGGATACAGAGGGGACACAGTATAGAACAATTGGGATATAGAGGGGGACACAGTATAGAATAATGGGATATAGAGGGGACACAGTATAGAAGAATGCGATATAGAGGGGGACACAGAATAGAACAATGGGATATAGAGGGGACGCAGTATAGAACAATGGGATATAGAGTGGACACAGTAGAGAACAATGGGGTATAGAGAGGACACAGTATAGAACAATGGGATATAGAGGGGGCACAGTATAGAACAATGGGATATAGAGGGGACACAGTATAGAACAATGGGATATAGAGGGGGACACAGAATAGAACCATGGGATATAGAGGGGACACAGTACAGAACAATGGGTTATAGAGGGGACACAGTATAGAACAATGGGATATAGAGGGGAATACAGTATAGAACAATGCGATATAGAGGGGACACAGTAGAGAACAATGGGATATAGAGGGGAACACAGTACAGAACAATGGGTTATAGAGGGGGACACAGTATAGAACAATTGGTTATAGAGGGGACACAGTATAGAACAATGGGATATAGAGGGGACACAGTATAGAACAATGGAATATAGAGAGGGACACAGTATAGAACAATGGCATATAGAGGGGACACAGTATAGAACAATGGGATATAGAGGGGACACAGTATAGAACAATGGGATATAGAGGGGACACAGTATAGAACAAAGGGATATAGAGGGGACACAGTATAGAACAATGGGATATAGAGGGGACACAGTATAGAACAATGGGATATAGAGGGGGACACAGTATAGAACAATGGGATATAGAGGCGACACAGTATAGAACAATGGGATATAGAGGGGACACAGTATAGAACAATGGGATACAGAGGGGACACAGTATAGAACAATGGGATATCGAGGGGACACAGTATAGAACAATGGGATATAGAGGGGACACAGTATAGAACAATGGGATATAGAGGGGACACAGAATAGATCAATGGGAGATAGAGGGGACACAGTATAGAACAATGGGATATAGAGGGGGACACAGTATAGAACAACGGGATATAGAGGGGGACACAGTATAGAACAATGGGATATAGAGGGGGACACAGTGTAGAACAATGGGATATAGAGGGGACACAGTATAGAACAATGGGATATAGAGGGTGACATAGTATAGAACAATGGGATATAGAGGGGACACAGTCTGGAACAATGGGATATAGAGGGGACGCAGTATAGAACAATGGGTTATAGAGGGGACATAGTATAGAACAATGGGATATAGAGTGGGACACAGTATAGAACAATGGGGTATAGAGGGGACACAGTAAAGAACAATGGGATATAGAGGGGGACACAGTATAGAACAATGGGATATAGAGGGGACACAGGATAGGACAATGGGATATAGAGGGGACACAGTATAGAACAATGGGATATAGAGGGGGACACAGTATAGAACAATGGGATATAGAGGGGACGCAGTATAGAACAATGGGGTATAGAGGGGACACAGTATAGAACAATGGGATATAGAGGGGGACACAGTATAGAACAATGGGATGCAGAGGGGACACAGTATAGAACAATGGGATATAGAGGGGGACACAGTATA
Organism: Somniosus microcephalus; assembly: GCF_052327205.1. Taxonomy (NCBI): domain Eukaryota; kingdom Metazoa; phylum Chordata; class Chondrichthyes; order Squaliformes; family Somniosidae; genus Somniosus; species Somniosus microcephalus. The sequence goes on along the minus strand of NW_028225182.1, from coordinate 43,951,369 downwards.
GAACAATGGGATTTTGAGGGGGACACAGTATAGAGCAATCGGATATAGAGGGGGACACAGTATAGAACAATGGGATATAGAGGGGGACACAGTATAGAACAATGGGATATAGAGGGGACACAGTATAGAACAATGGGATATAGAGGGTGACATAATATAGAACAATGGGATATAGAGGGGGCACGGTCTGGAACAATGGGATATAGAGGGGACACAGTATAGAACAATGGGATATAGAGGGGGACACAGTATAGAACAATGGGATATAGAGGGGACACAGTATAGGACAATGGGATATAGAGGGGACACAGTATAGAATGGGATATAGAGGGCGACACAGTATAGAACAATGGGATATAGAGGGGAAACAGTATAGAACAATGGGGTATAGAGGGGACACAGTATAGAACAATGGGATATAGAGGGGGACACAGTATAGAACAATGAGATACAGAGGGGACACGGTATAGAACAATGGGATATAGAGGGGGACACAGTATAGAACAATGGAATATAGAGGGGACACAGTATTGAACATTGGGATATAGAGGGAACACAGTATAGAACAATGGGAGTTAGAGGGGACACAGTATAGAACAATGGGATATAGAGGGGGACACAGTATAGAACAATGGGATATCGAGGGGACACAGTATAGAGCAATGGGATATGGTGGTGACACAGTAGAGTACAATTGGATATAGAGGGGACAGAGTATAGAACAATGGGATATAGAGGGGACACAGTATAGGACAAAGGCATATAGAGGGGACACAGTATAAAACAATGGGATATAGAGGTTGGCACAGTATAGAACAATGGGATATAGAGGGGACAAAATATAGAACAATGGAATATCGAGGGGACACAGTATAGAACAATGGGATACAGAGGGGACACAGTATAGAACAATGGGATATAGAGGGGACACAGTACAGAACAATGGGATATGGAGGGGACACAGTATAGAACAATGGGATATAGAGGGGACACAGTATAGAACAATGGGATATAGAGGGGGACACAGTATAGAACAATGAGATATAGAGGGGACACAGTATAGAACAATGGGATATCGTGGGGGACACAGTATAGAACAATGGGATATAGAGGGGACACAGTATAGAACAATGAGATATAGAGGGGACACAGTATAGAACAATGGGATATAGTGGGGACAGAGTATAGAACAATGGGATATAGAGGGGACACAGTATAGAACAATGGGTTTTAGAGGGGACACAGTATAGAACAATGGGATATAGAGGGGACACAGTATAGAACAATGGGAGATAGAGGGGACACAGTATAGAACAATGGGATATAGAAGGGACACAGTATAGAACAATGGGATATAGAGGAGACACAGTATAGAACAATGGGATATCGTGGGGGACACAGTATAGAACAATGGGATAAAGAGGGGACACAGTATAGAACAATGAGATATAGAGGGGACACAGTATAGAACAATGGGATATAGTGGGGACACAGTATAGAACAATGGGATATAGAGGGGACACAGTATAGAACAATGGGTTTTAGAGGGGACACAGTATAGAACAATGGGATATAGAGGGGACACAGTATAGAACAGTGAGATATCGTGGGGGACACAGTATAGAACAATGGGATATAGAGGGGACACAATATAGAACAATGGGATATAGAGCGGGACACAGTATAGAACAATGGGATATAGAGGGGACACAGTATAGAACAATGGGATATAGAGGGGACACAGTATAGAACAATGGGATATAGAGGGGACACAGTATAGAACAATGGGATATAGAGGGGGACACAGCATAGAACAATGGGATATAGAGGGGACACAGTATAGAACAATGGGATATCGAGGGGAACACAGCTAGAACAATGGGATATAGAGGGGACACAGTATAGAACAATGGGATATAGAGGGGACACAATATAGAACAATGGGATATAGAGGAGACAAAGTATAAAACAATGGGATAAAGAGGGGACACAGTATAGAACAATGGGATATAGAGGGGACACACTATAGAACAATGGGATACAGAGGGGACACAGTATAGAACAATGGGATATAAAGGGGAAACAGTATAGAACAATGGGATATAAACGGGGACACAGCATAGAACAATGGGATATAGAGGGGACACAGTATAGAACAATGGGATATAGAGGGGACACAATATAGAACAATGGGATATAGAGGGGACACAGCCTGGAGCAATGGGATATAGAGGGGACACAATATAGAACAATCGGAGATAGAGGAGACACAGTATAGAGCAATGGGATACAGAGGGGACACAGTATAGAACAATGGGATATAGAGGGGACAGAGTATAGAACAATGGGATATAGAGGGGACACGGTATAGAACAATGGGATATAGAGGGGACACAGTATAGAACAATGGGATATAGAGGGGACACAGTATAGAACAATGGGATATAGAGGGGGACACAGTATAGAACAATGGGATATAGAGGTGACAAGGTATAGAACAATGGGCTATAGAGGGGACACAGTATAGAACAATGGGATATAGAGGGGGACACAGTATAGAACAATGGGATATAGAGGGGGCAAAGTAAAGAACAATGGAATATAGAGGGACACAGTATAGAACAATGGCATATAGAGGGGGACACAGTATAGAACAATGGGATTTGGAGGGGACACAGTATAGAACAATGGGATATAGAGGGGACACAGTTTAGAACAATGGGTTATAGAGGGGACACAGTATAGAACAATGGGATATAGAGGGGACACAGTATAGAACAATGGGATATAGAGGGGACACAGTATAGAACAATGGGATATAGAGGGGACACAGTATAGAACAATGGGATATAGAGGGGACACAGTATAGAACAATGGGATATAGAGGGGACACAGTATAGAACAATGGGATATAGAGGGGACACAGTATAGAACAATGGGATATAGAGGGGACACAGTATAGAACAATGGGATATAGAGGGGACACAGTATAGAACAATGGGATATAGAGGGGACACAGTATAGAACAATGGGATATAGAGGGGACACAGTATATAACAATGGGATATAGAGGGGACACAGTATAGAACAATGGGATATAGAGGGGACACAGTATAGAACAATGGGATATAGAGGGGACACAGTATAGAACAATGGGATATAGAGAGGGACACAGTATAGAACAATGGGATATAGAGGAGACACAGTATAGAACAATGGGATATAGAGGGGACTCAGTATAGAACAATGGGATATAGAGGGGACACAGTATAGAACAATGGGATATAGAGGGGACACAGTATAGAACAATGGGTTATAGAGGGGACACAGTATAGATCAATGGGATATAGAGGGGGACACAGTATAGAACAATGGGATAAAGAGGGGACACAGTATAGAACAATGGGATATAGAGGGGACACAGTATAGAACAATGGGATATAGAGGGGGACACCGTATAGATCAATGGGATATAGAGGGGACACAGTATAGAACAATGGGATACAGAGGGGCCACAGTATAGAACAATGAGATACAGAGGGGGACACAGTATACAACAATGGGATATAGAGGGGACACAGTATAGAACAATGGGATATAGAGGGGACACAGTATAGAACAATGGGATATAGAGGGGACACAGTATAGAACAATGGGATATAGAGGGGGACACAGCATAGAACAATGGGATATAGAGGGGACACAGTATAGAACAATGGGATATAGAGGGGGACACAGCTGGAACAATGGGATATAGAGGGGACACAGTATAGAACAATGGGTTATAGAGGGGACACAATATAGAACAATGGGATATAGAGGAGACACAGTATAAAACAATGGGATATAGAGGGGACACAGTATAGAACAATGGGATATAGAGGGGACACACTCTAGAACAATGGGATACAGAGGGGACACAGTATAGAACAATGGGATATAAAGGGGAAACAATATAGAACAATGGGATATAAACGGGGACACAGCATAGAACAATGGGATATAGAGGGGACACAGTATAGAACAATGGGATATAGAGGGGACACAGTATAGAACAATGGGATATAGAGGGGACACTGCCTGGAACAATGGGATATAGAGGGGACACAATATAGAACAATGGGATATAGAGGAGACACAGTATAGAGCAATGGGATATAGAGGGGACACAGTATAGAACAATGGGATATAGAGGGGACACAGTATAGAACAATGGGATATAGAGGGGACACAGTATAGAACAATGGGATATAGAGGGGACACAGTATAGAACAATGGGATATAGAGGGGACACAGTATAGAACAATGGGATATAGAGGGGACACAGTATAGAACAATGGGATATAGAGGGGACACAGTTTAGAACAATGGGATATAGAGGGGACACAATATAGAACAGTGCGATATAGAGGGGACAGAGTATAGAACAATGGGATATAGAGGGGACATGGTATAGAACAATGGGATATGGATGGGACACAGTATAGAACAATGGGATATAGAGCGGACACAGTATAGAACAATGGGATATAGAGGGGACACAGTATAGAACAATGGGATATAGAGGGGGACACAGTATAGAACAATGGGATATAGATGGGACACAATATAGAACAATGGGATATAGAGGGGGACACTATAGAACAATGGGATATAGAGGGGACAAAGTAAAGAACAATGGGATATAGAGGGGACACAGTATAGAACAATGGGATATAGAGGGGGACACAGTATAGAACAATGGGATATAGAGGGGACACAGTATAGAACAATGGGATATAGAGGGGACACAGTATAAAACAATGGGATATAGAGGGGACACAGTATAGAACAATGGGATATAGAGGGGACACAGTATAGAACAATGGGATATAGAGGGGACACAGTATAGAACAATGGGATATAGAGGGGACACAGTATAGATCAATGGGATATAGAGGGGACACAGTATAGAACAATGGGATATAGAGGGGACACAGTATAGAACAATGGGATATAGAGGGGACACAGTATAGAACAATGGGATATAGAGGGGACACAGTATAGAACAATGGGATATAGAGAGGGACACAGTATAGAACAATGGGATATAGAGGAGACACAGTATAGAACAATGGGATATAGAGGGGACTCAGTATAGAACAATGGGATATAGAGGGGACACAGTATAGAACAAAGGGATATAGAGGGGGACACAGTATAGAACAATGGACTATAGAGGGGACACAGTATAGAACAATGGGCTATAGAGGGGACACAGTATAGAACAATTGGATATAGAGGGGGTCACAGTATAGAACAATGGGATATAGAGAGGGACACAGTATAGAACAATGGGATATAGAGGGGACACAGTATAGAACAATGGGATATAGAGGGGACACAGTATAGAACAATGGGATATAGAGGGGACACAGTATAGAACAATGGGATATAGAGGGGACGCAGTATAGAACAATGGGATATAGAGGGGACACAGTATAGAACAATGGGATATAGAGGGGACACAGTATAGAACAATGGGATATAGAGAGGGACACAGTATAGAACAATGGGATATAGAGGGGACACAGTATAGAACAATGGGATATAGAGGGGACACAGTATAGAACAATGGGATATAGAGGGGACACAGTATAGAACAATGGGATATCGAGGGGACACAGTATAGAACAATGGGATATAGAGGGGACACATTATAGAACAATGGGATATAGAGGGGACTCAGTATAGAACAATGGGATATAGAGGGGACACAGTATAGAACAATGAGATATAGAGGGGACCGAAGCCATTGTTCTCGGTCCCCGGCACAAACTCCATTCCATAGCCACTGACTCCATCCCTCTCCCTAACATCTGTCTGAGGCTGAGCCACTCTGTTCGCAACCTCGGTGTCATATTTGAACCTGAAATGAGCTTCCGACCACATATCCGCAGCATTACAAAGACCACCTCTTTCCACCTCCAAACATCGCCCGTCTCCACCCCGTCTCAGCTCATCCGCTGCTGAAACCCTCATCCATGCCTTTGTTACCTCTAGACTTGACTATTCCAACGCACTCCTGGCTGGCCTCCCACATTCCACCCTCAGTAAGCTTGAGCTCATCCAAACCGCGGCTGCCCGTGTCCTAACTCGCAGCAAGTCCCGTTCACCCATCACCCCTGTGCCCGCTGACCTACGTTGGCTCCCGGTTAAGCAGCGCCTCGATTTTTAAAATTCTCATCCTTGTTTTCAAATCCCTCCATGGCCTCGTCCCTTCCTATCTCTGTAATCTCCTCCAGCCCCACAACCCCGGAGATAACTGCGCTCCTCTAATTCTGCCCTCTTGAGCATCCCTGATTATAATCACTCCACCATTGGTGGCCGTGCCTTCTGTTGCCTGGGCCCTAAGCGCTGGAATTCCCTCCCTAAACCTCTCCGCCTCTCTACCTCTCTCTCCTCCTTTAAGACGCTCCTTAAAACCTGCCTCTTTGACCAAGCTTTTGGTCACCTGCCCTAATTTCTATCTATGTGACTCAGTGGCAAAAAAATGTTTGTCTTACAATACTGCTGTGAAGCGCCTTGGGACGTTTTACTACGTTAACGGCGCTATATAAATACAAGTTGTTGTTGTTGTCACAATATGGAACAATAGGATATATAGGGGACACAGTAAGAAACAATGGGATAAAGAGGGGACACAACATCGAACAATGAGATAAAGAGGGGCCACAACATGGAACAATGGGATATGGATGGGACCCTGGGCTTAACACACGTGCAGACTGAGAAAGAAACAACTTGTAAGATCTTGCATTTCTATAGCGCCTTTTCATGACCTCAGGATGTCCCTAAGCGCTTCACAGCCAATGAAGTGCTTTTTCAAGTGCAGGAAACGCACACAGCAAGCCCCCACAAACAGCAGTGACCGGATAATCTGTTGTGTTCTTCGGTGATGTTGGTTGGGGGAATAAATATTGGCCAGGACACCGGGGAGAACTCCACCTGCCCCTCAACAACAACTTGTATTTATATAGCGCCTTTAACGTAGTAAAACGTCCCAAAGCGCTGCACAGGAGTATTTTAAGACAACAAATTCGACACCGATCCACGTAAGGATAAATTAGGGCAGGTGACCAAATGCTTGGTCAAAGAGGTAGGTTTTAAGGAGCATCTTAATGAGGAGAGAGAGGTAGAGAAGCGGAGAGGTTTAGGGAGGGAATTCCAGAGTTTAGGGCCCAGGCAACAGGAGGCACGGCCACCGATGGTTGAGCGATTATAATCAGGGATGCTCAAGAGGGCAGAATTAGAGGAGCGCAGATATCTCGGGGTGGGTTGTGGGGCTGGAGGAGATTACAGAGATAGGGAGGTGGCGAGGGCCATGGAGGGATTTGAAAACAAGGATGAGAATGTTGAAATCAAGGCGCTGCTTAACCGGGAGCCAATGTAGGTCAGCGAGCACAAGGGTGATGGGCGAACGGGACTTGGTGCGAGTTAGGCCACGGGCAGTCGAGTTTTGGGTCACCTCGAGTTTACGTAGGGTGGAATGTGGGAGGTCAGGCAGGAGTGCGTTGGAACAGTCAAGCCTAGAGGTAACAAAGGCACGGATCAGGGTTTCCGCAGCAGATGAGCTGAGGCAAGGGGCGGAGATGGGTGATGTTACGGAGGTGGAAGTCATAATACGTCCGCCTGAGAGGGCAGACGGGGCCTCGGTTCAACGTCTCGCCCGAAGGATGAGTCACCAGCTCCATTATCGCTGGATCGTGCGCAGGGTGAACTCGATGGACCTCGGTCTTTGTTTTTCCCGTCTAGCGATTTCTATGTAAAGAGCCGCCGTTTTGGTTGTGTCTATGCGTCAGGGAGGGAGACTCAGCCAGCCAATGACAAAAGGGGCTGAGTAGGAGCGTGAGCCCAGACTGTTTACAGGGCAGGGACACGCTGCCGTGAGAAACGCTGCCATCTGCTCCCACTCCGAATGACAGCTCGGTGATGCAGTGGCCTACAGTGGGAAACACTTGTGTGTGAGGCAGGGCAGCTCTCCCTCCTGCAGACTGAGGGTAAACATTCCAGCCAGCCAGTCAAGCGCCGGGCTCTGCATTCTCAAAATGGACTTCAGGGCCCTAGTGCCTGACATGTTGTTGGTCTGTGTGTTCAGCGCCAGGTTTATAGGTGTTAAAAGAATAAAGAAAGATCTTGCATTTCTATAGCGACTTTCACAACCTCTGGACGTCCCAAAGTGCTTCACAGCCAATGAAGCACTTTTGAAGATTAGACGCTGTTGTAATGTTGGAAACGCGGCACCCCCCCAATTTGCGCACAGCAAGCTCCCGCAAACAGCAACGTGATAATGACCAGGTGATCCGTTTTGGTGATGTGAGGAGGTCGCGTTATTACTGCGCAGGGTGAATCAAAAAGGAAGTGGGTGAGGCCAAAGGTTGGGCCGTGTCCAGAGTTCGAGGGCGAGCAATCACACGTTATTTTCTTTAGCTCCATCTTGCGTCAGCCTTGTCTCAGTTGGTAGCTCGCTCGGCTCTGAGTCAGACGGTCGTGAGTTTAATTCCCACTCCAGAGACTTAATCATATAATCCAGACTGACACTCCCAGTGCCAGTACTGAGGGAGCGCTGCACGGTCGGAGGTGCCGTCTTTCGGATGAGACGTCAAACCGAGGCCCCGTCTGCCCTCTCAGGTGGACATAGAAGATCCCGAGGGCACTATTTCGAAGACGAGCAGGAGAGTCCTGGCCAATATTTAACCCCCAAACAACACGTAAAACAGATTATCTGGTCATTATCACATTACTGTTTGTGGGAGCTTGCTGTGTGCGAATTGGCTGCTGCATTTCCCACATTACAACAGCGACTACACTTCAAAAAAAGTACTTAATTGGCTGTAAAGCGCTTTGGGACGTTCTGAGGTCGTGAAAGGCACTCTAGAAATGCAAGATTTTTCTTCCTTGAATATCCTGTTGAGACACGCTGTCTGGGACCATGTACACAAACACTTGCTGGTGACAGGGCAAGTAGATAAGCCTGTTAAAAAAGCATACGGGATCTTTAAATTAATTCTAGAAATTCGGTATCGCCCCGGTTTGGGTCACAAAAATTTTAAAAGTTGAAGAATTATCGCCAGGCGCTAAGCATTGTCGGCTCCCGCGAAATTCGGTGTTTGCGCTCAAGGAAGGAAGTGGAGCGCTAAATCAAGCGTCCCATGCCGCGCTGCCGAGATCCGAGGCTCCTTCCCTCGCTTAAAGGGAAGGGCCATCGTTGCAGGCTGTGCGTTGGGACCAGTTAGCTGGTCCCCGACGCTGGCTGCGATCCGGCCCGATCGGCCCCACGCACTTCCAGCAGAGTGCCGGGCTGATCAATTGCGGCCCGGGAGAAGGGGGAAAAAAAAATCACATGAATCGTTGTAAAAAGAAATTCTCCGACCCGCGCCAACATCCCCTTTTCTTTGCGCCTCCGAAACTCCCGGCCTCCCGAACAACGCCTCCTGCAGCTGTCAGTGTCGCCACCCGGCGATGCTGCAGGGGGGGGGCGGGACCGAAGTTCGGTTCCCGGGGCGCTGCCGGGGGGCAATGCGCACGGCGATGACATCACGCTCTCTGGGCGCGGGAGATCGTGGCGCAAAGCGCAACCGCCGCCGCAAACCTCTCGGCCGAGCTAGTAGGAGTCGTTCATCTCGCCGCGCCCGGTCAGTATGTTGTTAACGACCCGTAATTGCCCCCCCAGAGACGCTAACGGGAAGCACTAACCAACCGAATTTCTAGCCATACGGAGCACAAAAGCAAGGAAGCTATGCTAAACCTTTATAAATCACTGGTTAGACATCAGTCTTGTGTTCAATTCTGGGCACCACACTTTGGGAAGGATGTCAAGGCCTTGGAGAGAGTGCAGAGGAGATTGACCAGAATGATACCAGGGATGAGCGACTTCCGTTATGTGGAGAGACTGAAGAAGCTGAGGTTGTTCTCCTTTGAGCAGAGAAGGTTGAGGGAAGAGTTAATAGAAGTGTTCAAAATTATGAGGGGTTTTGATAGCGTAAATAAGGACAGGGGGCAGGGTTTAGTGTTCTACTTCGGCGGAGGCGCGGGCTGAAGAATCGGCGGAGTCCATGTAAGCCGCCCGCCCCTATCTTCACTCCCGTTGAAGTAAGCGGAAAGGGAAATCCGGCGGGGCGTATAACGGGCCTCAGCTCCACTGTCATCAGTTTTTCACACACGCGCCTCCCCCCGCCACCCCCGACACACAACGACGAGGTTGGAAGTCACAGCCAACGTGGATACGTAGAGGAGTGATCAACAGACGGGAGGCTTGCGTCTTTCTGTTCGGGCGTTGCGGGAAGAGCGCAATCTGTTCTCCTCCGTCTCCCCAGACAGCCACTCCCACCTTGCAGCGGCAATCCCTCTGACGAGGTCATGGAACCAACTCAGTTTGCGGCTCGTGCACACACGCCCGTGTACTGCACGCTTGCAGGCAGCAGGACCAGCTCCAAGTGCTCAGCGCAGGCGGGACGTGACATGTCCAGACAGGAGGGTATGAACAGTGCCAACCTCAAAGGGATTGTTACCTGCCATCCACTCTCAGCTGTCGGCCGTGGCTCAGTGGGGTAGCACGCTCTCCTCTGAGTCAGAAGGTCGTGGGTTCACAGTCCCACTCCAAAGTCTCGAGCACATAATCCAGGCCGACACTCCCAGTGCAGTGCTGAGGGAGCGCTGCACTGTCATAGGTGCCTCTTTCGGATGAGACGTTAAACCGAGGCCCCGTCTGCTCTCTCAGGTGGACGTTAAAGATCCCATGGGACTATTTCGAAGAAGAGCAGGGGAGTTCTCCCCGTGTCTTGGCCAATATTTATCCCTCAACCAACACCTAAAACAGATGATCGGGTCATTATCACATTGCTGTTTGTGGGAGCTTGCTGTGCGCAAATTGGCTGTCGTGGTTTCTACATTAAACAGCGACTACACTTCAGAAGTACTTCATTGGCTGTAAAGCGCTTTGTGATCTCCCGAGGTCATGAAAGGCTCAATATCAAGGCAAATCTTTCTTTCTTGAATATCCTGCTGAGTCTCGCTATCGAGAGCCACGTACATAAATCTTTGAACGTGACAGGACAAATTGATATGGTTCTTAAAACAGCATTAAGGATCCTTGGATTTATAAATACAGGCATAGAGTACAAAAGCAAGGAAGCTTTGCAAAATCTTTATAAATCACTGGTTAGGCAGCAGCTATGCGTTCAATTCTGGGCACCGCACTTTAGGAAGGATGTCAACAAGGCCTTAGAGAGGGTGCAGAGGAGATTTACGAGAATGACAGCAGAGATGAGGGACTTCAGTTATGTGGGGAGATTAGAAAAACTGGGATTGCACAGAAGGTTAAGAGGAGATTTAATAGAGGTGTTCAAAATTATGAGGGGTGTTAATAGAGTAGATAGGGAGAAACTGTTTGATGGGGACAGTGTAGAGGGAGCTTTACTCTGTATCTAACCCGTGCTGTACCTGCCCTGGCAGTGTTTGATGAGACAGTGTAGAGGGCGCTTTACTCTGTATCTAACCCGTGCTGTACCTGCCTTGGGAGTGTTTGATGGGACAGTGTAGAGGGAGCTTTACTCTGTATCTAACCTGTGCTGTGCCTGCCCTGGGAGTGTTTAATGGGACAGTGTAGAGGGAGCTTTACTCTGTATCTAACCTGTGCTGTACCTGCCCTGGGAGTGTTTGATGGGACAGTGTAAAGGGAGCTTTACTCTGTATCTAACCCGTGCTGTGCCTGCCCTGGGAGTGTTTGATGGGACAGTGTAGAGGGAGCTTTACTCTGTATCTAACCCGTGCTGTACCTGCCCCGGGAGTGTTTGATGGGACAGTGTAGAGGGAGCTTTACTCTGTATCTAACCCCGTGCTGTACCCGCCCCGGGAGTGTTTGATGGGACAGTGTAGAGGGAGCTTTAATCTGTATCTAACCCGTGCTGTGCCTGCCCTGGGAGTGTTTGATGGGACAGTGTAAAGGGAGCTTTACTCTGTATCTAACCCGTGCTGTACCTGCCCTGGCAGTGTTTGATGAGACAGTGTAGAGGGAGCTTTACCCTGTATCTAACCCGTGCTGTACCTGCTCTGGGAGTGTTTGATGGGACAGTGTAAAGGGAGCTTTACTCTGTATCTAACCCATGCTGTGCCTGCCCTGGGAGTGTTTGATGGGACAGTGTAGAGGGAGCTTTACTCTGTATCTAACCCGTGCTGTACCTGCCCTGGGAGTGTTTGATGGGACAGTGTAGAGGGAGCTTTACTCTGTATCTAACCCGTGCTGTGCCTGCCCTGGAAGTGTTTGATGGGACAGTGTAGAGGGAGCTTTACTCTGTATCTAAACCTGTGCTGTACCTGCCCCGGGAGTGTTTGATGGGACAGTGTAGAGGGAGCTTTACTTTGTATCTAACCCGTGCTGTACCTGCCCTGGGAGTGTTTGATGGGACAGTGTAGAGGGAGCTTTACTCTGTATCTAACCCGTGCTGTACCTGCCCTGGGAGTGTTTGATGGGACAGTGTAGAGGGAGCTTTACTCTGTATCTAACCCGTGCTGTGCCTGCCCTGGGAGTGTTTGATGGGACAGTGCAGAGGGAGCTTTACTCTGTATCTAACCCGTGCTGTGCCTGCCCTGGGAGTGTTTGATGGGACAGTGCAGAGGGAGCTTTACTCTGTATCTAACCCGTGCTGTACCTGACCTTGCAAGGTGTTGATTCTTTCCTGCAGTGTCCCCTTAGATTAGTAAGGGAAGGCAGATCATTCGTATCGGATTGGATTGCAGATGCACCAACTGAGAACTTTAAATGCAAGTAACCTTTCCTGTCCCTGTCTTGGGAACTAACAATGCTGCACTAGGCCCACGGGGTGGGGCGAATCTCTGAGCTGCATGACCAGCTCCCGCCCACATTGGAAAGATGTCCCTCATCAGGGCCAATGGCCTTCAGGGTGCAAACATCTGTGTAACCATGGAAGCAAAAACAAAGGCCTCTTAAAGGAGCTCTGACCTCAGTGATGTATACTAACCGCTGGGGGTGGGTAGTGGGGAAAATCCAACAGGGCAACATTCTGCTGTGGTTAACAAAGTTTTCACAGCTGTCTTTGTTTCGCTGTTGTCCTCCCGGGACACACACTCGCACCCGGTCCTCCTGAGACCTCTGCTGATGCAATGGCTGCCAGGAGGGTGCAGGAGGGCGGGGCCCTGGGGTTGAGTCTCCTCTGACCATTCCCTGGCGAGCTACCTGCTCACCTGGGCCTCTCTCCGCGATTTGCAATCAAGGTGTTATGTGAAAGTAAACACGTATCCACTGCAACTGACTGCCACGTCACGACCTCCTTCTCCCCTTGCCCACTCACACCAGGTAGCCTCCCTCCCTGCTGAGGTAACATGTTCTCTCCATTCGATGTCACGACGGCAACATCACGCCAGTAGCAGAGACCAACGGAGAACTGGCAAACTGGAGTTACAACCGTGGTGTCACACCTGTGATGTCACGCTAATGATGTCACGGCCGTGGTGTCATGCCAATGATGTCACACCAATGATGTCATGTCCGTGATGCCACGCTGGATATGTCATAACAGAGTGATACAGACTTCTAACAACTGTCAAGCTCCATTAGGGTCACGCCCATGATGTCAAGCCAATGATGTCATGCCCACGATGTCACACCAATGATGTCACACCAATGATGTCACACCAATGATGTCATGCCCATAATGTTATGCCAATGATGTCACGCCAATGGTGTCGCCAATGATCTTTTGTCCATGGTGTCAGGCCGGTTATGTCACATTGATGATGTCATACCAGTGATACAGACTTCAAGCTCCACTGATGTCACGTCAGTGATGTCACGTCAGTGATGTCACGGCAATAATGTCACGTTAATGTTGTCATGTCCGTGATGTCACGCTAATGATGTCATGTCCGTGATGGCACGCTAATGATGTCCTGTTCGTGATGTCACGCTAATGATGTCACACCTGTGATGTTACACCAATTATGTCACACCAGTGACGTCATGACAATGATGTCATGTTGGTGATGTCATACCAGTGATACAGACTTCTAACAACTGTAAAGCTCCATTGATGTCACGCCAATGATTTCACCGCAATAATGTCACGCCAATGATGTCACACCAATGATGTCACACTAATGATGTCACACCCGTGATGTCACGCCGGTGATGTCACACTGCCATTACAGAATTGCTGACGTGTGCCAAGCTCTGGGAGCAGTCAGGCTACAAGCTCCTCCACCGAAGGAGCACAGCTCGAAGACAGAGCTCAGGGTCAGTCTGCTTTCCTGGATCACAGGCGTTGGATCGGTGGGGGCGAAGTGGTGCCAGGGCTCTGGACAAACAGCGGTGAGACCAAACAACTGGAACACCCAGCTGCTGCAGGACTCCGAGCGGGAGTGGACTGGAGTCGATTTCCAGCACGCCGCACGGACGTGAAACTGACGTCACGCATCGGCCGCCCATCATAGAAACCGCCCGGTATTCATTTCCATCCCCTTTCTATAACGGACGGCCGATCCCATCGCCAGTCATACTACCAGGTGGGGAGCTGAAAATCGACCCCGGTGAATCGAAAACAAAAAATGGAGCCGATGCCGGCTCACAGAGCTCACTCGCCTTCCTTAGGGTGTCAGCCATCACACTCTCGCCTCTGAGTCAGAAAGTTGTGGATTCAAGCACCACTCCAGAGACACTCCCAGTGCAGTACTGAGGGAGCGCCACACTGTCAAAGGTGCCGTCTTTCAGATGAGACGTTGAACTGAGGCCCCTGTCTGCCCTCTCGGGTGGATGTAAAAAAATCCCACGGCAATTCTGCATCGCAGGTGTGATGGGGGGGGGGGGGTGGGGGAGAGAGGGGTTACATCACAGCTGAGTCTAATTCCACTGGTATCCACACTGTGCAGCGGAGAGGGAATGCGATTCCGGGCTCCTATCCCAGGCCAGTGCCAAGCAAGCTCCCGTCAGTGAAAGCAGAGGGGAGTGCGCTATGATCAGCCCGAGGGGAGGTTCACCAGCTTCCAGCAACAACCTCGCACTGATACTGTGCCCTTAGTGTGAAGAAAATATTCTCAAGGTGCTTCGCAAATCAGAATTTGATGCCAAGCCAGGAAGCGAGAGATTGGGAGGGGTTGGCTGAAAGGTTTGCTTGGGAGTGTTTTAGGAGAAGGTTTTAAAAGGCGGAGAGCGAGAGAGATAGACGGAGGAGTTGACCGACAGATTGCCAGAGACTAAGAAAAAAAACAGGAGGCTAGAATCAGAGAGAATTCTGGCTGTAGGAGTGTAGGGGCGGAGGAGGAGGTCACAGAGATAGGGTGGGGCGAGGTCACAGAGGGATTTATGGTTGAGGATGAGAATATTCGGTTATAATGCACTGGGGGATGGGCAACCAGTTTAAGTCGGCGAGGGTTGGGGGGTTGGGGGAAGGGTGGTGGATGAGGGGGGACTCACTGACAGACAGGATTCGTGGGGCAGTGTTAGAGGAATGGAGGCCGGAGTTGCTGAAAGCGTGTGCGATGGTTTCAGCAGTAGAGCGGCTGAGGCAGGGGTGCAGGCAGACGACAGTGCAGAGGTAAGAAGGAAGAGAGAACTTGCATTTCTATAGCGCCTTTCACCACCTCAGGACATCCCAAAGGGCTCGACAGCCGATGAAGTACTTTTTTTTGAAGTGTAGCCACTGTTGTAATGTAAGAAACGCGGCAGCCAATTTGCGCACAGCAAGCTCCCACCGAATCTGTTTTTAGTGATGTTCGCATGAGGGATAAATATTGGCCAAGTCACCGGGGAGAACTCCCCCGCTCTTCTTCCCATAGCACCACGGAATCTTTTACGTCCACCTGAGAGAGTGCAGACGGGGCTTGGGTTGAACGTCTCATCCGAAAGACGGCACCTCCGACAGTGCAGCGTTCCCTCAGTACTGGCACTGGGAGTGTCAGCCTGGATTTTGTGAGTGGTTTTTGCCGACAGAGAGGGCGGGAGATTTAAAGCACGACTCGGGGTCGAATGGGAGGCCGAGGCTGCGATCGGTCTGGCTCAGGCCGGCTGGGGGAGGGAGGGGGGGGGGGGCGCGAGATGGATCCAGTGGCGAGGGAGCGGAGTTTGTGGCGGGGGCTGAAGATGGTGGCTTCGGCCTTCCTGCAATTGAGCTGCCGGACGCTGTGGCTCGATGGAGGGTCTTAAGTTGGACGAGGAGTCTGACAGCATGGAGGTTGAACATAAGAAATAGGAGCAGGAGTGGGCCATTCAGCCCTTCTAACCTGCACTGCCATTCAATGAGATCATGGCTGATCTTTGACCTCAACTCCACATTCCCGCCCGATCCCTGTATCCTTTGATTCCCCTAGAGTCCAAAAATCTATCGATCTCAGCCTTGAATATACTCAAAGACTCGGCATTCACAGCCCTCTGGGGTAGAGAATTCCAAAGATTCACCACCCTCTGAGTGAAGAAATTTCTCCTCATCTCAGTCCTAAATGGCCGACCCTTATCCTGAGACTGTGACCCCTGATTCTAGACTCCCCAGCCAGGGGGAAACATCCTCCCTGCATCTACCCTGTCAAGCCCTCTAATAATTTTATATGTTTCAATGAGATCACCTCTCATTCTTCTAAACTCTAGGGAATATCGGCCTAGTCTACTCGATCTCTCATCATAGGACAACCCTCTCATTCCAGAGATCAATCTAGTTGCACGCCCCTCTAAGGCAAGTATACCCTTCCTTAGTAAGAGAAGTTACGCTGAACATTTATAAAGCGCTGGTTAGGCCACAACTGGAGTATTGCGTCCAGTTCTGGTCACCACACTTTAGGAAGGATGTGAAGGCCCTTGAGAGGGTGCAGGGGAGATTTACCAGAATGGTTCCGGGGATGGGGGATCTTAGCTAGAAGGACAGGTTGGAGAAGCTGGATTTGTTTTCATTAGAGCAAAGGAGGTTGAGGGGTGATTTGATCGAGGTGTACAAGATTATGACGGGTTTGGATAGGCTAGACGGGGAAAGGCTGTTCCCACTAGTTGATGGTACAAGGACTAGGGGACACAGATTTAAGGTTTTGGGCAAGAGATACAGGGGGGGACGTGAGGGAAAACTTTTTTATGCAGCGAGTGGTGAGGACCTGGAACTCGCTGCCGACGGAAGAGGTGGAAGCGGAGACACTTAATGTTTTCAAGGGGAGACTGGATAGGCACTTGAGGGAAATAAACTTGCAGGGCTACGGGGATAGAGCGGGGGAATGGGACTGACTGGATTGCTCTACAGAGAGCCGGCACGGACTCGATGGGCCGAATGGCCTCCTTCTGTGCCGTTATGACTCTATGACTCTAAGATAAATAGTCAGGGGTGGCGGGGAGGGAAGATAGAGCTGGGTATCACTGATGGGCGGGCGGGAGCTGTGACCCTACACCTGTGGATAATGTGACTGAGTGTCAGCCTGTGGCGAAGGGAAGTAGGAAGGTGGGGAGGCAAGGACAGATCCTGGGGGGGGGGCGGGGGAGGTCCCTGGACGTACACTAGCTGTGTTTGGACAGGCGAAAATGGCTCCTTGCAAGGGTAGTCGCACTGGGAAGGAAAATAGTGAGGGCACCTAGCACCAGTGCTAGGAGCTGTGTTTGGGGAGGCAATCGAGGGGAAGGGAGGGGGCAGTTCCCTTTCCAGATCAATATACAGTGACCACCACCCCCCCCCCAATCCCCCAATCCCCAACCTAGAAAGTGCGTATTGTGATGCCCCTGTGGTGGAATAGGCGGCCGCCAGTCTGGGCTCACGTGCGGAGACTGGCGGGCACTTGTTGGCACCCATGGAACCATACCCAAGACACAGTCAGCGCCTTCAGGAGAGAAAAAGAGCTAATGGAATGCTGGCCTTTATATCTAGAGGGCTAGAATACAAGGGGGTAGAAGTTATACTGCAGCTGTACAAAGCCCTGGTTAGACCTCACCTGGAGCACTGTGAGCAGTTCTGGGCACCACACCTTAGGAAGGAATTAGGCACTTTGCAGCCTTCCGGACTCAATATCGAGTTCAACAATTTCAGATCATAACCTCGGCCCCTATTACATTTTTACTTATATTTTTTTTCCACCCCTTTGTTTTGGGTTTTCCCTTCCCCCCCTCCCCTTTTCCTTTTTTTTTTCTCTCTCCCACACGACAGCTGTCTCCCATTCTGCCAGTACACTTCACACCTAATCTGAGCTGTCTTTTGTCTCCACTAGTCCGATCACCATCTCGTCTGGTTTTGAATACCTCTTAATGTCTCTTCACTTCTTTTGTTCTCTCCCAGCCCTGCCTTCGATCTATTTCATTTCCTTTCCAGTTTTGAAAAAGGGTTTCGACCTGAAACGTCGACTCTAATTTCTCTCCACGGATGTTGCCTGGCCTGCTGAGTTTTTCCAGCATTTTCTGTTGTTATTTAGGAAGGATATATCGGCCTTGGAGGGAGTGCAGCGTAGGTCTACCAGAATGATACCCGGACTCCAAGGGTTAAATTACGAGGAGAGATTACACAAACTAGGGTTGTATTCCCTGGAAGTTAGAAGGTTAAGAGATGATTTGATCGAAGTTTTCAAGATATTAAGGGGAACTGATAGCGTAGATAAAGAGAAACTATTTGTACTGGTTGGGGATTCTAGGACAAGGGGACATAGTCTAAACATTCTGGAGTGAAATAAGGAAGCACTTCTACACACAAAGGGTGGCAGAAGTTTGGAACTGTCTTCCACAAACGGCAATTGATGCTGGATCAATTGTTAATTTAAAATCAGAGTTGGTAGATTTTTGTTAACCAAAGGTATTAAGGGATATGGGCCAAAGGCGGGTGTATGGAGTTAGGTCGCAGATCAGCCATGATCTCATTGAATGACGGAACAGGCTCGAGGGGCTGAATGGCCTCCTCCTGTTCCTAAAGAAGGGGGAGGTGAGGTGAGGGGAAGAGAGCAGAACAGAACATTGTGAGTCAGGTTAGGACCCAATTATCCTGTCAACATATTTCAGGTACATAATCAGCGTTGTGAAAGGCTTTCCCCAAATTACAATAACGTACCCTGTTCACAGTGAAAACTGGGAACATTCAGTTCCTGCACAGGCCCCTGGGGTGATTCCTCAGCCAAGTTCCTGAGGACTGAAGCCAGCGCCTTGGCGCACTGGTCAGTGAGTGAGGTTCTCGTCACCCCAGAGCTGGACCAGGCCAGCGACAGAGGCCAGCTCATTCTGCTGCCACCCTGTGGAGACAGACGGAATCAAAGCCTGCACCTATTCACGTCCCTTCGGTGGAGATTTTAAACAGGAGGGAACGGCCGAATCGTGAAAACCATTGCAATATCATCACTGCCTGCGATTTGGATGTGTTCCCCACAGTTATAGCTGTGAAGACATTTCGCTGGGGCGGTGGGTGTGGGGGGCTCCAGCCTTATTTTTATCCATTTTCAGTTTCGAAATTCTTACCAAATTAAAGTTTCATTTAAACAGATGTTTTGAAACGCAGTAAGCTTACATTTATACCGTGCTTTTCCCAACATCGGGTCTTCCAAAAATACTTTGCAGCCAATGAAGTACTTTGAAATGTTGTAATGTAGGAAGCGCGGCAGCCAATTTGCCCACAGCAAGTTCCCGCAAAAAAGCAATGAGATCATGACCACATCGTCTGTTTTTAGCGATGTTGGTTGTGGGATAAATATTGGCCCAGGACACCGGGGAGAACTCCCCATCTCCTCTTCAAAACAGTGCCGTGGGATCTTTCACGGACGTAAGAGGACAGGCGAGGCCTCGGTTTAACGTCCCATCTGAAAGATGGCACCTCTGACAGTGCAGCACTCCCTCAGCATTGCCTTGGGGAGTCAACATAGGATTATGGGCTCAGGTCTCCAGGGCAACAGTGTGGTCTGTTCCAGGTAGGGGGGAGTGTGCTAGACCTGTCCCCACCATTCCTGCACCCCAGTGTTATACAGTGACAGACCTGTACCCACCAGTACTGTACCCCAGTGTTATACAGTGACAGACCTGTACCCACCAGTACTGTACCCCAGTGTTATACAGTGACAGGCCTGTACCTACCAGTACTGTACCCCAGTGTTATACAGTGACAGGCCTGTACCTACCAGTACTGTACCCCAGTGTTATACAGTGACAGACCTGTACCCACCAGTACTGTACCCCAGTGTTATACAGTGACAGACCTGTACCCACCATTCCTGCACCCCAGTGTTATACAGTGACAGACCTGTACCCACCAGTACTGTACCCCAGTGTTATACAGTGACAGGCCTGTACCCACCATTCCTGCACCCCAGTGTTATACAGTGACAGACCTGTACCCACCAGTACTGTACCCCAGTGTTATACAGTGACAGGCCTGTACCCACCATTCCTGCACCCCAGTGTTATACAGTGACAGACCTGTACCCACCAGTACTGTACCCCAGTGTTATACAGTGACAGACCTGTCCCCACCAGTACTGTACCCCAGTGTTATACAGTGACAGACCTGTACCCACCAGTACTGTACCCCAGTGTTATACAGTGACAGGCCTGTCCCCACCATTCCTGCACCCCAGTGTTATACAGTGACAGACCTGTACCCACCAGTACTGTACCCCAGTGTTATACAGTGACAGACCTGTACCCACCAGTACTGTACCCCAGAGTTATACAGTGACAGACCTGTACCCACCGGTACTGTACCACAGTGTTATACAGTGACAGACCTGTACCCACCAGTACTGTACCCCAGTGTTATACAGTGACTGACCTGTACCCACCAGTACTGTACCCCAGTGTTATACAGTGACAGACCTGTAACCACCGGTACTGTACCCCAGTGTTATTCAGTGACAGACCTGTACCCACCGGTACTGTACCCCAGTGTTATACAGTGACAGACCTGTACCCACCAGTACTGTACCCCAGTGTTATACAGTGACAGACCTGTACCCACCGGTACTGTACCCCAGTGTTACACAGTGACAGACCTGTACCCACCGGCACTGTACCCCAGTATTATACAGTGACAGACCTGTACCCACCAGTACTGTACCCCAGTGTTATACAGTGACAGACCTGTACCCACCGGTACTGTACCCCAGTGTTATACAGTGACAGACCTGTACCTACCAGTACTGTACCCCAGTGTTATACAGTGACAGACCTGTACCCACCAGTACTGTACCCCAGTGTTATACAGTGACAGACCTGTACCCACCAGTACTGTACCCCAGTGTTATACAGTGACAGACCTGTACCCACCAGTACTGTACCCCAGTGTTATACAGTGACAGACCTGTACCCACCAGTACTCTACCCGTGTTATACAGTGACAGACCTGTACCTACCAGTACTGTACCCCAGTGTTATACAGTGACAGACCTGTACCCACCAGTACTGTACCCCAGTGTTATACAGTGACAGACCTGTACCCACCAGTACTGTACCCCAGTGTTATGCAGTGACAGACCTGTACCCTCCAGTGCTGTACCCCAGTGTTATACAGTAACAGACCTGTACCCACCAGTACTGTACCCCAGTGCTATACAGTGACAGACCTGTACCCACCAGTACTGTACCCCAGTGCTATACAGTGACAGACCTGTACCCACCAGTACTGTACCGCAGTGTTATACAGTGACAGACCTGTACCCACCAGTACTGTACCGCAGTGTTATACAGTGACAGACCTGCACCCACCAGTACTGTACCCGTGTTATACAGTAACAGACCTGTACCCACCAGTACTGTACCCCAGTGTTATACAGTAACAGACCTGTACCCACCAGTACTGTACCCCAATGTTATACAGTGACAGACCTGTACCCACCAGTACTGTACCCCAGTGTTATACAGTGACAGACCTGTACCTACCAGTACTGTACCCGTGTTATACAGTAACAGACCTGTACCTACCAGTACTGTACCCGTGTTATACAGTAACAGACCTGTACCCATACCAGTACTGTACCCCAGTGTCATACAGTAACAGACCTGTACCCCCCAGTACTGTACCCCAGTGTTATACAGTGACAGACCCGTACCCACCAGTACTGTACCCCAGTGTCATACATGGAACTGTGTCCCAGCGAGTGTTAACGTTGTCGGGAAAGGGGTAGAGGGCATACGATTCTCATGAACTGAAGAGCCCTGTCTGCAGACTGGCAGTGAACTGGTTAAGTAGAAGGTCTCAAGAGGCTTGGTGGACACTAGGACCCCGGAGGAAGCCTTGTGTTCTTGGTGCTGTTGCTGTTGGGAAAGTCTGTGCGGGCTTGTTTACAGTAACCAGGGTGGGGGCAGGGGCAGATCCTGGGACAGTAGTGATTTACTCAGCAAATCAGCTTCCGCCTAGGAGGAGCATAAAAGGGGGCAGAGGGAGGCGAAGTGAATGTGAGGAACTGTTGCACAGCAGTGAAAGTTGCACAGAGTCTGCTGCAGACACTATAGAGAGAGCAGAACAGAACAGAACACAGAACACAGAGAGCACTGCCTGGCACTGTAAGTCACTTCATGCACTGTGTATGCTTATCTCTATCCTTGTGTGTGTCGGTATGTGTGTGTTTCTCTCTCTGCATCTGTCTGTCTGCATCTGTGTATGTATCTGCCTGTGTGTGTGTGTCTCTCTGTTTGTCTGTCTCTGTGTCTCTCTCTCCCTCTCTCTGTTTGTCTGTCTCTGTGGCAGTGTGTGTGTCTCACTGTTTGTCTGTCCCTGCGTCTCTCTCTCCCTCTCTCTGTTTGTCTTTCTCTGTGTCTCTCTCTCCCTCTCTGTGTTTGTCTGTCTCTGTGGCAGTGTGTGTGTCTCACTGTTTGTCTGTCTCTGTCCCTCTCCCTCTCTCTGTTTGTCTTTCTCTGTGTCTCTCTCTCCCTCTCTGTGTTTGTCTGTCTCTGTGGCAGTGTGTGTGTCTCACTGTTTGTCTGTCTCTGTCCCTCTCTCTCCCTCTCTCTGTTTGTCTTTCTCTGTGTCTCTCTCTCCCTCTCTGTGTTTGTCTGTCTCTGGGGCAGTGTGTGTGTCTCACTGTTTGTCTGTCTCTGTCCCTCTCTCTCTCCCTCTCTCTGTTTGTCTGTCTCTGTGGCAGTGTGTGTGTCTCACTGTTTGTCTGTCTCTGTCCCTCTCTCTCCCTCTCTCTGTTTGTCTTTCTCTGTGTCTCTCTCTCCCTCTCTGTGTTTGTCTGTCTCTGGGGCAGTGTGTGTGTCTCACTGTTTGTCTGTCTCTGTCCCTCTCTCTCTCCCTCTCTCTGTTTGTCTGTCTCTGGGGCAGTGTGTGTGTCTCACTGTTTGTCTGTCTCTGTCCCTCTCTCTCTCCCTCTCTCTGTTTGTCTGTCTCTGTGGCAGTGTGTGTGTCTCACTGTTTGTCTGTCTCTGTCCCTCTCTCTCCCTCTCTCTGTTTGTCTTTCTCTGTGTCTCTCTCTCCCTCTCTGTGTTTGTCTGCCTCTGTGGCAGTGTGTGTGTGTCACTCTAGCTGGGGACTGGGAGTGTTGCAGTAATAGAGGGACGAGCTTTAGTAACTCGAGGGGTCTCCCTGTGTTATAGAAGGCAGGGGATGTTGAAGTTGGGCTGGTCTGTTGGGAGATGCCTCTCTCTAGGACTGACTTTCCACTGTTGTCTGCGACACGGAACAGAGGAGCTGGGTGAAGAGTGCCCGTTTTAAGCTCGCTGGACGAGCCTGGGCTGTGACACCTACTAGCTCCTCTCGAGACACAATGTTGGTTTATAATTGCCGATTGTGAACTTCTAATTCTGTACGCATCAGGAAGCCACTTTCTTAATAAGCAGAATTGTGCTTTTTATTTGACTTCTGTTTATCTCAGTGGGTAGCGCTCTCGCGCCCTCGGAGTCAGAAGGCTGTGGGTTCACGTCCCACTCCGGAGACTTGTGCACATAATCCAGGCTGACACCCCAGCTAAGGGAGTGCTGCACTGTCGGAGGTGCCGGTTTGGGTTGAGCTATTAAACTGATCTATCTGTTCAAATGGTTTGGGTACATGTTAATGAAGCCATGGTATATTTTTTATTTATTTGTTCATGGGAGGTGGCAAGGCCGGCATTTATTGCCCGTCCCTAGTTGCCCTTGAGAAGGTGGTGGTGAGCCGCCTTCTTGAACCGCTGCAGTCCGTGCGGTGAAGGTGCTCCCACAGTGCTGTTAGGGAGGGAGTTCCAGGATTTTGACCCAGCGACGATGAAGGAACGGCCGATATACTTCCAAGTCAGGATAGTCTGTGACTCGGAGGGGAACTTGGCGGTGGTGGTGTTCCCATGCGCCTGCTGCCCTTGTCCTTCTAGGTGGCGGGTTTGGGGGGTGCTCTCGGAGATGCTGTTAAAGTCTCCGCCTAATGCAAGTAGTCGCCCCCTCTTTGCTGGGTTTGTTTAGTTCAAATCGCTGGATAATTTTTTTTTAAGTTACTAGCACTGCGCTGTACCTAAAGAGGAGCAGAGCGTTCCCTTAGTGCCTTCACCAACTCTCTCGCTCAACACCACAGAAACTGTTAAAAGAAAGACTTGCACCTTTCACGGCCTCTGTGCTTTACAGCCAATGAAGTACTTGTTGGAGCGTAGTCGCTGTTGCGATGTAGGGGAGAGGGACTGGTCATTTGGCTCGGTTGGCTCTTGCAGTGTAACTCGGCTGCCGCCTTGCCTAGCCAGACAGCCAGCTTATCCCTGATTATCCCTAATTCATTCCAATCTGCTCAAATCGACTGTGTTCAACCCCCCTCCCCCTTCCACTCCGCCTGAACGCGCTGCCTTGTACTGGGGCATGCTCGCCACACCGGCAGCAATCCGGCACCCTCACCCACAAGCGCCCTCTCCTCACATGGGTGGGTGTTGCCGGGCTATTCGACTGTGGTGGTCGGAGGGGGGGGGATGCGTCAAGGCCATATCTGTACCTGATGTCTGCACGCATGCACTATCCAGGGTGGGGTTGACTGGATAGTGATGTGGAGCAGCAACCCTTGCTGATTATTTTTTTGCCTCCTTTTCCCCACACCCCTCCCGCCCCCCCCCCCCCCACCTCTCCCAAGGACATTGAGGTTGATTGAAGCCCTGGCTGAACTCTGCTCTCAGCTTTCATCTTCTCGCACCTTGGCCCTTTTTTTTCAATGTTTCACTTTCTCGACCGTGAGTCACTTTGTTGGAATATCTTCTCGCGGGGGAGCAGTTCCAGCAGGGTCGAGTTAAGAAAAGGGAGCGAGCTTGCATTTATACAGTGCCCCTCACGACCCCGGGATATCCCAAAGCGCTTCACGGCCAACAAACGTACTTTTGGAGTGCTGTAAGGGAGGGAGCCAATTTGCACACAGCAAGCTCCCACAAACAGCCATGTGATTTAACAACCAGATTTTCTGGTTTTTAGTGCTGTTGCTTGAGGTTTCTGCCTGTGACGGCTAAGCGTTTACATTCTCCTTCTCTTTCAGGTGTCCCACTGACCATGAACAGCAACGGTAAGTCCTTCCTGCGCCTGGCCACCCTCCTGGTGGCCGCGGCCGGCCTCTGCCGCGCCGTCGCCGTCCCTCCCGTGTCCGAGCTCGGCACTGACTTTGGGATCCGCATCTTCCGGGAAATTGCCGCCTCTGCCGGCGACCGCAACGTGGTATTCTCTCCCTACGGCGCAGCGGCACTGATGGGAATGGCCCAACTGGGAGCGGCCGGGAACACACTCGCTCAGCTCCGGAACGCCATGGGATACCGGCTGGAAGGTGAGCTTGGGTTCCACGGAGGTGGCGGGATGCTTGTAAATGTAACACTGGCCCCGGGATTTAAATACTTCCTGCAATCTGCACATGAAACCTCACTGCATCTGTCTGTGTGTCTCTCTCTCTCGCTGTGACTCTTTTTTTCTTTCTCTCTCACTGTGACTTTCTCTCTCTCTCCTTGCTGTCTCCCTCTCTCTCCCTCCGTGTCTCTTTTTTCTCTCTCTTTCCTTGATGTGTGTGTCCCTTTCTCTCGCTGTGTCCCTTTCTTTCCTTGTGGTGTGTGTCTCTCTCTCCCCCTTGTGTGTCTTTTTCTCCCTCTCGCTGTGTATCTCTCTGTCTCTCTCCCTCCCTCTGTGTCTGTCTCTGTCTCTTTTTGTTTCTTTCTCTCTCTCCTTGCTGTGTGTATCTCTCTCTCCCTCTGTGTGTCTTTTTTCTCGCTGTCTGTCTGTCTCTCTCTCTCTCCCTCCCTCTGTGTGTGTGTGTGTGTCTCTCCCTCCCTCTGTGTCTGTTTCCCTCTCTGTCTCTCTCCTTGCTGTCTGTCTCTCTCTCTCGCTGTGTGTGTCTCTCTCTCGCTGTGTGTGTCTCTTTCTCGCTGTGTGTGTCTCTTTCTCGCTGTGTGTGTCTCTCTCTCTTTGCTGTGTGTGTCTCTCTCTCGCTGTGTGTGTCTCTCTCTCTTTGCTGTGTGTGTCTCTCTCTCTCTCGCTGTGTGTCTCTCTTTGCTGTGTGTGTCTCTCTCTGCTGTGTCTCTCTCTCCTTGCTGTGTGTGTCTCTCCCTCTGTGTGTCTTTTTTCTCACTGTCTGTCTGTCTCTCTCTCTCTCCCTCCCTCTGTGTCTCTTTCCCTCTCTGTCTCTCTCCTTGCTGTCTGTCTGTCTGTCTGTCTCTCTCTCTCTCTCTCTCTGTCACTCTCTCTCTCGCTGTGTCTCTCCTTGCCTTGCGCTCTCTCTAGTTTCCTTTCTCTATCACACACTCACTCTGTGTCCCTCTCTGTCTCATCTTGCCCGGTTGCATGACTATATGTTGGGATCATCGTTAATTCGGGGTTTGAACCTGGGATCTGCTGGTCTGTGAGGCTCAGTATGTGTGAGGGTCTTGAGTATATCGTGCGTCAACAGGATGGAGATGGACTGTTAAGGGTGAGTCAGTCTTCAGTCTCGTCCTGCATTTGGGTAGGCACCCTTAGTCAGACGGTACACAGGACCAGGTGTGAATGATTCCACCAGCCTTGTATGATGTGGGTGTGGGGAGATTGGCGATGGAGATTGAAGAAACTCGCAATGCACTGGTAGCTGGACTTGGGAGATGACATTGAAATGTGGGTACAGCTAACCGAGGGCCTCTGGTGGCAGGAGTCAGCACTGCAGCTTCAAACCAGTCCCAGATCTGATCACAACGGCCCATCTAGAACATAAGAAATAGGAGCAGGAGTCGGCCATTTGGACTTTCGAGCCTGCTCCGCCATTCAATAAAATCATGGCTGATCATCGACCTCCACTCTCCGTTCCTGCACTATCCCCATATCCCTTGATTCCCTTAATATTCAAAAATCTATCGATCTCTGCCTTGAATATACTCAATGACTGAGCCTCCACAGCCCCCTGGGGTCGAGAATTCCAAAGATTCACCACCCTCTGAGTGAAGAAATTCCTCCTCATCTCAGTCCTAAATGGCTGACCCCTTAT
Source organism: Somniosus microcephalus (assembly GCF_052327205.1). Taxonomy (NCBI): domain Eukaryota; kingdom Metazoa; phylum Chordata; class Chondrichthyes; order Squaliformes; family Somniosidae; genus Somniosus; species Somniosus microcephalus. The sequence goes on along the minus strand of NW_028225182.1, from coordinate 43,924,016 downwards.
TCTGAGACTGTGACCCCTGGTTCTAGACTCCCCAGCCAGGGGAAACATCCTCCCAGCATCTACCCTGTCAAGCCCTTTAAAGAATTTTGTATGTTTCAATGAGATCACCTCTCATTCTTCTAAACTCTAGAGAATATAGGCCTAGTCTACTCTCTACACCCACCTATATTGAGGTTACTCCGAGACAGTGGTTTTTTGTTTCCTCTCAGATGTTTCCCATTTGTTGTCATGCCTAGAGCAGGCAGCAGGGATCGAGGGCGAAAACAAGACTATTTAATCCTAGTTAAAATTACAAAGAGGTTTGATAAGGTAGACGTAGAGACGCTATTTCCACTTGTGGGCGGGCGGGGGAGGGGGGGGTGGAAGAGACCAAAACTAGGGGCCAGAAGTATAAGATAAGTCACTAATAAATGCAATAAAGAATTCAGGAGAAATTTCTCTACCCAGAGAATGTGGAACTTGCTACCACAGTGCTGTTTGTGGGATCTTGCTGTGCTCACATTGGCTGCCGCGTTTCCTACATTACAACAGTGACTACTCGTCAAAAAGTACTTCATTGGCTGTGAAGCATTTGGGACGTCCTGACGTTATGAAAGGCGCTCTATAAATCTTTTTTTGTTTTCCCCACTGAGAGTAGTTGTGGCGACGAGCATAGATGCATTTAAGGGGAAGCTAGATAAGTACTGGGTGAGGGGGGGAGGCAGTGCGGGGGAAGGAATGGAAGGCTATGCTGATCAGGTGAGATGAAGTAAGGTGGGAGAAGGCTCGTGTGGAGCATAAACATCTGCATAGACCGAATGCCTTCTGTGCGGTGGTAAAGGAGGAAAGCATGCTACAGGAACGGGCTCCCCTGCCCTCCTCATACCGGGCATATCATGATCCGCGCTTTCTCAACCATAGAATTCCTCCCCTTGTTCTGTCTTCCCTTCCGCCATAGGATTTCAAACTCCAAGTTTGGCGTCTTGCAGTCGCCATCCCATGTGTTTTTTTTTTACCTCATCACATCCTTGCCTCCTGATTCCAGATGTGAGGGGCTGCTTGTTCCCAAAATGGAGGCCGGCAACACAGCTGCCTTGGCTTCCTTCTTTTTTCACCCCAAACTCTCACTTTGCCCCACACACACCTCATCTACCTCCCACACACACCTCCTCTACCTTCCCTTCAAACTTGGAGGTGACCTGCCCTCTGAGCCTTGACCCTTCAGCTACTTTGCTCACTTTTTTTTTAAAACACACTTGAAGCAGAATGGTAGGAATGTGGCAGAGCCACTGAGGGACTCTGAACAACTGTACATAATTCCCTTCAACGATGTGTTAGCTACAGACTAAATCGGTACCATTGTATATACTGTTTGCATGTACAGTGCGCGGTCCCTTTAAGAGCGCGGGCAAACGCGATGACGTGGTCACCCAAACGCGGGAAAAACGTGATGACGTCATGACGCCATCCACGGGACCGCCCAGGCAGTCCTCGTGGAGCCTCCGACCTGTTAAGACCTGTATTCATTGCTCTCTTGCATCAATCTGTTTAAACTCGTTAGTTTGACATTAAAAACCTTTTTGATTGATTGCCTGCGTCGAACTCAATCTCTAGATAGGAATTTGACCATTCCTACAGGAAATAAAATGTCCGCCTGTGCCGCCATCACCAGATTAGGCAGCCCTTGACGCCACCCGTGAACTGGTGACCCAGTTTGGTTTTTGAATCTGCCGGCCCTACGGAGAGGTGTCATGGCGGTGGAACGCAAGTAGAGTCTCGACGCATACACCCCAATTCCCCGTTGCGCGTCCGTTCTTTACCGCAGCAACCATTGCATTGATATCGCGCCTTTAACGTCGCAAGGCGCTCCACGGCTCAACGAGTGAGGCCGAGCCAAAGGGAGCGACATTTTACCACAGGTGACCAAAAGCTTAAGGTTAAGGAGGGTCTCCAAGGAGGCGGGAGAGGTTTAAGGAGGGAACTCCAGACTCAAACTGAATTCCTTTTCTCACCGGGCAGACAAGGGCGTCCCCACGGCCCTGAGGCATCTCCAGAAAGATCTCACCGCCAAGAGCAACCGGGACATTGTCCACGCGGCCAACGGGCTGTTCGTCCAGAGGAGCATGCAACTCCCACAAGCCTTCATGAAGAATTACCGGAAAGCATTCAACGGCTGGCCAAAGCAGGTGTACTTCCAGGACTCCAAGATGGCCACCTACATCATCAATAAATGGGTCGAAACACAAACCAGAGGTGAGTCCGCAGCCCCTGGCTTTTTAATATATAAATAAACTGCTTGAGGGATTTGGGTGGGGTGCTGCTTGTGATCTTGTCCTTTTGCCTATGGAAGCCAATCCATGCCAGACTGACTAGGTGAGTCTCCTCTCACTCTCTCTCACTCTCTCCTGACTATATGGACTCTATCTGAAATCAGCCCAATTGGTGCGTAGACTCCCAGCTACATTTCTGGGCCCTGCTTTTAATTGTTTGATGGGACAGTGTAGAGGGAGTTTTACTCTATCTAACCTGTGCTGTATCTGCCCTGGGAGTGTTTGATGGGGCAGTGTAGAGGGAGCTTTACTCTGTATCTAACCCGTGCTGTACCTGCCCTGGGAGTGTTTGATGGGACAGTGTAGAGGGAGCTTTACTCTGTATCTAACCCGTGCTGTACCTGCCCTGGGAGTGTTTGATGGGACAGTGTAGAGGGAGCTTTACTCTGTATCTAACCCATGCTGTATCTGCCCTGGGAGTGTTTGATGGGATAGTGTAGAGGGAGCTTTACTCTGTATCTAACCTGTGCTGTACCTGCCCTGGGGGTGTTTGATGGGACAGTGTAGAGGGAGCTTTACTTTGTATCTAACCCGTGCTGTATCTGCCTCGGGAGTGTTTGATGGGACAGTGCAGAGGGAGCTTTACTCTGTATCTAACCCGTGCTGTATCTGCCCTGGGAGTGTTTGATGGGACAGTGTAGAGGGAGCTTTACTCTGTATCTAACCCGTGCTGTACCTGCCCTGGGGGTGTTTGATGGGACAGTGTAGAGGGAGCTTTACTTTGTATCTAACCCGTGCTGTACCTGCCCTGGGAGTGTTTGATGGGACAGTGTAGAGGGAGCTTTACTCTGTATCTAACCCGTGCTGTACCTGCCCTGGGAGTGTTTGATGGGACAGTGTAGAGGGAGCTTTACTCTGTATCTAACCCGTGCTGTACCTGCCCTGGGAGTGTTTGATGGGACAGTGTAGAGGGAGCTTAACTTTGTATCTAACTCATGCTGTACCTGCCCTGGGCGTGTTTGATGGGACAGAGCTCTGCACGGTATCTAAACCGTGCTGGAGTGTTTGATACGGCCACTGGGCAGCAAATCCACCTCCAGGTGAGCTTAGCTTCAGCTTCGGCTAGTCTGTATTTAAGGTCCGTCAGTCTAATTGGATTTGCCGTTTTCTCCCACCCCCCCTCTTCCAGGTATGATCCCCGACTTTCTGCGTCCGGGGTTGCTGGATCCAGTTCTAACCCGAATGGTTCTGGTCAATGCCGTCTACTTCAAGGGCCTTTGGAAGATGCCGTTCCCCACCGAGGGCACGCACCAGCGCGAGTTCTACAAGGCGGACGGGACCAAGATCCTGGTGCCCATGATGTCGCAGAGCGCCAAACTGAATGCCAGTGAGTAGTCTGGTCCCCGGGGGTCGGGCGGTTTCCCCTCTGTGGTCGACTAGCTCGCCATTGCTCCTCTCTCAGCTGCCTAGACCCAAAAATTGGAATTCCCTCCCTAAACCTCTCCGTCTCTCTTTCCTCCTTTTATGATGCTCCTTAAAACCTACCTCTTTGACCAAGTCCCTGTCCCAATATACGAACAATGACGGGCAGGTAAAGACCCGCTGGTCCATCAAGCCTGTCCCCCACAATTGCGATACCTTGTTTATCACAGTAAGTACACTCTCCACCCCACCGAACCATGGGAGAGGCAAATAAACAGATTTTTTTTTTTAAAACAGGCCAATTTGGGGGGGAAAAAAATCTGGGAAATTCCTCTCTGACCCATCTAGGCGATCGAAACTAGTCCAGGAGATCGCCCTGGCCCTGAATTCTCTGCAGTACCTCCCTTCTGTAAGAGTTGATCCTCCGCCCCAGCCAGAAACGGGTCCCGCTATCGCTCGAAGGAATTCAGCGAATCAGCGCCCACTGCACGAGCCGGCAGCCTGTTCCCGAGGTCCACTATTCTCTGAGGAAAAAGAACCACCTCCTGACATCTAACCTAGCTCTGGCCTTGTCCAACTTTAAAATTGTGACCCCCTGGTCCAGCCTAACCTATTTAATTTAATGATCTCATTATGTGGCTCAGTGTCCAGATTTTGTTTGATAATCGCTCTTGTGAAGCACCTGGGAGACGCTTGACTACGGTAAAGGCGCTGTATAAATGCACCTTGTTGGCTGGGCGTTGGGGACGAGGTACAGGAGAGTTCTCGCCATCCGCGGAACTTCAGGAGACAGTCAAGGAGGGGAGGGGCTCTTTCTGAGGCAGTGGGTGGGGTGTTGGGGCTGATGTCAATTGTGCTGCATCTGGTGTGTGCCTGAGGGAAGGGATTCATCCAGCCTGAGCTGGTTTGTCACTGCAGGGCGCTTCCTCTGCACATTCCTAACGTGTGAGGACAGCGTGCGCTGTGTAGGTGGGGCCTGCTCCTTGCACACCCCAGAGCTGGTGTCGCCAGAGAAAACAAGCCTCCAAGACCAGTTCAAGTTCAATTTCAATTTCAATTTTATTTGTCACGTAACCAAATACAACAAGTGAAATCCAGTCAGTGAAATGCTTTTTTCTTAACGAGCCGAGCGCACCAAGCAGCAAAGGACACTTAGCTGCCTGGTACGCATGGAGCCCGCAAGGACGGCAGCCATCTTCATCGGCGCCATCACAATAGGGTCCGCACTCGCCTCGCTCCGCCTTTCCCGCACTCCTGCCCGACAATCTTCAGCCGCCATGGTACCGACGTCCCCGGGGCCTGCTTCTCCCTGGCGCTCCTTCCACCCGGTCTGACCTCCGAGCCTCCCGCGGTGTCCGACCTTCCAGGGCCTGCTTTTCCCGCCCTCGGTCCGCTGGCCGCCTCCCCTCCTACCGGTTCGACCTCCGAGCCTCCCGCCGAGGAGCTGCCGGCTGCCGTGCTACAGCGGGTCGTCGTGGCCTCCATCGCTGCTTCTGCTGCCTCCCCGCCGACTCGCCGAACCCATCAGCGCCGATGCACAGCGTCTGTAGTGGGAGTGGGCCGACCGACTCAGGGAGAGCGCTTACCCTGCGACCGCCACGGACGCCATCTTGATAACAAGGGGGAGGGAATGTCTGAGAATGTGAACGGCCATTCAGCCCATCAAACCTGTGCCGGCTCTCCTCGCCCCACATTCTAATCCCACCCTCCTTTCCTGCATTACAGCAGTGTCTACACGCCATTGGCTGTAAAGCACTTTGAGACCTCCTAAAGTCGTGAAATGCACTATATAAATGCAAGTTCTTTCTTTCTTGGAATCAAAAGGTTGTAGGTTCATGCCCCCATTCCAGAAGCTTGAGCACAAAAGTTCACAAACAGCAATGTGATAATGACCAGATAATCTGGGTTTTTTTGTGTCGTTGGTTGAGGGATGAATATTGGCCAGGACACTGGGGAGACCTCCTCTGCTCTTCAAAATAGTGGCCGCGGGATCTTTTATGTCCACCTGAGAGGGCAGACGGGGTCTCGTCCGAAAGATGGCACCTCCGACAGTGCAGCCCTCCCTCAGTAACTGCACTGGGAGGAGGATCGGCCTGGATTAGGTGCTCAAGTCTCTGGAGTGGGACTTGAACTCGCAACCTTCTGACTCCGAGGGGAGAGGGTGCTACCCACGGAGCCACGGCTCATGCTGTTACATTATTACAATAGCAAAATACCGCGGATGCTGGAAATCTGAAATAACAACAGAAAATGCTGGAAGCACTCGGCAGGCCGGGCAGCATCCGTGGGGAGAGAAACCGAGTTAACGTTTCAGGTCTGGGGACCCTTCATCAGAACTGGAAAAGGCTAGAGATGTAACAGATATTGAGCAGGTGCAGAGACAGGGAGGGGAGTGGAGGAAGGAATTGAAGGAATATTCTGTGCTAGGCTGGGAGGCAGGAGAGATTAAATGTTGCAAATGGGGAGGGCAGAATCATCAACAGCCTGAAAAATGGGGGCAGGGGTTATAGTCTGAAATTGTTGAACTCAATGTTGAGTCCGGAAGGCTGTACAGTGCCTAATCGAAAGATGAGGTGCTGTTCCTCAAGCTTACGTTGAGCTCCATTGGAACAGTGTAAGAGGCCGAGGACAGCGAGATCAGAGTGGGAGTGGAGCGGAGAATTAAAGTGATAGGCGACTGGGAGCTCAGGGTCACCCTTCCGGACTGAACGGAGGTGTTCCGCAAAGCGGTCACCCAATCTGCGTTTGGTCTCCCCAATGTAGAGGAGACCGCATCGTGAGCAGCGAATACAGTATACTAAATAGTTGGATATTACCGTACAATGTAACTTAATGACCGTGTCCAAACGTGGAGGAAGGCATCACGCGTGTTGAGACGTGAGGAGCTGAGTGCTGATTGGTTTTCCGGCCCACCAATCATGTTGCTTTGTGCCTCCAGGTGAATTCATAACCCCCAGTGGCCTGGACTATGACGTCATCGAGCTGCCGTATCACGGGGAGACTCTCAGTATGTACATCGTGGCCCCCTACCAGAAGAGGGTCCCGCTCTCCGCCCTCACTGACATCATCACCGTCTCGCTGGTCAACGAGTGGAAGAACAATCTGCAAAGGGTCAAACGCCAACTTGTCCTGCCCAAGTAAGTGGCATAGAGGGGAGGGGATTTACAGTGGCTCGTGCCTTTCAATTTTGTAATTATCCTAGTGTTGGGCGGGGAAAGGAAGGAGGAGTTACTCCTTGACTATCCCAGTATAAGGGGGAGAGTTACTCCCTGACTTTATCATATTGTAGAGGGTGTGGTACTCCCTGACAATATGCTAGCATCAAGAGTGGGAGTTTCTCCCTGATCCTAGTGTAGTGGGGCAGTGTTTGAAGGTTCACCAGACTGATTCCTGGGATGGGGGGGGGATTGTCCTATGCGGAGAGATCGAGTAGACTAGGCCTATATTCTCTAGAGTTTAGAAGAATGAGAGGTGATCTCATTGAAACATACAACATTCTTACAGGGCTTGACAGGGTTAATGCAGGGAGGATGTTTCCCCTGGCTGGAGAGTCTAGAACCAGGGGTCCCAGTCTCAGAATAAGGGGTCGGCCATTTAGGACTGAGATGAGGTGAAATTTCTTCACTCAGAGGGTGGTGAATCTTTGGAATTCTCTGCCCCAGAGGGCTGTGGAGGCTCAGTCATTGAGAATATTCAAGGCAGAGATCGATAGATTTTTGGATATTAAGTGAATCTAGGGATATGGGGATAGTGCGGGATGGTGGAGTTGAGGTAGAAGATCAGCCATGATTTTATTGAATGGCGGAGCAGGCTCGAGGGGCCGAATGGCCGACTCCTGCTCCTATTTCTTATGTTCTAAGTAGGGAGCTGGTTATTGACAACAAGGGAGGGGTTACTGAGTCCAACTGTGCGGTGGAACTAGATTAACATTGGGTAGAGATGCACAGTAACCCTGGGGCAAGGGGTTACTGAGTGACAGCGTGGGTAGAGATGTGGTCAGTAACACAGGGTGCTGGGCGGAGGGGGTTACCGAGTGACAGTGTGGGTAGAGATGTGGTCAGTAACACAGGGTGCTGGGCGGAGGGGGTTACTGAGTGACAGTGTGGGTAGAGATGTGGTCAGTAACACAGGGTGCTGGGCGGAGGGGGTTACTGAGTGACAGTGTGGGTAGAGATGTGGTCAGTAACACAGGGTGCTGGGCGGAGGGGGTTACTGAGTGACAGTGTGGGTAGAGATGGGGTCAGTAACACAGGGTGCTGGGCGGAGGGGGTTACTGAGTGACAGCGTGGGTAGAGATGGGGTCAGTAACACAGGGTGCTGGGCGGAGGGGGTTACTGAGTGACAGCGTGGGTAGAGATGGGGTCAGTAACACAGGGTGCTGGGCGGAGGGGGTTACTGAGTGACAGTGTGGGTAGAGATGTGGTCAGTAACACAGGGTGCTGGGCGGAGGGGGTTACTGAGTGACAGTGTGGGTAGAGATGTGGTCAGTAACACAGGGTGCTGGGCGGAGGGGTTACTGAGTGACAGTGTGGGTAGAGATGTGGTCAGTAACACAGGGTGCTGGGCGGAGGGGGTTACTGAGTGACAGCGTGGGTAGAGATGCGGTCAGTAACACAGGGTGCTGGGCGGAGGGGTTACTGAGTGACAGTGTGGGTAGAGATGTGGTCAGTAATACAAGGTGCTGGGCGGAGGGGGTTACTGAGTGACAGTGTGGGTAGAGATGTGGTCAGTAACACAGGGTGCTGGGCGGAGGGGGTTACCGAGTGACAGCGTGGGTAGAGATGTGGTCAGTAACACAGGGTGCTGGGCGGAGGGGGTTACTGAGTGACAGTGTGGGTAGAGATGTGGTCAGTAACACAGGGTGCTGGGCGGAGGGGGTTACTGAGTGACAGTGTGGGTAGAGATGTGGTCAGTAACACAGGGTGCTGGGCGGAGGGGGTTACTGAGTGACAGCGTGGGTAGAGATGCGGTCAGTAACACAGGGTGCTGGGCGGAGGGGGTTACTGAGTGACAGCGTGGGTAGAGATGCGGTCAGTAACACAGGGTGCTGGGCGGAGGGGGTTACTGAGTGACAGTGTGGGTAGAGATGCGGTCAGTAACACAGGGTGCTGGGCGGAGGGGGTTACTGAGTGACAATGTGGGTAGAGATGTGGTCAGTAACACAGGGTGCTGGGCGGAGGGGGTTACTGAGTGACAATGTGGGTAGAGATGTGGTCAGTAATACAAGGTGCTGGGCGGAGGGGGTTACTGAGTGACAGCGTGGGTAGAGATGTGGTCAGTAACACAGGGTGCTGGGCGGAGGGGGTTACTGAGTGACAGTGTGGGTAGAGATGTGGTCAGTAACACAGGGTGCTGGGCGGAGGGGGTTACTGAGTGACAGTGTGGGTAGAGATGTGGTCAGTAACACAGGGTGCTGGGCGGAGGGGGTTACTGAGTGACAGTGTGGGTAGAGATGTGGTCAGTAACACAGGGTGCTGGGCGGAGGGGGTTACTGAGTGACAGCGTGGGTAGAGATGCGGTCAGTAACACAGGGTGCTGGGCGGAGGGGGTTACTGAGTGACAGTGTGGGTAGAGATGTGGTCAGTAACACAGGGTGCTGGGCGGAGGGGGTTACTGAGTGACAATGTGGGTAGAGATGTGGTCAGTAATACAAGGTGCTGGGCGGAGGGGGTTACTGAGTGACAGCGTGGGTAGAGATGCGGTCAGTAACACAGGGTGCTGGGCGGAGGGGGTTACTGAGTGACAATGTGGGTAGAGATGTGGTCAGTAACACAGGGTGCTGGGCGGAGGGGGTTACTGAGTGACAATGTGGGTAGAGATGTGGTCAGTAATACAAGGTGCTGGGCGGAGGGGGTTACTGAGTGACAGCGTGGGTAGAGATGCGGTCAGTAACACAGGGTGCTGGGCGGAGGGGTTACTGAGTGACAGTGTGGGTAGAGATGTGGTCAGTAACACAGGGTGCTGGGCGGAGGGGGTTACTGAGTGACAGTGTGGGTAGAGATGTGGTCAGTAACACAGGGTGCTGGGCGGAGGGGGTTACTGAGTGACAGTGTGGGTAGAGATGTGGTCAGTAACACAGGGTGCTGGGCGGAGGGGGTTACTGAGTGACAGTGTGGGTAGAGATGTGGTCAGTAACACAGGGTGCTGGGCGGAGGGGGTTACTGAGTGACAGTGTGGGTAGAGATGGGGTCAATAACACAGGGTGCTGGGCGGAGGGGGTTACTGAGTGACAGCGTGGGTAGAGATGCGGTCAGTAACACAGGGTGCTGGGCGGAGGGGGTTACTGAGTGGCAGTGTGGGTAGAGATGTGGTCAGTAACACAGGGTGCTGGGCGGAGGGGGTTACTGAGTGACAGCGTGGGTAGAGATGTGGTCAGTAACACAGGGTGCTGGGCGGAGGGGGTTACTGAGTGACAGTGTGGGTAGAGATGCGGTCAGTAACACAAGGTGCTGGGCGGAGGGGGTTACTGAGTGACAGCGTGGGTAGAGATGGGGTCAGTAACACAGGGTGCTGGGCGGAGGGGGTTACTGAGTGACAGTGTGGGTAGAGATGTGGTCAGTAACACAGGGTGCTGGGCGGAGGGGGTTACTGAGTGACAGCGTGGGTAGAGATGTGGTCAGTAACACAGGGTGCTGGGCGGAGGGGGTTACTGAGTGACAGCGTGGGTAGAGATGGGGTCAATAACACAGGGTGCTGGGCGGAGGGGGTTACTGAGTGACAGCGTGGGTAGAGATGCGGTCAGTAACACAGGGTGCTGGGCGGAGGGGGTTACTGAGTGACAGTGTGGGTAGAGATATGGTCAATAACACAGGGTGCTGGGCGGAGGGGGTTACTGAGCGAGCTGGGATAACATTAGATAGAGTTCTTTAGTACTTGTTCCACTTTAATTCTGTGTGGTTTAATTAAGCCCGTGTACAGTGACAGAACATTAGCTCTGGGCAGTCCATCCTCCCCCAGAGTACGTTAATAATGTAATCACTACAAGTTAACGGGGTTCTGATTAAAACGGTGCGACATATTTCGTGAGGCATTTCCTTGACGTCTTTGCGTGTTTTGCCTGGCAGGTTTTCCCTGGACAGTGAGACGGATCTGAGGAAGCCGCTGAGGAACATGGGAATAACGGATATGTTCAACGTGGGAACGGCAGACTTTACTAACATCAGCAGTAAGTACCAGCCTTGGAACAACGTTGGCTCTTCTTAAAGGGACCCTTCGGGGGGGGGGAGGAATTGTCTGAAAAGCGCAATTCAAAAAAGAAAAGATTTGAATTTATATAGCGCCTTTCACGACCACAGGACATCCCAAAGCGCTTTACGGCCAATTAAGTACCTTTTTGAAGTGAAGTCACTGTTTTAAGGTAGGATACAGCGCGGGGGGGTGGGGGGGGGGGAAGGATGTGTAGGAATAGTTTGAAAAACACAATTCGGAGGGGAGGTTGAATAGGACGCCAAGACTGCAGTCTGGTTCAGCCTGGCTGTGGAGTGGGGTGGAATCGGTAGGGAGGGGTCAGAATTTGTGGCCGGGGGGGCGGGCTTTGGTATTCCCAAAGTCTTTTTTTTTTCAAATTCTCTGGGTGTGGACGTGGTTGGCATTTATTGCCCATCCTTAGTCGGCCCCGAGCAGGTGGTGAGCCACCTTCTTGAACCGCTGCAGTCCGTGTGGTGAAGGCGCTCCCACAGTGCTGTTAGGGAGGGAGTTCCAGGATTTGGACCCAGCGACGATGAAGGAACGGCCGATTATATGTCCAAGTCAGGATGGTGGGGAACTTTGAGGCGATGGTGTTCCCACGCACCCGCTGCCCTTCTCCTGCTAGGCGGTGGAGGTCGCGGGTTTGGGAGGTGCTGTTGAAGAAGCCTTAGTGAGTTGCTGCAGTGCATCTTGTAAATAGTACACACTGCAGCCACAGTGCGCTGGTGGTGGAGGGAGTGGATGTTTATTCATTCTCCGGATGTGGGCATCACCCGCATTTCTTGCCTATCCCTCGATAGTCTTCCTTAACAAAAATTTATTGATGTCCGTCTTGAAAATTTCAATTGACCCACCTTTGGAGGTGTGGGGGAGGGGGTGAAAGAGGAGGAGGAGGAGGAGGAGAGGAAGAGTTCCAGATTTCCACTACCCTTTGTGTTGGGGGGTGGAGGGGGGAAGTGATTCCTCATTTCACTCTGACATAAATATGAACAAAACTAACCTCCGTGTCCCAGTTAAATTGGGGAACGCAGTTTCTGTTTTGGGTGTGAACCGGGTGTTGGACTGAAGACTAATCCTGCTTCCTCCTTTTCATCGGTACAGAAACCCAACAGCTGTTTGTGTCCAAGGCTCTGCAGAAAGTAAAGATCGAAGTGAACGAGAGCGGAACCAAGGCGTCTGCAGCCACCGGTGAGTCTGAGCGCCCTCACTGGCCTCTCTGATGTCCCAAGTCATTCCTGAAATTCAACTGCAGTAGGCAACGCAAAATGGGCGGTCGCGGCCCACTCGTTATACACCCCGGCTGATTCTAAATCAAGTATAACAGGCGGGCGGTTCCTCTACCGCCGTTAATGTGTTACCTGCCGCAGTTGGTTTTCCCCCCTCGCCCAGAGTTTCTTGCTGGGCTGCAGTCCCACAAGCACTGGCACTTCTGTGGTACCTTGCACTCCCCCCACACCCCCCCCCCCATCCCTCCAAACTAGAGAGTGGAGTGAGGGGGTGGTGCTATTGGGCCATGGAGGGCATCACAGCCGATCCAGATGTGTGTTTTTTTTGCAGGAACGCTGCCTGATTTTTGGGTCACTTTCTGCCCCAGGGGTGCTGAGGACCATTATTGTGGTGGCCTGGCTGACTGGGGATTGAAGTTGGCCTGTATTGGCTCGGTACCCACACCTGGCTGCGCATTTACTCAACCGAGCCATCGGAGTAGCTCCCCTTTCTCTCGGGATGCTACCAGCAAGGTGCCCATGGTCACTCAATAGCTAAAAGGGTTTTCTTTTGTTTCTATACACAAGCTGGTGGCTTGAATTGGGAGAAAGACTTTGCAAACTAGCTCCACAGAGCCACCTTGTGACCAGAGCTTACAATTACCTTGTTACAGCCAACTGTTTACAGCCAGCTGTCACCTCACTAATCCTCTATTTTTTTTTAATAAAAATGTTTCAGAAACCATTTTACTTTCCTTGCTCCGATTGCACTGCTCTCTTTTTGAAGCAGTCTGCCTTCTTACTAATTTTTCAATTGCATGTGTAAGTATAGACATGGGTCTACTGCGTCGATAATCTGGTAACCTTGACTGCCATTTTGTTTTCTTTTTCCAGCTGCCATCTTTTATGAGCGAATGGCTCCACTCGAGGTTGTGATAGACAGACCCTTCCTATTCTTAGTGCGACACAACCCCACAGGTAAGGCAATGCCTTTATAAAGGGGCCACGGTCAACTGTATTCCATAGTGGGAAAGGCCCATTAAACTCCAAGTTGGTCCACTCTGGCGCAAGCATGTAGATACGTACATACATACGAATTAGGAGCAGGAGTAGGCCACTCGGCCCCTCAAGCCTGCTCCGCCATTCAATAAGATCATGGCTGATCTGATTACTCCACATTCCCGCCTACCCCCGATAACCTTTCACCCCCTTGCTTATCAAGAATCTATCTACCTCTGCCTTTAAAAATATTCAAAGGCTCTGCTTCCACCGCCCTCTGAGGAAGAGAGTTCCAAAGATTCACGACCGTCTGAGAAAAAATTTCTCTTCATCTCTGTCTTAAATGGGCGACCCCTTATTTTTAAACAGTGACCCCTAGATGGGAACAAGAGGAGGCCAATCAGCCCCTTCAACCTGCTCCGCCATTCATTGGGAACAGGAGGAGGCCATTCAGCTCCTCGAGCCTGCTCCGCCATTCAATTAGATCATGGCTGATCTGTACCTCCGCTCCGTTTGACTGGCTTTGCTCCTCTCCCTTGATTCCTGTTATAAATCTCATCATCAAGAAACTACTTATGAAATAATGCTGGACGGCCAGCTGGTGGCGCCGTCCAAGGCGTATAAATACTCGGGCGTGGGCCCCAGCTTGTCAGGGACATTTTGTAAGACAAGGAACTAGTGAAGTACAACTAGACCTCCATGTTCTGAAACAAGTTGATTAAAGCCTTCCTTTATACTCCAACCAAGTGCGTAGTGAGTTTTATTACGTCAATACCCTTACCCAACAAAAATCTATCGCTCTTGGTCCTGACGGCTCCAGTTGTCCCAGTATATGCAGCCTTTGGCGGAGAGAGAGTTCCAGGTTCAGTTAGATCATGGCTGATCTGTACCTCAACCTCATTTACCCGCCTTTGATCCATACCGCTTGATACCCAAATGTAAGGGGTGGGGTGGGGGGGTGGGGGTCGTGGTTCTTGATGGAGCTGGATAGCAAACACCATTGGATTGCTGTTGATTCCTTAGCTCCATAAACAGGGTCCTGGACTCCTAATGTGGGCAGCCCAAAATCGATGTGAAGTCTTGATTATATTAGCACTCCATTTTCTGGTTGGATGCAGGGGGGGAGGTGGGGGGAAGAGGGTTCCTGTAGGTAGGACATTGACTTCCGTTGGGCAGGGAGTGGCACTGATTGCTAACCCGAGAGGTCACCCTGTCGGATCTGACGCTGTAGCTTGGTTAGATCCTGCCCGTCACACCTGGCCTCTTGGATTGGTCTTGGGCATCCTGTCCCTCGGGTGTGCAGCCTCTAAATCTACTCTTCGAGCTGCAGATCAACACCCCCAGTTGCTGTCTTCCTCCTTGTCTTCTGCCTCCTTGTCTTTTCAACCTTGGCCCGACACCAGGGCATGTCCAAATTGCAGCCTGCAGGCCTTGTGTGGCCTCCTAGCCCTGGCAATCTGGCTCTCAAAGTCACTGGTAGATCTTTAAACAGAGCACCAAGGAAGGTTCGTATCAGGAGCTTGGGCAGGTCTGCAAGTTAATGGCTTTAAACTTTGCAAATCCTGAGTTGTAACTGTGGGGTTTTGTTAGGCCACTTTAGTAGGTCGTTAAGTCAACCACATTGGCATGGAACTGGAGTCACATAGACCAGACCGGGTAAGGAGGGCAAGTTTCCTTCCCTAGTGAACCAGTTGTACAGGGCCTTGGTGAGACCACATCTTGAGTATTGTGTGCAGTTTTGGTCGCCTTATCTGAGGAAGGAATGTATTGCCATGGAAGGAGTGCAGTGAAGATTCACCAGGCTGATACCTGGGATGGCAGGAATGACGTATGAGGAGAGATTGGGTCGATTGGGCTTGTACTCGCTGGAGTTTAGAAGAATGAGAGGGGATCTCATCGAAACTTATAAAATTCTAACAGGACTAGACAGACTAGATGCAGGAAGGATGTTCCCCATGGTCGGGGAGTCCAGAACCAGGGGTCACAGTCTAAGGATAAGGGGTAAGCCATTTAGGACAGAGATGAGGAGGAATTTCTTCACCCAGAGAGTGGTGAACCTGTGGAATTCTCTACCAAAGATGGCAGTAGAGGCCAATTCATTAAATATATTCAAGAAGGAGTTGGATATATTTCTTAAGGCTCAAGGGATATGGGGAGAAGGCAGGAACAGGGTACTGAATTTGGATGATCAGCCATGATCTCATTGAATGGTGGAGCAGGCTCGAGGGGCCGAATGGCCTACTCCTATCTTCTATGTTTCTATGTTGTTAATGACAATTTGACAGCTTCATGGTCATTTTTTATTGTTCCCAGTTTTTCGATTTCCAGATTTTTTTAAAAACATGATGGGATTTGAATTTACATTCTCTGGATCAGTAGTCCAGTAACATGACCACGACACCAGCATACCCACTCTGCTCAATGTTTCAATTGATATATGGGCCCCCCCAAGGCTCCACTAAGCAACTCCGAGACAAAAGGCTTGGACAGACCTTGGCCCTTCATCTGGACCTCGCAGGGGGCGAGGGGGGAACTCTTCAATGTCTGGTCCCTCTCCACTGTGATGGATGTCTGAGGAAGGCCGGGAGGGAATTGAATGTAGGAATGTGGTTTTTAAGGGGCTTGACTGAAATAAAGTTGGGCTTCAGTTTGATGTTCACGGTGCTCCCTCTTGTTTTCTAGGCACCATTCTCTTCATGGGACAAGTGATGGAGCCATAGAAACGACTACTACTTTGAAAAGACAATACTCAGGTATCATATCTGTAGAAAACCGCAAGGAAGATACAGTACTGGAATTAACTGGGAGAAGAATATATAATGAGGAAAGGAAGAGTTCGATTTTTTTTTTTTAACTCCGTGGATGATGATCATTTCCCTGCCTGGAACTCGCTCACTTATAACCAGCAGTGACTCTGAACTTCAGTCTTTGTCGATGTCATTTCTAAGTATGGTCCCAGACAGAGTGATCTGACTCATTTCATATGCCTCTGCCCTCGCAGTCATCCTACCTGCAAAGTCTCTCGCATTGGAACAACTGTGCTCTTTCGGTGCTCTTTTGAAATCTTTGATGTTTTTCCATTTTTAAAATGTATTCCCAAAGCAAGCGTTTGTGCTTCGCTGTCCAAAGGCATCCTATCCTCTTTCCCCCCCCGCCCCCACCACAGAGCCCGTTACCAATGAGTTCCAAACCCCGGTGTGAGTTCTGACCGAGGACATCCATCTGTTTCCTCCCCTTCCCTAACCCCAGAGAGACACTTGGGCCAACTGTAGTAGTAGAAGAAGAGCGTGCATTTATCCAGCGCCTTTAGGACGTCTCAAAGTGCTTTACCGCTAGTGAAGCACTTTTTGAAGTTAGTCGCTGTTGTAATGTGGGCACCATGGCAGCCAATTTGCTCACAGCTGGGTCCCACGATGTGATAATGACCAGATACAGGAAACTTTCGATTTACCAGCACCTAAATAACCGGAAATCTCGGTTAACCGGCAAAATTCAGGAGTAGGTTCAGGTAACTTTTATTACTTGCCTTCCTCCATTTGTTGCTGTGCAAGGGTGTGGCTGCAGCTGTTGCTAAGCTACAGAGACGCTTGCAACTTGTGGCCATTGTTCTGAAGCTACAGGGTTTGTTGCTTTATCTTTTACTACAGCTTTCGGTTATCCGGAATTTTTGATGAACCGGCACCGCGTCGGTCCCGTCCATGCCGGATAAAAAAAAGTTTCCTGTAGACTGTTTTGGTTACTTTGATTGAGGGATAAATATGCCACTTGTACCAAAGCTACCATTACACCTCCGGCTGAGTGCAGCCGACCCGATCAAACCAGAGGTTCAGCTAGCTCTGCATTGGACCAAGGCCTTCTGGTCTGAATGGACCACTGGGGTGAGGGCATGCTGTAGATCACGAATCACCAAACTCGGACAGCGAGGAATTGCAGGCGATTACCACACTCCGTAGCGCATTGGATGGGACCGTGAGCAAACTGTGCCACTGCTGCCCTCGTGTTCAGTTTAATTCCCCATGGCGCTTTGTAGAAAACTCTTGATTGTCCTCCGTCCGTACCCACACCGTGTTTGCGACGGGCCAGTGCTGATCCTAAATTAATTTCCCACAAGTGTGGGGAGGCTGCAGTTTGAGATGAATGCTTGGGACCAGCTATCTGCTCGCCCACTGTGAATGGGTAGAAATTCTAGCTCCATCCTTATAGAGATAGATATATAAATAAATATCAGGACTTGTGCTGTTGTATTATAAAAATGCTTTACTTTTGAAAATATGAAACCTCATAGTGTAGTTTGTAATATATTTTTGGGATATACATAATTTATTTCTTTGACATTAGAAATGTTGTATGAGGAAAAGACAAGCTATGTTGATATGTGGAGTGTGAACACTGAGGAAGGAATGATTGATGTACAGTGGAATTCCAAACCGGTTGAGTGAATGAGACGCTCCAGTCTCGAGCCTGTTCCGCCATTCAATGAGATCATGGCTGATCTGTATCTTAACTCCATTTACCTGCTTTTGCTCCATATCCCTTGATACCCTTGCCTAATAAAATTCTATCGATCTCCGCTTTGAAATTTTCAATTGACCCCACCCCAACCACCACCACCACCAGCCTCATCAGCTCTTTGAAGGGGGAGGGAGATCCAGATTTCCACTAACCCGTGTGTGGAAAAAGTACTTCCTGACATCACCCCTGAACGGCTGAGCTCTAATTTTAAGGTTATGCCCCCTTGTTCTGGACTCTCCCAACTAGAGGGAATAGCTTCTCTCTCTCTATCTATCCTAGCAAATCCTTTAATCATCATAAGCACCTCCATTAGATCAGCCCTTAATCTTCTACACTCTGTTCCAATCAGGATATCGGTGCATGATATTCTGCACTTATTAAAATGCCAGATTCCATTTCTGTTGCCACTTTTTTTTCCCCTGTGAGTTGGGCGAGGGGAAACATTTTAAAACTTGCCATTAAGACCTCAAATTACTGCTCGTGAGGAGCTGTTAGTTAGTGAACTTATTAAAAGCCTTCGCTGAACTTTCATCAGTGACTAAAGAAAGGTCAAGCCTCGATTCCCATCCCCTCGCCCCCCTGCCCTAAACTGTCTGGTTTGACACCTGATGACAGTTCCCAGACGTACCGGGGGGAGTGGGGGGCAGGGGGGGAAAGTCCGCCCCTTGATCCTGCAGTTGGCACCCACAGCCGAGAACACACAGTGTGGTACTGGCGGTTCGCTGCCTCGGTCACCGCCCATTGATGCATACTAGTCGCCTGTTCCAGGACGAGCCTGTGGTTTTTTTCGGGGCAACGTTAGCTTTCCAAATAATCAGCCAAGCCAAGAACAACCAGAGGATGGATCAATGGGAACAAGCTGGGCTTTCTGCCCGCACTTGGAAATCACTAAACCACAAGCATTGGTTTCATTTATTTGCATTGTATGAATGTTTAAAGTCTATCTTTGCTTGAGAGTTTTTATATTGGGTTGTGCGAATGTAGTTTTCAGTTTCTTTTGAGAGATTGAAAAAAATGATTTTATAATCTGTGTCTCTATGTTTTGCAATAAGAACATAAATAAATCTCTTACTGAGCACAAGTTTACTCCAGTTGTTTATTCCCCTGCTCCAGTTTCTTCTGCCCTCTTCTGAAAAGTGCTGATGTCCAGTTACAATGGGTCCTTTGAAAGAAAGACTTGCATTTATATAACGCCTTTCACGTCCACCGGATGTCTCAAAGCGCTTTACAATGAAGTACTTTTGGAGTGTAGTCACTGTTGTAATGCGGGAAACGCGGCAGCCAATTTGCGCACAGCAAGGTCCCACAAACAGCAATGTGATCATGATCAGATAATCTGTTTTTGGTATGTTGGTTGAGGGATAAATAATGGCCAGGACACCGGGGATAACTCCCCTGCTCTTCTTCGAAATAGTGTCGTGGGATCTTTTACGTCCACCTGGGAGAGCAGACGTTGAACGTCTCATCCGAAAGACGGCACCTCCGGCAGTGCAGCACTCCCTCAGGAGTGCACAGGAGTGTCAGCCTAGCTTTATGTGCTCCAGTCCCTGGAGTGGGACTTGACACCTACAACCTTCTGACTCAGAGGTGAGGGTGCTACCCACTGAGCCACAGCTGACACTGTCTCTCTCAGAATTGGTCAAACGGTTGGTCTCATATCTCGGAATCGGTGTAGAATTGGTTGGTTGGTCCCTACCTCAGAGTCAGGGTATGGAACAGAGGCGACCTAACCGACCAATCCTGAGACCGAGACCACCCAACTAACCAATCCTGAGATGGACACCAGCCAACTAACCAATCCTGAGAAGCACCCTGACCAACGATCCTGAGGAGACGCCACCCAACTAACCAATCTTGCGACAGACACCACCCAACTAACCAATCCTGAGACAGACACCAGCCAACTAACCAATCCTGAGATGGACACCAGCCAACTAACCAATCCTGAGGCAGACACCAGCCAACTAACCAATCCTGAGATGGACACCAGCCAACTAACCAATCCTGAGAAGCACCCTGACCAACAATCCTGAGGGGACGCCACCCAACTAACCAATCTTGCGACAGACACCACCCAACTAACCAATCCTGAGACAGACACCAGCAACTAACCAATCCTGAGATGGACACCAGCCAACTAACCAATCCTGAGAAGCACCCTGACCAACAATCCTGAGATGGACACCACCCAACTAACCAATCTTGCGACAGACACCACCCAACTAACCAATCCTGAGACAGACACCAGCAACTAACCAATCCTGAGATGGACACCAGCCAACTAACCAATCCTGAGAAGCACCCTGACCAACAATCCTGAGGGGCACTAACCAATCCTGAGATAGACACCAGCCAACTAACCAATCTTGAGACAGACACCAGCTAACTAACCAATCCTGAGACAGACCCTGACCACCAATCCTGAGACGGACACCAGCCAACTAACCAATCCTGAGGCGCCCCCTGACCAACAATCCTGAGAGGGACACCACCCAACTAACGAAACCTGAGGTACAGCCTAACCACCAATCCTGAGCCAGGGATCACTAGCCAAGAGCTCTAGGATAGGAACTAACCAACATGCTATTACTGACAAAGAGCAACCAACTGCTCGTGTGTCCTTTGACCCTAATATAGAAACTGAAGCAGCAAACATTCACGTAGCCAGGTGGGAGACCAGTGTGAGACATAATGGGGCTCTGAATATATTTCCAACTGTAGCCACCTTCTCCTTTAATTGACCGCTTTGAAAATGCACTATTGTTGTTGCTTCGTATGATGGGAGCAGCTTGTAATGGGATGTCTAGTTTGGCAATCCATTCGATGGCCTCCTGAGATGCCGAGTGGGGAAATGAGGTGCCTCCCGCAACAGATCTTAGTGGGCAGGTTGATGTGATGTGTTCTGAGGCCTGGGACTCATGGCCACAGTCGCACTTCTTCGGGTCGTCCCTCATCTTCCACTGGTGGGGCAGCTGGCCGCATCGTCCGTGCCCTGCGCGGATTGGGTTGAGAGCCGTCCACTGTCTTCGAGGGAGGTCAAAGCCAGGGACCTCTGCTGTTGGGTCAGTGATGAGACGTTAGTTCTTTATGCTGGATAGCGGGTCGACGCCAGCCGCATGAATATTGGCTGCAGTTTCCCAGAATGGTTGGCGCGATTTTAAGCGCTTTCGTGGTGGGTTTTTCAAGTCTTTGTGAACGGGAAGGTCGGTGTTGCTCATGATTTCTTCCATCTCACGGAGCACTGACACATTCTGACACGTAAAACAGGACTGGTTTCTCTACCAGGGTTGGGTGGGACAGTGGTCGGTTTGTATTTCTACAGCAAATTCAACCTGATCTCTTTCAAGACTAGTTGTGGTTGGGGGCTGAACCATCTTGCCAAGTCTGCGAGGGTTTCACATTCCAGGCCAATGCCAGACTCACCCCTACCTGGGTTCCTGATTTAAAGGAGCGGGACTGTGGAATTTGGACCCGAGATTAGGTCCTCTGTTAAAGCCAAGTAGAGATGAATAAAGGAATGACTCGTCTCGTAGGGCCTGAATTTCTTATGGATTAGTTTGGTGGACGTCTTCATTTACATGGCTCCTCCAATGTGTCTTCATCACTTGGTCAGTCCAAGTGAACAGATGAAGAGGAACGTTTGAGAAGGCTCTTGGAAGCAGAGAGGAAGTGGGAAGGCAGAATGATTTAGGGAGGGAATTGCAGAAGTTGGGAACATGGTGGCTGAAAGAGTGGCCTCTAGTATAGACAATGTATCTTAAGGCTTGAATTTATGCAGCACCTTTCATTACCTTGGGATGTCCCAAAGCGCTTCACAGCCAATGAAATACTTTTGAAGTGCAGTCATCTAGACGAGGGAACTAGATGTAATATCCAAGTTTGCAGACGACAAAGCTGGGTGGGCGTGTGTGCTGTGAGGAGGATGCCGAGAAACTCCAGGTTGATTTGGACAGGTTGGGTGATTGGGCAGAAGCATGGCAGATGCTGTACAATGTGGATAAATGCGAGGTTATCCACTTTGGTGTCAAAACCAGGAAGGCAGATTATTATCTGAATGGCAATAGATTGGGAGAAGGGGAAGTGCAACGAGACCTGGGTGTCCTTGTGCACCAGTCGCTGAAGGTAAGCATGCAGGTGCAGCAGGCGGTTAAGAAGGCAAATGGTATGCTGGCCTTCGTAGCGAGAGGGTTTGAGTACACGAGCAAGGATGTCTTGCTGCAGTTGTACAGGGCCTTGGTGAGACCACATCTTGAGTATTGTGTGCAGTTTTGGTCACCTTATCTGAGGAAGGATGTTCTTGCCATGGAGGGAGTTCAGCAAAGATTCACCAGGCTGATACCTGGGATGGCAGGAATGACGTATGAGGAGAGATTGGGTCGATTGGGCTTATACTCGCTGGAGTTTAGAAGAATGAGAGGGGATCTCATTGAAACTTATAAAATTGACAGGACTGGACAGACTAGATGCAGGAAGGGTGTTCCCGATGGTCGGGGAGTCCAGAACCAGGGGTCACAGTCTAAGGATAAGGGGTAAGCCATTTAGGACAGAAATGAGGAGGAATTTCTTCACCCAGAGAGTGGTGAACCTGTGGAATTCTCTACCACAGAAGGCAGTAGAGGCCAATTCATTAAATATATTCAAGAAGGAGTTGGATATATTTCTTAAAGCGAAAGGGATCAAGGGATATGGGGAGAAAGCAGGGACAGGGTACTGAATTTGGATGATCAGCCATGATCTCATTGAATGGCAGAGCAGGCTCGAGGGGCCGAATGGCCTACTCCTGCTCCTATCTTCTATGTTTCTATGTTTTATGTCACTGTTGCAATGTAGGAAACGTAGCAGCCAATTTGCACACAGCAAGCTCCCACAAACAGCAATGTGATTATAATCGGATAAATCTGTTTTAGTGATGTTGATTGAGGGATAAATATTGGCCCAGGACACGGAGGATAACTCCCATGCTCTTCTTCAAAATAGTGGCCGTGGGATCTTTTATGTCCACCTGAGAGAGCAGACGGGGCCTCGGTTTAACGTCTCATCCCGAAAGACGGCACTCCCTCAACACTGCACTGGAGTGTCAGCCTGGATTTTGTGTTCAAGTCTCTGGAGTCGGTCTTGAACGCACAACCTTCTGAGTCAGAGGCGCGAGTGTTACCCACTGAGCCATGGCTGACACCTGAAGGTTAAAATAGATGAGAATATTTTTAGCTCTAACTATATTGGCTGCTCAAAGAGCCGGATTAAATTGAAAAGTAGCCAACATTAGAAGGATGCAGAAGTGCCTGCGCAATGTTTAAAGAATGTCGTGTTTAGCCACGTCCCGTAATAACGAGTGAAGAGAGGAAGCGGTGAGATGGCCCTCCAAAAATACCCTAGATGGAAATGGAAATGAAAGGGACTCTTCTGTCTAACCTTGTGGGTGAGGAGGAAACCACATCCATTTAGGACTTGATTTTCGGTAACTTCCTTTGTAACATCGTGTTATTAAGAGCGATAAAAATGCCAACCGTGAGTGGACCGGGTGGCGCAGTGGGTCAGACACTGACCTTTCACCTGACCTGGCACAAGACAAGCCCTAGCTTGACACGAATTGGCAATGTCACTCGGACAGGACACTGGATGGCTTCATAGAATCTTACGGCACAGAAGGAGGCCATTTGGCCCATCATGCCTGTGCCGGCTCTTTGAAAGAGCTTTCCAATTAGTCCCACTCACCTGCTCTTTCCCCATCGCCCTTTAAATTGTTTCCCCTTCAAGTATTTCTCCAATTCCCTTTTGAAAGTTACTATTGAATCTGCCTCCACCGCCCTTTCAGGCAGCGCGTTCCAGATCATAACAACTCGCTACGTAAAGAAAATTCTTCTCATCTCCCCATTGGTTGTTCTGGCAATTATCTTAAATCTGTGCCCTGTGGTTACCAACCCTTCTGCCAGTGGAAACAGTTCCTTCTTATTTACTTTATCAAAACCCCTCATAATTTTGAACACCTGTATTAAATCTCCTCTTAACCTTCGCTGCTCCAAGGAGAACAATCGCAGCTTCTCCACATAACCAAAGTCCCTCATCCCTGGTACCATTCTAGTAAATCTCCTCTGCACCCTCTCCAAGGCCTTGCTGTCCTTCCTAAAGTGCGGCACCCAAAATTGGACACAATACTCCAGCTGAGGCCCAACCGGTGATGTACAGGAAACTTTGGTTGATCCGGAGGTTGTATGTCCGGAATACTTGATCTAACAGCAAAAATCAGGAGCCGTTTTCTATACGTTTTTTTAGTTCTCGTTCTTTTTTTTTCCCAGTCAGGCACTGCAAGGTCTGTAGCTATAGCAACAGCTTCAGCTAGAGACGCTTGCAGCTGCAGCCGACTCTTTAGAAGCTGTTGCTGAGCAACAGTGTTTGTTGTCAGATACGGAGATGAAAACCTCCGTATGCTTCAACATTAACTTTGTATGTCCGGCAGTTTTGATAGATCGGCAACACGCCGGTCCCGTCAGTGCCGGATATCACAAAGTTTATTGTATAAAGGCTTAGCATATCTTCCTTCCTCTTGTACACTATGCCTCTAATTATAAAGCCCAGGATCATACAGGAAACTCTCGATTTACCGGCACCCAAACAACCGGAAATCTCGGTTAACCGGCAAAACTCAGGAGTAGGTTCAGTTAAGTTTTTCTTCATATTAGTGGCCGTTTCTTGATTCTTGGCTGTGTAATCGGGGGTTCCTGCACTTGTTGCTAAGCAACAGGGACGCTTGGTCTGTGGCCGGGCTTCTTGCACCTGTTGCTAAGCAACAGGGAAGCCTGGATTTGTTTGTGTGTACGGAGCTCTCGTACCTTTTAACTATAACTCTGTAATCCGGACTTTTTTGATAAATCGGCACCACGCCAGTCCCGTCGGTGCCGGATTTAAAAAGAGTTTCCTGTATTATGCTTTGTTTTAAGCAGCCTTATCAAGTTGTACCTGCCACCTGAGTGAAATAGGGCCCTACTAAGGGTAGGAATGAGGGGCACGGCTTGGGCAGGATAAGAGGGTCCTCGACTCCGCCACTAAACACCCCGGAAATTCCCCTGGCATTAAAGTTCGGCTTGAAATCCCGTTACCAGGTGGAGCGGGCGAATCATAGACTCATGCAGCACTGAAGGCGACCATTCGGCCCATCGTGCCTGTGCCAGCTCTTTGAAAGAGCTATCCAATTGGGCGAATATCCAAGGGAAAAAGCCCGGCGATGCTTTTCCTGAACTTGAGACTGGCACTAATGTGGCCGTAGCAGAAGACATTCCATTGCTCAACCAAAAGACAAAAAGAGGCTATTGAAAAGAATGCTGCACACAACACACATATTCACTTCTGTTAGCATTCCAGAAAGTTGTGTAAATAAAAATGTAGTCAGTGACTTATGCCGCAGTCTTTAAATAAAACGTCTCCTGAGGGAATGCATGATCCAAAGTCATCTGCTTGCAATCAATCTCACATTTACACAGAAGACTCATTCACTGCTCCACTCCACCCTCACTCTCTGGATGAAAACTCCATTGTCATGACTGAGGAACAGGAAGATGGTGACTCAGAAGAACAGGAAAAGGACAATTCTGGCAGCAACCAACATCTGCGAAGTAGGACGCAGCCAGCAAATGAGAAAAAGGCAAAGGGGTGGCGGGGCGGTGGGGGTGGTCAGAGAACAAAGAGGGTCTCATTTTAAGGTGTCGGCCGTGGCTCAGTGGGTGCCGCTCTTGTCTCTCAGAAGGCTGTGGGTCCAAGTCCCACTCCAGAGACAGGACCACATCGTTCAGGCTATTCCTCCCATTGCAGTACAGGAAACTTTTTTTTTATCCGGCACCGACGGGACCGACGTGGTGCCGGTTCATCAAAAATTCCGGATAACCGAACGCTATAGTAAAAGATACGGAGAGCTGAGAGCTCCGTATAAAGCAACAAACCCTGTTGCTTAGCAACAGGTTCAGAACAATGGCCACAAGTTCCAAGTGTCTCTGTAGCTTAGCAACAGCTGCAGCCACACCCTTGCACAGCAACAGATCGAGGAAGGCAAGTAATAAAACTTACCTGAACCTACTCCTGAATTTTGCCGGTTAACCGAGATTTCCGGTTATTTAGGTGCCGGTAAATCGAAAGTTTCCTGTACCGAGGGAGTTCTGCGCTGTCGGAGGTGCTGGCTTTCTGATGAGACGTTAAACCCAGGCCCCGTCCGCCCTGTGGATGGAAAATATCCACGGCCACTATTTTGGAGAAGAGCAGGGGAGTTCTCCCCTGTGTGCTGGCCAATATTTATCCCTCAACCAACACCACTAAGACAGATGATCTGGTCATTTATTTCATTGCTGTTGGTGGGATCTTGCTGTGCGCAAACTGGCTGCTGCGTTTCCTACATTACAACAGCGACCTCACATCAAAAAGTACTTATATAATAGCAAAATACTGCAGATGCTGGATGACGTAATAAAGACTCGCTACACACTTGGCTGTACATAAAGCAAGGCTTTAATCGACTTGTAACAAAACATGGAGGTCTAGTTAGTAGTCACTAGCTTCCTGTTTCCAGATTGTCTCTGGCCAAGGTGGGCCCACGCCCGAGTATTTATACTCCTCGGGCGGCGCCCTCAGCTGGCCGTTCAGTAGTACTTCCTGAGTTACTTCTTGTAGAAGTTGCGATTTATGACACTGGAAATCTGAACTAACAACAGAAAATGCTGGAAATACTCAGCAGGCCAGGCAGCATCCGTGGAGAGAGAAACAGAGTTAACGTTTCAGGTCTGGGACCCTTCGTCAGAACTGGAAAAAGCTGGAAATGTAACAGATATTAAGCAGGTGCAGAGACAGGGGGGTGGGGTTTAGGAGGGGAGGAAGGAATTGAAAGAACATGCTGTGAAAATGTTGCAAATGGGAATGGCAAAATCATACTGCATGAAAAATGGGGACAGGGATTATTATCTGAAATTGTTGAACTCCATGTTGAGTCCGGCAGGCTGTAAAATGCCCAAATTGAAAGATGAGGTGCTGTTAACGTTAACTCTGTTTCTCTCTCCACGGATGCTGCCTGGCCTGTTGAGTATTTCCAGCATTTTCTGTTGTTATGTCAAAAAGTACTTCGTTGTCTGCAAAGAGCTCTGGAATGTCCTGAGGTCATGAAAGGTGCCGTATAAATGAAAAAGTTTCTTTCTAATCATAAAGCCAGCCAAGCTCCCCCAACCCCCCACCCAGCACTGGTCTCTTCAGTGCTGACACGGAGATCAGAGTACCCTGCCGCTAAATGAAAAGCCGTCAGACCATTTCCGCAACTTACCCCTCTGATCGTTATCTCACAAACATAGGAACATGACGGGCAGGAAAAGGCCAGCTCGTCCATCAAGCCCGCCCCACACTCATAATAGCTGGAGCATCGTGAGCAGAAATATCCTACCCCCACACCTCTGCAACTATGTTATCATAGAATCATGCAGCACAGAAGAAGGCCATTCGGCCCATCGTGCCTATGCTGGCTCTCTAAAGGAGCTACCAATTGGCCCCACTCCCCTGCTCTTTCCCCATAGCTCTGCAGATTATACCTTTTTGAGATATTTCTCCAATTCCCTTTTGAAAGTCACTATTGAATCTGCTTGCACCGCCCTTTAAGGCAGCGCATTCCAGATCATAACGACTCGTTGAGTTAAAAAAAAGTCTCCTCAACTCCCCGCTGGCTTTTTATCCTGTGTCCTCTAGTTACCAACCCTCTTTTTAAAAAAGAGATCCCCCTTCTCCAGATCGCACCAGGCCCCCTGGTAGAAAACCTGGGCAGGACATGTGCCAACCCTGGCCTGGCAGCCAGAACCTTGGTGCCAACTCTAAAGAGATGTGCACAATGAGTACTTTACGGTGTTGTTGCATAACCATCCTGCAGCAACAACGTCCCACAAACAGCAGTGAAGTGAATGAACAGTAACTGTGGTTTTTTATTAGCATTACATATTGAGGGAGGAATGTTGGCCAAGACACTGTGAGAACTCTCTGCTCCTCTTTGGACCAGGGGCGAGAATATAAGTGAGCCAAGATGATACATTCAGATTTTACGGAAATCAAAGGGAATTTTTATTGAGTAACATGCATAGATATTGTGTGAAAGGGGGCGATGGGCTTAATTTTTCTATATTTTGAACAGCACTTCTTTGGCCAGCTCCAACGTATGTTTACAGATCTCCAAACCATCTACAGGAAACTTTTGATTTACCAGCACCTAAATAACCGGAAATCTCGGTTAACCAGCAAAATTCAGGAGTAGGTTCAGGTAACTTTTATTACTTGCCTTCCTCCATTTGTTGCTGTGCAAGGGTGTGGCTGTAGCTGTTGCTAAGCTACAGAGACGCTTGCAACTTGTGGCCATTGTTTTGAACCTGAACAGGGTTTGTTGCTTTATACGGAGCTCTGAGCTCTCTGTATCTTTTACTATAGCGTTCGGTTGTCCGGAATTTTTGATGAACCGGCACCACGTCGGTCCCGTCCGTGCCGGATAAAAAAAAGTTTCCTGTACTGAGAAATTCACACAAGTTAAAAAGCTGGTGTCAGTAAAAGTGACACTGAAGATGTCGGATTGTCGTAAAAACACAACAGGTTCACTAATGTCCTTTGGGGAAGGAGACCTGCCCTTCTTACCCAGCCTGGCCTATATGTGACTCCAATCCCACAGCAACGTGGTTGACTCTCAACGACCCTCTGAAGTGGCCTAGCAACCCACTCAGTTGTATCAAACCGCTACAACAACAAAAAATGCAGTGGTTCAAGAAGGCGGCGGCCCACCACCACCTTTTCAGGGCAGCTAGGGATAGACAATAAATGCCGGTCTTGCCCGCGACGCCCACATCCCGGGAACCAGCGTCATTCCTGTCTATGTAGGTTAGTGCTACATCAGACCGCGCAGTTACACACCAGGCCATGGAGGAACCAGCATGCAGCTGTATACGGTGTGCAGGTTTCCGATCTTGGCTGTGCCGAGAGGGAGAGAGAGATAGAAAGAGAGAGGTAGAGAGATAGAAAGAGAGAGGTAGAGAGAAAGAGTAAAAAGTGAGATTGATTTTTTTTTAATTCATTGATGGGATGTGGGCGTCACTGGCTGGCTAGGCCTGCATTTAGTGCCCATCCCTAATTGCCCTTGAGAAGATGGTGGTGAGCCGCCTTCTTGAACCGCTGCAGTCCATATGGTGTAGGTACACCCACAATGCTGTTAGGAAGGGAGTTCCAGGATTTTGGCCCAGCGACAGTGAAGGAACGGCGATATAGGTCCAAGTCAGGATGGTGTGTGGCTTGGAGGGGAACTTGTAGGTGGTGATGTTCCCATGCGTTTGCTGCCCTTGTCCTTCTAAGTGGTAGAGGTCGCGGGTTTGGAAGGTGCTGTTGAAGGAGCTTTGGCGAGTTGCTGCAGTGCATCTTGTAGATGGTACACACTGCAGCCACAGTGCGCCGGTGGTGGAGGGAGTGAATGTTGAAGGTGGATGGAGTGCCAATCAAGCGGGCTGCTTTATCCTGAATGGTGTCAAGCTTCTTGAGTGTTGTTGGAGCTGCACTCATCCAGGCAAGTGGAGAGTATTCCATCACACTCCTGACTTGTGCCTTGTAGATGGTGGAAAGGCTTTGGGGAGTCAGGAGGTGAGACACTCGCCGCAGAATTCCCAGCCTCTGGCCTGCTCTTGTTGCCACAGTATTTATATGGCTGGTCCAGTTCAGTTTCTGATCAATGGTATCCCCCAGGATGTTGATAGTGGGGGATTCAGCGATGGTAATGCCATTGAATGTCATGGGGAGATGGTTAGAGTCTCGCTTGTTGGAGATGGCCATTGCCTGGCACTTGTGTGGTGCGAATGTTACTTGCCACTTGTCAGCCCAAGTCTGAATGTTGTCCAGGTCTTGCTGCATATGGACACGGACTGCGTCCGTATCTGACGAGACTCGAATGGTGTTGAACAGTGTGCAATCATCAGCGAACATCCCCACTTCTGACCTTATGATGGAGGGAAGGTCATTGATGAAACAGCTGAAGATGGTTGGGCCTAGGACACTGCCCTGAGGAACTCCTGCAGTGATGTCATGTGATTGAGATGAATGACCTCCAACAACCACAGGAGAGTGATAGAAAGAGAGAGAGAGATAGGGAGGAAGAGAGAGAGAGAGAGACAGAGAGAAAGAGAGAGGTAGAGAGAAAGAGTAAAGAGAGATTGATAAAGAGAGATCGGGAGAGAGATAGAAAGAGAGAGAGATAGGGAGGAAGAGAGAGAGATCGATAGAGAGGGAGAGAAAAGAAAGACTTGCATTTGCAAAGCGTCTTTCACGACCTCAGCATGTCCCAAAGCGCTTTACAGCCAATGAAGTACTTTTGAAGTGTAGTCACTGTTGTAATTTAGGAAACACGGCAGCCAATTTGCGCACAGCAAGCTCCCACAAACAGCCATGTGATAATAACCAGGTTATCTGTTTTTGTGATGTTGATTGAGGGATAAATATTGGCCCCAGGATACCGGGGCGAACTCCCCTGCTCTTCTTCGAAATAGTGCCCACGGGATCTTTTACGTCCACCTGAGAGAGCAGACGGGGCCTCGGTTTAACGTCTCATCCGAAAGGCGGCACCTCCGACAGTGCAGCGCTCCCTCGGCACTGCACTGGAGTGTCAGCCTAGATCTTGTGGCCAAGTCTCTGGAGTGGGACTTGAACCCACAACCTTCAGACTCAGAGGCGAGAGCGCTGCCCACGGAGCCGTGGCTGACAGAGAAAGTGAGAGAGTGAGAGAGAAGATGAATGATGGCATATCCCATCAATGCGCTCCCCTTAAATAAACCTTTCTGTTTGTGCTCAATCTCTCCCTGGGTCTGGTTATAAAGCTTTTGGGACATGTAATAAATAAACTAGACGGCTCATTGAATTCTTGGAAAGGCTTTGCTGCGGAGTGCCAGTAGAATAGTGCAATGAAAAGTCAAGAGTTACAGCACCTCATAAATCACACCGCTGCCTTTGCTCAACAGAAACAAGAGCTGCAATGCAAATCTCTGAGCACTCAACAAACCGCTTCACCATTTCAATTCTTCCTCGGTTTTGCATCTTTCTGATCTTCATCCACAAGCTCTTGGGTTTGAGCAGGTTATTAGATCTGGAAAGGGTAAGGTATTGGATTTGTATAGAGCAAGATACTGGGTTTGGATAAAGTAGGATAAGATACTGAGTTACTAGACGTAGCTGAGTATCCAGCGAAAATGTACAAAAACGGGAGGAGTGCCAAGTCCCGTTCACCCATCCTCCCCCCCCCCCCCGTGCTCGCTGACCTACATTGGCTCCCGGTTAATCAATGCCTCGATTTTAAAATTCTCATCCTTGTTTTCAAATCCCCACCCCCCCGGATCTCTGCGCTCCTCCGATTCTGGCCTCTTGAGCATCCCTGATTATAATCGCTCCACCATTGGCGGCCGTGCCTTCAGCAGCCCAGGCCCTAAGCTCTGGAATTCCCTCCCTAAACCTCTCCACCTCTCTCTCCTCCTTTAAGACGCTCCTTAATACCTACCTCTTTGACCAAGCTTTTGGTCACCTGCCCTAATATCTCCTTATGTGGCTCGGTGTCAAATTTTGTTTGATAATTGCTCCTGTGAAGCTCCTGTGGGACGTTTTACTACGTTAAAGGTGCTATATAAATACAAGTTGTTGTTGTTGTTAACCAGCCATAGCTCAGTATCCAAGGTGAAATGTAGAAAAGAGGGAAGAGTGCCACATTGAAATAGCTCCCCCCTTTCTAGACACAGACCAGTATCCAGGAGAAACCTTAATTAGGATAACCTATAAAATGATACCGAAATAACAAGACTCTGTGATGGCCACGGGTCAGAGCTAAATGGCTATGGGAGAGGGAGTACTTTCTGTCTCAAAACGCTCGCTCTGCAGTGATTTCAATGTGACCCAGTTTCAGCTGTGCCCTCGGCAAGGGCCGGGGAATGATGTGCACCGCACAGAGGCCCGGAGATAAAAAAAATATTTTGCAGGTATGTAGGAAGAAAAATAGCAACCCGGTTGGTGAGGTGGGTTTTTTTCCCCTCTAAGATCATGTGGGTGAGGACTAGCCCCCGGCCAGAGAACTGTGTCCACCCCCCTCACTGCAACTTACACAAGTAGTGCGGAGGGAGGTCACTTGGTTCACTATTCCATAGGATCTGGAGTACAGGAGTAAAGAAGTCTTACTCCAATTATATAGGGCCCTGGTGAGACCACACCTGGAGTACTGTGTACAATTTTGGTCTCCTTACCTAACGAAGGATATACTTGCCATAGAGGGAGTGCAACGAAGGTTCACCAGATTGATTCCTGGGATGGTGGGACTGTTGTATGAGAAGAGATTGAGTAAACTAGGCCTGTATTCTCTTGAATTCAGAAGAATGAGAGGGGATCTCATTAAAGGATACAAAATTATTACAGGCCTTGATAGGATAGATGCTGGGAGAATGTTTCCCTTGGCTGGGGAGTCTAGAACCAAGGGCCACAGCCTCAGGATAAAGGGTAGGCCATTCAGGACTGAGATGAGAAGAAATTTCTTCACACACAGGGTGGTGAATCTTTGGACTTCTCTACCCCAGAGGGCTGTGGAGGCTCAGTCATTGGGTA
Source organism: Somniosus microcephalus (assembly GCF_052327205.1). Taxonomy (NCBI): domain Eukaryota; kingdom Metazoa; phylum Chordata; class Chondrichthyes; order Squaliformes; family Somniosidae; genus Somniosus; species Somniosus microcephalus. Next base: position 43,891,825 of record NW_028225182.1, on the reverse strand, counting down.
TATTCAAAACAGAAGTCGATAGATTTCTGACTAGTAAAGGCATCAAGGGATATGGCGATAGGGCCGGTGAATGGAACTGAGGCAGAAGATCAGCCATGATCTCATTGAATGGTGGCGCGGGCTCGAAGGGCCGAATGGCCTACTCCTGCTCCTATTTCTTATGTTCTTATGATCTGAAGCTAGACTAAAAATCCAGAGAGCGTGATGAGTTCAAATCCCACCATGGTCGTTTGAGAAGATGAATTCAGTTTAATTAAAAAGCTGGTATCAGTAAAAGTGACTGTTATGAATCTTATGATCCATGAAGAAAGGCTCATGAAATAACACTGGACGGCCAGCTGGTGGCGCCATCCAAGGAGTATAAATACTCGGGCGTGGGCCCAGCTTGCCAGGGTCATTTTGTAAGACAAGGAACTAGTGAAGTACAACTAGACCTCCATGTTCTGAAACAAGTTGATTAAAGCCTTGCTTTATACTCAAACCAAGTGCATAGTGAGTGTTATTATGTCAGTGACCGTGAATCTGTCGAATTGTCGTCCAAAGCCCAACTGGTTCACTGGGGCTGCCAACTGGAGCTGGACTTATTACTGGAGTTCTCGTCACTGGACCTCCCGCCTCCGACCACCCCACCCAGTCAAGCAGCCTATTTTCCCATCGCCGATATTTATATAACTAATAAAGTATCAAAGAAAATGAGAAAAATGCACAATTAAAAAAAAAAAAGATATTTCTCCAGAGTTGCTCGTAGTGGTATCCAGGAGATTAACGTTTCATTCTTGGAGACTCCAGGACAAGCCTGGAGGGTTGGCAAGTGGCCACCCTACGGTTTACTAATGTCCTTTATGGAAGGAAACTCGCCGTCCATGCTCAGTCTGGTCTATACCAACGTGGTTGACTCTTAACTTCTCCCTGAAGTGGTCTAGCAAGTTGTATCACCACCTTCTCAGGGTAACTAGGGATGGACAATACATGCAGGCCTTGCCAGCGACACCAACATCTCATGGCTGATCTATCTCGACTTCACTTTCCCGCCCTAGCCCCATATCCGTTGATTCCCAATGTGTCCAAGAATCTATCGATCTCAGCCTTGAATACACTCAACGACTGAGCATCCACCGCCCTCTGGGGGGTAGAGAATTCCAAAGAATTTCCTCCCGCGGAGGAGTCCCGCAGAATTGCTCCTCTGCCCGTCAATGGCAAATCGTGCAGATTACCAATCTGCCTTACACCCTACATTATACGTCATTAATTGGTTGCTGTCCTTGGCCATGGTTCCTTGGTCACAGCAGCTCTGGAACTACCAGGGGGACCCCGAGCTTCCGGTCGCCTGTCACTTTAATTCTCCGCTCCACTCCCACTCGGACCTCTCCATCCTCGGTCTCTTACACTGTTCCAATGGAGCTCAACATAAGCTCGAGGAACAGCACCTCATCTTTCGATTAGGCACTTTACAGCCTTCCGGACTCAACATAGAGTTCAACAATTCCAGACCATAACCTCTGCCCCTATCCTTTTTTTCCTCTCTCCCACATGGCAGCTGTCTTTCATTCTGCCATCGCCATTTACACTTCATCTAGAGCCATCCTTTGTTTCTTAACTTGTCCCATTCCCATCTCTTTTTGCCTTGCATCATCTCTTAATGTCTCTTAATCTCTCCTGCCTTCCATCCTATCACAGACCTTCCATTTTGTTCTTTCCTCCCCTCCCCCCCTCTCCCTGCCCCCTGCACTTGCTTAAAAACCTGTCACATCTCCAGCTTTTTCCAGTTCTGACGAAGGGTCATCGACCCGAAACGTTAACTGTGTTTCTCTCTCCACAGATGCAGCCTGGCCTGCTGAGTATCTCCAGCATTTTCTGTTTTTATTTCTGGAACTACCTTGTTGAATTATCTCTGTTTAGCCTCTTTATCGAAGAATCTATGACACACGTCCATGACTCATCGGGCACAGAGAAAGAGAAAAGGTCGCGAGAGAAAATTAGAGGAGGCGATAAGAGACAGAAGTTAAGATAACTTGCATTAGAAAGGGTATACGTAAGACTTGTATTTATATAGAACCTTATTTGGCTTCTCAAAATAAAAGTGATTCACATCAAAATTAATTACTTTGAAAGGCAGCCAGTTTTGCAAATAACAAGATTCAAAAACAAAGCGATGAGTTCATCTTTTGTTGGCTTTGAAGGTGGAATGTTGGACGGGAAACCGGGCCTTTGGAACAGGCTGCTGTCTCGTGTGGTGGACACACTCAAGAAGCTCGACATCATCCAGGACAAAGCAGCCTGCTTGATTGGCACCCCATCCACCACCTTAAACATTCACTCCCTCCACCACCGGCGCACCGTGGCTGCAGTGTGTACCATCTACAAGATGCACTACAGCAACTTGCCAAGGCTTCTTCGGCAGCACCGCCCAAACCCGCGACCTCTTCCACCTAGAAGGACAAGGGCAGCAGGCGCATGGGAGCACCACCACCTCCAAGTTCCCCTCCAAGTCACACACCATCCTCACTTGGAAATATATCGCCATTCGTTCATCGTCGCTGGGTCAATATCCTGGAACTCCCTCCCTAACAGCACTGTGGGAGCACCTTCACCACACGGACTGTTGCGGTTCAAGAAGGCGGCTCACCACCACCTTCTCAAGGGCAATTAGGGATGGGCAATAAATGCTGGCCTTGCCAGCGACGCCCACATCCCATGAACGAATTTTTAAAAATGCTGATTTGCTGAATTCCTTCAAGCGAGAGCTGGTCCTGGTTCGGGCTGGGGTGGCGATCTCCTCTTACAGAAGGTGAGTACTGCAGGGAATTCAGGGACAGAGCAATCTCCTGGACTAGTTTCAATCGCCTGGATGGGTGGGAGAGGAATTTCCCAGATTTTTTCCCCTCCCCCAAATTGGCCTGGTTTTTAAAAAAAATCTGGTTGTTCGCCTCTTCCAGGAGATCACGTGGTTTCGGGCAGGGGGGGTGGCGGTGGTGGAGAGTATCTATTGTGATACACAAGGTATCGTAATTGTGTGAGACAGGCCAAGCCGTTTATATACGAATAGGATTTTTAATGCCCACTTGAACCACCACAACAAGGAAACTGGGACTTTCATCCGAAGGAAGATACCTCCGCAACTGTCGGCGTAGATTACGTGCTCAAGTCCTGGAGTGGGGGAGGGTTTGAACCCACAACCTTTTGACTGGCCCCGATATGTAGAGAGGACGTCACCTGTCAGGATAGATTAGTGTCAGGGTAGAAGACACTTCATTGAGCCATGCTTTCTCGTGTACTGCTTTATCATTTCAGTTTAGACATAATTTAAAAATGATAGCAAAATACTGCGGATGCTGGAAATCCGAAATAACAACAGAAAATGCTGGAAAAACTCAGCAGGCCAGGTAACATCCGTGGAGAGAGAAATAGAGTCAACGTTTCGAGTCAAACCCTTTGTCAAGACTGGAAAGGCACAGGAAATGAAATAGATTGAAAGGCCAGGCTGGGAGAGAACAAAAGAGAAGTGAAGAGACATTAAGAGGTATTCAAAACCAGACAAGATGGTGATAGGACTAGTGGAGACAAAAGACAACATTTAACGTTAATTGTTTTATATATATATTTTTAGTGCACTGTCATTTAACAACAACAACTTGCATTTATATAGAGCCCTTGATGGAGAAAAGTGAGATAAAAACAAAAGAAGTGGAGCCACGGAGAGATTGTAAAGTACGAACTTGTACTTATACAGGGCCTTTCACAACCTCAGGATGTACCAAAGCACTTTACAGCCAATTAAGTATTTCTGAAGTGTAGTCATTGTTGTCAAGTAGGAAACTCGGCAGCCAATTTACGCACAAGGTCCCACAAACAGGAAGGTCACCTGTGAGGACAGGTTCACCGGATTGACGAGATAGTCTGTTTTTAGAGATGTTAGTTGAGGGATAAATATTGGCCAGGACACCGGGAGAACTCCCTTGCTCTTCTTCGGAATAGTGTCATGGAATCTTTTACACCCACCGATGGGGCCTCGGTTTAACGTCTCACCCGAAAGATAGCATTTACGACAGTGCAGCGCTCCATTAGTACTATACTGGGAGTGTCAGCCTGGATCAAGTCTCTGGAGTGGGGCTTGAACCCATAGCTTTCTGACTCAGAAGCAAGAGCCACAGCTGACAACTTAATCACTGTAAGAAGTCACACAACACCAGGTTATAGTCCAACAGCTTTATTTGAAATCACAAGCTTTCGGAGCGCTGCTCCTTCATCAGGTGAAGTGAAGAGAAGCATATAGGCACAGCATATATAGTCAGAGAATACTGCCAGATGATTACAGGTAATCTTTCTAACTGCCCTTTATCACACCTCGGCAGAGAGATAATCACAGCAATCAAAGGTGTGAATGGTGTCCAAACAGGTCAGTCAGGAAAACATTACATCAAAGAACAATGAGGTGGGGCCACAAGGGGTCAAATGTTGCAGATGCTGGGGTCTGTATGAAAAACAAAAAACAAACAAAAAACTAATTTTTGCTGGAAATCACAGCAGGTCCAGCCGCATCAGTGTAGAGAGAACAAACCAATGACGACTCGAGTCTGGATGACTCTACGTCAGGTGGGGTTACATGTAGCGTGACATGAACCCAAGATCTCGGTTGAGGCCGTCCTCATGAGTGCGGAACTTGGCTATCAGTTTCTGCTCGACGATTTTGCGTTGTCGTGTGTCTCGAAGGCCGCCTTGGAGAATGCTTACCCGAAGATCGGAGGCTGAATGTCCTTGACTGCTGAAGTGTTCCCCGACTGGGAGGGAACTTAATCATTAGGAGGGATGAATGGAAACTTGGTCGAAAAGATGGATATTAAGAGGGTTTTTATCTAGACAGAGAGAAGAGGAGAGGCAGAGGGGTTTTGGAAGGAAGGTCCAGAGAGCAAGACCCAGGCCAGGAGCAGGCTCTGCCCCCAATGGTGAGGTGAAGGGGTGGTAGTGGAGAAGGTCCGAGTTGCAGGCCCCAAGGTTGAGGGAGGAAGTGTAAGGCTGGAGAAGGTTGCAGATGTAGGGCGGAATGAGCTCATGGAGGAATATGAAGATTAGGACAGGAATGTTAAATTCAATGTGTTGGTGGATAGGGGGCCAGGGTAGGTCAGTGAGGACGGGAGCAACGGGTGAGCAGGACTTAGTGGGCAACAGGATATGGCGGTTAAGTTTTGGACGAGGAGGGATTGAGGGAGGCTGGAGAATGAAAGGCCGGCAATGGAGTTCAGAGCTGATTTAGCGTGGGATAAGGCTTAGGGCAGTGGTGGGAGAGCTCGATGGTGGAGAGCATTACAGGCTTGGTGACGGATAGGATGTGGTGTTTGAGGCTCGGCTGTGGAACGAACAGACCGCCACTGTTTCACACAGCCTAATTCAGTACCCTGTCCCTGCCTTCTCCCCATATCCCTTGATCCTTTTAGCCTCAAGAAATATATCCAACTCTTTCTTGAATATATTTAATGAACTGGCCTCCACCGCAGAGAATTCCACAGGTTCACCACTCTCTGGGTGAAGAAATTCCTCCTCATTTCAGTCCTAAATGGCTTACCCCTTATCATTAGACTGTGACCCCTGGTTCTGGACTCCCCCGCCATCGGGAACATCCTTCCTGCATCTAGTCTGTCCAGACCTGACAGAATTTTATAGGTTTCGATGAGATCCCCTCTCAATCTTCTAAACTCCAGTGAGTACAAGCCCAATCGACCCAATCTCTCCTCATACGTCATTCCTGCCATCCCAGGTATGGTGGGACTTCAATTTTTGTGGCTTATCAACCATGTCAGTCGTGGCTCAGTGGGTAGCACTCTCACCTCGGAGTCAGAAGGTTGTTCAAGTCCCACTCCAGAGATTGAGCACAAAAAGCTAGGCTGACACTCCAGTGCAGTGCTGAGGGAGTGCTGCTTTTCAGATGAGACGTTAAACCGAGGCCCCGCCTGCTCTCTCAGGTGGACGTAAAAGATCCCATGGCACTATTTCGAAAAAGAGCAGGGGAGTTCTCCCCGGTGTCCTGGGGCCAATATTTATCCCTCAATCAACATCACGAAAGAAAAAACAGATTATCTGGTCATTATCACATTGCTGTTTGTGGGAGCTTGCTGTGTGCAGATTGGCTGCTGCGTTTCCCACATTACAACAGTGACCACACTTCAAAAAAGTACTTCATTGGCTGTAAAGCGCTTTGGGACATCCGGTGGTCGTGAAAGGCGCTACAGAAATGCAAGTCTTTCTTTTTTAAATTATAAATCCTTCCCGAGAACAACAGAAGCTGCACAGTTAGGTTTCCGTTGCAAAGCCTTGGAATTCGTGTTCCGGGGCAGTGCAACCATCTGTCTGCTAACAAGCAAACAGTTTTTTCTTTGCCCTAAAATTAGCGCACTCCAAACCTAAAATTAAAACGCTGCTCCCGCCCTGAAACCAAATGCGCGGAAAATTGAGAAATTAAACACATCCTCCAAAACAAATCCACACAACTCCACCCCTGCAATTAAATGCCAGGACTGGCCTGTTGTGGAGATGTTAGGAGTTGGGTTATGTTCACACGCAAGGCAGATTTGACCGAAATAATATTCCAACTCCCATTCTATTTTTGCGTATTATTCCAGGGTTTCCTTCAAGGTCTGGACAGCAGCATTTTTGACACGGTGTACACTCCGAAATTTAAAGGGGAAGTGTAGGGAAGGATAGAGGGTGTTTTTTGTCAATGCCAAAGCTCAAAAGATAAAAGGGTTCATTATGGAAATATGCAAACATTTCAGATCCCAGGAAAACCGGGCTTTTAGGACTTGTTGCCTCCAGGCTGTGAAATAAGAAAGCAAAGGCTTGCATTTAGGATCATCGTAACAGGAGGAGGCCATTCAGCCCCTGGAGCCTGCTCCGCCATTCAGTGAGATCATGGCTGATCTGCGATCCAGCTCCATGTACCCGCCTTTGGCCCATATCCTTTAATACCTTAAGTTAACAGAAAGCTATCAATCTCCGATTTAAAATTAACAATTGATCCAGCATCAACTGCCGTTTGCGGAAGAGATTTCCAAACTTCTACCACCCTTTGTGTGTAGAAGTGTTTCCTAACTACACTCCTCAAAGGTCTGGCTCTAATTTTTAGACTCTGCCCCCTAGTCCTCGACTCCCCAACCAGCGGAAGTAGTTTCTCTCTCTCTACCCTATCAGTTCCCCTTAATATCTTGAAAATTTCAATCAGATCACCCCTTAACCTTCTAAATTCTAGGGAATACAACCCTAGTTTGTGTAATCTCTCCTCGTAGCTTAACCCTTGGAGTCCGGGTATCATTCTGGTAAACCTACGCTGCACTCCCTCCATGGCCAATCTATCCTTGCTCAGGTGTGGTGCCCAGAACTGCTCCCAGTGCTCCAGGTGTGGTCTAACCAGGGTTTTGTGTAGCTGCAGCATAACTTCTACCCCCTTGTATTCTAGTCCTCTCGATATAAAGGCCAGCATTCCATTAGCCTTTTTGATTATTTTCTGTACCTGTTCATGACATTGTAATGATCTATGTACCTGGACCCCCCAAGTCTCTTTGGACCTCCACTGTTTTTAACTTTTCACCATTTAGATAGTATCCCGTTCTATCCTTTTTCAGTCCAAAGTGGATGACCTCACATTTGCCTACATTGAAATCCATTTGCCACAGTTTTGCCCATTCACTTAATCTGTCGCTATCCCTTTGTAATTTTATGCTTTCACCTACACTGCCTACAATTCCACCTATCTTTGTGACATCGGCAAATTTGGATATATGACTTTCTATGCCATCATCTAAGTTGTTAATAAATACTGTGAATAGTTGAGGCCCCAACACAGATCCCTGCGGGACACCCCTAGTCGCCTCCTGCCAATTTCAGTACCTACCCATTATCCCTACCGCCTAGCCAATTTCCTAACCAGGTCAATAACTTGCCCTCAATTCCGTGGCTTCTACCTTAGTTTACAGTCTCTTATGTGGGACTTTATCTATATAGCGCCTTTCACAAGCTCAGCATGTCCCAAAGCTCTTTACAGCCAATGAAGTACTTTTGAAGTGTAGTCACTGTTGTAATGTGGGAAACGTGGCAGCCAATTTGCGCACAGCAAGCTCCCACAAAGAGCAATGTGATGATGACCAGATAACCTGTTTTTGTTATGTTGACTGAGGGATAAATATTGGCCCAGGACACCGGGGATAACTCCCCTGCTCTTCTTTGAAATAGTGCCTTGGGATCTTTTACGCCCACCCGAGAGAGCAGACGGGGCCTCGGTTTAACGCCTCCTCCGAAAGGCGGCACCTCTGACAGTGCAGCGCTCCCTCAGCACTGCAGTGGTGCGTCAGCCTAGACTTTTGTGCTCAAGTCTCTGGCAATTCGCTACATAAATGCAAATCTGTTATTGTCTTTCTTTGTAGTCACTTAGATTAAAAGAGCTGAACTAAGATTGCCAAAACAATTCTGAAAATGTGTATTAAGAGATGGCTGTGGAATAGATGCAGGATGGGAGCTGATAAAAGGCAGAAATTATGTCTTGTGTGGACCGCAACATGAACTGTTGTGTCTTCCATTCCGATTACACATGGCATTTTGCAGGCTGTAAAAACTGTCTCACAATTATAACAGCCTTTGTTAGTACATCCTGTTTACAAGAACAGCTTTTCGACAGGCTTTATGTATTCAGAGTTACTTTCCTCGACAACACCGTCGTCAAGGGAATGTGTGAGATTCATCAGAAACAGCAAGAGAAATTGCAAACCCGTTTAAATAGGAACTGAATTGCGATGCCGTCCTTAATGTTATAAATCAAATTATTTGGAGAGGTCTAGCGCCAAGGTGCGGGATACTGCTAACTGTTCTGCTGAAGGGTACGCACCCAAAATGTTATAACCCGTCTTTTCCCTTGACAGATGTTGGATGACCTGCTGTGTAGTTCCAGTTGGTTTTACGCGAGGAATGTTCTCTCAGTGGCTTGGCAGCTCAACCCAGTGAGTAGCTATGCCACATTCGATTAATAGGTTCCAGGTTCCAGCACTGAATCATAGAAACATAGAACATAGAAAAATAGGAGCAAGAGTAGGCCATTCGGCCCTTCGAGCCTGCTCCGCCATTCAACACGATCATGGCTGATCCTCTATCTCAATACCATATTCCCGCTCTCTCCCCATACCCCTTGATGCCTTTTGTGTCTAGAAATCTATCTCCTTCTTAAATATATTCAGTGACTTGGCCTCCACAGCCTTCTGTGGCAGAGAATTCCACAGGTTCACCACCCTCTGAGTGAAGAAATTTCTCCTCATCTCAGTCCTAAATGTCCTACCCCGTATCCTGAGACTGTGACCCCTCGTTCTCGACCCCCCAGCCAGGGGAAACATCCTCCCTGCATCCAGTCTGTCTAGCCCTGTCAGAATTTTATACATTTCAATGAGATCCCCTCTCATTCTTCTAAACTCTAGTGAATACAGGCCTAGTTGACCCAATCTCTCCTCATACAACAGTCCTGCCATCCCAGGAATCAGTCTGGTGAACCTTCGCTGCACTCCCTCTATGGCAAGTATATCCTTTCTTAGGTAAGGAGACCAAAACTGCACACAGTACTCCAGGTGTGGTCTCACCAAGGTCCTGTATAACTGTAGCAAGACATCATTGCTCTTGGGCTCAAATCCTCTTGCAATGAAGGCCAACATACCATTTGCCTTCCTAACTGCTTGCTGCACCTGCATGTTTGCTTTCAGTGACTGGTGTACAAGGACACCCAGGTCCCTCTGTACATCAACAGTTCCCAATCTATCACCTAGAATGACACAGCACAGAAGGAGGCCATTCGACCCGTTGATGTACAGAGGGCCCCTTGTCCTGGACTCCCCCGAACCAGAGGAAATAGTTTCTTTCTATCTACCCTATCCAATCCTTTAATCATCTGAAACACCTCAATTAGATCAACCTGTATGAGTCAGTGCCAGGTGAACCCGTACCCCAGTGAGCGTCAGTGCCAGGGAAACCCACACCCCAGTGAGCGTCAGTGCCAGGGGAACCCACACCCCAGTGAGCGTCAGTGCCAGGGGAACCCGTACCCCAGTGACAGTCAGTGCCACGGGAACCCGTACCCCAGTGACAGTCAGTGTCAGGGGAACCCGTACCCCAGTGAGAGTCAGTGCCAGGGGAACCAATACCCCAGTGAGAGTCAGTGCCACGGGAACCCGTACCCCAGTGAGAGTCAGTGCCACGGGAACCCGTACCCCAGTGAGAGTCAGTGTCTGTGGAACAGTACCCCAGTAAGAGTCAGTGTCTGTGGAACCGTACCCCAGTGAGAGTCAGTGTCTGTGGAACTGTACCCCAGTGAGAGTCAGTGTCTGTGGAACAGTACCCCAGTGAGAGTCAGTGTCTGTGGAACCATACCCCAGTGAGAGTCAGTGCCTGCGGAACTGTACCCCAGTGAGAGTCAGTGTCTGTGGAACTGTACCCCAGTGAGAGTCAGTGTCTGTGGAACTGTACCCCAGTGAGAGTCAGTGTCTGTGGAACCGTACGCCAGTGAGAGTCAGTGTCTGTGGAACTGTACCCCAGTGAGAGTCAGTGTCTGTGGAACTGTACCCCAGTGAGAGTCAGTGTCTGTGGAACCGTACGCCAGTGAGAGTCAGTGTCTGTGGAACTGTACCCCAGTGAGAGTCAGTGTCTGTGGAACTGTACCCCAGTGAGAGTCAGTGTCTGTGGAACCGTACCCCAGTGAGAGTCAGTGCCTGTGGAACTGTACCCCAGTGAGAGTCAGTGTCTGTGAAACTGTACCCCAGTGAGAGTCAGTGCCTGTGGAACTGTACCCCAGTGAAAGTCAGTGCCTGTGGAATTGCATTCCAGTGAGAGTCAGTGTCTGTGGAACCGTACCCCAGTGAGAGTCAGTGTCTATGGAACCGTACCCCAGTGAGAGTCAATGTCTTTGGAACTGTACTCCAGTAAGAGTCAATGTCTGTGGAACTGTACCCCAGTAAGAGTCAGTGTCTGTGGAACAGTACACCAGTGAGAGTCAGTGTCTGTGGAACAGTACCCCAGTGAGAGTCAGTGTCTGTGGAACAGTACCCCAGTTAAGAGTCGGTGTCTGTGGAACCATACCCCAATGAGAGTCAGTGTCTGTGGAACAGTACCCCAGTGAGAGTCAGTGTCTGTGGAACAGTACCCCAGTGAGAGTCAGTGTCTGTGGAACAGTACCCCAGTTAAGAGTCAGTGTCTGTGGAACAGTACCCCAGTGAGAGTCAGTATCTGTGGAACAGTACCCCAGTGAGAGTCAGTGTCTGTGGAACAGTACCCCAGTGAGAGTCAGTGTCTGTGGAACAGTACCCCAGTGAGAGTCAGTGTCTGTGGAACAGTACCCCAGTGAGAGTCAGTGTCTGTGGAACAGTATCCCAGTGAGAGGGCTGGATTTTCATTGAGGAGTCGGGTAGGAGGCGGGACTACAACTTTCGGGATTTTGACTTGATTGACCTTGTTGAGCCCACCCAGCGGGCTCAGCAGGCCATTTAAGGGACACCTGGCAACAGGTGACGTCACAGATTGATATTTCATCTGTCAAGACCTTTTGACAGATGAAATATCAGCGTTTCACAGCTGTTTGAAGCTGTCAAACACTGACAATCTGTACTCCAAGTTAATTCCTTCCTCTCAGGATGATTTAGAGATCTCCCCAGAACAGAAAGCTGAATGCTGCAATTTTTGACAGCTCGCAGCCATTCTGCTTTCTGTGCCGGTGAGATGAGGGACTCCCGAGACCTGAAGGAAGGAAGGCTGTAAAGGTAAGTAAAGGTATGTAAAACTTAGTTAAACACTTTACACACACCAAACACACTTACCCCTGCACTCATGCACCCATCACTCACCTGAACACCGGACATCTCGACCCCTCCAAGCCCTTCATCCCGACGGTCCGCCTCCTCTAACTTGGCATGGTTTGGAGCCATCGGGAATCCCACACTTCAACATTAAAAATAGGGATTAGGCTAAAAACTGCCTGTTAACAGGCAGTTAATTGGCACTAATCCCCTTCCCGCCTCGGGAGGCGGATCGGGTACCCGCCTCCTTTGAAACTGGCATGGAGGCAGGTTGGGTGCGGGATGGGTTCGTGCCCCTCCAAGTTCGGGATTTTAACCCCCCACATGCCTCCAATCCCACCTCAACGGCCCAATGAAAATCCTGCCCTCAGTGTCTGTAGAACTGTACCCCAGTGAGAGTCAGTGTCTGTGGAACTGTACCCCAGTGAGAGTCAGTGTCTGTGGAACTGTACCCCAGTGAGAGTCAGTGTCTGTGGAACTGTACCCCAGTGAGAGTCAGTGTCTGTGGAACTGTACCCCAGTGAGAGTCAGTGTCTGTGGAACTGTACCCGTGAGAGTCAATGTCTGTGGAACTGTACCCCAGTGAAAGTCAGTGTCTGTGGAACTGTACCCCAGTGAGAGTCAGTGTCTGTGGAACTGTACCCCAGTGAGAGTCAGTGGAACTGTACCCCAGTGAGAGTCAATGTCTGTGGAACTGTACCCCAGTGAGAGTCAGTGTCTGTGGAACTGTACCCCAGTGAGAGTCAGTGTCTGTGGAACAGTACCCCAGTGAGTCAGTGTCTGTGGAACTGTACCCCAGTGAGAGTCAGTGTCTGTGGAACTGTACCCCAGTGAGAGTCAATGTCTGTGGAACTGAACCCCAGTGAGAGTCAGTGTCTGTGGAACTGTACCCCAGTGAGAGTCAGTGTCTGTGGAACTGTACCCCAGTGAGAGTGAATGTCTGTGGAACTGTACCCCAGTGAGAGTCATGGCTGGGGAACCATACCTTGGTGATACTCAGAGGACATCAGGAGCGGGGGTGGGGAAGAAAGAAGGATGAGAAAAGAAAGGAGGAAGGATTTGCATTTCTATAGTGCCTTTCACGACCACCGGATGCCCCAAAGTGCCTTACAGCCAATGGAGTACTTTTTGAAGTGTATTCAGTGTTTTAAAGCAGGAAACTGATAGGAAAAATGCTCTGGAGAAGGAGAATTATTATATTAGGTTAGGAGGAATTCCCCTTTAAAGATTTGACTATTGACAGACATACGCTGTCCCTTTAATAGGTGAGTTGCTGACCTTTGGTCCAAAGTCTTGTGTGAAGGAAGAAACAATCAGAATCGATAGCAAAATACTGCAGATGCTGGAAATCCAAAATAACAACAGAGAATGCTGGAAAAACTCAGCAGGTCAGGCAACATCCGTGGAGAGAAATTTGAGTTGACATTTCGGGTTGAAACCCTTCTTCAAAACTGGAAAGAAAATAAAAAGATCGAAGGCAGGGCTGCGATCGAACAAAAGAAAAGGAGACAATAAAAAGTATTAGAAGCCAGATGAGATGGTAATGGGCCCGTGGAGACAAAAGGCAGCTGAAATTAGGTGTGAAGTGTACTGGCAGGATAAGGACTTTTTATTGTCTCCTTTTCTTCTTTTGTTCGATCGCAGCTTTGCCTTCGATCTTTTTATTTTCTTTCCAGTTTTGAAGAAGGGTTTCAACCCGAAACGTCAACTCCAAATTTCTCTCCACGGATGTTGCCTGACCTGCTGAGTTTTTCCAGCATTCTCTGTTGTTATTATAAACAATCAGAATCAGCGCCTTCAGGAGAGGGAAAAACAAATTAAAACGATCCAAAAAGAAAAATGACAAAAAAAAAACCCGGAGTTTCATTTTGAGAGAAAAAAGGGGAGTTGCATCCCTCCATGTCAGGCCGGCTCACCTGCGTTGCCACGGCAACCGCTGCCGCTGCACAGGGGCCACCTGGGCGCGGCGCATGCGCTTAGCCGAGGATATGCGAGAGAGCCGAGCCTGGGGGGGAGCGGTTGAGTGCGACGCATGCGCAGTTCACTCCGCCGTCGGAGGCTGGCTTCGGAAAGCGCCGAGCGTGGCCGGAAAGACCCGAAGCCCTGGTAGGTGGGGGCGGGGGGAAATGGATTTGTGGGTGTGACGCATGCGCGGCTCACAACACCACCGCCGTCGGTCGGAAAGTGCTGAGCGCGGCCCGGAAAGACCCGAAGCCCGTGGGTGTGACGCATGCGCAGGTCGCCCACTGTGTGAGGGAGAGATGATGGCTGAGTGACGGCGGCGGCGGCGGGAGGGCAAGTTTCGCGGACATCAGCGCTGGAGAGAGAGCGAGGGAGGGAAAGACCGCAGCTCGCAAACCACCGACATGGTAAGGGAATTAGACACCTTTAGCCTCGAAGATGAACTGCGAGCCGTTAATGAATAATGTAAGCGTTTTTTTTCCGGCTTCTGCCGCTCACCTGAGCCCCAGGTAAGGGCGCGCGACGTCACTCGCCAGGTGTCCTCCTGCCACTTGCCTCAAAATGAATTCCCTTTCCCCCCCCTCCCGGGGCAGTGATTGCAATTTTCCTTTTTGCAACCGATGCTTTCTTTTGTAAAAGTCACATATTTTGCTGCTATTTAATCTCGATCTAATCGGGCAGTGGTTCTTTTGGGCGTGTGTGTGTGGGGAGCTCCTTTCGTTTGATTGACAGGCAGATTAGCCAATTGGAAGCGCGCATTTATTATTTTGCCCAGCCCCCGCGGCCAATCGGGGACGGCTGGAGGGCGGGACTTGCCTCATCAGGCCATTCGGCCCAACGTGTCGCTGCTGGGTTTTACCAACCCCCTCTTCATCTAAGGGGTTTGTCTTTAACAGGAAAGGCATGTTTTTTTCCCCCTCTCCTCCTCTAAACTATTGTAATGCATGATGTGGAGATGCCGGTGTTGGACAAATGTGAGAAGTCACACAACACCAGGTTATAGTCCAGCAGCTTTATTTGAAATCACAAGTTTTCGGAGCGCTGCTCCTTCGTCAGGTGAAGCCTTCACCCGACGAAGGAGCAGTGCTCCGAAAGCTTGTGATTTCAAATAAAGCTGTTGGACTATAACCTGGTGTTGTGTGACTTCCCACATTTATTGTAATGCAGGTACCGCAAGCAATAAGGAAGGCAAATGGCATGTTGGCCTTTATTGCAAGGGGGTTGGCGTATAAGAGTGAGGAAGTCTTGCTACAATTGTACAGGGCCTTGCTGAGACCACACCTGGAGTACTATATACAGTTTTGGTCTCCTTATCTAAGGAAGGATATACTTGCATTGGAGGCGGTGCAACGAAGGTTCACTAGATTGATTCCTGGGATGAGAGGGCTGTCCTATGATGAGAGCTTGAGTAGAATGGGCCGATACTTTCTGGAGTTTAGAAGAATGAGAGGTGATCTCATTGAAACATACAAGATTCTGAAGGGGATTGACAGGGTAGATGCTGAGAGGTTGTTTCCCCTTGGCTGGTGTGTCTAGAACTAGGGGGCATAGTCTCAGGATAAGGGGTCGGCCATTTAAGGCTGAGATGAGGAGGATTTTCTTCACTGGGGCAGAGAATTCCAAAGATTTATACCTCCGAGGGCTGTGAATGCTGAGTCTTTGAGTATATTCAAGGCTGAGATCGATAGATTTTTGGACTCTAGGGTAATCCAGGGATATGGAGATCGGGCGGGAAAGTGGAGTTGAGGTCGATGATCAGCCATGATCTTATTAAATGGCGGAGCAGGCTCGAGGGGCCGTATGTCCAACTCCTGCTCTTATTTCTTATGTAATTACAGGAAACTCTAGTTTAAACGGCACCTAAATATACGGAATTCTCTATTAACCGGCAAAATTCATACTCCGAAAACAACACCTCAATAACCGGCAATGTTGCCGAGTCCGAGTCACCCGCGGTGGCCGAGTTAGTGGGGGTAGTTCTCCAAACTGCCACTACTCGGCTTCTTGGCGCTGTCAGAAGTCCGAACACCTCAATAACAGGAGTCTGACTCTTTGTTAAAAATAGCCTCGGTAGATAACCCTCTCCATCGTCCGGAATTTTTAATCAACCGGCACCATCCCGGTCCCGTTGGTGCCGGATACCAGAGAGTTTCCTGTATACAGGACGTAGAATCATAGAAATTTACGGCACAGGAGGAGGCCATTCGGCCCATCGTGTCTGTGCCGGCTGAAAAAAGAGCGATCCAGCCTAATCCCACTTTCCCGCTCTTGGTCCGTAGCCCTGGAGGTTACGGCACTTCAAGTGCATGTACAAGTACTTTTTAAATGCGATGAGGGTCTCTGCCTCTACCTCCCTTTTGGGCAGTGAGTTCCAGACCCCCACCACCCTCTGGGTGAAAACATTTCCCCTCAAATCCCCTCTAATCCTCCGACCAATTAGAATCATGGAATGGTTACAGCACAGAAGGAGGCTAGACAAGGTAAGGATGGCAGATTTCCTTCCCTAAAGGACATTAGTATGGGTTTTTATGACAATCTGATAGTTTCATGGTCACCATTACTGATACTAATCTTTCTGATACTAGTTGAGGATGTAACTGGTAAAATAGATAAGGGAGAACCAGTGCATGTGGTGTATTTGGACTTTCAGAAGGCTTTCGATAAGGTCCCACATAAGAGATTAGCGTGCAAAATTAAGGCACATGGGATTGGGGGCAAGGTATTGACTTGGATAGAGAACTGGTTGGCGGACAGAAGGCAGAGAGTTGGAATAAACGGGTCGTTTTCTGAGTGGCAGGCAGTGACTAGTGGGGTACCACAAGGATCGGTCCTAGGACCCCAGCCGTTCACAATATATATTCATGATCTGGACGAGGGAATTGGATGTAATATCTCCAAATTTGCAGACGACACAAAGCTGGGTGGGAGGGTATGCTGTGAGGAGGATGTCGAGAAACTCCAGTACGATTTGGACAGGTTGGGTGATTGGGCAGAAACATGGCAAATGCACTATAATGTGGATAAATGTGAGGTTATCCACTTTGGTGGCAAAACAGGAAGGCAGATTATTATTTGAATGGCAATAGATTGGGAGAAGGGGAAGTACAAAGAGACCTGGGTGTTCTTGTGCACCAGTCGCTGAAGGTAAGCATGCAGGTGCAGCAGGCGGTTAAGAAGGCAAATGGTATGTTGGCCTTCGTAGCAAGAGGGTTCGAGTACAGGAACAAGGATGTCTTGCTACAGCTGTACAGGGCCTTGGTGAGACCGCACCTTGAGTATTGTGTGCAGTTTTGGTCGCCTTACCTGAGGAAGGATGTTCTTGCCATGGAAGGAGTACAGCGAAGATTCACCAGGCTGATACCTGGGATGGCAGGAATGACGTATGAGGAGAGATTGTGTCGATTGGGCTTATACTCACTGGAGTTTAGAAGATTGAGAGGGGATCTCATCGAAACCTATAAAATTCTGTCAGGCCTGGACAGACTAGATGCAGGAAGGATGTTTCTGATGGCCGGGGAGTCCAGAACCAGGGGTCACAGTCTAAGGATAAGGGGTAAGCCATTTAGGACTGAAATGAGGAGGAATTTCTTCACCCAGAGAGTGGTGAACCAGTGGAATTCTCTGCCACAGAGGGCGGTGGAGGCCAGTTCATTAAATATATTCAAAAAGGAGTTGGATATATTTCTTAAGGCTGAAGGGATCAAGGGATATGGGGAGAAGGCAGGGACAGGGTACTGAATTTGGATGATCAGCCATGATCTTATTGAATGGCGGAGCAGGCTCGAGGGGCCAAATGGCCTACTCCTGCTCCTATCTTGTATGTTTCTATGTTTCTACCAGCTACAAGGCACAAGTCAGGATTGTGATGGAATACTCTCCACTTGCCTGGATGAGTGCAGCTCCAACAACACTCAAGAAGCCCGCTTGATTGGCACCCCATCCACCACCTTAAACATTCACTCCCCCACCACCGGCGTATCATGGCTGCAGTGTGCACCATCTACAAGATGCACTGCGGCAACTCCCAAACCCACGACCTCCACCACCTAGAAGGACAAGGGCAGCAGGCACATGGGAACACCACCACCTCCAAGTTCCCCTCCAAGTCACACACCATCCTGACTTGGAAATATATCGGCCGATCCTTCATCGTCGCTGGGTCAAAATCCTGGAACTCCCTCCCTAACAGCACTGTGGGAGCACCTTCACCACACGGACTGTAGCGGTTCAAGAAGGCGGCTCACCACCACCTTCTCAAGGGCAATTAGTGATGGGCAATAAATGCTGGCCTTGCCAGCGACGCTCACATCCCAGGAACGAATAAAAAAAAATTCCAGATTTATTTATTAACTGGATTTAAATTCCCCAGCTGCCGTGGTGGGATTTGAATTCGTGTCTCCGGATCATTAGTCCAGGCCTCTGGATTACTAGTCCAGTAACATAACCACTATCCTACCGTACCTCACTTCATTGGCTGAAAAGTGCTTTGGGATGTCGTGAGGGTGGTGAAAGGAGCAAGTCCTTTCTTTCTATTATACTGGCTCCTATTCTGGCCCAGTGAGTAACTGCGTTGTTCTGTGGCACTGAGCCACATAAGTTTGATTCTTGGGTTGTGTTGACTTAGTTTATGTTGGCCTCATTGTCTCTGAGCTAGAGAGGCAGTGGCCAGATGTTCCTTCACCTTATCTTTTTTCCTTCACTTTAATAGAATCAATGAATACATTTTTGTAACGCAATTAACTCGACTGTGAAACAATTTTCCATAACCTTCATTTTTACTGCAGAGCGAAGACTCTCTTGCTTCAGATGCTCAGTCAGGTTGTCCATCCTGTTGGAAGGAAAGGGAATCTGATAAAGAAAGGACTGTCCTTTCATGTGTCAAGTCAGTGGCTCAGTGGGTAACACCCTCGCCTCCGAGTCCGAAGGTTGTGGCTTCAAATCCCACTCCAGGGACTTGAGCACATAATCCAGGCTGACACTCCAGTGCAGTACTGAGGGAGTGCTGCACTGTCGGAGGAGACATTAAACCGAGGCCCCGTCTGCCCCCTCAGGTGGATGTAAAAGATCCCATGGCACTATTTTGAAGAAGAGCAGGGGGGGAGTTCTCCCCGGTGTCCTGGGCCATTATTTATCCCTCAATCAACATCACTGAAACAGATTAGCACGTTGCTGTTTGTTGGGAGCTTGCTGTGCGCAAATTGGCTGCCGCGTTCCCCTACATTGCAACAGTGACGACACTTCAAAAAGTACTTCATTGGCTGTAAAGCGCTTTGGGACGTCCGGTGGTCGTAAAAGGCGCTATAGAAATGCAAGTTAGTTTTTCTTTCTATAGCACTTTTCACAACCTCAGGACGTCCCAAAGCGCTTTACAGCCAATGAAATATTCTCGAAGTGTAGTCGCTGTTGTAATGTAGGAAACGCGGCAGCTGATTTGCGCACAGCAAGCTCCCACAAACGTAATGATCGTCTGTTTTTTAGGTTTTTAGCCTTGCTGCAGTCCTCTGTTCTTGTTGCTGCAGTTTTGTTTTTCTGCTGTAATGTGGGAAATCTTTTCCCAGGGTTAGACCTTGTCTGTATCTTGTCCGCAATATGAGTGTTCAACTTGTAGGGCATCAGTGGCGCGGGACTCTTGATCACTGCTTCATTGCGAGCTCTTTTATTGGGATGAGGGACTTCAGTTAGGTGGAGAGACAAGAGAACGTGGGGTGGTTGTTCTTAGAGCACCGAAGGTTAAGGGGAAATTTAATCGAGGTGTTCAGAATTATGAGGGGTTTTGATAAAGTAAATAAGGAGAAACTGTTTCCACTGGCAGGAGGGTCGGTAACCAGAGCACACAGATTGAAAATCATTAGCGAAGAAGCACCAGAGGGGAGATGAGAATTTTTTTAACGCATCGAGTTGTTGTGATTTGGAATGCCCTGCCTGAAAGGGCGGTGGAAGCAGATTCAATAGTAACTTTCAAAAGGGAATTGGCTATATACGTGAAGAGGATAAGTTTGCAGGTCGACGGGGAAAGGGGGCGGATAGTGGGACTAATTGGATCGCTCTTTCAAAGAGCCGGCATAGGTGTGATGTGCCGAATGACCTCCTTCTGTGCTGTAAGATTGAATGACTCCATTGTTGTGAAGGGTTCAGTTGGTGTGTCGTGAACAATTGGTGGAGTATTTCCAATTGTGCAACAGTTACTTCTGAATTCTTTCGGCATTGCTCATCACTCTTGTGCATTAGGAAAGGACATTTCTCGTCTTTCACCGGATCTCATTTTCATCGGTTGCAACAGAATCGAATTCGGCTGTTCCCTTGGGTGAAAAATCTTTTCTAGGAACACGTCGAGAACATATTTTGCTCAAAGCCCAACTTCTGATTATCGGATGACAACCGGCCACTTTGATTAGAACAATTAATCTTGATAAGAACATAAGAAATAGGAGCAAGAGTGGGTCATACAGCCCCCTGAGGATGCTCCGCCATTCAATAAGACCATGGCTGATCTTCGACCTCAACTCCACTTTCCCGCCCGATCCCCATATCCCTTGATTCCCCTAGAGTCCAAAAATCTAATGATCTCCGTCTTGAATATACTCAACGACTGAGCCTCCACGGCCCTCTGGGGCAGAGAATGCCAAAGATTCACCACCCTCTGAGTGAAGAAATTCCTCCTCCTCTCAGTCTTAAATGGCCGACCCCTTCTCCTGAGACTATGCCCCCTAGACTCTCCAGCCAGGGGAAACCATCTCTCGGCATCTACCTTGTCACTCCCCCCTCAGAATCTTTTATGTTTCAATGAGATCACCTCTCATTCTTCTAAACTCCAGAGAGTATCGGCTCAATCTCCTCTCATAGGACGACCCACTCACCCCAGGAATCAGTCTAGATACCGAGTGATTCCTCCTAGAAGATGTGTGTGAATGTTGGGCAAGGACAAGATCCGGGTCAACTGTGATTGATTGATTAGTTCTGTCATCTCTTCCCCCCCCCACCCCCACCCCCAAGTCGAATAGCGTGCCAACACACCGTGCCTAGGTTGTGTCGAGTGGGGGCACTATGATTGGCCCCCGCACTCCTGGGTTGAGGGATAAAACTCTTAAGGGCAGCACTCGTGTGTTGATGTCAGGTAAGTATGCGATTTGGCTTTATTACAAAGGCTTTAATGTTAGAATTTACGTTGAAATTACAGCACAAACAGGCAGTTTGGCCTAACCAGTCCATGTTGGTGTTTATCTGTGTTTATCCTCCACTTCAATTCAATTCAATTTTATTTGTCATATATGCAGCAGACGTGTGTACTGCACAATGAAATGTTGATTTTTACGAGTCCTCCCAACACTTGAATAAATATGGCATAACAATGATAAAATACTAATGGAAATACTGTACAGTAATAATAAATAAAACAACAGTAATAAATAATAAATTAATCGTTCATGAGTCTTATGGCCTGGGGGTAGAAGCTGTTTCGAAACCTGCTGGTATGAGACCGTATGCTTCGGTATCTCTTACCGGACGGGAGCAGGGCGAAGAAGTTGTGGCTGGGGTGGCTCGCGTCTTTAATGATTCTCAGGGCCTTCCCCCGGCACCTCTCGGGGTAGATATCCTGCACAGCAGGTAGTTTAATTCCTATAGTATGTTGTGCAGCTTTCACCACCACCTGTAGAGCCTTGCGGTCTGTGGCGGTGCAGTTGCCATACCAGGTAGTGATGCAGCCGGACAGGATACTCTCGATGGTGCACTGGTAGAAGTTGGTGAGAATCTGGGGGGGCCATTCCAAATTTCTTCAGTCTCCTGAGGAAGAGCAGGCGTTGGCATGCCTTCTTGGTTACAACGTCGATGTGATGGGACCACGTTAAGTCCATGCAGTGTCAGACCACTCGTGCAGTATCCATGTGCCCACTCAGTTCCCATATCCCTTTATCCTCCTATTCTTAACCAGTTCTTCAATGTTGTCATGGTCTCCTCTTTAATCACCGGTAGTGCATTCCACAGCCTCACGAACCTCTGCTTAAACACATTTCTCCAGCTACCTGTCCTAAATCTCTCGCGTTTAATCTCCTGTCTATATCCCCTCATTCTAAGCCACGGTGCTTTCAAAGCGTCGACCCCGTTGTAAGGTAGGAAACGTGGCAGCACTCGGTGCACAGCAAGATACCACATTCCGTAACCTCGCGACGCACTCTTGTCAGCCGTGGCTCAGTGGGTAGCACCCTCCCCTCTGAGTCAAAACGGTCGTGGGTTCAAGTCCCACTCCAGAGACTTGAGCACCAAAATCTAAGCTGACACTCCCAGTGCCAGTGCTGAGGGAGCGCCGCACTGTCGGAGGTGCCGTCTTTGGGATAAGATGTTAAACCCAGGCTGCCCCCTCGGGTGGATGTTAAAGATCCCGCGGTACTATTTCGAAGAAGAGCAGGCGGAGTTCTCCCCGGTGTCCTGGACAATATTTATCCCTCAACCAACATCACTAAAACAGATTATCTGGTCATTATCGCATTGCTTTTTGTGGGAGCTTGCTGTGCGCAAATTGGCTGCCACGTTTCCTACATTACAACAGTGACTTCCAAAAAGTTCTTTATTGGCTGCAAAGCGCTTTGGGACGACCTGAGGTGGTGTAAGGTGCTATATAAATGCAAGTCAGTCTTTTTTCTTTCTTTCTGAAAATAAAAGTCTCCTACTCTGTCGTTATTCTGTCCACTTGTTCTAGTCCCCCTCGATCATTGGAAGCAATCCATCTCTATTGACCTTTCCCTCCCCCTTCATAATTTTAAAAGGCCTTTTATTAGATCATCCCCGTAATCTGTTGTAACAAAAAACAGCCCTAGTATTTCGAGTCTTTCCTCAGCCAACGGTTGTCATAGGGCCATTGTATGAAACGAGGACAAAGCAGCCCACTTGATCGGCGCCCCATCCACCACCTTAAACATTCACTCCCCCCACCACCGGCGCACCGTGGCTGCAGTGTGTACCATCTACAAGATGCACTGCAGCAACTCGCCAAGGCTTCTTCGGCAGCACCTCCCAAACCCACCTGGAAGGACAAGGACAGCAGGCACATGGCAACACCATCACCTTCAAATTCCCCTCCCAAGTCACACACCATCCTGACTTGGAAATATATCGGCCGTTCCTTCATCGTCGCTAGGTCAAAATCCTAGAACTCCCTCCCCAACAGCACTGTGGGAGTACCTTCACCACACGGACTGCAGCGGTTCAAGAAGGCGGCTCACCGCCACCTTCTGAAGGGCAATTAGGGATGGGCAATAAATGCCGGCCTTGCCAGCGACGCCCACATCCCGTGAATTAATTTTTTTTTGAAAAAGCCTGGGCTAGGGACCAGAGAGCTGGTGATAACTTTGGAACGATACCCAGTGAGAGTCGGAAGCTGTCACCTATTTTGTAATTTCTGGTCAGATGTTGGCATCTGCCCCAACCTCCGCAACTGCAGCACACTTTCTCAATTGATGTGTTTTCTAATTAGTTTCTGGCCATTTGTTCTTGTGGGGTTTCTGGCCGAGAAATGAAAGGCAGCTTTTTCAGGTCAGTAGTCCTGATGTTTGTAAATCATGCGATCAAGGCTTGACAAGTTCATAAACGCCAGCAGCACCTAGCTATTGAATGACTGCCTTTTTAATCCATAGACTGGCAACAGGTCCAGGGAAACGACTGTCTCCCTAGGCTGGCCAACCCATGCACTGTAAAGCTACAGTTAATGCAGCGGCAACAACCCAAACATCAGCAGTAGCTTTATTACAGTAATTACCTTGAAACAATTAAAACAATTGCAGTATAATTGAATTAAATACTAGTTCCTCTTGCATTACTTGGCGGTGCATCGAGTCCACAGCACAGAAACGGGCCATTCGGCCCAACTCCTCTATGCCGGTGTTTATGCTCCACATGAGCCCCCTCCCAGCCATGTTCCCTTTCATTTTTTTTGTGTGCAGTCCCATTAACGGGCTGTACGGCCCCTTCAAATTTCCGCGCGGTCCATTCTTCAATGTAAAAGGGATCCCCAAGACCGCCAAAAGGCTTTGTATCTTAATGCGAGGAGCATTCATAATAAGGTGGATGAATTAGCTGTGCAAATAGATGTAAACGGATATGATATAATTGGGATTACGGAGACATGGCTCCAGGATGACCAAGTCTGGAAATTCAACATCCAGGGGTATTCAATATTCAGGAAGGACAGGAAAAAAGGAAAAGGAGGTGGGGTAGCATTGCTGGTTAAAGAGGGGATTACCACAATAGTAAGGAAGGATATTAGCTCTGATGATGTGGAATCTGTATGGGCAGAGCTGCGAAATACCAAGGGGCAGAAAACGTTAGTGGGAGTTGTATACAGACCCCCAAACAGTAATGTTGGGGATGGCATTATACGGAAAATTAGAGACGCGTGCAATAACGGCACAGCAGTTATCATGGGTGACTTTAATCTACATATAGATTGGGCTAACCAAATTAGTAACAATACTGTGGAGGAGGAATTCCTAGAGTGTATACGGGATGGTTTCCTGGACCAATATGTCAAGGAACCAACTAGAGATCAGGCCATCTTAGACTGGGTATTATGTAATGAGAAAGGATTAATTGCAATCTTGTTGTGCGAGGCCCCTTGGGGAGGAGCGATCATAATATGATCGAGTTCTTCATTAAAATGGAGAGTGAAGTAGTTGACTCAGAGACTAGGGTCTTGAATTTAAATAAAGGAAACTATGATGGTATGAGGCACGAGTTGGCTAGGATTGATTGGGGAACGTTACTTAAAGGGTTGACGGTGGATAGGCAATGGCAAACATTTAAAGATTGCATGGATGAACTACAGAATTTGTTCATCCCTGTTTGGTGTAAAAATAAAACAAAAAAGGTGACTCAACCATGGGTAACAAGGGAAATTAGGGATAGCATAAGATCCAAGGAGAGGACATATAATTTGGCCAGAAAAAGCAGCAAACCTGAGGATTGGGAGCAGTTTAAGATTCAGCAAAGGAGGACAAAGGGATTAATTAAGAGGGGGACAGTAGATTATGAGAGTAAGCTTGCAGGGAACATAAAAACTGACTGTAAAAGCTTCTATAGATATGTGAAGAGAAAAAGATTGGTGAAGTCAAGCGTAGATCCCTTGCAGTCAGGATCAGGGGAATTTAAAATGGGGAACAAAGAAATGGCAGACCAATTAAATACATACTTTGGTTCTGCCTTCACAAAGGATACACAGATAACCTCCCAGAGATGTCGGGGAACATAGGATCTAATGAGAGGGAGGAATTGAATGAAATCAGTATTTGTAGGGAAATGGTGTTAGGGAAATTGACGGGATTGAAGGCCGATAAATCTCCAGGGCCTGATAATCTACATCTTAGGGTACTTAAGGAAGTGGCCCTAGAAATAGTAGATGCATTGCTGGTCATCTTCCAAAATTCTATAGACTCTGGAACAGTACCCATGGATTGGAGGATAGCTAATGTAACCCCACTATTTAAAAAAGGTGGTAGAGAGAAAACGGGGAATTATAGACTGGTAAGCCTGACATCGGTAGTGGGGAAAATGCTAGAATCCATTATAAAAGATGTAATAGCAGAGCATTTGAAAAACTGACAGGATCGGACAAAGTCAACATGGATTTACAAAAGGTAAATCATGCTTGACTAATCGACTGGAATTTTTTGAGGATGTAACTGGTAGAATAGATAAGGGATGTGGTGTATTTGGACTTTCAGAAGGCTTTCAATAAGGTCCTGCATAAGAGATTAGCATGCAAAGTTAAAGCACACGGGATTGGGGGTAAGGTACTGTCTTGGATAGAGAACTTGATTGGCAGACAGGAAGCAAAGAGTTGGAACAAACGGGTCTTTTTCCGAGTGGCAGGCAGTGACTAGTGGGGTACCGCAGGGATTGGTGCTAGGATCCCAGCTATTCAAAATATATATAAATGATCTAGACGAGGGGACTAGATGTAATAGCTCCAAGTTTGCAGATGAGACAAAGCTGGGTGGGCGTGTGTGCTGTGAGGAGGATGCAGAGAAACTCCAGTATGATTTGGACAGGTTGGGTGATTGGGCAGATGCATGGCAAATGCAGTATAATGTAGATAAATGCGAGGTTATCCACTTCGGTGGCAAAAACAGGAAGACAGATTATTATCTGAACGGCAGTAGATTGGGAAAAGGGGAAATGCAACGAGACCTGGGTGTCCTTGTGCACCAGTCGCTGAAGGTAAGCATGCAGGTGCAGCAGGCGGTTAAGAAGGCAAATGGTATGTTGGCCTTCGTAGCAAGAGGATTCGAGTACAGGAGCAAGGATGTCTTACTGCAGTTGTACAGGGCCTTGGTGAGACCACACCTTGAGTATTGTGTGCAGTTTTGGTCACCTTATCTGAGGAAGGATGTTCTTGCCATGGAGGGAGTGCAGCGAAGATTCACCAGACTGATACCTGGGATGGCAGGAATGACGTATGAGGAGAGATTGAGACGATTAGGCTTATATTCGCTGGAGTTTAGAAGAATGAGAGGGGATCTCATTGAAACTTATAAAATTCTAACAGGACTAGACAGACTAGATGCAGGAAGGATGTTCCCGATGGCCGGGGAGTCCAGAACCAGGGGTCACAGTCTAAGGATAAGGGGTCAGCCATTTAGGACGGAGATGAGGAGGAATTTCTTCACCCAGAGAGTGGTGAACCTGTGGAATTCTCTACCACAGAAGGCAGTAGAGGCCAATTCATTAAATATATTCAAGAAGGAGTTAGATATATTTCTTAAGGCTAAAGGGATCAAGGGATATGGGGAGAAAGCAGGGACAGGGTGCTGAATTTGGATGATCAGCCATGATCTCATTAAATGGCGGAACAGGCTCGAGGGGCCGAATGGCCTACTCCTGCTCCTATCTTCTATGTTTCACACGACAGCGCAGCTTGACAGGAACATTGCCTCCCACCCCTCTTTGTCTCACCCTATCGGCATATCCTTCTATTCCTTTTTCCCTCAATGAATTTATCTGTCCTCATTGCACCCCCCCCCCCCCCCGCCCACTTGACGTTTTTTGCTTTTTCTTCCATTCTCAATTGATTTTATTACTCCGCTTACTACAACCAATCAATTTTTTTTGTATTCTGAAATGCAAAATGCTGAGGCGCTCTCCTTGCCCCATTTGCTGCTGTCTCCCGATTTGTTGTTGCCCATCTCATCCCCCCACCCCCCCCCCCCCCAAGCTCACTTTGTTTCAGCCAATCAAAAGTCTGAATGCTGAGGTTGAGGCCGGGGAGTTACCTGAGGAGGCGGGGTGGGGGGCGGAACTGCTGGTGAGGTGCTGTTCCTCGAGCTTACGCTGAGCTTCAGTGGAACAATGCAAGAGGCTGAGGAGGGTGAGGTCAGAGTGGGAGTGGAGCGGTGAATTCAAGTGACAGGCGACCGGAAGCTCAGGGTCCCCCTTACGGACTGAACGGAGGTGTTCCGCCAAGTGGTCAATCTATCAATCTCAGTTTTGAAATGTTCAATTGACCCCCAACCTCAACAGCTTTTTGGGGGCAAAAAGAAAGACTTGCATTTATGTAGCGACCTCAGGACGTCCCAAAGTGCTTTACAGCCAATGAAGTACTTTTTGGAGTGCAGTCACTGTTGTAATGTAGGAAACGCGGCAGCCAATCTGCGCACAGCAAGCTCCCACAAACAGCAATGTGATAATGACCAGATAGTCTGTTCTAGTGATGTTGGTTGAGGGACAAATAATGGCCAGGGCACCGGGGAGAACTCCCCCTGCTCTTCTTCGAAGTAGTGCCACGGGATCTTTTACATCCACCTGAGAGCCGAAAGACGGCACCTCTGACAGTGCGGCACTCCCTCAGCACTGCACTGGGAGTGTCAGCCTAGATTTTTGTACTCGAGTCTCTGGACAACCTTCTGACTCGGAGGCAAGAGTGAGACCCACTAAGCCACACTGACGAGAGTGTTCCAGATTGCCACTCCCCTTTGTGCGATTCTGCATCCATCACCGTTTGAAGAAATAACAACAGAACATGCTGGAAAAACTCAGCAGGCCAGGCAACATCGTGCAGAGAAATTAGAGTCGACGTTTCAGGTCTAACCCTTTTTCAAAACTGGAAAGGAAATGAAATAGATCGAAAGGCAGGGTTGGGAGAGAACAAAAGGAGTGAAGAGACATTAACTGGGTCACTGGCAAGGCTTGGAAGCTAAGCAGAGCCAGGCCTGGTTAGTACCTGGAGGGGTGACCATCAGGGAAGACCAGGTGCAGAAGGTCACGGAAGGAGCCCCGAGGAGGGGCGGTTGGTGAGAAGGTCACGGAAGGAGCCCTGGGAGGGGCGGCTGGTGAGCAGGCCCAGGCGTTGGGCTGAAGACAGGAGGAACGGTGGAAATGGAATGGCAGCGCGCACAGACGCAGCGGCTTTGCTTCTCCCAGGACGGTGCTATTTACGTTTAATGTTAATGTTATTTGTACTGGACTCATGGGAGCTTGCAAGATCACATTTCGTTGTTCATGTACTTGTGCAATGACAATAAAGTTGAATTAATATTATTATTAAGAGGTATTCAAAACGAGACGAGATGGTGATAGGACTAGTGGAGACAAAAGACGGCTCAGATTAGGTGTGAAATGTTCTGGCAGAATGGGAGACAGCTGCCGTGTGGGAGAGAAAAAAAAAGGAAAGGGGGGGGGGAGGGAAAAGCCAAAACAAAGGGGTGGATAAAAAATATAAGCAAAAATGTAATGGGGGCCGAGGTTATTATCTGAAATTGTTGAACTCGATATTGAGTCCGGAAGGCTGCAAAGTGCCTAATCGGAAGATGAGGTGCTGTTCCTCGAGTTTACGTTGAGCTTCCGTGGAACAATGCAAGAGGCCAAGGACGGTGAGGTCCGAGTGGGAATGGGGCGGTGAATTAAAGTGACAGGCGACCGGAAGCTCGGGGTCCCCCTTACGGACTGAACGGAGGTGTTCCGCAAAGCGGTCGCCCAATCTGCGTTTGGTCTCCCCAATGTAGAGGAGACCGCTTGAAGAAAGTTTGAAGAAAGGCTTCTTTTTCTTGTAAGACCGGTTTTTCTACTTGTTCCCTCTTGTTGTGCAAGCCTGACTGACAAAAGTAATATTGAGTTCACCTTATCCACGCTATGTAATATTTAATAATGCAAGCTGTTTGTTGAGTCAGTGTGTTTTTCAAATGAAGTAAATTACTCTTGCACTTTTTTTAAACTGTTGGATAGGGATCACATTACAGGGAGGGGGTAAAAGCAGACACCATGTAGGGCTTGCAGAGGTGATCTTGTGCAACAGGCAAGATGATCCAAGTTTACAGCAGAGTCCTGTATTTTTTTTAAAATGGAATTGAAGCTTCATTTGACTTTGATTTGCATTAACAGTGTCTGTAGTATCCTTGAACTCAAGACAACATAAATACTTTTAACTGTTTCCAGGGCTGCTTCTGTCCATGGGGTGGAGGATATACAGGAAACTGTTTATTATCCGGCACCAACGGGACCGGCGTGGTGCCGGTTTATCAAAAAGTCCGGATTACAGAGAGGTATAGTAAAAGGTACGAGAGCTCCGTACACAGCAACAAATCCAGGCTTCCCTGTTGCTTAGCAACAGGTGCAGGAACCCCGGCCACAGACCAAGCGTCCCTGTTGCTTAGCAACAAGTGCAGGAACCCCGGTTACACAGCCACAGATCCAGGAACGGCCACTAATATGAAGTAAAACTTACCTGAACCTACTCCTGAATTTTGCCGGTTAACAGAGATTTCCGGTTATTTAGGTGCCAGTAAATCGAGAGTTTCCTGTAGTTGCATTGGAGGCAGTTCAGAGACGATTCACTCGGTTGATTCCGGAGATGAAGGGGTTGTCTTTATGAGGAAGGGTTGAGCAGGTTGGGCCTATACTCATTGGAGTTTAGAAGAATGAGAGGGGATCTTATTGAAACATACAAGATTCTGAGGGGGCTCGACAGGGTAGATGCAGAGAGGATGTTTCCCCTCGTGGAGAAATCTAGAACGCAGGGGCACAGTTTCAGAATAAAGGGTCGCCGTTTTATAACTGAGATGAGGAGGAATTTCTTCTCGGAGGGTGGTAAATCTGTGGAATTCTCTGCCCCAGAAAGCCGTGAAGGCTGGGTCATTAAATACATTTAAGGTGGAGATAGACAGATTTTTGCAAGATAAGGGAGTGAAGGGTTATGGGGAGCGGGCTGGGAAGTGGCTTTGAGCCCAAGATCAGCCATGATCTTATTGAATGGCGGAGCAGGCTCGAGGGGCCAAGTGGCCTATTCCTACTCCTATTTATGTTCTTATGAAAGCAAGAACCTGCATTTATTTAGCACCTTTCACAATCTCAGGATGTCCCAAAGTGCTTTACAGCAAATCATCATCAACAACTTGCATTTATATAGCGCCTTTAACATCGTAAAACATCCCGCCAAGGCGCTTCACAGGAGCGATTATCAAACAAAATTTGACACCGAACCACAGAAGGAGGTATTAGGGCAGATGACCAAAAGCTGGGTCAAAGAGGTCGGTTTTAAGGAGCGTCTTAAAGGGAGGGGAGAGAGAGGCGGAGAGGTTTAGGGAGGGAATTCCAGTGCTTAAGGCCCCGGCAGCTGAAGGCACGGCCGCCAATGAAGTACTGCAGCAACAACAGCTTGCATTTATATAGCGCCCTTAACGTCGTAAAACAGTATTGCACTAAAACGTCAGCCTGGATTACGTGCGCAAGTCCCTGCAGTGGAGTCAGAAGGCCATGGGTTTAAGTCCAGCTCCAGAGACTTGAGCACTTATTCCAGGCTGACACCTTAGTACAGGACTGAGGGAGCGCTGCACTGTCGGAGGAGCCGTCTTTCGGATGAGACGTTAAACCGAGGCCCCGTCTGCCCCCTCGGGTGGATGTAAAACACCCCATTGCACTATTTTGAAGAAGAGCATCACTAAAAACAGATTATCTGGTTGTCATCTCATTGTTTGTGGGAGCTTGCTGTGTGCAAATTGGTTGCCACGTTTCCTACACTGGGGGGAAAAAAGTACTGTAAAGCGCTCTGGGACATCCTGAGGTCATGAAATGCGCGATAGAAATGTAAGTTCTTTCTTTTATCTCTGGTCACTGCAAGAGCCTGAAGCAAAATGAGTTTGGTTGATCTCGAACCTACCTGCCTGGATACCTAGCTCGAGGAGTGTCTCACCTCCTGCCTCTCCACCACCTACAAGGCATAAGCCAGGAGTGTGATGGAATACTCCCCACTTGCCTGGATTGGTGCAGCACTCGAGAAGCTCGGCACCATCCAGGGCAAAGTACAGGAAACTTTCTGGTATCCGGCACTGACGGGACCAAGCTGGTGCCGTACCATCAAAACTGCCGTAGAAACCAGCGCTAATGTTAAAACATACGGAGCTTCTGAGCTCTGTGTGAATCAACAAACCCTGTTTTTTTAAAATTCATTGATGGGCTGTGGGCGTCGCTGGCTAGGCCTGCATTTAGTGCCCATCCCTAATTGCCCTTGAGAAGATGGTGGTGAGCCGCCTTCTTGAACCGCTGCAGTCCATATGGTGTAGGTACACCCACAATGCTGTTAGGAAGGGAGTTCCAGGATTTTGGCCCAGCGACAGTGAAGGAACGGCGATACAGGTCCAAGTCAGGATGGTGTGTGGCTTGGAGGGGAACTTGTAGGTGGTGATGTTCCCATGCGTCTGCTGCCCTTGTCCTTCTAAGTGGTAGAGGTCGCGGGTTTGGAAGGTGCTGTTGAAGGAGCTTTGGCGAGTTGCTGCAGTGCATCTTGTAGATGGTACACACTGCAGCCACAGTGCGCCGGTGGTGGAGGGAGTGAATGTTGAAGGTGGTGGATGGAGTGCCAATCAAGCGGGGCTGCTTTATCCTGAATGGTGTCGAGCTTCTTTAGTGTTGTTGGAGCTGCACTCATCCAGGCAAGTGGAGAATATTCCATCACACTCCTGACTTGTGCCTTGTAGATGGTGGAAAGGCTTTGGGGAGTCAGGAGGTGAGACACTCGCCGCAGAATTCCCAGCCTCTGGCCTGCTCTTGTAGCCACAGTATTTATATGGCTGGTCCAGTTCAGTTTCTGATCAATGGTAACCCCCAGGATGTTGATAGTGGGGGATTCAGCGATAGTAATGCCATTGAATGTCAAGGGGAGATGGTTAGAGTCTCGCTTGTTGGAGATGGTCATTGCCTGGCACTTGTGTGGTGCGAATGTTACTTGCCACTTGTCAGCCCAAGTCTGAATGTTGTCCAGGTCTTGCTGCATATGGACACGGACTGCGTCAGTATTTGACGAGTCTCGAATGGTGCTGAACAGTGTGCAATCATCAGCGAACATCCCCACTTCTGACCTTATGATGGAGGGAAGGTCATTGATGAAACAGCTGAAGATGGTTGGGCCTAGGACACTGCCCTGAGGAACTCCTGCAGTGATGTCATGTGATTGAGATGAATGACCTCCAACAACCACAGCCAACTTCCTTTGTAGCAACAGCTTCAAAATAGTCGGCCGCAGCTTAAAAGCGTCTCTGTAGCTAAGCAACAGCTTCAGCTAGACCTTGCAGAGCCTGACTGGAAAAAAAAAGCAGCGAGAAGTAAAAAAACTTATAGGAAACGGCTCCTGAATTTTGCCAGTAGATAGAGCTTTCCGGACATTTAACCTCCGGTTAAACAAAAGTTTCCTGTAGTCCGCTTGATCGGCAGCCCATCTTAGAAACATAGGAACAGGTGTTGGCCATTCAGCCCCTCGATCCTGTTCCACTATTCCATGAGATCATGGCTGATCTGTATCTTTCAATTCCACCCACCCACCTTGGCTTTGTATCCTTTTATACCCTTGTCTAACATCAGGAGAATGAATCGGACTCTCTCTTAATGAACGGCCTCTCTAAAGAGAAAGACTCCTCCAGCAAGCTATAAAAGGTGGTAGCAATAAATCAAAGCACGCCACAGCCAGTGAGACAAGTGCCAGAAATAGTCCCTTTGTCCCAGTTACACACTGCTGGGTCCTTGCGGCATTTACAATGGGGTCGGACAGTAAAACGTTTAGACGCCTCAGCGAGCTTCGCGTCTGTCAAGGTCAAGGATGTCAGTGCTGGGAACCTGGCTCTGTTCTATTTCCAGCCCCCCCCCCCCCCCCCCCCCCACCACCCTTTGCATCTGCATCTCTCGGCCTGGCAGCACCTCGATTTTAAAGTTCTCATCCTCGTTTTCAAATCCCTCCTGGACTCGACTAGTCCAGTGCTCTCCCGGCCGTCCTCCCATCTCCCACTCTTCATAAACTTGAGCTTATCCAAACTCGCACCAAGTCCCGTTCACCCATCACTCCCTGCGCTCGCTGACCTACATTGGCTCCCGCTCTGGCAACGCCTCGATTTTAAAATTCTCCTCCTCGTTTTCAAATCCCTCCACGGGCCCTCGCCCCCTCCCTATCTCTGTAATCTCCTGCAACCCTCCGAGATCGCTGCTGTCCTCAAATTCCGGCCTCTTGCGCATCCACGATTTCCACCGCTCCTCCATCGGTGGCCGTGCCTTCAGCTGCCTGGGTCCTAAGCTCTGGAATTCCCTCCATAAACCTCTCCACTTCTCCACTTCTCTCTCTCTCCTCCTTTAAGACGCTCCTTAAAACCGACCTCTTTGACCAAGCTTTTGGCCACCTATCCTAATATCTCCTTATGCGGCTCGGTGTCAAATTTTGTTTGATAATCGCTCCTGTGAAGCGCCTTGGGACATTTTACAACGTTAAAGGCGCTGTATAAATGCAAGTTTCTGTTGTTGCGTCAAGCACGGGAACTGCAGTGCAGGTTAGATGCCCGACGTGGGACAACTACACGTCCTCGCGCAAAGGGTGGTAGAAGTTTGGAACTCTCTTCTGCAAACGGCAATTGATGCTCTGCAAATCGTCAATTTTAAATCTGAGATTGATAGATTTTTGTTAACCAAAGGTAATAAGGGATACGGGGCAAAGGCAGGTAGATGGAGTTAGCTCGCAGATCAGCCATGATCTCATTGAATGGCAGAACAGGCTCGAGGGGCTAACTGGCCTCCTCCTGTTCCGATCACTTGATGCTGACACTCTCGGCTTAAAGTGGAAGAGTTCCCCAGAGCTAACATCTGATAAGTTCTAAAGAGCACCTCCCTCAAGTAACAGAGAGACGAGACAGCAAAGCAACCGGCCTTTGTGATTTAGCGGAGGAACGGACTCTCTCCTGTTGGTTTTCCTCCAGGCTGGCTCATGGGGTGCGGTTCCGCGGGTGCTAGCTGCCTCCTGGTAACCTCGCTGAAGTGTTCCCGCTTCACGCGGGAGCCTAGCCAGTATTCAAGAAGGAGTTGGATATTTTTCTTAAGGCTAAAGGGATCTGGGGAGAAGGCAGGGACAAGGTACTGAATTTGGATGATCAGCCATGATCGCATTAAATGGCAAAGTAGGCTCGAGGGGCCAAATGGCCTACTCCAGCTCCTATCTTCTATGTTTCTATGACCATGGGTTGTCTACTCGACCTTTGGAGGGCCTTCCAGCCGCCTTTGATCCTCCGTGTCTGATGTCCGCACACGAGCATTTGCCAGCGGAGGGGTCATCAGATACGGGACAACAACAGGAACCTTGCCTGGATTCCCCGCACCCCCCCTCCCCCTAGTTTACGGGCTCTGAGGCTAGTTTTAGGCCCCGCACAGCTAGGCCGGCTGTGATTAGCTAACTCGGTACACTGGAGATTGGGGCCTTAGTAACGAGTGTGGAGCAGCGACCGTTGCCTTTGCCGGGTAGCCCTCCTGTACTTTATCCAAGTGGCTGTTCTTGATGTGTGAGCCTTAATGGAGAGGCCATAGCAACAGGACTAACATTCACACACGCGCAGTTTGGTGGCAGGGCTCTCTGGATAGTGATCAGTCGGAGCTTGTGCACAATTTGTGCACAGCAAGCTCCCACAAACAGCAATGAGCTAAATGTTCTCTCACTCTATTGCTGTATGCTGTGGGTTCAGAAAGTTTATAATGTGTATAGCCCATGAACTCCATTTGATGGTGTAGAAACATAGAAGATAGGAGCAGGAGTAGGCCATTCGGCCCCTCGAGTCTGCTCCGCCATTCAATGAGGTCATGGCTGATCATCCAAATTCAGTACCCTGTCCCTGCCTTCTCCCCATACCCCTTGATCCCTTTAGCCTTAAGAAATATATCCAACTCCTTCTTGAATATATTTAATGAATTGGCCTCAACTGCCTTCAGTGGTAGAGAATTCCACAGGTTCACCACTCTCTGGGTGAAGAAATTCCTCCTCATCTCAGTCCTAAATGAATTACCCCTTATCCTTAGACTGTGACCCCTGGTTCTAGACTCCCCGACCATCGGGAACATCCTTCCTGCATCTAGTCTGTCCAGACCTGTTAGAATTTTATAAGTTTCAATGAGATCACACCTCATTCTTCTAAACTGCAGCAAGTACAAGCCCAATCGACCCAATCTCTCCTCATACGTCATTCCTGCCATCCCAGGTATCAGCCTGGTGAATCTTCGCTGCACTCCCTCCACGGCAAGAACATCCTTCCTCAGATAAGGTGTGGCTTAAGGATGTTAAGATTGTGCACAGTACCTCATCTTTTGTGGATTTAGAAGGTTTAGATTGCAAAGGAAGAAAATAATTTGCATTTTTCTAGCTTCTTTCACAACCTCAGGACATCCCATAATGTTTCACGGCCATTTAATTACTTTCTGAAGTGGAGTCACTGTTGTAATGTAGGGAAACGCGGCAGCCAATTTGCGCACAGCAAGCTCCCACAAACCGCAATGAGATAAATACTCTGTTTTAGCGATGTTGGTCGATAAATATTGGCCAGGGAGAACTACCGAGTGAAAATCGCACATGGCAAGATCCCACGCAAAGCACTGAGGTAAATGATTTATGAAGCTGCGTTCTGATGAGTGGTGCAGGAAGGTGCACCTGCTCCTCTTCGAATAGGACCATGGGATCCTTGATGTCCACCTGAACAGGGAGTTGACGTGATGCTTTGCCCAAAGTGCGGCACTTCCGACAGGGCAACGTTCCCTCAGTACTGCGCGGAATGGTCGGCCTGGATTGTGGTCAAGCCCTGCCCTCTGACTCTGCTGTCAGCCGTGGCTCAGTGGGTAGCACACTCGCCTCTGAGTCCGACCGGTTGTGGGTTCAAGTCCCGTTCCAGGGACTTGAGTCCATAAAGCTAGGCTGAGACAATGCTGAGGGAGCGCCGCGCTGTCGGAGGTGCCGTCTTTCGGATGAGACGTTAAACCGAGGCCCCGTCTGCCCCCTCAGCTGGACGTAAAAGATCCCACGGGCACTATTTCGAAGAAGAGCAGGGGGAGTTATCCACGGAATCCTGGGCCAATATTTATCCCTCAACCAACATAACAAAAGACAGATTATCTGGTCGTCATCACATTGCTGTTTGCGGGAGCTTGCTGTGCGCAAATTGGCTGCCGCGTTTCCCACATTACAACAGTGACTACACTTCAAAAGTACTTCATTGGCTGTAACGCGCCTGGAGGCATCCGGTGGTCGTGAAAGGTGCTATATCAATGCAAGTCTTTCTTTCTGAGACCAGAGTGAGCTAAGCCAGCGCCACGGGAGTTCGGAGCAAGTTTGTTTTGAAGTCTGCCACAGTAAGGGCTGAATAATTGAGAATTGGCAGTGACTGCTGGCACAAGGGGGAAGGAAATTAATTCCATGTCATGGCATTAGGAAATGAGAGAGTGCTAATTATGGCGAGTTTTAATTACTCTAATTCCCAATAGAATAGGGGAGGAAGGAGTCTCTTTGAAACGGAAGACACAGGAGAGTTTGTGCAGCCAGTGCGATGCTTCTCAGAGCAGCTCAGTTCCAACAGGGAACAGAATAGCGAGCAGGCATTCTTCAGGGTTAGTGGGAGATACGATCTTGAACTGCAGGAATTTAAATAACCAAATGAAGGCTGACAAGGGAGCATTGTGGGGAATCCAAAAGTTGTGAGTACGGTTAGCAGAGTGGCTATGTTACTGGACTAGTAATCCAGAGGCCTGGACTAATGATCCGGAGACGCAAGTTCAAATCCCACCACGGCGTAAGAAATAGGAGCAGGAGTCGACCATTCGGCCCCTCGAACCTGCTCCGCCATTCAATACATAGAAAACATAGAAGATAGGAGCAGGAGTAGGCCATTCGGCCCTTCGAGCCTGCTCCGCCATTCAATGTGATCATGGCTGATCATCCAAATTCAGTACCCTGTCCCTGCCTTCTCCCCATATCCCTTGATCCCTTTAGCCTCAAGAAATATATCCAACTCTTTCTTGAATATATTTAATGAACTGGCCTCCACCGCCCTCTGTGGTAGAGAATTCCACAGGTTCACCACTCTCTGGGTGAAGAAATTCCTCCTCATTTCAGTCCTAAATGGCTTACCCCTTATCCTTAGACTGTGACCCCTGGTTCTGGACTCCCCGGCCATCAGAAACATCCTTTCTGCATCTAGTCTGCCCAGACCTGACAGAATTTTATAGGTTTCGATGAGATCCCCTCTCAATCTTCTAAACTCCAGCGAGTAGAAGCCCAATCGACACAATCTCTCCTCCTACGTCATTCCTGCCATCCCAGGTATCAGCCTGGTGAATCTTCGCTGCACTCCCTCCATGGCAAGAACGTCCTTCCTCAGGTAAGGTGACCAAAACTGCACACAATACTCAAGGTGCGGTCTCACCAAGGTCCTGTACAACTGCAGCAAGACATCCTTGTTCCTGTACTCGAACCCTCTCGCTACGAAGGCCAACATACCATTTGCCTTCTTAACCGCCTGCTGCACCTGCATGCTTACCTTCAGCGACTGGTGCACAAGAACACCCAGGTCTCGTTGCACTTCCCCTTTTCCCAATCTATTGCCATTCAAATAATAATCTGCCTTCCTGTTTTGCCACCAAAGTGGATAACCTCACATTTATCCACATTATAGTGCATTTGCCATGTTTCTGCCCAATCACCCAACCTGTCCAAATCGTACTGGAGTTTCACGACATCCTCCTCACAGCACACACGCCCACCCAGCTTTGTGTCATGGCTGATCTGATCTTGGCCTCAACTCCACTTCCCTGCCCCGCTCCCCATAACCCTCGACTCCCCTGTTTTTCAAAAATCTGTCTATCTCAGCCTTGAATATGCTCAATGACTCTGCCTCCACAGCTCTCTGGGGCAGAGAATGCCACAGGTTCACCACCCTCTGAGTGAAGAAATTCCCCCTCATCTCTGTTTTAAATGGGCGACCCATTATTCTGAAACTATGCTCCCCAGTTGCAGATTCCCCCACGAGGGGAAACATCCTCTAAATTATCCTCAGTTAATTAAATACATCTGAAGTTAAAAAGCTAGCATCAGTAATGATTGTCGTAAAAATGTCACTAATGTCCTTTAAGGAAATCTGCTGCCCTGACCCACAGCAACGTGGTCGACCCTTAGTTGCCCTCTGAAATGGCCAAGCAAGCCACCCAGTTGTACCTTCACCACACGGACTGCAGCGGTTCAAGAAGGCAGCTGACCGCCACCTTCTCGAGGGCAGTTAGGAATGGGCAATAAATGCTCGACTAAATAAGACAGACACGAATAAATCAAGTAAGGAAGTCAGGACTTTACAAACCACTTCTTTACCCAGAGAGTGGTTAGAATGTGGAACTTGCTACCACATTGATGCACTTAAGGGGAAGCTAGATAAACACATGAGGGAGAAAGGAATAGAAGAATATGCTGAGAGTCATAGAGTTATACAGCACAGAACACGGCCCTTCGGCCCATCGTGTCCGCACCGGCCATCAAGCCCTGTCTATTCTAATCCCATTTTCCAGCACTTGGTCCGTAGCCTTGTATGCTATGGCGTTTCAAGTGCTCATCTAAATGCTTAAATCCTCGGTGTCCTCGCTCAGGCTCCACCCAGGGCCACCGCTGCTGCCGGTGAGTCTGGGCCTCGCTCGCTCTCCCGCTGCTTAAATCCTCGGTGTCCTCGCTCAGGCTCCACCCAGGGCCGCCGCTGCTGCCGGTGAGTCTGGGCCTCGCTCGCTCTCCCGCTGCTTAAATCCTCGGTGTCCTCGCTCAGGCTCCACCCAGGGCCGCTGCTGCTGCCGGTGAGTCTGGGCCTCGCTCGCTCTCCCGCTGCTTAAATCCTCGGTGTCCTCGCTCAGGCTCCACCCAGGGCCGCCGCTGCTGCCGGTGAGTCTGGGCCTCGCTCGCTCTCCCGCTGCTTAAATCCTCGGTGTCCTCGCTCAGGCTCCACCCAGGGCCGCCGCTGCTGCCGGTGAGTCTGGGCCTCGCTCGCTCTCCCGCTGCTTAAATCCTCGGTGTCCTCGCTCCGGCTCCACCCAGGGCTGCTGCCGGTGATGGGGTGAGATGAAGTAGGTTGAGAGGAGGCTCGTATTGAGCATAAACACTGGCTTGGACTAGTTGGGCCGAACTGTGTTGTTCTATTCTATGCAAAGTACGGTCGGAATGTGAAGTGGAGCATAGTGTTCCTGTAGTTACAGTGCATACTAGTACATGTGCTTCTCTCTCACTGCTATTTTAGTGAGCAGGCTTAATCTTCAGCTAAAATAGCAGTGAGGGGGGGTTTCAGGTAAACTTGTTAAGTTTTCCTACACTGATGTAATTTGTGTTTGAGAGAATGTATGAAGTTTTCGAAGGTAAAAGAAAGAACTTGCATTTCTATAGCGCCTTTCATCACCTCAGCACTTTACAGCCAATAAAGCACGTCTTTGAAATGTAGTCACTGTTGTAATGTAGGAAACGCGGCACAAAAAAGCTCCCTCAAACAGCAACGTGATAACGACCAGATAATCTGCTTTTAGTGATGTTGGTTGAGGGATAAAGGCCCCAGACGCTAGCATTCCTTACCTAAACCTGCCACCTCTATCCTCTTTTAAAACCCACCTCTTTGACCGAGCTCCTAATGTGGCCTTCCTTTGGCTCGCCATCCATTCTGCGTCTGGAAGCACCTTGGGATGCTTTTTCTCCATTAATCGTACTATATAAATGCAAGTTGTTGTATTAAAGCCGGAGCCTGAATGGCTAAATGTGGGTAGAAGGTCCCTTCCTCATTGAGGAATACTGCGAGGGATGGGTGGGATGTCCTTCCTCATTGAGGAATACTGCGAGGGATGGGTGGGATGTCCTTCCTCATTGAGGAATACTGCGAGGGATGGGTGGGATGTCCTTCCTCATTGAGGAATACTGCGAGGGATGGGTGGGATGTCCTTCCTCATTGAGGAATACTGCGAGGGATGGGTGGGATGTCCTTCCTCATTGAGGAATATTGCGAGGGATGGGTGGGATGCCCTTCCTCATTGAGGAATATTGCGAGGGATGGGTGGGATGACCTTTCTCACTGAGGAATACTGCGAGGGATGGGTGGGATGTCCTTCCTCATTGAGGAATATTGCGAGGAATGGGTGGGATGTCCTTCCTCATTGAGGAATATTGCGAGGGATGGGTGGGATGTCCTTCCTCATTGAGGAATATTGCGAGGGATGGGTGGGATGACCTTTCTCACTGAGGAATACTGCGAGG
Organism: Somniosus microcephalus; assembly: GCF_052327205.1. Classification (NCBI taxonomy): domain Eukaryota; kingdom Metazoa; phylum Chordata; class Chondrichthyes; order Squaliformes; family Somniosidae; genus Somniosus; species Somniosus microcephalus. Next base: position 43,851,523 of record NW_028225182.1, on the reverse strand, counting down.
GATGGGTGGGATGTCCTTCCTCATTGAGGAATATTGCGAGGAATGGGTGGGATGCCCTTCCTCATTGAGGAATACTGCGAGGGATGGGTGGGATGTCCTTCCTCACTGAGGAACACTGCGAGGGATGGATGGGATGTCCTTCCTCACTGAGGAATATCGCGAGGGATGGGTGGGATGTCCTTCTTTCAGATGTGGGTGTTCCTCTCTGAGCTGTGCAGGGACTGGAGGCAACTGCCGTGTACCGTTGTGTAGAATTCCATTGTACAAACTGGCTGCATGATGACCGGAATAATAGTTCTGTTTTTAATTACACGGGATTGCCAGTGCTTCAGGAGAACCCACAGTTCTGTTTGTTCAAACCATTGCCCTTGACCACAACCATGGAGACGACTGAAGCTTCCCATCCTGACCGCAGGGGAAGGACGGACGTTATTAAACCAAATGTTCCTGGCTGCTTTTCTGTCAACTTAGGGAAGGGTTCCTGGCTGCTTTTCTGTCAACTTAGGGAAGGGTAGCGGCGGCGAGGGACAAACATGGTCTTTTGGACACGTCTGCTGCCCGTTGGCTCAGCGCCACCTTGCATTACAAGTGTCAACCTTGCAACAGAAGGTGAAAGCTCAAGATTGTGCTGAATTTACTCTGCCGTTAATAAATGACAATGTTACTGATTAACCACGAGTCTCCAGCTCCTTATAAAACACTGACATCATGAAGGTGTAAATAGTTCACAGTGCCCTTGATATTTTAGTAATCTTTTTGTGGATGAAATGCGCTGTTTAATACAGAGTAAGTACAATAAAGAAAGACTCTGCATTGATACAACAACAGCTTGTATTTATATAGCGCTTTAACATAGTAACACGTCCCTAAGGCGCTTCGCAGGAGTGTAATCAAAGAAGATTTGACACCGAGCCACATCAGGAGATATTCGGACAGCTGGCCAAAAGCTTGGTCGCAGAGGTAGGTTTTAAGGAGCGTCTTAAAGGAGGAGAGAGGCGGGGAGGTTTAGGGAGGGAATTCCAGAGTTTGGGGCCCAGGCAGCTGAAGGCACGGCCGCCAATGGTGGAGCGATTAAAACCGGGGCTGCTCAAGGGGCCAGAATTGGAGGAGCGCCGAGATCTCGGAGGGTTGTGGGGCCGGAGGAGGTTACGGAGATAGGGAGGGGGCGAGTCCACAGAGAGATTTCAAAAGCAGGCCTTTTACTTCTTCACAACTGATTGAATTACTTTTGAAATGTAATCGCTGTGATGTAGGCAAACACAGCAGCTGATTCGCACACAAGTAATCTGTTTGGGCGGTGGTGGTTGAGGGACAAATGTAGGCTCGAACATCAGAAGAAGTCCCCTTCATGTTGTACCATTTCATCTTTTTATATTTAGCTGAACAGATGGACGAGCCCCTCGGGTGTTTTTGATTTTTTTCTTGGGCTGTGGATGACGCTGTCAAGACTGCCTTTATTGCCCATCTTGTGAGAACCTTAATCATTAACCATGTTGGTGTGCAACGCCTCGATTTTAAAATTCTCATCCTGGTTTTCAAATCCCTCTATGGCCTCGCCCCTCCCTGTCTCTCTAGCCTCCTCCAGCCCCACTACCCTCCGAGATCTCTGCGCTCCACCTATTCTGGCCTCTTGAGCATCCCTGATTTTAATCTCTCCACCATTGGCCGGGCCTTCAGCTGCCTGGGCCCCAAGCTCTGGAATTCCCTGCCTAAACCTCTCCGCCTCCAGCTCTCTCTCCTCCTTTAAGACACTCCTTAAAACCAACCTCTTTGACTAAACTTTTGGTCACCTGCCCGAATATCTTGTGTGGCTCGGTGTCGAACTTTGTTTTATAACGTACCTGTGAAGCGCCTTTAGACGTTTTACTAAATTAAAGGCACTATATAAATATAAATGAGGTTAGGATCAGATCAGCCATGATCTTATTGAATGGTGGAGCAGGCTCGAGGGGCCGATTGGCCTACTCCTGCTCCTATTTCTTATGTTCTTACAAGTTGTTGGGATTGGAGTCGCCTGTAGGCCAGACAGGGTAGGGGTAGGACTGGAGTCACGTGTAGACCCAGACCGAGTAAGGATGGCAGGTTCCCTTCCCTGAAGGACATCAGTGAATCAGATGGGACAATCCGACTGCTTCATTGTCACGTTTTACTGAGACCAGCTTTGTAATTAGAAAAAAAACTGGATTCAAATTCTCAAACCGTCAGGGTGGGATTTGAGCTCTTGTTCTCTGGATTATTAGTCCAGGCCTCTGGAATCGTCCCCGGTCTCTCCGAAGACGGGCACTTCCTGCCTCGACGCCCATGTCAGATGCAGACCGGTCCCTTGGTTTTCAGAAGCAAGGCTCTGTTAATGGATCTGCTGCAATCAGTTTAAAAACCTGTAGATAAGAATCTCTCACCTTCACGTTAGATTATCGCACAACTTCCCCTCCAGCTGTCATCGATCCTGGTGAATTTATACATAGTTACATAGAACATAAGAAATGGGAGGCCATTCATCCCCTCGAGCCTGGTCCGCCATTCACTAAGATCATGGCTGATCTTCTACCTCATCTCCACTTTCCTGCGCTATCCCCATATCCCTTGATTCCCTTAATATCCAAACATCTATCAATCTCTGTCTTGAATATAAATGACTGAGCCTCCACAGCCCCCTGGGGTCGAGAATTCCAAAGATTCACCGCCCTCTGAGTGAAGAAATTTCTCCTCATCTCAGTCCTAAATGGCCGACCCCTTATTCTGAGACTGTGACCCCTGGTTCTAGACTCCCCAGCCAGGGGGAAACATTCTTCCTGCATCTACCCTGTCAAGCCCTGTAAGAATTTTATGTTTCAATGAGATCACCTCTCATTCTTCTAAACGCTAGGATGAGTAGTGAAACAGCTGGTCACTCGATTTTTGTTTCCCCCCCCCCCCGCGCCCCCCCCGCTTCCTGCTCCCAGGCCCCAAACAAAAAAAGAGATCTGAGTGAGATGCATTGTTTTTTTTCCCCATGAATCTCCAATTGGCTTAAAACCTCCTGACCCTGAACCTCCTAGAGGAGGACATTCATCCCTCCTCCCCCCCCCACCCCCCCCGAACGAATGGTCGACCTCAATGGTAAATAAGTACACTGGAGGTTAATCTTTCTCCTGTAAACAGCCTTGCATGTGAAAGGCTCCAGGATAATGCCTCGTGCTTTACATATCAACCAGGCGTGTCCTTGTTGGGCTTCAACTGCGCCTGAGCAATCGACAGGTCTAGAATTGTCCGCTGAACATTTTTTTTTCTTCTCGAGAGTCGGGTAACAAGAGGCCGATCCGGGGCTTGTCCGCTCCTGTTAAATTTATTCCCTCAACCAAAAAAAGAGAGAACTTGCGTTTCAATAGCGACTTTCACGAGCTCGCGACGTCCCAGAGCGCTTTACAGCCACTTTTTGAAATGCAGTCACTGTTGTAATGTAGGAAAACGCGGCAGCCAATCTGCGCAGTGTCGCGAAACACACGATTAACTGGTCATTGAAGTCATTGCTCTTTGTTGGATCTTGTGAAATAGTTGTGTTTGCCCCGTTAGTGTTTGTCATTGCAGTTGGAAATAAACTCTGCTCTGTGAAGCACTTTGACATTTTTCTGCATAACACAGCAAGGTCTTCAATATGTCTGTCTTGTTAAATAATTTTGTTGAATTTGTTATTCATCAAGGTCAGTAAAGTGCCCTCTACTTACTCTGTCCCATCGAACACTCCCAGGGCAGGTACAGCACGGGCTAGATACAGAATAAAGCTCTCTCTACACTGTCCCATCAAACATTCCCAGGGCAGGTACAGCACGGGCTAGATACAGAGTAAAGCTCCCTCTACACTGTCCCATCAAACACTCCCAGGGCAGGTACAGCACGGGTTAGATACAGAGTAAAGCTCCCTCTACACTGTCCCATCGAACACTCCCAGGGCAGGTACAGCACGGGCTAGATACAGAATAAAGCTCTCTCTACACTGTCCCATCAAACATTCCCAGGGCAGGTACAGCACGGGTTAGATACAGAGTAAAGCTCCCTCTACACTGTCCCATCAAACACTCCCGGGGCAGGTACAGCACGCGTTAGATACAGAGTAAAGCGCCCTCTACACTGTCCCATCAAACACTCCCTGGGCAGGTACAGCACGGGGTAGATACAGAGTAAAGCTCCCTCTACACTGTCCCATCAAACACTCCCAGGGCAGGTACAGCACGGGTTAGATACAGAGTAAAGCTCCCTCTACACTGTCCCATCAAACACTCCCAGGGCAGGTACAGCACGGGTTAGATACAGAGTAAAGCTCCCTCTACACTGTCCCATCAATCACTCCCAGGGCAGGTACAGCATGGGTTAGATACAGAGTAAAGCTCCCTCTACACTGTCCCATCAAACACTCCCAGGGCAGGTACAGCACGGGTTAGATACAGAGTAAAGCTCCCTCTACACTGTCCCATCAATCACTCCCAGGGCAGGTACAGCATGGGTTAGATACAGAGTAAAGCTCCCTCTACACTGTCCCCATCAAACACTCCCAGGGCAGGTACAGCACGGGTTAGATACAGAGTAAAGCTCCCTCTACACTGTCCCATCAATCACTCCCAGGGCAGGTACAGCATGGGTTAGATACAGAGTAAAGCTCCCTCTACACTGTCCCCATCAAACACTCCCAGGGCAGGTACAGCACGGGTTAGATACAGAGTAAAGCTCCCTCTACACTGTCCCCATCAATCACTCCCAGGGCAGGTACAGCATGGGTTAGATACAGAGTAAAGCTCCCTCTACACTGTCCCATCAATCACTCCCAGGGCAGGTACAGCACGGGTTAGATACAGAGTAAAGCTCCCTCTACACTGTCCCATCAATCACTCCCAGGGCAGGTACAGCACGGGTTAGATACAGAGTAAAGCTCCCTCTACACTGTCCCATCAATCACTCCCAGGGCAGGTACAGCACGGGTTAGATACAGAGTAAAGCTCCCTCTACACTGTCCCATCAAACACTCCCAGGGCAGGTACAGCATGAGTTAGATACAGAGTAAAGCTCCCTCTACACTGTCCCATCAAACACTCCCAGGGCAGGTACAGCATGAGTTAGATACAGAGTAAAGCCCCCTCTACACTGTCCCATCAAACACTCCCGGGGCAGGTACAGCACGGGTTAGATACAGAGTAAAGCTCCCTCTACACTGTCCCATCAAACACTCCCAGGGCAGGTACAGCACGGGTTAGATACAGAGTAAAGCTCCCTCTACACTGTCCCATCAAGCACTCCCAGGGCAGGTACAGCACTGGTTAGATACAGAGTAAAGCTCCCTCTACACTGTCCCATCAAACACTCCCAGGGCAGGTACAGCATGAGTTAGATACAGAGTAAAGCTCCCTCTACACTGTCCCATCAAACACTCCCAGGGCAGGTACAGCATGAGTTAGATACAGAGTAAAGCTCCCTCTACACTGTCCCATCAAACACTCCCAGGGCAGGTACAGCACGGGTTAGATACAGAGTAAAGCTCCCTCTACACTGTCCCATCAAGCACTCCCAGGGCAGGTACAGCATGAGTTAGATACAGAGTAAAGCTCCCTCTACACTGTCCCATCAAACACTCCCAGGGCAGGTACAGCACGGGTTAGATACAGAGTAAAGCTCCCTCTACACTGTCCCATCAAGCACTCCCAGGGCAGGTACAGCACGGGTTAGATACAGAGTAAAGCTCCCTCTACACTGTCCCATCAAGCACTCCCAGGGCAGGTACAGCACGGGTTAGATACAGAGTAAAGCTCCCTCTACACTGTCCCATCAAACACTCCCAGGGCAGGTACAGCACGGGTTAGATACAGAGTAAAGCTCCCTCTACACTGTCCCATCAAACACTCCCAGGGCAGGTACAGCACGGGTTAGATACAGAGTAAAGCTCCCTCTACACTGTCCCATCAAACACTCCCAGGGCAGATACAGCACGGGTTAGATACAGAGTAAAGCTCCCTCTACACTGTCCCACCAAACACTCCCAGGGCAGATACAGCACGGGTTAGATACAGAGTAAAGCTCCCTGTGTCACCTGTGGTACAGTTGGTAGCATCCTCGCCTCTGTGTCAGGACAATCCCGCAATCGACATCACTAAAAAACAGATGATCTGGTCATTATCTCTTTGCTGTTTGTGGGAGCTTGCTGTGCGCAAATTGTCTGCCGCGTTTCCTACATTACAACAGAGATTTCTGGAGATAAAAAGCTGGTAGAAGTAGAGGTGACCCTGAAACTAGTTCACTAATGTCCTTTTTAGGGAAGGGAAGCTGCCGTCCTTAACATGGTCTGGTCCGATATGTGACTCCAGTCCCTCGCCAATGTGGTCGACTCTCGACTGCCCTCTGAAGTGGCCTAGCGACCTTCTGAGCCAGGCCAACTGGGGTTGGGCAATAAATGCCGGCCTTGCCATCGGGGAGTGAATAAAATAAAGTCATGATATTATTGAAATGTAGAAGGATTTACATTCCGTTTTAAGTTGAGGTGGAGTACAGAATTACCATTCGTGCTGCTTTGCAAGACTCTCCCCCCTTTGCAGATTACATACATTGAGGGTCTTGTACAGCGGCACAGCCAGAAGTCTCAATGAAAAGAACAAAAGGCCTCTCCTCTCTGGAGTTTAGAAGAATGAGAGGTGATCTCATTGAAACATACAAGATTCTGAGGGGGACTGACAGGGTAGATGCTGAGAGGTTGTTTCCCCCTGGCTGGAGTGTCTAGACCTAGGGGGCACAGTCTCAGGATAAGGGGTCGGCCATTTAAGACCGAGATGAGGAATTTCTTCACTCAGAGCGTTGTGAATCTTTGGAATTCTCTATCCCAGAGGGCTGAGTCTTTGAGTATATTCAAGGCTGAGATCGATAGATTTTTGGACTCTAGGGGAATCAAGGGATAGGGAGATCGGGCAGGAAAGTGGAGTTGAGGTAGAAGATCAGCCATGATCTCATTGAATGGCGGAGCAGGCTCGAGGGGCCGAATGGTCAACTCCTGCTCTTATTTCTTATGAAAGAATTTGCATTTCTGTAGCGCCTTTTACAACCTTAGGACCTCCCAAAGCTTTTCACCAGTGAAGTTCTCTTGAAGTGTAGTCACTGTTGCAATGTAGGTAACGTGGCAGCCGATTTCTCGCACAGCAAGCAAGCTCCCACAAACAGCAATGTGATAAATTACCAGATAAATATTGGCCCCCAGGACACCGGGGGGAAGAGAACTACCCCCCCCCCCCCCGACGGTTAGATCGTAATGTCCGTCGCTGACTCACCCTGGTTTTCTCTGGGTCCACAGATGCGCTTCATGCTGCTATTCAGCCGCCAAGGCAAGCTGAGGCTGCAGAAATGGTACATCGCCATATCGGAGAAGGAGAAGAAGAAGCTCGGGCGGGAGCTGATGCAGATTGTGCTGGGACGCAAGCCCAAGATGTGCAGCTTCCTGGAGTGGAAGGACCTGAAGATTGTTTACAAGAGGTGCGACCCCTTCTTGCAAAATATATACGGCACAGAAACAGGCCATTCGGCCCAACAGGTCCGTGCCGGTGTTTGTGCTCCACGCCAGCCTCCTCCCACCCCTCTTCATCTAACCGCATCAACATATCCCTCTATTCCTTTCTCCCTCATGTGTTTATCCAGCTTCCCCTTAACTGCATCTATACTATTCGCCTCAACCACTCCCTGTGGTAGCGAGTTCCACATTCTCACCACTCTCTGGGTAAAGAAGTTTCTCCTGAATTCCTGATTGCATTTATTAGTGACTGTCTTGTGGGCCAGAAATTCGGGTCCCCACGGGTGAGTACGCACGGTGTGCTTACCCGTAGGGCCAATGGAAGTGCCGGTTTCGCGCATGCGCTGGAAACCGGAACTTCCATTCCCTTGAAGGAAGGGGTTCGGAGGTCAAACGCGTGCGCCGGAGAGGCAGCGTGAACGCCTGGAACTTCCGCTTTTTTTCCCAGGTTTCTCCATGCGGGTAAGTCCCCAGCAGCTGCGCGTGGAAAAAAGCAGTCGCAAGGCCTGCTTTTAACAAGGTAAGAGGTTAATTAAGTAAAATTAAAACATTTTTTCCACAGGTTTATCATTTTTAAATACTTTAAAGAAAGGTAAGTTTATTTTTAGCCCTGTTAAAAACTTTAATTTTTTCAAAAATTTAATTTTTTGTTTAAAATAGTTAATTTATGTAATTTATAGTTCTTTTAAAAATGTGATGTTTTTAAAAATTTATTTGAGGTTTTACTTAGATTTTAGGGCTGATCTCTATTCAAAGATTTGACAGGTCTTCCTGTCAAATCCATGAATAGAAACATAGACATAGAAGATAGGAGCAGGAGTAGGCCATTTCGGCTCCTCAAGCCTGCTCCGCCATTCAATGAGATCATGGCTGATCATCCAAGTTCAGTACCCTGTCCCTGCCCTCTCCCCATATCCCTTGATCCCTTTAGCCTTAGGAAATATATCCAACTCCTTCTTGAATATATTTAATGAATTGGCCTCTACTGCCTTCTGTGGTAGAGAATTCCACAGGTTCACCACTCTGGGTGAAGAAATTCCTCCTCATTTCTGTCCTAAATGGCCTACTCCTTATCCTTAGACTGTGACCCCAGGTTCTGGACTCCCTGAGCATTGGGAACATCCTTCCTGCATCTAGTCTGTCCAGTCCTGTCAGAATTTTATAAGTTTCAATGCGATCCCCTCTCATTCTTCTAAACTCCAGCGAGAACAAGCCCAATTGACCCAATCTCTCCTCATACGTCATTCCTGCCATCCCAGGTATCAGCCTGGTGAATCTTCGTTGAACTCCTTCCACGGCAAGAACATCCTTCCTCAGATAAGGCGACCAAAACTGCACACAATACTCAAGGTGTGGTCTCGCCAAGGCCCTGTAACTGCAGCAAGACATCCTTGTTCCTGTACTCAAACCCTCTTGCTACGAAGGCCAACATACCATTTCCTTTCTTAACCGCCTGCTGTACCTGCATGCTTACCTTCAGCGACTGGTGCACAAGGACACCCAGGTCTCGTTGCACTTCCCATTCTCCCAATCTATTGTCATTCAAATAATAATCTGCCTTTGTGTTTTTGCCACCAAAGTGGATAACCTCACATTTATCCACGTTATATTGCATCTGCCATGCTTTTGCCCAATCACACAACCTGTCCAAATCATCCTGGAGTTTCTTGGCATCCTCCTCACCGCACACACGCCCACCCAGCTTTGTGTCGTCTGCAAACTTGGAGATATTACATCTAGTTCCCTTGTCTAGATCATTAATATATATTGTGAATAGCTGGGGTCCAAGGACCGATCCCTGCGGTACCCCACTAGTCACTGCCTGCCACTTGGAAAAAGACCCGTTTATTCCAACTCTTTGCTTTCTATCTGCCAAACAGTTCTCTATCCAAGTCAATACCTTGCCCCCAGTCCCATGTGCCTTAACTTTACACGCTAAGCTCTTATGCGGGACCTTATCGAAAGCCTTCTGAAAGTCCAAATACACCACATCCACTGGTTCTCCCTTATCTATTTTACCAGTTACATCCTCAAAAAATTCCAGTAGATTAGTCAAGCACGATTTACCTTTTGTAAATCCATGTTGACTTTGTCCGATCCGGTCACTGTTTTCCAAGTGCTCTGCTATTACATCTTTTATAATGGACTCTAGCATTTTCCCCACTACCGATGTCCGGCTTACCGGTAATTCCCCGTTTTCTCTCTACCACCTTTTTTGAATAGTGTGGTAACATTAGCTACCCTCCAATCCATGGGTACTGTTCCAGATTGGAGATTCCCTGCTCCGATTGGCTTCCCCCACGGCCCACGTGATCCCAGGGGACGCTTCAAACTAACTGCGCCCCTGGGATAGGCGAGCACTGCGCGCCGGCAGTTGGAGGAGGCTCAGGATCGGAATCCCACGCGGGCCCCACAGCTCAACGGCCGGCGCGCTATGTAAGTGCAGGTCGGGGGCTTGCGCCCGCGGGAAGCCCCCGACCCAAATTTCTGGCCCTGGCCCTTAACCCGCAAGTGGGAACATCTTCTCCATGTTTACTCTATCGAACCTTTCTCATAATTTTAAAGCCCTCTATCAGGTCACCCCTCAGCCTTCTCTTTTCTAGAGAAAAGAGCCCCAGCCTGATCAATCTTTCCTGATGACTATAACCTCTCAGTTCTGGTATCATTCTAGTAAATCTTTTTTGCACCTTCTCCAGTGCCTTTATGTCCCTTTTTATAATATGCAGACCATATGCTTCTTTATTAGAGGGTTAAGGGGCTGCGATTGGAATGGGATTTGGTGGCAATGCGACGATGGGAACCATGTTGTGGAGTCGTTGCTCTGCCTTTCGGTCTGTCGTGTTCTCTGGTGCAATAGAAATTCCATGGGAGATGGGGGAATAGGGTCTCCTGGTCTCCCCGCCGTAACATTAGATTGAGACCCGTTGAAACCCGAGGACGCACCAGAACGACTGGTGATGCCACTTCCCTGACGGTTCCGCCAAGAGACTTGCACACGCACCCCCCATCCATCCCTGACTCCCTGTTGCACGTGCTCATCTCTCTTTTTCCCCCCCCCCCCGCCTCGTGTGCGTGGTGCTAACTCCTCCCCGTCCCCCTCTCACGCTGGCATTCTCTCACAGTCACATCAATGGGTGCCGTATCTCCGAGTGCCATCCGTGCTAGCAAGTGCTCCCTGTATCCCACTCTCTCGTTGCTCCCCATCTTGCACAGGCGTTCTCGAGCGTGCGGGCTCTCACTTTGTCCCACGCACGTTCTCACTCACTCTCGCTCTCACTCATTTGTTTTCTCTTTGCTCGTGCGTTGTGAGCATTCTCTCTCTCACGGGCGCGCGCCCTCTCGCGGGCCCTCTCTCGCTCGCGGGCCCTCTCTCTCTCTCGCGGGCCCTCTCTCCCTCTCTCTCTCTTGCGGGCCCTCTCTCGCTCTCTCTCTCTCTCGCGGGCCCCTCTCTCTCTCTCTCTCTCGCGGGCCCTCTCTCTCTCGCGGGGCCCTCTCTCCTCTCTCTCTCTCTCGCGGTCCCTCTCTCTCTCTCTCGCGGGGCCCCCTCTCTCTCTCTCGCGGGCCCCCTCTCTCTCTCTCGCGGGGGGCCCCCTCTCTCTCTCTCGCGGGCCCCCTCTCTCTCTCTCGCGGGCCCCCCTCTCTCTCTCTCGCGGGCCCCCTCTCTCTCTCCTCGCGGGCCCCCTCTCTCTCGCGGGCCCCCTCTCTCTCTCTCTCGCGGGCCCTCTCTCTCTCTTTCTCTCTCTCTCTCTCTCTCAATTCAATTCAATTCAATTGCTTTATTGGCATGCAAGTTTACAGGGAACCATATTGCCAAAGCTTACATAACAAAAAGTACAGTTTTCCAACATTCTGTAGGTGTCAAACAATTTTGACCTTCGTTGGGTACATACAATATTAGTTTAAACAGTATTAATTTAAAGTTGTTGAACATCGTTGGGTACATTCAGTATTAATTTTAAACAGTCCTCAGGCTGTGACATGTTGTTACATATTTGGCACCAAGGTATGGTCTGTCTCCTTCTCCCAGGACTAATCTTAATTTTGACAGGTCATCCAATTCTTTGAAATCTGGGGTTGTTTGGCTGAGCTTGTCAAATAATATGTTTCTTGTGTTGAATTTTTCGCATTTTAGGAGGAAATGCATCTCTGTCTCAACCTCGCCGGCCAGACATTGATCACATATTCTATTCTCTCTAGGCTGCCAGGATTTCTTGTATCTTCCTTTTTCAATTGCCAGTTGGTGGTCGCTTAGTCTGTACCTGGTGAGGGTCTGTCTCTGTTTTGTGTCTTCTGATGGTCGAGAGATAGTCTGCCAGTTTATATTCTCTTTTTAGGGCCCGGTAACATTCTAATCTGCTTTGGCTTTTGGTTACATTGTTCCAATGTTCCAGGTAGGTTTCTTTGCATTGTTTAATGATTTGGTTCACTCGGATTGGTGTTTGGACGGCAGTGTTGGTCTGGGACTGGTCAGGGTCCGGCTGAGTAGGAGTACTTAGTTTCAGTAGCAGCTGACTCAGGGGACTCTCTTCTGGGTTTAGCTCTTGGGTCTGGAAGGCTTTAAAATGAAGGGTGTCTGGGGAGCTAGATTTGAGGTGATTTAGGAAGTTTAGTGCTCGTTTGTGGATGTTTATTATCAGTGGGTATCTGCCTAGTTCGGCTCTGCATGCATTTGTTGGTGTTTTCCTTTGGGTGCGAAGAATGCTTCGGCAAAAATTCTGCATGTAGGGCTTCTATTGTGTGTTTTTCCCATTTAGTGTAGCTATGGTGATTGAGCGGGCCCCATACTTCACTACCGTACAGCGCAATGGGCAGGATTATGCTGTCAAATATTTTGAGTCAGATTTTGATTGGGATTTGGATGTTGTAGAATTTTCTTTTTATTGCATATAGGGCTCTTCGGGCTTTTTCTTTTAGTGCATTCACTGCTATGCTGAAGCTCCCTGATGCTGTAATGGTTAGACCAAGGTAAGTGTAGCTCATAGTGTGTCCTATGATGGTATCACTGAGAGTAAACTGGTATTTGTTTTCCTGACACCTGGGCCTTTTTTGAAAAATCATGATGTTGGTTTTCTTTAGATTTACTGTTAGGGGCCCAATTTTGGCAGTATTTGTCGAGTAGGTCTGGTTGTTGCTGTAATCCCTCTTCTGTGGGAGACAGCAGAACCAGGTCGTCCGCATAGAACAGGGATTTCACTTCTCCATCCAGGAGACAGAGACCCGGTGACTCGCTTTTCTCCAGCATGTCTGCTAATTCATTTATGTATATGTTGAACAGGGTTGGGCTCAAATTGCAGCCCTGCTGGACGCCTCTTCTCTGGGTGAAGAAACCGGTGCGTTTGTCTCCAATTTTGACACCGCATTTATTTTTCAGATACATCGATTTAATAAGGTCATAGACTTTGCCCCTATTCCACACTGAAGAAGTTTATAATAGAGCCCTTCGTGCCATATAGAGTCAAAGGCTTTCTTGAAGTCAATGAAACAAGCGAATATTTTCCCATTTTTTGTTTGGTGTACATGTTTTTCAATGAGAGTGTGAAGGGTATAGATATGGTCGGTGGTGCGGTGTTTTGGAAGAAAGCCTATTTGATTTTTTCTAAGGATATTATGTTTGTTAAGAAAATCCAGTAATCTACTATTTAGAATACTGCAGAATAACTCCCCTAGACAACTGTTGACACAGATGCCGCGGTAGTTATTTGGGTCTGATTTGTTTCCACTTTTATATATGGGAGAGATGAGTCCTTGGCACCAGATACCGGGAAAACAGCCTGAACGTAATATGATGTTGAATAACTTGAGTACAGCACCCTGCATCTCCATATTGCTGAACTTGAGCATTTCATTTTCTCTCTCTCTCTCGCGGGCCCTCTCTCTCTCTCTCTCTCTCTCTCTCTCTCTCTCTCGCGGGCCCTCTCTCTGTCTCGCGGGTACTCTCTCTCTCTCTCTCTCTCGGCGGGCCCTCCCTCTCTCTCTCTCTCTCTCTCGCGGGCCCTCTCTCTCTCTCGCGGGCCCTCTCTCGGGCCCTCTCTCTCTCTCTCTCGCGGGCCCTCTCTCTCTCTCTCTCTCTCTCTCTCTCTCTCTCTCTCTCTCTCTCTCTCTCTCTCTCTCTCGCGGGGCCCTCTCTCTCTCGCGGGCCCCCCTCTCTCTCTCTCTCTCTCGCGGGGCCCTCTCTCTCTCTCTCTCTCTCTCTCTCTCTCTCTCTCTCTCACACGGGCCCTCTCTCTCTCTCGCGGGCCCTCCCTCTCTCACGGGCCCCCTCTCTCTCTCTCTCTCTCTCTCTCTCTCTCTCGCGGGCCCTCTCTCTCTCTCTCTCTCTCTCTCGCGGGCCCTCTCTCTCTCTCGCGGGCCCTCTCTCTCGCGGGCCCTCTCTCTCTCTCTCTCAGTTCAGTTCAGTTCAGTTCAAATGCTTTATTGGCATGAAAGTTTACAGAGAACCATATTGCCAAAGCTTACATAGCAAAAAGGTACAGTTTTCCAACATTCTGTAGGTGTCAATCGATTTGACATTTGTTGGGTACATACAATATTACTTTTAAACAATATTAATTTTAAACAGTCTTTGTACTTCATTTGGTACGTTCAATATTAATTTTAAACAGTCTTAATTTTAAACAGTCCTCAGGTTGTGACATGTTGTTACATATTTGGCCCCTAGTATGGTCTGTCTCCTTCTCCTAGGACTAATCTCAATTTTGACAGGTCATCCAATTCCTTGAAATCTGGGGTTGTTTGGCTGAGCTTGTTGAATAATATGTTTCTTGATGTGTTGAATTTTTCGCATTTTAGGAGGAAATGCATCTCTGTTTCAACCTCGCCGGCCAGACATTGATCGCATATTCTATTCTCTCTAGGCTGCCAGGATTTCTTGTATCTGCCTTTTTCAATTTCCAGTTGGTGGTCGCTTAGTCTGTACCTGGTGAGGGTCTGTCTCTGTTTTGTGTCTCTGATGGTCGTGAGGTAGTCTGCCAGTTTATATTCTCTTTTTAGGGCCCGGTAACATTCTAATCTGCTTTGGCTTTCGTTATTTTGTTCCAATGTTCCAGGTAGGTTTCTTTGCATTTTTTTAATGATTTGGTTCACTCGGATTGGTGTTTGGACGGCTGTGTTGGTCTGGGGCTGGTCAGGGTCCGGCTGAGTACTTAGTTTCAGTAGCAGCTGACTCAGGGGACTTTTTTCTGGGTTTAGCTCTCTCTCTCTCTCTCCCCGCGGGCCCCCTCTCTCTCTCTCGCGGGCCCTCTCTCTCTCTCTCTCTCTCGCGGGGCCCTCTCTCTCTCTCGCGGGCCCTCTCTCTCTCTCTCTCTCTCTCTCTCTCGGGCGGGGCCCCCTCTCTCTCCTCGCGGGGCCCTCTCTCTCGCGGGCGGTGCCCTCTCTCTCTCGCGGGCCCCCTCTCTCTCTCTCGCGGGCCCCTCTCTCGCTCTCTCTCTCTCTTGGGCGGGCCCCCTCTCTCTCTCGCGGGCCCTCTCGCGGGCGGGGCCCTCTCTCTCTCTCGCGGGCCCCCTCTCTCTCTCTCTCTCTCTCTCTCGCTCTCGCTCTCGCTCGGGCCGTCTCACTCTCTCTCGATGCGCCCTCTCTCTCTCTCTCTCTCTCTCTCTCTCTCTCTCGCGGGCCCCCCTCTCTCTCTCTCTCTCTCTCTCTCGCGGGCCCCCTCTCTCTCTCTCTCTCTCTCTCTCTCTCGCGGGCCCCCTCTCTCTCTCTCTCTCTCTCTCTCTCTCGCGGGCCCCCTCTCTCTCTCTCTCTCTCTCTCGCGGGCCCCCTCTCTCGCTCTCTCTCGCGGGCCCCCTCTCTCTCTCTCTCTCTCTCGCGGGCCCCTTCTCTCTCTCTCGCGGGCCCCTTCTCTCTCTCTCGCGGGCCCCTCTCTCTCTCGCTCTCTCTCTCTCTCTCTCTCTCTCTCTCGCGGGCCCCCTCTCTCTCTCTCTCTCTCTCTCTCTCGCGGGCCCCCCTCTCTCTCTCTCTCTCTCGCGGGCCCCCTCTCTCTCTCTCTCTCTCTCGCGCGGGGCCCCCTCTCATCTCTCTCTCTCTCGCGGGCTCGCTCTCTCTCTCGCGGGCCCCCTCTCTCTCTCGCTCTCTCTCGCGGGCCCCCTTCTCTCTCTCTCGTTCGCGGGCCCCCTTCTCTCTCTCTCTCGCGGGCCCCTTCTCTCTCTCTCGCGGGCCCCTTCTCTCTCTCTCTCGCGGG